>NC_092805.1:130584771-131784771 GCF_040954645.1 Diabrotica undecimpunctata | reverse complement strand
TTTGTCAGTTGGTTTTGGCCATTCCTTAATGGAATCGATTTTTCCCTTATCCACGGCCACTCCTTCTTTACTGACTATATGACCCAGATAATTGACTTTACCTTGAAATAGCTGGCACTTCTTGGGGTTTAACATCAATTGGGCAGCTTTAAGTCGATTAAAAACGTTTTCTAAATTCTTCAGATGTTCTTCGAATGTCTCCCCCAAGACGATTATGTCATCCAAATAAACCAGGCATGTTTTCCAAGATAACCCTCTTAACACATTTTCCATAAGCCTCTCAAATGTCGCAGGAGCATTACAGAGTCCAAATGGCATAACGTTGAATTGCCACAATCCAGATCCTGTGGTGAAGGCCGTCTTTTCTTTATCTACTGGGTCCAGTTCTACCTGCCAGTATCCAGACTTCAAATCCAAAGTAGAAAACAATTTACTTCCAGCCAATGTGTCCAATGTGTCATCGATCCGAGGCAGAGGATAACTATCTTTCTTGGTAACGTTGTTCAGCAAACGGTAATCCACACAGAACCTTGTCGTTCCGTCTTTCTTCTTAACCAGGACCACCGGAGAGACCCATGGGCTCGTAGAAGGTTCTATCACCCCGTCTTTCTTCATTTCCTGAACAATCGTTTCAGCTTCCTCTCTTTTCGCCTGTGGTAATCGTCGAGCTGTTTGACGAATTGGCTTAGCATTACCAGTATCAATTTTATGCTTGACAACGGTAGTTCTTCCCGTCTTTCCTCCTTTCGGTACGAAAATATCACGATACTGCCGAAGAAATTCCCTTAATTTCCTTTTCTCCATCTGATTTAGAGACTGTCCTGCAACTGCAACCATTTGGTCGAATTTGTCGTTGGAATTATCAGATGTTGTCGCCTGACGGATTATGGATGTCACAGGTACACAAGTTCCTACCTTTGTCTCTTTCTTGATGGTCACTGGGTAGTCGTTGGCATTGATAAGTCTCACAGGAATTTCTTTAGCCGAAGTCACCAATTCCTTTCCAATTATGATTCCACGGCCAACCTCATCGTCGTGGTTCCAAGGCTCCATCATAACAGGTGTCCCTTCGTCTACAATTCCCTGTAGTCGCGCTACTATGATCGTTTCGCTTCTCGCAGGCACGACTGTATCTTCTGTAATGGCTGCTTGCACGGTGTTGTCATTATGTGGATGAAGAAATACCTCCTCGTTGCCAACCTTGATTACCTTATTCTTAAAATCCAATTGGAATCCATGCATATTCATTACGTCCATTCCTAATATAACATCCTCTTCGATGTCAGCAACTATAACAGTATGGACGAACTTTTCTGCTCCAACTCCCAATTGTACCTGGATTTCTCCATGAATGTTGGCATTTTCACCTGTAGCGGTCCGAAGTCGCAACCTCGTTGGTAACAGTTTCTTACGGCTGTTTATAACTGTTGGACGTATAATGGTTCTGGTCGCTCCGGTATCCACCAACAACGTATGTCTTTTACCATTTATTTCTCCATCTACATATACACTATCTTCACGACATTTCAAAGAAGCTATTAGTATGAGAGGGTCTTTGGAAAAGTTTTGGGTCGAAGCTGCCCCCCTAAGGCTGACCCGTTCTAGTTTTCCTGATGGTGAGTTTCTTGATTTGCGTCATACCTAGGGTGCTTACAGGAGCTTCGTACGTGTCCTATTTCGCCACAATTCCAGCATCTGATGGTCTTCGTTTTCTTGTATGTCATGCTTTTCATCATATTAACGAGCTGGTCAAGTTTATCTTCATCTCCTTCCTCTTTTACAGTCCTAACTTTACTGTACCCGCCAGAGGCCTGCGTAGCTAACTCGTATTCGAGGGCGGCGGATAAGACATCAACCAGCGTCTTGTGACGAGCTAATCGTAGTGTTCTCTGCATTTCATGATCACGAAGACCATCAATAAACGTTTGAACGGCCAATTTTTCCATCATGTCTTCGGGAGCTGTTGGATAAGCATATCGTACCAATCTGGCAATATCTACCTCATATTCTTGAAGAGCCTCATCTTTCTTCTGTCTACGATTTTTGAGCTGCGACTGATATACATGCTCCAAATGTTCGTGGCCATATCGCATATTTAACCTCTTCTTCAGTTGTTCGAAATCATCGGTCTCCTCTACGGCTATGGTCTGAAGCACATCTAAGGCATCTCCTCGAAGAGCGATAGTCAGGTTTACAGCCTTTTCTTTTTCAGACCATCCATTTGCTCTTGCGGCTGATTCGAACTGTTTCATGTAGTTGTTCCATGATGATTTTCCGTCGAAAGTTGGGACTTTAACATGAATAGAACCTCCACTTCCTTCAAATTTCGGCCGTGTCTCCAACTTACATTTCGTCTCGTCTTCTTTTATCTCCACTGTAATCGGATTGTTACCTCTCTCTGCTGTCCCTGTTTCCTCCATCTTCCTTTCCATCTCTTTCCATATCTTTTCTTCGAAGGCCAACATATCGGCAGCAACTTGGTTTTTTAACGAAGACACTCTATCGTCAAGAGCAGATATCTCTGAAGTGACTTTAGAGATGTTAGCAGAAACTTTGCTTTCCAGAGAAGAAATCTCGTTAGAAACTTTGCTTTCTAAAGAAGCGATGTCGCCGGATACTTTGTTCTCCAATGATGCGATGTCGCCGGAAACTTTGGCTACATCACCAGAAACTTTGGCTACATCACCAGAAACTTTGGCTACATCACCAGAAACTTTGGCTACATCAGAAGAAACTTTCGAAATATCGTCAGAAACTTTGTTCTCCAATTTCGAAATCGACGAGATGACAGCGTCTTCAAATATATAAGTCTCTGGATCTAGACCTTCTTCTAGCAAAGCGTTGTTTAGTCGTTGGACTAACTCAGCCTTTTTTCCGGTGGAAGCTAATTCTCTGTCTTCAAGATGTCTTCTTAAATTAGTCACTGTCAGCTCATAAATCGTAGCCATTTTCACAATTTATTTTATATTCACTTGTATTATTATTATGTCTAATTTATGTTCGATCTCACTCTGACACCATTTGTTGTGAATTTATTAAAAGGTTCAATATTTATAACACTTACGGATTTAATTTATTTCTTTATTTATGTTAACTTATCTGACAATAATTTATTATATCCGTACGTACAAATTCGCGAGCGCGGGTCTTGAGTATTAACTAACTCTCCATATAAAAATGTTGTATTTATATACGAAATCCTGATATACTGGAATAGTCGAGAACATCAAGTTGGAGAATTCACCATAATTTGAATCTAGACTTCCACCGAAATTTCTACAATAAAACAGAATAATTAGTCATAAAAGTTAGGCCAGTATATTTATCGTAACAATATATTTGCTTCAGTTATTATTTGTTCTGAAAGATGGTGTTATTCCTTTCTTTTTTATGTGTTTGGATATTTTTGTTGATATCTTGCCTGTATATGTTATCCAAAAGAAAAAGCACTTACACAATGGTGTATACAAACTTACATGTGGTGATTGCCCAAAAACTTACATCGGTCAAGCTGGTAGAACCTTTAAAACAAACGTATAGCAAAACGCAAAAGGGTTTTCAATAATAGAAAAACACATTCATAGATCATAATCATTCAATGACCAATTTCGAATTCTCCATATTCAAAATTAAGGCCTTAAGCTATATTTACTAGAAACTGTGGACATTAGTAAATTAAAAAATACAGATCTCATTCTAAATTATCAACATACAATAAACAACTCTCTTCCTCAACTAATAAATTTGAAGACTGTAAAGTGTAAACGCATACAAAAAATAGATCACTTGAGAAAGGCACTATTAAAATTTTGACACTTTATCTATCTCGTAATATACTCTACTTGAGAAACAGTAGAAACTAATTAAAAATTTTTCTAGTTATGCGTTTTTGTTGTTTGACTATACGGTTTGCAGTGAGAAAATGGAATGTTTTTAATTATCGGGTAAAATTTTCCAGCGCGAAATATATGATCAAATAATCTAAACCTGACTTCATATTTCTTCATAAAAATATTTTTTCAGTAGTCTTGCTTTTCTTTTGAATTCATCTTCTATTGTAGACATACAATTTTTTTGTGAGTTTTCTCAATGATCAGCTCCAATACCTCGCTTGGTATTAGAGATGTTAGACAATACATAATGAAGGATTTCTGATCTCCTGGGCCTGAGAATATCTCTTTCGAGTGACTAAAAGTAGGAGGTCTCTATTTATAAAATAAGGATACCAATTGTAACTGAAGTCTGCCTATAAACAGTGCTAAAACCAATTGCTCAATAAAGTCATTAGTAAATTAGTCATAGAATTGGAGATCAATGTGGATTTTTAGCAAATTAGTCATATACAGAAACATTATTCATTTTAAAAGAGGTATTAGAAAAGTTTGTAATACTAGAAAACGAGTTAAATTTGTTGATTTATAAAAGGCCTATGATAGTGTTCCAAGAATAAAGTTGTGAGTAACCTTAAAAAATACTAACATTGATAAGCGCTGGTTAAAGATTATTATAGAAATGCATAGAGACAACACTGCAAAAGTATTAGTGTCACAAAGCAATTAAGACAAGGTTGCAGTACATCCCCTATGCTATTTAATCTATATGTATACTCTGCACTTAAAAGTTCAAAAAGCACAGAATTTAACAATATAAAAAAAATTGTGGTGGACAGAATAGAAAAACTATTGTTAAAGTGGCTTAGACATGTAGTAATAATTTCTAATTAGTCTTTTCTATAAAAAAACTTTTTCTTCTTTTTCTAAATGTGCCGCCTATCTTCTAGTGATGACCCATCTTATTCTATTCACAGCAGCTTGAAATAGATCAGTTGACGTTAGACCAGTCCACTTCATAAGATTGGCCAGCCATGATCTACGTCTACGTCTAGGACCTCTCTTATCCTCAATTTTGCCTTTTAGAATCAACTGTAGAAGTCGGTATAATGTGGCCGAAGTAAGCCAATTTTCTGTTCTTTACGGTGTTAATAATTTCTTTGTCTTTTCTTAGCCTCTGGAGAATAGTTATGTTACTTGTGTGGTGTATATATGAGACCCTCAACATACGTCGGTAGCACCACAATTCAAATGCCTCTTATTATTTTATGGCATCTTCTGTAAGGCTCCAGCTTTCTACTTCATAGAGGAGGAGACTACAGACGTAACATTTAAGAATTCTTATGCGTATATTGATACCTAAAGACAAGTTGCAGAGAATCTTCCTAAGCTGTTGAAAGAGCTTCTGGCTTTTTCAATAGGAGTTTGTATTTCGTAACTGTTATTCCAAGTATCCTTATTATTGCAGCCTAAATAGCATATTTTTTCCACTATTTCTAACGGAGTATCGCCTATTGTATTTGGGAGTTTATGTTGGTGTTCTTACTAATTATCATTATTTTTGTCTTCTTACCATTTAGTTTTAGGCCGTATTTGATACATGTTTCTACAATGTCATCCATCATTCTTTGGAGCCCCTGTGCACTATCTGCCAGCAACACTGTATCTGCATATCTAATATTGTTTAGAAGCTGGTCATTTATAGCAATCTCATCTTCTGATTCGTTCAAGGCCCCTCTAAAGATGTTTTCAGAGTGTATGTTAAATAATGCCAGTGACAAGATGCAACTCTATCCAACTCCTTTTTCGACTGTAAAGATTTCGGACTGTTCATTTTCCTAATCGCACTGTTGCTTTTTGTTGGAGATATAAGTTTTAGATCAGTCTTATATCCTTACTATCGAGTCCTGATGTTGTTAGTATATCGATTAGTTTCCCATATGGGACTTTATTAAATCCCTTCTTGAAATCAATGCAACATGCATACACATCGCAGTTGAAATCCCTGACTCTCCGTATTAGAACTTGCAAACTAAAAAGCGCTTCCCTTCTTGCGAGTCCTGCTCTGAATCCAAATTGAACTTCGCTCAGGTGTTCTTCTAATTTCGTGTATATGGGCTAGTAAATGATAGTAAGGAGTACTTTTTAAGTACATGGCTCATTAAACTAATTAATCTGTTCTTTACATTTTCTACCGTTGGCTTTTTTAGGAAGTGGAACGAATATTGATAGTAGCCAGTCTTTTGGTAAGTAATCAGTCTCGTAGATGTTATTGAATAGCTTCGTAAGAGCTGTGATTTGATGTGCCTCTAATAGCTTTAAAATTCCACCATTCACCTCATCAAATCCTGGTGATTTCCCATCTTTAATCCGCTTAATGACCATGTTACTTATTCGTTTGTTATTTCTGGGCCGTAGGGATTGTTTATATTATCAGTCCGACTTCGTGCTGCATCTTCGAAAAATTCTTGCAAATATTCTTTTCATCTTCGTAATTTATCTTCAATGGTAGTCAAAATCTAGCCTTTAATGTCTACAACTTTGCCTGTATTGCAAATGTTTTCTGGTGTTCTGTACCTCTGTAATTATTTTGTGCAGATAAAAATCGTCATGTTTGCGTTATAGTGTTTCAATATCCGCACATTTCTCCGTCAGCCATGCTTCTTTTGCTCCTTTTATCTTCTTTAGCCTAGTCTTATGCAACTTTTTGTTGTTGTTGTCATTTCTACCTTTTAATTTTTTTCGCTTTGTCAACTAAGTAAGACACAATATGTCGGATATTTTTTGCAATAATTAGGTTTGGTTATTACCTTGATAAATATTTAAGTTACATAATATATTTACAATACATTTTTTATACTACATTATTATTAAAAGGTGAAGCAGACTAATAAGCATACTATCACTGCGGTTATTTATATCAAAAATCATAAAAAAATTTTATTCCATCAAAACTTTTACTACCTAATTTTATCTTTTGGTAAAGATAAGTTTTCAAACACATTCCCCAGAAGAAGTAAGAATCAGATACGACGTATTTATAAAACGTATCGACGTAATATAAAAAATATCTATGTTGCACTTAATTAAATTTTGGCATAAATATATTTTTAATTATTCTATTGTTTCAGACATCATCTCTCGAGATCACCGTTTTTGGTTAAGTGAAACAAAAATAGTGCGGTAGTGTATTTACTAAATAGTGTAAGGTGCAACAAATAATCAAAAAAAGAATTATGAAAATAACATGAAGCTCAGTGTATCTGCATATCGAGCCCACGCATCTGCGCACAAGAAAATACTTGACACAGCGTACAATCTCAATTATGGTTCCACTTCAGCGTCTCATCCCCATCCGGCTTCTGCGGGATCTTCGGGAATGCCAACTTGTTCAGGATTTCAGGTAAGAATTTACTTCGGCGTTAAAAATGCAATATTAGAGATATTACTTTGTTTAAACTGAATTAGTTTTTAGATAATTGATCAATTGTTTGATTGGTATAATATTCCAGTGGTGTAAAAATCTAAAGATACCGATTATTAGATATCTATAGTGGAATAAAGAAAATTGAAATATGATAAATATTATAAAGATAAATAAATAACCTCCAAATATCTGTAGCCTCACTTAAATTTATTTTTATTTGTAGTTTATTTCTTTTTAAATTTGTTAATATAACTATATATATTCTGTTCTAGAAATAATTGAAAAAAACTGAATTAAAAAAAATTGATTTACCTATTGTTATGTCTATAAATTCTGGAAACAAAAATTAATCAAAATTATACAAAAGTTAAATATCTAATAGTTTCGCGATAATATGTAGGGAAATACAAGGAGCAATTCAGACTTTGCCTATTTAACCAAAATTTGTGAAAGGATTTTCATAGGGTTACCTCAGGAACCACAGTAATATTTTTTAAATATATATATTTTATCTATCTAGAAGAAAAAAAAATGCGTTTTAAAGTCAACAAGCGCATCTTTTATATGCAATTTTTTTTAACAGAGTCAATATTGCAAATACATTTTTGTTTTAAGGTTGCACGTAGAGTACTGCTAAATATGTTTAGAACAATTCTTAACACCTTGAATGCGTCACGTATCCCCAGGGGCATGTGCGTAATTTTTCTACTGTGCTGTAGTACAATTGGTCAAACCGTCGCATCTTGCCTTAGCGATAAAAATGGTATTTGTACGTCATTTTAAGTGTAACAAATAGTTATCGATAGCAAATTTTTAATTCTCGCTACTGATGTCGGTAATATGAGACATGCCCCCGGAGATACGTCCCGCACATAAACAAAAATTTATTTATGTTTGTATTTTGAGAACGATTTCTGAAGTGGAAATTGAAACGTCAATAAACGTAATTTAACCTTTAATTGTGGCTTATTCCCAGTTAAATAGTAAAAATTTATTGTTACTATGCGTCACAGACCCCGGGAGGCATGTGCCATTGCCATTCGTGTTAACTTGTTGGTGCTTGTCGCTGTATATGTTCAGTTTCAGTTTATTGTAGTTCATTGAAGTGTGAGCAGTACTTGTTAAAATGTCGAAAAGCGCAAGATATATGGTTGATATAGTGAAACAAAAGGTGATAGAAGTTGCCAATGAGCAAACAATCAGTGATCATAAAAACTTTAGAGAGTGTTCTGAAACAAATACTATTTTAAATGAATTACATGATAATACAGGGTTGATTGAAAGTCATGAAAATTTTAATAATAGAAACCAACAGTTTATATGAACAGAAATAGAACACGAAATGGATAACGAACAGGCTGATGAATTCGATATGATGAATGAACAGACAGCAACTCAATCTTCATTTGATGCCGACAATATCGAAGATCTCTTTGACAGTGACGATTCATTACTAGATAAAAGTTATTTTCCTATATCTTCTTCATCCTCCGATTTAATTTCTGCTATTCATACTGATGACGAAATTATTACTACACCATATGAGCAAGTTACATCAGATAATAATGAACAAAATGCTGAGAATAGTGATAGTGATGACTGGTGTGATTTAGAAAATGATGTAGATGGTAACGATTTTGTAGTAGGAAAGAATACGTTAGTTGGCATTGAACCACATGCGGTACAGAAACCAATAGCCGTTTTTAGTCATTTCGTAACTAATGAAATATTGGATAATATTGATATTGAAACCAACATTTATGCTATTCGACAATTAAGTATGCGATACTCAAGAAAATCCAGGTTAAATTTATGGACAGCCACAAACAAAACTAAAATAAGAGCCTTTTTAGGGGTAATAATCGGAATGGGTCTCACTCAGGTACAACATTTAAATTTATATTAGTCTAAAGATGATATATTTTATAATAAATTTTTCGCAAAAGTTTTAACTCAAGACCGCTTTTTGCTTTTATTGAAACTTCTTCATTTTGAAAATAGTGAGACATCTTATACCACTAATAGATATAGTGGTATATACTATACAAACTCTGTTCTCCTGAAGGCTATACTTTCAATGTAAGGATTTACACAGGAAAAAATGAACAACTACCAGTTAATGTAGCACACTCTGAAGCAGTTGTCATATAATTACTTCAGTGTATCACATATAAAGCTGGCAAAATATTATTTGCTGATAACTTTTATTCAGGAATATCTCTCGTTAAAAGATTGTTAGCAGAAAATATGATGTACTTTGGGACTCTAAGAGGAAACAGAAAAGGAATACCACCTATGTCTCACCAGTCAAGAAGATGAAGCCAACAGAGGTCATTGGAAAAAAGAAAGATGGACAAAGAATTATTAAGCGGATGGATAAGAGACCTATGTTAATGATTTCAAGTGTCCCAGCCTATACCAAACAGTTGATCCCAACAGGAAAGCAGAATAGGCAAAAAGAGGATATTGCGAAACCGAACTGAATAATTGATTACAACTCTGCAAAGAAAGGCGTAGACTATTCTGACCAGATATCATCTTACCATATACTGCTACGTCGAAGCTTTAAATGGTACTAGTAAAAAAGAAAGTTATAATTTTAATATCTCTTTCTTATTAATTTTTTTAGGAAAGTAGTATTTGAGATGATACTCGAAACAGCTATTGTTAATAGTTTAATTCTATTTAATATCTGCTCTGAAACAAAAATGAGTATTACAGTATTTAGACGTCAGTAAGCTTATAATTTAATACAATCACCTGAACAAAAACCATTAAAAAAAAAAGAGTGCATACTTTTACCAAACCTGAAGGACCTGGAAGGAAACGACAAAAGTCTTGGAGAGGTTGTCGTCAAGTATTAAAATCTTCAGGATTAAGTTATCGTGAACTGGATAAAAAGTTCGTAGGATTATAACTTTTTGTTCCGATTGCCCTGGTCAACCGGGATACTGTTTGTCTTGTTAAGGCAAAATAAAATCTTAATAAGGCACATAATTAATAAGAAAAAGCAGAAATTACCAATCAATTTTAAAATGCATTTGTTCTGTTTATTTTAATATAAAGTATTTTGTCTTTATAAACTTCTTTAATTTTATCCAATTACCTCCAAGAGAAAATTTGTTTAGCTGTCTGTGCTAAACCGGATGTTGGCGGTATGTTCTGTTTGAGAGAAAAGTATACTTCTATAATAGTTTTCTGTATGTAATATATGCAAAAGTTATACTTCTGTGTACTAGAGGGCATGAAGTACTTACATGTACATACATGCCATAGGGGGCATGTGACGCACAGACATAATAGACCATAACGTATCTCCGGGGGCATGTGACGCAAGAACTAGTATATTAAGTATTTAATCGCCACAGTCAAGGTGTTATATTTCTAAAAATAAACGGAAAATGTACTATTTCTTTAACAAACCAACGTATGTTACATATAAATGCATACTTGCTCTTATTTTCCGCAAAGTTTTTCCATAAAACGTTTTTAACCGGATACAATTATATGAACAATATAACTCAGCGAGGCTTAATGTTATTTTTGAACTTTGCAACATAGAAATGTCAGTTCTGAACGGAAAGTTTTGTTGTTTAATATTTTGCAGTGTGCTGCAATAAAACACAGAAGTAAAATTTGCGAAAATGTGAAAATACAATTCTATTGTCTGTAAACTTGTTTAATATACATAATTACGTGAATGGGTGTTTCATTTCCATTTTTAAATTAATTATTACATTGCAGGTGAAGCTTTTAGGCTTTGTATACAATATAATTGTGTATCAAAATGTTTATTTCATTACATTAATTATTATTATTGATATTAAACTTTATATCCATATTATTTACTATTTTTAAACCCTGATAATACGATTACTTAAAAAGAAATGTTGACACATAACAAGAGGCATATTTACATATAACAAGAGGCATTGATTAAACAATCGGGCTCCATTGGTGTTATACTAAATTGTATATGATTTGATTATGATATGACGATGGCTTAGAACGATAGTGACGCAACTACAAAAAACACGTTTCTAATAAAGTGAAAAAAAAAAAAAAGGTTTTTAAAACGCAAATAACTAAATATTTGATAGATTTATACAAACCGAAAGTATTTTTTAGTATAAAATAATGTTATGAGAAATAGAATTTAAAGTAAAACGTAATATTTTATGTTTTTGGTAAAAATGATATATGTTTTAATTAGTCCTATAGGTAGTTACAGATAGTTATAGATAGTTTTTGTTACACTAAAAAATGTAGATACGTTTAATCTTAAGTAAGTAATTGTTTTAATAATACAAATAAAAAAATAAAGAATATTTACTAAGCCAAATAGCAAAAAAATAAAAACAATTTAATATTAATCGCCATCTTCTTGATCGGCTTTCATTCACGTCTGTTCCATGACACTTATTTAAAGAAGCATAAAATGCATGATATGTGTTAATCAGATGTGTGGGAATAACATCTTGACAAAGCTCCATAAGATTTTCATATTTTTCAGAGGACATAGCTATTTTTCTCTGCATTTTCTACAAAAAAAAAATTTGCTTGAATATTTAAAAGTATTATTTTATCCCTGTTTCAATTTGTTCCACAATTTTTGTAGCTGTTCTGAAGTCCTTAATGTATTTACCACAGGCTGGCAGTTATATATGCTTGTAATGTACTCCCAAGCCTTCTCTTTTCATTAAGGCAGCACCGTCTGTCCTTTTATTCTCTACAGTATTATTTTCCTTTACCAGCAAGATTAAAAACACCTTTCCTTTTGTTGAATACACTGCACATCTAGTACAATTTTCGCTCATCTAAAAATCCACATAATGGGATGGAAGTCTATTGGTATACGTTAACCGAATACCACAGCACACTCCCACCAACGAGGCCTCTTACGTCACTATTCAACGAGCCCTTTTACCCTCACTAAGCTAAAAATGCCGCAAAAGAATTTTTTGACTACACCCTGTATATCAAGGTATATACTAACTACGTCAGCTGTCGTTTGACAAATGGTTTCGGTCTTGAGTAAGGTTTTGAAATGGCTTGGCCGGTAATGCAGATCCAATGCTTACCGACATTGGTGCCAGTGACGTCAGAATTGGACTTTGACTGTCTGGTCCAAGTAGCCCATACTCTGCTTTATATCCATATATATTTACTATTTTTAAACTGTAATAATACGATTAATTAAAAAGAAAGTTTGAAATTTATACAAAACACGCATTGATTAAATAATCGGACTCCATTTAAAAAAATATATTGAATTAAAAGATAAATAAATATTTTTTGTCTTTATTTGAAAGTTGGTGATTATACTTATTGTATATGATTTGATTATGATAAGACGATGGCTTAGAGCCATAGTGAAGTAACTACAAAAAACACAATTTTTAATAAAGTGAAAAAAAAAGGTATATCAAACAGGGTAAACGCAAATTACTAAGAATTTATTGGATTTATACCAACCAAAAGTATTTTTTAGTATAAAATAACGTTATGAGAAATAGCATTTGTAGTAAAATGTATTATTTTATGTTTTTGGTAAAAATGGCATTTTGGCAAAAAACAAAAATAACCATATACAAAACCCTTATACAACCAGTGTTGACAAATGGGTCGGAGGCATGGACCATTTCCAAGGCAGATGAAAATCTCCTGCTTATATTTGAACGAAGGATCCTGAGAAGAATATTTGGTGGCATCTGTGAAAATGGTGTTTGGAGAAGGAGGTACAACTACGAGATATATCACAGATATAAACATATATTTGGTGGTAAAGACGTAGTATCCTTTATAAAAATAGGAAGACTAAGATGGGCAGGACATCTGGCAAGATCACAGCAGAACAACCCTCCTAGAAGAATCCTTATGTCACAACCTGTGAGAAGTAGAAAAAGGGGTAGACCAAAACTCAGATGGAGGGATGGTGTAGATGAGGATGGTAGACAAATAGGCGCAGCAAACTGGCAACAGTTGGCAATGGATAGAACTGACTGGCGTAATAGACTTGGGAAGGTCGAGGCTCTTTTATAGGGCTGTAGCACCAATGATGATGATATAGGTTTTAGTTACTTATACATGTAGTTACGTTTTTCTTACAATAAAAAATGTTTTAGTACGTTTAATCTTAAGTAATTGTTTTAGTAATAAAAATAAAAAAGATAAATAGTATTTATTAAGCCAAATAGCAAAAAAAAATACAAAAAAAATTAATATTAATCACTATGTGCTTGATCGGTTATGTTTTCATTCCCGTCTGTTCGATGACACCCGTTTAAATAAGCATCAAAAGCATGATATGTATTGGGAATATTATCTCGACAAAACTAGGATATTTACGTTTTTCAGAGGAGATAGCCATGGTACTTGTATAAATTCTTTCCAGATCAAATTCTACTTTTTGCTCTCTAAGTAAGCTTTTATTATATACAGAAGGATATTTCGAGCCCGGCCAGATGGTCTAGAAAGCATACTTGGCCTGTGTTTCTGAGATGTCAAACGAGGACTCACATGGCCCATAATATTAATTTATAAGTAACAATTGCGTAATTATATATATTTTTTGTTATTATGTTCATAGTAAGAACACATTTTAGGCAAAATAAGCTTTATTTTCATAAAACTAAACGTAATAACATAACAAAATTGTATCTTAAGTACTAAATTAATTTTTGGTCACGAAATGTATGACAAAAAAAAAGGCAAGACAATAGAATTTTTTCAGACATTACATGTCAATGAGGTGTTGGTTGCTTTTCTCTGTGCTACTTGCCTTCCTTCCTCTTCTACCATTTTTCCGTAACACGTTGTATATCGTCTTCTACCTGCAGGACCAACATCGCTGAGTTTGACTGATGTGACAATAAAATCTCCTATTAGGCCCCAAATTACCTCTTCCAGGAATTTAGTAATCGTTATGATATCAGTGGCAACGCTTTGAAGAGCGACATAGGCATTTATAAGTGCTGTGCCAGTCAAGAGCTCCATCGATAATTTTCTGTACTATTTTATTCCTTTACGTAATGGCGAATTATATCTTTTCATTTGATCTGATATATCAATGAAGCTCTTATATTTATTATATTAGATTCCATTCTTTAATTTACAACATCACCGCGTGCCTTCTGCATTGTCACCATTTCGTCAGCGAATTTAGTACTAATCATCAGCACATCTCGCTTGTCCCTCCACTTCTGAACAACAATGCCCGAATTACTTTGTTTAGCTACATGTTCGCCTACTATTAATTTTTTGGAAATTACGTTTCTGAGTTTTTCGGTAAAGAAGTTTATGTAAAAGTGTGACAGAACATTTTTTAGTGCTTTTCAAGCACTAAAAGCACTAAAAAAGAACAGTATTTGAAAACCAGAATTTACGATCAGTGTATCCTCCCTATAGTCACCTATGGTTCACAGACGTGGACACTCACCAAGTCCAATATGGATAAAATAGTAAAAGTACAAAGAGCGATGGAAAGATCAATGCTCGGGGTGAAACTTATAGACAAAAAAACAAATAAATGAATTAGAAGCAAAACCAAAGTAAAAGACGCAGGAGAACATGCTGCCAAATTAAAATGGAGCTTTGCAGGACACAATGCCCGACTGAAGGATAAGAGATGGAACCACGAAATACAACAGTGGAGGCCATGGCTAGGAAAGAGAAGCAGAGGAAGACCACAAATGAGATGAGCTGATGACATTAAGAAGATCGGAGGACACAACTGGAAGCAAGTGGCGTAAAATAGAAGACACTGGATTGATTTGGGGGAGGCCTATGTCCAAAGTTGGATTACTTAAGGCTGAAGAAGAAGAAGAAGTGATAGAACAAGGAGTTCCTCGTCCTTTGTCAAGCAGTCCATCCATAAGTTTCATCACTACATTTGTTGGTACGGTGCTACCTTCAACATGTTATTTTTCACAATATACGTTAAAATCGTAGGTAGAACCACCTTGAAGATAAAGTTTGAATCATTTTATTCGAAATTTGTGCCTCTTGTTGGCAATATACTGTTTGTATTTTAGTCGCCCTTGAAAAGGAGCCTTGAAAGTTTCATCAATGCACACGTTTTCCTTTGAAGCGATGGCAGCCTTGAATTAATTTTTCAGTCTGCTGACCAAGGAAACGATCTTTTGCAAACGGTCATCTGCCATTACTGAATTATCGTTAAAATGCAGTGTTTTCCACAATAACTGGAAGTGATTCCTTGACATTCCTTTTTTAATATTATTCACATAAAGATTATTCTTTGACCAGTACAAAGGAAATGATGGAAAATGACATAATCCCATCCATGTAACTATACTCAGAAATCGTTTTATTTCGGCAAAATCAGAGTTTTGCCATGCGGTAATAGGTGCGCTTGTTTCCTGATTTTTTTCCTGACACTGCAGGGTGTAACAATTTGTTTCTTCGATAA
Source organism: Diabrotica undecimpunctata (assembly GCF_040954645.1). NCBI lineage: Eukaryota > Metazoa > Arthropoda > Insecta > Coleoptera > Chrysomelidae > Diabrotica > Diabrotica undecimpunctata. Next base: position 131,769,086 of record NC_092805.1, on the reverse strand, counting down.
AAGACACATTTCTACAAAATATTCGAAGAATGGAAAGAGCGATTTGTTGTAGAAGTTTTGTGTATAAAAGTGAATTGTGTATAAAAACCTGCAGAATTATAATCCTCAAATGTCAATTTCTGTAAATTTTTGTTGTTGACCGGCCTTTAGACAATAGCTTTATTCATTGCATTAGATACTATTGGTTCGTCTAAAATTTTCTGTTCGGAAACTTCAGAATGTTGGGTAATGACAGATTCTATAGCAGTATCAACATCGCCGATTCATCTTGTCCCAACTGTTTGATATTTCCGTCCACACATTTTCTTTTGAAGTTATACTTCTATACGCGCGCTCCACGTTGGAAATTTGTATGGAAGTGAATCTGTAAAATCCTTACATATGTAAGATAATGAGTAAGAAAGAGACAGAAGATGTTTTTTGTCTCCCTTCCTCTCTCGAATATAAAAATGTTCCTTTTGTATATATAATTTAATATTATATATATTATATAAAGATATATATACATATAATATTATATATATATATAATAAAATATTTATTAATATTATTATTTATGTGATATGTTTTGTATTATTTATTAAATGTTCATAATTATATTAGTCTTTTGTATTTCAAAATAATAATCTCAATAAATCATTGTATGATCCAGAACTGTCAATTTTGAAATACGTTCGTGTCATGTCCTCGGTAGTATAGTAGTCAGTATCCCCGCCTGTCACGCGGGAGACCGGGGTTCGATTCCCAGTCGGGGAGGACTTTTTTATTAATATTATTACATGGTAAATTAAACATATATGCGTAAGTAGAAAAGTTATGTATATTATTGTCATTTTTAAATACTTATGAATATTGCATTTTAATTTGTATTGTATTATTATATAAATAACAAAATAAACAATGAATTTTACTGCAGATTATGAGTAAAAAAATTTTTTGCATTCAACTCCTTTCATACATATATGAAAATAAAAATACATTTTCATCAAAATATTGATTCAATCCTTCATTTACTATACTCCTATTACAGGTCAAAAGTTGTTTATTAATTGTTAGTAAGTTGTTATTAATTCTGTTTCTCTTTCTGCTATGTCTTACCTATAGCATTACATATGTAATGATTGTGCAGATTGACTCCCAAATAAATTTGTAACGGCGAATGCGTGTATAGAAGTGTAACTTCCAGCGGCAGTCCCACTGGACTGCCACACCCGTTTTTTTTTATTCTGTTCCGGATTACTTGATTTATTTCCACTATCACTAGAATCAGATGGTTGGTACTCGTCCGAAAAATACGTGTCGCCAAACTCATCCGATTCTTCATCTGACAGAATTTCCTGCCAATATTTTTCAAGTTTTTGTTGCTCTCTCTCGTACGACTGCATTGTAGCGCTCTTATCTAAGTACTGACAAGAAAAACACAAATCACGGCGACGGCACCTTCGCTTGTTAGATTTGCCGACACGTTATTAACATGAATAGACAAGTCAAGGCGTGATGACACGTTAAACTCTTATAGGCATTTTGTAATAAAAATCTTGCTGGTGGCCGCGAAACTCCAACGTGAACTCACGTTTTGAAAAATGAAATTTTAACCAAAATTTGCATTTCAGAGTGTTAGATTTTGATTTGAAAACTAAAGAAAGTAATAGAAATATTTATTAAAATTCCTTTATAAAAGGTATATAATTAAAAAACCCAATCGAGCTATATCAAAACAACAAAACGTTTTCGGAATCCATATTCCATCATCAGTGTCTAGGTGTACATGTTTTGAGCCACTAAATATCTGGGTAAACACCCGTTAAAAGTTATTGGTTTCAATTTATTTTACATTATTAGATCTTATATGTTAAGATGTTAGAGTTACCAGTGGATTTGATAACATGGCAACGTAAGACTCTACAAGTAGGGTCTTCTCATTTTTATGAATGCCAAACTTGCTACTTTAATTCGAATTTTAATTTTTACATTAGAATATGTTGATTGTGTTGCTTATAAAAAGTTCTGCTATATTTGTCTACAAGCTACAATTTTTTATCATCATATATATGGGGAATGATCTCATCCCGCAATTTCAAATTGCTTCAACTTTCCACTCGTCTCATAGAATATTATAGTTCTGCTTCTTAGATCTAGTTTATAAAATAAGTTTTCATTCACATTAATATTATGTCGACTGTGTACCTAATTATTTAAGATATTATAATTATATATCTAGATATTTAATTATTTAATCTATCAATAGAAAGAGTACCAGCAACCGCAGATGCTTGTTTTGTCTGTATGTATATCTAAAAATATACAAACACGTGTTATTTGTAAAAAGTTACATTTCGAGTCATGCATTACATAAACCATATTGTTATAGAAACAATTCTCTTCATAATTCGTTCTACATATTCGGCAGCAAACAGATCGAAAAACAATTATCAAGATTCCAAGTTTATTTTTTGAGACAAATTTAATTCTCTTGAGTGTATCAAAATATCTGTTGTAGTCTATTTATTAGCGGAATTAATCCATGTCCTGTTCACAGATGAATCAACAGCTGAATAAGCAGGTAATATAACGATCGCTGCAAGTACGCAACGAAGCAAATACTTTCATTTTACAAGCGTCAATAAAACACTGAAAATTCTGCCAAACTCAAATTCACAATAAAATTGAATTCACAATGACATGGAACAGAAGTGATAACACAGCCTAACAAAACAAAAAAAATTTGGTGCTTGAGAAAAAACAAATTTTAAATATTTTTGATGGTCCCATTTCAAAAATGTCTTCTTTTTTATCTGTAATCGATTGTAAAATTTTAACTTCACTCGAAAATATGTACACAAAACATACAATAAAAAAATATTAATTGGCGCATTATTTCAACCAAAAAATAAATCCCGAAATTATTGCAGTTTCTTTATATTAACTACAAATATCAGAGGCAACAGAAAAACAAAAGCTCATCGTTTTACAAGGTCTGCGTTTTTGTAAATACTTCACGAAAAATCGCGGAGTTATTCAGATAGACATGAAATGCAGATGCCAATGAAAGAAAAATCGTTTTATCTCTACCTTTTTGGTCCGGTGAAGCTTTTGATGGTTTTCGGCGATGTGCTGCTCTTTGGTTAGCGGTTTGATTTATTGGCCAAATTTTATTTCCTTTGCCTGAGATTTAGCAGAGAGGTATTTCCGGTTTGCGGTGTCCCAAAGAAATGTATATGAGCAATTCTACGAATCGAAAAGAAAACGACGATTTTCTGTTGACACGGGATGACAAATTATTATGACATAACGATGGCAAATATATTTTTTTACCATTTAGCCATATGTTGAAATATATGAGATGTTACTTATTCCGGAATAACACTTACAAATATTACTGTGATGGCATATTTACTTATCTTTAATCTAAAGGATGTTTTAACTTACTTCAATACAAGTTGTTAGATTATTTCATAAAATTTATATAAGAACAAAAAACCGAAACATTTTTTTATATTCCAAATTTGCTGAATCTAATTTGTTACACAAAATCTAATAATAGAAAATATGGGATTTGTTGCAATGGAATCAAAATCGTAATAACAAGACTTTGTGTTTTCTTCTATTCTGCAATTTATTAAGTGTAATACGAATCGCTGTTTCTAGGAAGTATTCCCTCGTCCTTATTTGAAGTGACTTCTTTTAAGGTAGGTATGTCACTACTGTTGGAATTAGAGTTGTATTAATATCTTCATAATTATTATGGAAAGAGACTTTAATAGGATAATGATCACTTCCATATAAAAACGGAATTACATCTCATGAAAACTTTGGTGAGTAAAGGAGTACAGGATTACATAATGACAGGTCTATAGCTGATGACGTACCTGTATGAATACTATATCGTCTTGATTGTCCATCATTCAGCAAGTTTAGGTGTTTTAAGAGAATTATGTTTTCCAAAATTTTTTCATTGCGTTGCAATTTATTCCAACATGGATGGTATTGGATTATGACATCATCTAAAATATCTGCTTTTGTGATTGGAAGTCAGGTGGAATCTAAATATAACAGATATTTATTTTTTGTGAAAAGGACACTGATACTCCTACTACTTCTAAATTAGTATTAATTACTAATGCTTCCGATTAATATTTTTGGTTAACATATACAACAACTCCTCTACTAGTGATATTTGCATCTTTTCGGTTTTTATGGAAACTTTAACGTTTGTTTCTTGTAAACAAACTTGAAGTTTGTTTAAGCATTTCTAAACTGGCATAAAACACGCTAATATTCCATTGAAGAATCGGATCGAAGATTTTAGTTTCTCTATTGAGATGAATTTGTTGTTGTATCACTTTCTTGATTGGTGGAAACGTCTGAGTTTACCATTTTTTGTATTTTCCATTAGGAAACTAAGTTACTATAGCTCGCTGTATACCATTTATCACAAATTTTTTTATTTCAAATCCTTTATAAAAGGTATATAATAAAAAGCTCAAACAGGCTATATTACAATTACATTACAGAACATTTTCGGAAAGTTAATTTCCATCATCAGTGTAACGAAGTATACATGCTCTGAGCCACTAAAATATATGGGTAAAAACCCGTTAAATGTTCTTAATTTATAGTAATGTTACATTATATATTATTACAAATTAGGATATTCAAGTTTCCGTTGGAATTGGTAACATGGCGACGTATGGCTCTACATAGGTTACATGGTACTGAGGCAAAGTATCTTCGAGGACCTGTTGATTGAACAGTTGTTGTTCTGAATCTAAGGCTATAACTTAGAAGCGCAAATGACCGCATCATCAATTGCCGAACAAATTCCAAAACCCATAACTTTAAAATCCACCACAGTGGTTCACAACTTTTCTAATATCCCTATTTCGACCATTGCCACTCAAGCTTTAGCAAAAGGTTTCAATTACTCTGTTACCACAAGTCACATTCCAATTGATATCATCATCTATAAAACTGAAGACGCTATCTCCAGCTTACCTTCTAAAGATGCTAAAATAACTGGACAAGACATGGCTAGAGTTCATAGAAACTCAAAGCCTTCTACTCCGAACATTAGCCAATCCGAGCAAAAAACCCTGAAAGAATTTCAGTCAAATTCAAATCTTGTCATTGTTCCCGTCTATAAAGGAAATGCCACCGTAATCCAAAATCTTTCTTTGTACATTATTAAACTCTTAAATCTCATTAATACTCCAGACCAATTTCTAATACCCCAACAACTTATCTAGAGAAAACAACAAAAGCCATTATCAATAAAACCGCTCATATTGGTGATATAATACAATCTCTAATTTTTGGTAAAAAGTCTTCCAGCACACCTTGAATATATGGCCTACCTAAAATTCAAAATTCCGATATTCCTCTACGTCTTATTATCAAAGCATACAATTGCCCTACACAACCATTGGCCAAGTACTTGGCAAAACCTCTACAACCTTTAGCAGAAAATGCTTCATCCTTCAAACAAAAATTCTTTTCATTTTATTGAACTTCTTAAACAATACCCTATCTCATCGTTAGACATTCTAGTAAGTTTCGATATCGTTTCACTATTTACAAACATTCCTATAAGCAAGCCCACTTATTTTATTTTCCAAAATCAATTCTACAGACAAATAAATAGTGCCCCAATGGGATCCCTAGTATCTCCAGTGGGTGCCAATATCTTTATGGAAGACTTCGAGATTCGAGCACTATCCACATCAATGCTCAAACCCATATGTTGGCTACGAATGCTGATGATACATTCGTCATTTGGCCTCACAGCTGGGATGCTTTGGTGTCTTTTCAAACCCATCTGAATGGTATACATCCTAGTATCCAGTTCATGATGGAGGTGAAAACTGATTCATACCTACCGTACCTCGACGTTTAAAAAAAAAACAATCCCAAGGTTTTTATCACTCTGTTTATCGAAAACTTAACTCTACCCATCGTTACTAGCATGAAAACTCTCATTATACACCTTCACAAATTAAATCAGTCAATATTACCCTTGTATCCAGATCAATACGCGTTTGAGATGATGCAACTAGACCCGCTGATTTCTAGTTTAAAAAAGCCGTCATTCAAAATGGTTACCGCGAAAATCACATCAGCAGGAGAATCCACAGACATCAATCTTGCACTCAATATCAACCCAAAGACTCAGACCCTCATCATACAAAAGCTTTTATTCAAATAAAAAGGAATAAAAATAATATTTACCCTCCAACACAAACTTTGATGGAGTGACAACCTTCTATGGGGTAATAATCCGCCAATGAACAAGCAGAATAGCTTATAAAGAGAAAGAAGAAGCAGAACAAAAACTTTCATCTCTTGTCCGATCAATCAAAGACAAAATTCCAAATAAACAACACGGAGTTTATAAAATTCCTTGTGCAGACTGCTCCTGATCCTGTGATAGGCCAAACAAATCGTAAAATCCAAAATAGGATTTATGAATATTCCATTTCTGTTCGCAATTCCGATTCAATTTCAGCTCTAGGTCAACACCATCTTCATACAGGTCACAAAAATGATTTTGAAAACTCCAGAACTAGAGCAACTATCCGTTTCTATAAACCAAGAATTATCCGAGAAGCCATAGAAATTGAAAAAAGTCAAATTGTCTTAATAAAAAAAATGACGGCATTCGGTTACCTTCGATATCGAGGTCTCTAATAAAGAAAATATCGTCCGTTCCACCCTCCAATCAAAATCTGCCATCAAAAATGTTCGCGTTAATCCCCGCGCCAATCACCAAACATTTCAAAAACACTGACATACACTTAGATTTACAATACTTACAGAAATTAAAAGATTATACACATAAATAAAATTAAATATTAAAATAACATTATTGTTGATGAAACTGTACATTTAATAAAATGCATGTTAAAATTTAAAATCTCTTTGAGCACGTTCGTTAACAATAAATAAGATGGAACAAGTAAAAATTATTTCAAAATGCAAAAAATAACAATGTAAGAAAACATTAGAGGAATAGTATTTCTTTAATTAATCATTAAGGCTAGTTAGTATGATTAATCATTAAGGTGAGTGTAGTTTTAAATTTTGTTTAATATATTGCAATATATGTTGCTTAATTGTCCTGTCTGTTTTATAATTTAAAGTTTGTTTATTTTTGTTAATGTGGTACATCTCCAAAAATAACCTACTTTTGTAATTTTCAGTCTGTGCCAAAATACGAGCATTGTTGTAGTCTAACAGATGACCGGTGTTTTCGTAGTGCTCGACAACTGCGTAAGAATTTTTTCCTAAGCGGCAATCACTTTTATGCTGTGTGATACGTTGTTTTAGCCACTGCGATGTATGGCCAATGTAGCTTTTTTCACATCCTAGACACGGTATTTCATATACCACATTACTCCTATATAAGGTTGGTACTGGGTCTTTAATTTTAGAAAAAAGTTGTTTGCTATTAAATAAATGGCGAAATATTGAGCTGTAGAAAAGACAAAGATTTTTATTTAATATAGACCACATACCCGATATTTCCAACATATTTATATATATATATATATATATATATATATATATATATATATATATCTATTATATATATATATATATATATATATATATATATATATATATATATATATAAATCACGGAATCCATTGTACAACGTCTTCCATTCATATTTATACTTTATTTATTATTATTTGTCGTGTGTTTGTATATGACTATTTTTATCGAGATACGTTTCCATTGTAATGTTATTCTCTAATTCCTATGAAGGGGAACTCGTAATGCAGTCAATGGAACACTTGTATTGTGTATTGGTTTGGTGTTCGCTTTAAATTATTTGAGCTCTTGTTTGTTTATTTTTTCCAGGTTAATTTCTAGTAATCGAAAAATATAGAAGTTACAATTAGTTAAAATAAATTTATGTTGTAGGTGTTGCGCCAAACCATTGACATATTCTTTTATTTTCCACAAAAAAATCGTCAAGTTTTTTCTTTTTGTTGTTTTTATTTGATACTTAAAAACCGGTTTCAAATAAGCAATTTTCAATTATCCGAAAGCCGTGAAATCTTGCTCTGATGGAGAAGCTCTCTGTAAGAGCACCACTCAGTAGAAGCTACCCACTTTGTGGATATCAGGCGATATACAGATCTCATTAGTCTTCTGCAGACATGTGGGGCTCTGTTGGGAGTGACAATCCTTGTCATTTCCTTATTGATATATTCTTTATTTACAATTAGGATGGTCATGCTGTAGCAACACAAAGATTGGAGATGTTTGAGGCACACAAAATGAAAGAGGTCGCGTTGCTCAGAATAGGAGAAAGGAAGGCGTGGTTCTATGGATATTTCCTTTTTTACACTAAGGTAATATATAAATAAAGTTTGGTAGAAAAAAAATGTTAAAACGAGAAATTAACCACTTTACAGTTAGAAAATAGACATTTATTTACTAAAAATAATCATAATAATTCAATAATAGTAAAAATCAAACAAGGAAAAAAAAACTTCAAATGTTCCAAATTCTTTTACTCTTTTCAAGACTTTTCCACGTTTTAGTTAACATTTATCAATAATTATTTGTCTCAAACCCTACATGGCATATCTCAGGCATGTTAGTCGCCTAATATAAACACGTGATTTTAGATAACCCATAAAAAAACCTAAGGGATTAAGGTCCGGATAACGATCAGGCCACTCTATGAACCTTCTACGTCCAATTCATCGCTTTGGAAAATTCGCATTCAATATCAATAGGGTATCTCATTTAAATTTAAAAAGTCGAAGGCATTTTTAGTGAAACTCAAAGTAAAGTTGTAACAAAAAACAATGCATCGGATATGTCATTGTACGTACACGCAAAGTTTCATGAACATCATTATTTTCGTTTCAAAGGTATATCCTTGGTTCCACATTTTATTCCAACTTTGTATAAATAATTGAATTTTAATGTATGTATTTCTTTACGTGAAGTTTTTGAATAATAAATGTTACGTTCCAAATTTAAAGTAGAAAGTCCCACCTCTATTTTATTAAAATTTAAATAATTCTAGACGTGTAAGAGCGGTTGCCTATAATATATTATAAGCAAGGTGGCGAAAATAAAATTAGTAGTTTTCAAATAGGGGTAATTTTTGGCAAATTGTGCTAAAGTTAAGGGAAAACGTCCTCTTTTTGTGAAGAAACTAATTTAGATAGTTCTTTCTAGAGTCATCTTGGAAGAATTGGGATCATTAAATTTAAATGTTTGAATCTCGGTATTATTCGGTGACCTCCGTGTGTCAAGTTGTCAAGTGTTCGGAAAGACGACGGAAAGGGAGTGATTCTAGGTTTGACAGTGGTACTGAAAAGTTCGGGCTAGATTAAAAACGGCATTTTGTTTTTTTTGCTGCTGTTCCATGTGGGATCTGGACTAATACGAACCGTGTGGATATGCAAGGGGATTTGCTGCCTTCGTGGAAGGGTTTTTTTTGGGAATATCCATATATAATTTCGCTAAAAAAGCGGATCTACAGTACACGTGAATACCGGAGTCGCATTTAGATCAAGAAATTAGCCTTAATCACGAGTCCAAATAGCCGGCTACGTTTCGGTCCAATTTGGGATATTTTAAACCCCTAATCTGGCTAAGAAGGGTGAGTGTTAGATCATTTCGTTTTTAATTAATTAAAAAGTTGTAGTAATTTTTTTATCCCATCTCTAAAAAGCTATTCATATTTTCATAAGTTGTCATATTACATTCCAGTTCAAAGACAAGTTTTTTTGTATTGCTCCATTATCGCCAAAAGACAGATAAACAAAGTGTTAAAATCGATATATTTATTTCCAAATAATTATTTTAGACACATATGGTAATTATTGTTTTCTTGGTTCAGGGTTCTTCTTCTTTTTTTTTTCTGTCTGGCTGTAATTCAACTTTTCAACATTGTCACACAAGTCTATGTACATCGGCAATCGTATTTTTGGAGTTCCTCCGAAGTCGCAGTGGATTTTACGAATGGTATTTTTGGATTGAAGATACACTAAACTTTAACTAGGATCCCACGCGGTGAAGTATATGAATGTGATTGAAAATTCGAGGTATGGATCGATAATTAGTTTTCGACGGAAGATTTAAGCGCCGTCTAATTTGTTTACAGAATACAATAGTTTTTTTTAAAGATTATTTGCGGTTAGTTTTTATTTTAATATTTACAAATACTTTACAGTTTTTAAAGATTATTTGCGGTTTATTTTATTAATTAAATATTTACACATACCTATTATAATTTTGTAAACTGCGTCTAAGGGGGGGGGGGGTTAAATATTTGAGATTTATTTTTTTTATATTATTTTCTCCGCACGCACTTGAGCTCTCGTGATGTCCTATTTAGGTTAATTATTTTTTTTTGGTTGGTATTGAACCACACACCCCTTAACGTCCGGTACTTTTGATACGTCTTACCTTTTATTTAGCACAGTTAAATAGAAATAACATGAATTTTTGTTAGGCAAGTAGAAGCCGCATTTTTATATTCTTTTTATTAAGCCTATGGTAAAGTTAAATAATATTGTAATATGAATTTGTTTTCAACTATCTTGGAAATCTATTTATTAAAATTGACTAAATCCTAATCTCAGACAATTTCATTTATTTTTTTTATTTATTCAGGTTGTATACTGTACTTAATATTTTAGTAGTAAACCTATTGGTAAGTTGGTGGGTTATTGAATAGTAACGTAGGGAAGGCTGTGGGCCAATTTACCTGGCGCCCCTGATATAACTTCGGATTTTTTTTGTTTTGTGGACCGCACGACCATCTCCAATGTTTTGTCTATCCGCGAGCCATTCTCGGACTGTCACCGTATAGTACTTTTCTTTCCGGGTGTACGTCTGATTTGTATGTGGTACATTTTGTAACTTTTTTTTTTATATAGATTCGGTTTTGTACGCCACATAAAATATAACAATTAGGCACACCAAACTACCGAATGTTGTATTTATATGGGATTAAACCACAATTGATTGTAGTTATTACAACTTACATTTTACATTTGTGTTTGACGTTTCGATACTAAATCCGGAAAATATATTTCCTCCAAAACCAATGTAAAATGTCATTTTCATAAGAATCAATTGTGATCGTATATATATATATATATATATATATATATATATATATATATATATATATATATCTATTTACTCTTCAAAATCATCACTGATACAAAATTTTCATATCCTTTTTAAATGCTCCAAATTCTTCGTAATGTTCCGTATCATTATGGACTTTAACATGTGAAATAGATTTCTTTTAAAGTAATTACATTCGTTCTGTTTTATTAATACATGAAGTAATTACAAAGCATTTAAAATCTATACCTAAACGTTACTAGTTCCTTCCGGATGTTTTTTTTGAAAGCGAAACCGATGAGTAACCTGTATATATACGCAATATACCTAATCATACATTTTTAATAATGGAAATGTGAACTCATCCGTACAAATATACAGAGACATATTGTATTTCAATGTTTGTCATGTCTTTCAGAGATGTATCAGAGATGAAATAGAGTTAATTTACACAAATGTTATGCAAACACCACGCGAAATCAAACACAATATACTTTGTTTTGTTTGCAGTGATTATTCAACAAGTGTTATTTTATTTTGTTTTAGAATTGTTTCTTTCTGAATCTTTTTTAACAATCTTTATTTAAAATAATTTATTAACTTAATGTTTTGATTTTAGTAGATATATACATGTATTATATATATGTATATATATATATATATATATATATATATATATATATATATATATATATATATATATATATATATATATATATATATCCTTTCCGATGTCTTCTTCGGGGCTTCCTAAGAACCAGGGCTCTTGGTTTAATTCTACTAACCCCAGAAACCTTTCGGAACATATATAATTAAGTTATTAATTTTTTTACTTGATAATTTAGCAAATCAAAAACATAACTTAATTGTTCTCAGGGTGAAAAATCTCCTTATATTAACCTATGTTGTGTGGGTCCAAAGATTTATTAGTTGTCCTTTATCGGGATAGAGAAAAATGGATAATAATAAAAATAGTATGTTACAAAAAATTGGTATTCCTTAATTTATTTTAAAAAGAATAAAACAATTATCAAATTTTGCCGTTATCTTATCAATCAGCGTAAATTAATACAATAAAATTTACTCAAAAAGAATATTTTAAGTCTTCTTGAAAACAAAACCAATTTAAAGCCAATTTTAATGAATATATTTAAAACTTTTTATCTTTCTGATTTTTCAATATTCACTTTATTGCAAAAACAAAACTTTAAAACATTTTACAAATGAAATCTACTCTTGAGTTAAAATGGTAACGACAATGATGTCAACCAACTTCATTCACAGTTACAAAATTTTCAATTCTGGACAGAAAATCACTGATCTTTCCTTCATAGATAGTATTTGGACCATACCTAGAATCGTCCACGCTCCACAGCAATGTGATCTGCCACTATTCGCCTCGGCTTTCTTTTTTTTTGTATCTGCAATCCTTCTGCAGCGACTGTACGAAACACCTGACTCAATTCTCCAACAATTAGCACTTGAAATTTTATTCCCCAAAACACTCAGCTACTTCTCAATGACACAAGGATCTCTTTCTGTAAACTTGGTGCCACCAAACTATTTTCCACGTATTCCAGAAACTACCCACTTTAGATCCAAGGATATCTTTTCATCGACTAGTAATCTCCTTTCACAAATCTGCTAACTTCCTTTCACAATGCCGGTATCTAAACTCACGAACACAGTCGTAATAATAATAAATATAACGCCATAAAAGACTCATTAATATAACTTCGACCATTAATATTAATATAATATTTGGCCATTTAATTCAACAAAGCGATAGCAGCTTTCAGTAATATGAAAGTAATAAATTTAAAAGGACTTTTTTGGAAATGGTTTGTATTAGCAAAAGTGATAATAATTTAAACAAAAGATCAGAAATTCAAAATATAAGCAAAATTTATAATTATATTCTTTATTTATGATTTATATATAAAACTTGTAAAATGTCATATTTAATTCTCCATATATCTGTTACATTTTTTCAGACATCTGTCAACGGTGAATAAATCTTCTTCTTTTTTGTTACTAAACAAAAAAGAATGTTTAAACGAAATTTTACTTTTGGCAATATAATTGTCAAAAATAAAAAATTTATGTTGGCATTTATGACATTGAGGCTTATTTGTAATTGGTTGCTATTTTAACTTATTTATAAATTCAGTTATTTTTGTATTAAAAAAATGTTTTCAAAATTATAAAAATTTTCAGAGAAACATTAATTAGATTAAAACATTTTTATATTAATTATTTTTAAGATGTATTAGCAGCAATTTTTACTTACTAAACTAATTTTTGTTTGGTAAGTTAACAAAAATTGTTTTTTCTTTTTAGTTCAACCTTGTAAGATATTAATTTTGTCTTTTTTAGCTCTTGATAATAATTGTAAACACAATTGAAAGCTCGAGATTAAAAAAATAGTTAACCAATAGCCCTTTTATTGACTCCAACCCATCCAAAACAGTTATATATATATATATATATATATATATATATATATATATATATATAAATATATATATATATAAATATATATATATATATATATATATATATATATATATATATATATTTATGTATAATACTGGATAAGGACTATTATGATTTTTCAAATTTTTCAATAGAAAAGATTAAAATCATAGATTTTTTAAACTTTTAAACTTGCTTAAATTAATTAATAAAAATTTTAATATTCTTCTGGTTATTACACTCCAACCTAAAGTATTATCATACTTCATTTTAAATGCACAGTTTGAGTTTACTTGTATGATTTTTACAAACACTTCCACGAAACATCACGACCCTGTATATCTACAACGAAGGTTAAAGATTATCTTTTTCAGTGAAATGTAACATATAAAAACATTCATTATTCAACATGTTGTTAAAAACGACTGTTCTAATTTTAATATCGATTACTGTGTCAACTATAACCTCAAAATCTTGCAATCCCAGCTACCTTCGAGATGGTTCGTACTTCTTTAGTACCAAAGAAAACTTTATGTACTATCCTTGGCATACATACGTACCACCCGAGGGACAGGTGAAGTATATGATAGTCAGAGATGAACAAAATATTCCGCAAATATGTAAGGAAGCTACCAAGTACAAAACGTTGCAGGAGGTTATATTCTACAAAATCAATTTACAGTACATGGAACCTGGTTTGTTTAATAGTAGACATTTGGAACAGGTATTTATACAATATAACCAGTTGAAAAATATTCCTCTAGGATTGTTTAATGGTACTAGTATAAGAAGTTTAGTGTTGAGTGATAACCAAATTGGATATATTGATGATGGAGCTTTTAAAGATATGCACAAACTGGAAGCTATTGCGTTGGATTTCAATAAGCTGAAATCATTCAATCCCGAATGGTTTACTGGTGCTAGTGTCTTTTATGAGTTAAGTTTCATGCATAATGAATTGAGGGAGCTACCAGCAGAGACTACAAAATATATGGTAGAATCTTTCGACAAACCAGCCTTCAAATTATTTGGTTCTATCAATTTTGATAACAATGGAGTTAAATTTATTCATCAGGATGCCTTTAGCAACCTAAGGTATTTCGGAGCGATTAGTTTGAGTAATAATAAAATCATGGAACTGCCCGATAAAGTATTTAGCCGGTTCGAATTTTTGTTGACACTACACATGAACACTAATTCCTTTATTTGTTTTACCAACCGGACCGTAAACAGTTTTCATGGTGTAAAGAGATTGTTTTTGGGAGATAATCACATCAACGGCGATTGTGTGCAAAGGATTAAAAAATATTTTGATTGGAAAAATGATTTAGTATATTTTTAAACGTTTGTGTAGTCTAGATTCTTTTATTTATACTCAAGCTTAATAAATAGTTTTTAATAGACAGCATATAATTTTTTTAATTGATTAAACGAAGTAAAATTATATATACACGTATTATAACATGCATATTACAAACACACACACACACTCTATATATATTATATATATATACATATATATATATATATATAAATATATATATATATATATATATATATATATATATATATATATTAACAAAAATAAAAACACTTTAAATTATAAAACGGACACTGGACAGTTAAGTAACATATATTGTAACATATTGAACAAAATTTATAAATATTCAAAATAGCCAACATTCATCTTAATAACAATTAACCTTAATAATTCATCAAAGAAATATCATTCTTCTAACGTTTCTTTTATTGTTATTTTTATTTTTACATTTGAAATAATTTTAATTTTTTATCGTATAGCTGTAACGAACGTGCTTAAGATAATTTAATCTTTTCAATGTCAGTTTTTATTTGCGTAATCTTTTAATTTTTGTGAGTGTTTTGAAATGTATTTGTACGCCATTTTTTGTAATGTTCAAATTGTTTTAGTTTACTCCTGAGGAAGCTATTAAATAAATAGCGAAATATTGAGTATCTCAGAAAAAAGAAAGATTTTCATTACAGACCACTTTACCCGATAATTCGAACGTATTTATAAATTATTTTTTGGTCGAAATAATCACTTCTAATATATATATATATATATATATATATATATAAATATATATATATATATAAATATATATATATATATATATATATATATATATATATATATATATATATATATATATATATATATATATATATATATATATATATACTCTTACTATTCATTCGTAGCGATAAAGTCAATTTTTTCGAGATATTTAAAGTTGAAAATGAAGTGACACAGTTATTTTTAATAATCTATTAACTATGTCGGTGTTATTGGGTCACAAGATTGCATTTATTGCGCAAATGAAATTTTGATCGCTATTAAAAAACACGTAATGTTATTTATTGAAATTTCTTGATACGAATAAATGCATTTAAGATTGGGAAACAAATTGAGGTTCCTGAGTTGAGAAAGAAACATTTTTTTTATAATCTAAATAACAGAACAATTTTAGTAACGAACGAAAATATCGAAAATCCTATTTTCACTAAACCTTTTAATGGTTATGGGTTAGCTTCTGAGTAAAAGTTATTTTATATGTATAACCATATGGTTATAACCATAGAACGGTTGTGTAACTGACGTTATATTTTCGGGCAACTTAACAAGCACTTAATGTAGGATTCTCTTGAACATAATGCTCTTAGACACAAAGAAATTTTAATAACAATAATATTATTAAATTTATAAATGACATCTCAAGAGAGGACTGAAATCAAATAAATGGTATTGTCATGATGCTATTTTCTTGTGGCATTTTAAAATAATTACTATTTAAATGGGAATAAGCCACAATTAAAGGTTAAGGTAAGTTTATTGACGTTTCAATTTCGACTTTTCGACTTTTCGAAATTTCGAAAATTGTTCTTAAAATAAAATAAATTGTTCGTATTTTGAGAACGATTTCCGAAGTGGAAATTGAAACGTCAATAAACTTACTTTAATCTTTCATTGTGGCTTATTCGCTTTTAAATAGTAATTACAAATAAATAGTATTTTAGATATTATTTTTAGTTTAGATAATATTGCTTTTAATACTTTTTTTTTAATATTTTTATGTATCGTTTTGACAATTTCTCTATTATAAATAAAACCTAAACCAAATAGTAATAAATGGGTTAATAATGAGGTGAGACAATCAAGTTATGAACTGAAAAATTTGCATGCATTATCTAGAGCATTTCCTGAGGTGTGTGATTATTATAAACATAAAAAAAAAGATATTATCAAAAGCTTCTTAATTCAACCAAAAAATGCCACTACCAAAATATAATAAACACATCTAATAATCCTTCTAAAAGTGCTTGAAAAATTATATCTGATTTTTCAAAATGTAAAAAAATGAAAGTAACATAACGGTATCAAACGGGGGTAACATAATTACAGATTCAGTAGAAATAGCAAATATTTTTAACTTGTTTTTTAAGAATGCTCCATTAGAAGCAATTTCGACCATCCGCATCCCAACAAAAGCTGGTAGAAGATATATTTGTTGTAATATTGCTTAATACGGACTGTTGTACATCTTTATTATTATTACTTTCAGTAATACAGTGTCATCGTAACCTAATGTAAAGTGCTTAACCTTTATCTATGCCATGAGACCTTCTGCTGCCTGTCCTATGTAATAGTCCTGTCAGGACTTTACATTCATGAGCTTTTCAGTCTCATGACATCTTTTTCTTCCAATAAAACATAAAAATTACAACAATAAACTAAGAATAAAATCATTCTAAAATAACAACCAATAACAATAGGTACTGATTGCAAAACTAGTACATCTCAAAATCATTATCTAGAAGGAGGTCTAATTAATCTTTAACTTCTGGTAGGAAACTGATCCGATATTTCACTCTCACAGGCCGTTAATGTTGAAGTTCTGTCATTCTGATTGTGGTTAAAATCATCTGCTAGGTTAATATGATGTTTAGGCATATTATTATATGATCTCAAGTGATAGCTATTTCTTCTTACAAGTGTCTCATTTTCTTTCTCAACAACATATGATCTTTGCTCTTGTAAACATCGTCTAAGCACAGCAGGTTTTCATTGCCCATCTTCTCTTATAAACACATTATCCCCTACAATTAATTCTTCTTTTATAGCTGTATTTTTATTATAGTAGTGCTTGTACAATTTTCTTTTATTGTCCAATTTATTCTTTTCATTTTTTAGGTCTACCTGTTCTGGTAAATATTTTTCATGTAAAACTGGAAGTTTGCTTCTAAGTCTACGATTACTCAAGAGTTGTGTTGGAGATTTGTCTGATCCTAATTGTGGTGTGTTCCTATATTCTAATAAGGCTAACTAAAGATTTTCACACTTCCTGAAAATATTTTTAGCTATCTGGACGGCTCGTTTTGCCTGCCCATTTGCTCTAGACATTTCGACATTCCTTAGAGCCAAAAGGCATATTATCAGATACGACTTCCAAAGGAATCCCATGGGTGACAAATATACTCTTAAACGAATTTATTATTGACTGGGATGTTTTGGACTGCAACGGAATAATTTTAATCCACTTTGTGAAATAATCCATTACAATTAAATGCTCCTCCAAATTCACAAATATCAGCGGCTAGCATTTGAAATGGCAGTTCTGGAATTTCTCTTAGTATTTACGGCCCTTTAACATCATTCCTCTGATATTTCTCATAATCAATACAATTTCTAACCAAATCCACTATGTCCTTAGTCATATTTGGCCAGAACAATACCTGTCTCGCTCTTTGCTGTGTTTTTGTAACCCTAAAGCGTGTTTCATGAAGCAAATTTAATATCCTATGCCGCAAAGAATTCGGAACTATGACTCTGTTCCTATAAAACATCAAATAATTTAATGAGTAAACGTCATGCCTTATATTAAAAAAATCTTTTACTATGTAAGGTACCCTCGATGTACATCGAGGCCACCCTTTTTCACAAAAATCTCTAATTATTTGAACCTTCTTATCCTGTTTAGTTTCAGCTATAAATTCCTTTCTCCTTTCTTCTGGTATATTTAATGTATCCACTATTTCCGTTACAAACGCATCATCCTCTTTTTCTTTTCCTTTCTCTTTCTCCTTTTCACCTTTTCATCTTTTCATCTTCCTTTTCCTCACCTTTTCCTTCAAAAAATTTCGAAACAACAATTCAGCTATCAGCATTTCCTTGCCTGGCTTATATTCTACAGCTAAGTCATATATCAGCTATTAGCATTTCCTTGCCTGGTTTATATTCTACAGCTAAGTCATATTTAAATAATTTCACCTTCATACGTTGTAGTCTAGGAGAGTCTACTTCTGCTATGCCTTTCTTCATTATCGAAATCAATGGCTTATGATATGTGAAAACCTTAACTTCTCTACCATAAATATAATTATGAAATTTAGTACAACCAAATAGGATTGCATTTAGTTCCTTTTCAATCTGGCTAAATCTGGTGTCACAATCGGTTAAAGATCTAGAAGCAAAAGATACAGGTTTAAGATTTTGTAATAATACACATCCAACACCATTTTGACTTGACTCTGTTAATTATTATTGGAATATTTTAATCAAAATTTGCAAGAACTGGTGGTGAGCAAATTAACTTTTTTAATAAATTAAATGAGTGTGTGTGACTTCTAGTCCACATCCAAACTGCATTCTTTTTTAATAATTCTTTTAATGGAGCTGATACATCCGATCTATTTCTGATCATTGAGTCTAGAACATCTCCAAATTCACAATTTTTTGCCAATTTACGCAAGTCAGTTAGGTATCTGTATCAAATAACTCTCCTTCCTCTTGTTTTCTATTGTAGAATAAAAATCTTTCGTAGATCACATTCTTTTTATAGGTGAAATAATTTTCTAATTCATCCAATACTGTATCATATGATTTTCTCTGTGCATCCGTTAACTTTAAGGTGTTAAACACATCAAGTCCTTCATATCCCAAAAACTTTAACAGTAGAGCAATTTTTACTGTGTCTTCCTTTTCGGCCTTGTCACTGGCCAAGAGGTAAATTTCAAATGACTGTTTGAATCGCCGAAAGTTTTCGGCAACTTTACCTTCAAATGATAATGGTTGAGGTAGTCTCATATAGTCTCTCCATATTGTTCTAAGTCTAATAACTTCTTGTTTTCATTTATTTTGGAAGCAGCAGGCTTCATTAACCACAAGACTGCGCCATGTAATAATTTTTAATACGGACTGTTGTACATCTTTATTATTATTACTTTCAGTATTACAGTGTCATCATAACCTAATCTAAAGTACTTGACCTCTATCTATGCTATGAGACCTTGTGCCGCCTGTCCCATGTCATAGTCCTGTCAGGACTTTACATTCATGAGCTATTCAGTTTCATGACATTTGTAACAACAATGTTTTGGATGACCAACTTCTTCTTCATCCGTACACTACATTAGAATTAAACGAATTATTAAATTAAAAACTAAAAAACAAAAAATCTCAAGGCTTTGATGAAATCCCTGGGTTTTTACTAAAAGAGATTGCTTCTTTTATAATATCGACATTAACATATTTAGTTAATTTATCATTTTCAAATGACAACTTTCCAGTTTATATTAAAACTGGAAAAGTGCTACCAATTTATAAAAAATGTGACTTGTAAGTTTTCTAGATATTTATCAACGTAACTGTGTATGATAAATGCTATACCAAATTGTTAAAGACAGTTATTTTCTTCTCCGGAAAAGGAGATAACATGGTCATGCAGATTCAATCCAGTTTGACCTCTTACTTCGCTGAATCCTAATATTTGATTATTATTCCTACTCATTTCTTAAATTACTTTGAATTATTGACTTCTATTGGTTTTAGTAGGATTCGAATATGACGTGTTCCAATTTTTATCGAATTTTTCATTATGGCAAGTCCAGAGATTCTTCGCACCCCTTCATCAAGTGGTTTTCTTAAGATATTCATAAAGGATCTTTAATGCAGTAGTTTCTTTTTGTTTTCTGCTTACTTCTGCCTTCGTCCGGCTTGTGGAGACAAGAATACAGCCGGGGCAAGTTATACCTGCCTGTCGTAAGAGGCGATTAATGGGAAGGAATGAAGAGATGGAGAGCCGTCGTTCGAGGTGTTGGGTTTGTAGAAACACACAGTATCCAAGACGAGCCTCTCGTGGACCACTCCACTCTCATTCCACAGCTGCGTCTGTGATTGCCATTGCAAGTGCCATTGCTGCGTCCCTGATACACCCTCTACCCATTAAGGGCATGGGGTTACGGCACGTACCCACCTTGGCAGACTTAAGAGTGGCAGAGAAGAGCTCCTCAACAGGTACATGTCTACGTGCGAGGTCGAGCCGCGATAACGGACGGGTGAGCGTACCGCAACACAGGTACTACGGAGAGGATGGAGCCCCGCGATGCTTCGTGCAACGCGCCACCCTCAAATGGTGTCGGACTTGCAGGGGTTAGTGATTAGCTAATGGTCGTATGCTGAAAGGCCAGGAAGACCAGAGTCCTGCTAACAAATTTGTTGTTGGGGGGCACGAATTTCGTCAATGCATCCTTCTACATTACCTAATGCTAATGTCATTGGCATAGGCGACAATCTGTATTGATTTATTTGTTAGGAGATTACCTCTTTCTATATTCAGCTGTCTTATCACATATTTAAGAGTGAAGTTGAATAGTGTCGGTGCCAGCCCGTCTCCTTGACTTAATCCTTGACTATTGAAAAGTTCTCAGTGAACTCCTTCTATACTCTGGAAGTTAAAGCTGTGAAATATTTGCAATAACTTTTGTCTATTAATTGAGTCGTAGGCCTCTTTGAAATCTATGAATATGTTGTGGACGTCAATGTCATATTCCCACGATTTGTTAAGAAATTGGTTTCAATGTGAATAGCTGATCAGTTGTAGATCTTCTTTATCGGAAATCGTTAGGATATTTCCCAACAATATTTTCAGTTAGTTATTGGAGTCGTTTGTTAAGTTTGTAAGAAAAACGTTGTGCGCTGTGCACAAGAGGGTTATACCGTGATAACTTTTCCATTTCATTTTATCCCCTTTTTTATAGATTGGGCATATAATCCCGTTTTTCAGTCGCTAGGGATCTTTTGATCATTCCACATCTTGTTTATAAGCATATGCGTTTGTCTTACTATGTGTTCGCCACCTAATTTATATAGCTTAGAGGGGACCTTGTCGTCAATACCTGGAGCCTTATTATTTTGTGCTAGTATTGCTTGTTTTACCTATTTCATCGCCAGGGGTTCTATATTTTTGGTGTCTCCATTAATGTGATGCATGTATATATGCTCTTTATTTTCTTGCGTTCCTAGAAGGGTTTGGAAATAGGTTTTCCAGACTGATTTTATTTGTTTTGGATCACTGATTATTTATTCTTCTGTATTTCTGCATAGATTTGTTCGGGGTTTTGTATCCTTCTCTTCTTCTTCTTAAAGTGCCTATCCGTTCCGGACGTTGGCGATCATCACGGCTATATTCACTTTGCTTATTGCAGCGCGGAACAGTTCAGTGGTAGTCGTGTTATACCACTTTCGCAAATTTTGAAGCCAGGAAATGCGTCTTCTTCCCGGTCCTCTCTTACCATTTACTTTCCCTTGGAGAATCAGCTGGAGAAGGCCGTAACGTTCTTGATTTCTCATTACATGACCTAGATATTCCAACTTTTTAGTTTTGACGGTCATGAGAATTTCACATTCTTTCCCCATTCTACGCAGGACCTCCACATTAGTAACTCTGTCAACCCAGGATATACGTAAGATGCGCCTATAACACCACATTTCGAAAGCTTCGAGCCGATTCATAGATGCAACAGTCAGTGTCCATGCTTCCATTCCGTAGAGCAGAACTGTGAATATGTAGCAGTTCAATAGACGGCATTTTGTTTTGCATGACATGTCTCGACTGTTGAAAATAGTTCTCATTCTAACGAATGCTGCTTTTGCTTTTATTATTCGTTGTTTAATTTCTGTTGAGTGGTCCCATTGGCTATATAAATTGGTGCCTAGATATGTATATTGCTCGACTCTTTCGATATTCTGTTGGTTGATTGTAAGTTGAGCGTTTAGTATTGGTTTTTTACCAATTTTATCCTTCTCTTACATTGCTTAAATATCTATACGCTTCACTTATATCGTTGCTTTGGCGATTTTTTTGGGTTTTAGTTCAGTCAAATTTTCCAACTTCTCAAGGAAGTTGTTGGTAGAATTGAAGAGGACCATTTAAACCGACGTTCGATTGGTGATTTCACCATATCTGGCTACCCATACTTAGTTTAACCTGCATACCAATGCAGTTATCCAGGATATGCACGTAAAGCCATAAATGAGAGTTGGTTGTCTTATGAGGACCAAAGGACCAATTATCACAAACCATCTTTCATCTATAAAGCTCGATGTGGCCAATCTGATAAAAGGTTGTGTTACCTTTGTAACACAATACTACACTCCAATATTAAAATTGGTAAAACAATATTTACCAATTTTATTTAATTTTTGTCGTTATATAGATAGTTTTTTTCCCTCTGGACAAAAACCACCGTTTTGTTTTCTGAAGTACCATAATATATATTTTATATTTTCTTATCTTAATTAACTATTTTAGCCTATCAAATGTTCTCTCAATGTTTTCTCAAACCAAATGTTCCTACACACTCCAGATTGCTGTCTTCTATTTGTCTCGTATCTATCTTCTATTTGTTTATTATTTGTTTACTTTATAGTACACAAAACACAGGCATAGCATCAAGAAAACTGTTTGTCATAAATAGATGCAAAAACAACGAACATAAATGGAAGGAATCACCTATGGGCGGCTGACATTCGGCGATGTATTAAATATGCGTTGTTGATGATACAGAATCAATCTTTTTCGAGATCTCATTTGTTGCAATATCTCAGTACATCTCAGTATATCCATTTTTGTTATATCCAAGGCTAAACGTATGTTTATGTAGGGGAGCAAATTTTATAAAACGCTATGTGTTATTACGACTTTAATCCTATTAAAAAGGATTTGACAAACCTTGATAGAACATAGTTTTAACATGAAGTTTGTCATATAGTGTAAAATTTAATGGGATTTTATTTGAACAAAATACATATAAAAATGATTTTTTTATATCGACCAAACTCTAAATCGACTAAACTGTAGAATTAAAATAAGTTTTAGTTACCATATAAATTCTTGCATAATCCCAATTCATATTCAAATTAACTTCTCTAAATGGATTTCTCAATTTACCTCAGGCATGATCCGTTAACGAGATGCCATTTTCATAATACCGGTTTTTGTTTCTTTAAAATGAAAATTCATAAACGATCTTTTAAGGCCTTCTATAGTAAAATTGGGCCATTTCTTGAATAGATTACGTTAAAAGTTATTTAAATACAAAACAAATAAGCTTTTAACGTGCAAAAATCTTCATTACAATTTTGTCAATTAAAAATACAACTATCCGATATCATATATTTTTTAGTAGTATACGTTACGTATTAAATTTTTGAGTTAATATGCTCTTAATTCAAAATTCATATACACACATGAAAAATTTCTATAGTGCGTCTTACGTTTTTCCTTCAGTATGGGAAAATAGAACAGTGTTGTCAATAGTTGCTGAAACTGGTATTAAGGTTATTGTTATTATAATTTTGTCAATGCAATTTGTTTTTGTGGATTGTACTAAAAACACGCCATTTAAATTTTACATTTTAAATTTTTTCGGTCTCATTAAACTCACACATCGAAGCTAAAAGTATCTTCATCGCTTGAATATGTAATGGTGTATTGAAATTAAAGGTACCGAGCTGGACTAAATTTTTGTGATTTTTATAGTACCTTTATTAAACTTTAATTAAATTTTTAAGAATTTTTTTCATGCATTTTTGATACATTTGGTATGTGAAAATTGTTGAATGGTACTGTATATTATCCTGAATTATTCCCGAATTTGAAATATTTAGTGGTACATGAGTAATATTCGCGTGAGCCTAATTTCGGCAGGCATGCCAATGTCAGGAAACTCCATCGAGCTCAGGAGACCGATGAGAACCATCAAGCTAGATTGGCCAGAGAGGCACAAATGCAAAAAGAGTAATCGCAACGAGAGATACCTGAACAGTGACAAGAACAACAAGAACGACAATAACAACAATTTGATTTCCAAAGAAATATACGCAACCAAAGGGTGCGTGTTGCACAAAATCTCTTGCAGGAAGACGAAGAAGCAATGCTGGATGACGAAGACGCAGTCACTGAGCATTCGTGTGGAAAAATGGATATTTGCTGCCAATTTTGTACAGCCAAACACTTCATCGCAGAATGGCCAACGGATGGAAAGTTCACCATGTGTTGCTAGAAGGGAAAAATTATAGTTCCCCTCAATCATTATTCGGCACTTCTTTAAAACCTAATGACAGGAAATGATTCCTTGAGTAAACGATTTAAGAAAAATATAAGGAGAATCAATAGTTCTTTTGCCTTTGCGTCCATGGGAGCAAACCTAGCTACTTCTTCTGGTTACGGATCGTACTGCTTCCGAATCCATGGTCAGATATACCATTTGACAGAGATGCTTTATCCAGACGACAGCCAGAATTAAAGGTTTGCTCAGTTTTATATCTTAGATCCTTCTGAAGCAATTGCAGAGCGACTTCGAATGACCGAAAATCAAAATTGTGACCCCCACGTAATGGAGCTACTTGCCAACTACTTTGAACAAAACAACGGCTTTGTCAAGGCCTACAAAGTGCTCCAAGATGTAGAACGAGAAGCACAAGACAAAACTGCTCATAATGACAGACAAGTTCCAGAAATTGTCCTGGCCATCAAAGAAAATCGGAATCAGGGTTTCAGGCGATACAATAATCCAAAAGTTTGTGAAGGTACGATTGATTTTTAGAACGACAATGGAGAGCCACTCTACAACCGAGATATCCTTACGCATCTTAGATCGGATTCTAATGACTCTTTAGCTCCAAAAACGCAAAGGATCAGTATCCTGAACAAAAACCTGGACGCCTTAGTGTATCCGATAATTTATACTAACGGAAAGGTTGGATGGAGCGAAGACATGCAACAAGTTGAGGGAGCACGACCACATCGAATCACATAACTACAATATTACTACTATATCCTTTCTGTCAGGGACAGTTTCAATCTGCTGCTTAATGAAGGAAAGCTAACACAGCAGATTTTGGTTGATGCGTACGATCAAATAGAAGCAAATCGCCTAAATTATGTCTGCCTAAACCAAAGTGCGTTGCGAGTGGAGGACTATAACGTCATGCAGCAGGTAGCAGGTAACGAGGCTCAGGGTGGAGCAGTGATTGGACGGACTGTCATATTACCCTCTTAATCTCTGTCAACACTGAGCAACATTTATTGTTACTTACTGGAAAAACATCCAAGATAAAATAAATATTTACCTGTACATAAATTACTTGTATGCATAGCATGTTGCATACCATTAAGACAGGTTAAAAAATTAAAAAGTAAAATCACCCAAGATGGGCCTCTAGTATTTCTTAAAAAGAAATATAATATTAAGTACACCTAATTACTTTTTAGTCTTAGGTTTTTTACTTTCTGTTCTCTATGTGTCAGTGTGTTATTAATGTTGAGTGTCAATGCTTTTATAAATAATCTCAACGACTAGTAAGTTGTAACTTGCACTGAAGAATTGTGATATTTTATAAATATTTACATATTTTTTTTTTATTACAGTGTCTTAAAAAAGGAATAAAACCATTCCGAAAGCTAGACAAAAAGTCAAAAGAGTGTTTCATTAACATCCCGGCCTTTCTGACTGCAACCCTGATAAACTGTGTTGTTTGTTTATATCGACAGTCACTAATATCCAGTATTTCTTATATATATATATATATATATATATATATATATATATATAAATATATATATCTATATATATATATATAAATATATATAAATAATACTTTTTAATAATGTCCTCAAATCACTCTTATTATAGTCCAAATATAAGTAGCTTCAAATTTCCAAAGTGATGTTGTTTGACACTGTCAAGAATTTCAAATTAATGAATAAAATAGGGATAAAAAGTAAAATTAGCAACCGTCATGTTAAAGTGAGTGGTTTGGATTAAACAGCTTAAAAGTTAACAGTTAATAACCCTCGTAATTAAAGCACCGTTTTTATTTCCACGCTTTGCATCATTATCAAATTAAAAATGAAAAACAGCATATTTAATCTCAACGGAAAGTCTGGATTAACCGAAATATTCACGCATAAATGATTTCGGTGAATTCTACAAATTGTTTCAAGTAGTTCTTAAATTAAGTTATTTAAAAATGGGTTAAAGACTCCAAAATGATAGAAATACTTGAAATGAAATAGACAAGATTCAAATGTATAATAACGAAAGATTACGGTTAATCTATTATTAGTGTTCGAAAGTGAAAAATATTAGAATTGGTGAATGGTTTGATCAATATTATTAGAAAAAGTTTTAAAGATATACCAAAAAGATAAACAAAAACTGAAAGTCCCTTAAAAGGTTGTCAAAACTGAAATCGTGAGGGTTGGTAATAATAAAATTTCTTACTCTATGATCAAATTAGTTAAAAAAACGGGGTTGTATTGCTCAATAAAAATATTTACAGTTTGTAATATACTAGTTACAATACATAAAGAGTAAGTAGTTATCAAAAAGTTTATTTGTAGCTAAAAATAGAAAGTAACTAAATTCTGATATTTATTATGAAAATTTACAAAAATTACATTGCTTTGTTACATAAATAATTTCCCAAATTATAAATAATTTAGATGGCCCGTATTAGTAGGTAATAGTAAATTAATTTTAGTAATCAGAGGATAAAATCTATTAAAAAAATAATTATGAAAAAATGGAACCCTATACATTGTATAATTGCTTTTGATTAATTAGTTTGTTTTTAATATAAATAAATATTATTCACCTTAAAAAACAAAAAAAAAAACTATCAAAAGTCCTATGGTAAATGCAAAGGTTATTTTAAACTGTTTTTTAAAACTTTTTAATCTATCGCCTTCAATATTTTCTTTGAGCAAAATTTTGTATCTCTGTTCAATTTTAAAATACCAAAGGTGGCCCGTATTAGATATATCTGCAATAGACTCGCGATTATCCGAGGTAATTGGGACTGTGACTACCTCGGATACAGAAAAAAAACTCAGTTCACATCGAGATTTGTGGTATTGGTAGAAAAACACGTAAATAATAGCTGTGATTATTTTAATGACTAAAAACTAATACAGCACTATGTATAAAAGATAAAAACATTTACTTTATTAATATAACTGATTAAAAAAGTCTTTGATTGATTTTTGCGTAAGCTTCATTTTTTTGAGGCCGCGATGCCGAGCCAACGTTGAAAATGAAGGAGGCCTACTGGCGTCGATTCCCCTTGATGCTCGATGTATGCGAGAGCTGCTTCAAAGACCTTCAATCCATTGGAGCAAGAAATCTTTTGAGTTATCTCATCTGTATCTTCTTCTTCATGGTTGATGTTTAGAACTAGATTGGTAATTGCGTTATCTGTCAGTTCCATCTCTTCATCTCCATTCATGTTATCGATGATGTCTTGGTTTTCAATTGGTTGTTCAACTGGCAATTCATTGGCTAGGTCCCATGTAGATGCAATCCAATAGCAAACATCTTTAACCGTGATCTTCTTCAATGTCTCAATTACAGTCAGCCCTTCATCCAGCCTGTTTAGCATTACCTAGATGTCACATTGAATGAAAGGATTACAGCTCTTATGTTATCACCAATCAATTCATTTACGTCTGGGTGGGATCGAGCGTTGTACAACAACAACAAAGCTTTCGGAAGCAGATTTTTTTTTAGGTAGGAATCAATGACTGATGCAGTCATTAAAAAACCAATTCCTAAAATTGTTACAGTCCATCCGTGCATTGCGTTGGTTTTTATAAGTTGTAGGTAAGCAATTCACTTCGATATTGTTGAATGCCCTTCGATTTTTGGACTTTTTTTTTAAATGAGGTCTTAAGTTTAATGAACCAGAAGCATTGTTGTAGATCATGATTGTGACTCTCTTTTTGCTTTTGTAACCTGGTGTAGTGCCTTCAATTTTAGTAGCTAGAATTTTCAAAGAAAGCATTTTAAAATTAAGGCCTGTCTCATGACAGTCTAATATTTGGACTAAAGTCAGTCCATGTTTAAGGATAATGTCTTGTAATTTTAAATAAAATGTTGAATTAGCAGAATGTTTTTCGATGCAAATATTCAATTCTCGGATGCCATGTTTTTTCTTCCATAAGTTAATCCATTCCTCACTAGAACAAAAGTTTTCTCTTCTATCCATAAACTTCTTGTAGAATTCAATAGCTTTTGCTTGGAGTATTGGTCCACTTATCAGACTGCCCATTTCTCTCATTTATAAAAACCACAGGAACAACGCCTCAGAAGTTTGTTGTCCTTTTCAGTCTTAGAGATCCAAAGTTCGACTTAGTGGTCATTCACTGAGACCCAAAATATTAGTTTTAATTTTAATAAAATTCTTGGTTTACTTGTTAACGTAAATGGAACATAATTAATTGATTATTTTCCCTTGTTAGCAACTGATGATTTTTACAATGATCTTTGTACCAAAGAAACGCACACGCTGTCGAATTATTGTGTCAAAGTTCAGGAGTTAAATCAAGAATTGCATCTTAGAACGATATACCTGTTGACGAATTAAAAGAGTTTTTCAGTTTGCTTTTTTATATGGGAACAATTTGAGTAAATCTGACTAAACGATTATTGTAAGAAGCACCATCTCTTTAATTTTACTGCATTGTCAAGCTTTATGAGCCGAAATAGATTTCTTCTCATTTTAAGAGCTTTGCAATTCAAAAATCGCCAAAATCAAGTCACTCGAACACAAATCGGAAAAATCCAGCCATTGATTGATTTTTTCAATGATAAAATGAATGCAGTTTTACCCCAAATACCTCCCCTGTGAAGAGGCCGCCTAAAATTTCGGCAAACCATCAAGGGGAAACGACAAGAGTTTGGTGTAAAGCTGTGCTTACTATGTGAGCCAAATTGGCTGGTATTAAAAATTTTGTTGTATACTCAGGTTCAGCTGATGTACAGTTAGGAGATTCACGACATACTGAGGTGGTTCTATGTTTATTAGAAAAAAAAAAACTTGAAGTTGGTCATGAAGTCTACATGGACAACTTCTATAATAGTATCAATCACACTGAGACTTTATTGAATAACCAAACATATGCTACGGGCACACGTAGGGTTAATCAAAAAGGAAATCTGCCTGAAGTTTTAGCAAAAAAATTTACAAAGGTGAAGTGGTCAACCAGTATAATTATCGAGGCATATGTGTCACAATTGCAAGAAACTACGAATGAACGAGGTCAGGTGAAGCAGAAACCATAACTCATAAATAAGTACAGTCCATCTAATTTACTTACCGGTGCACGTCATTATCATTGACAGATATCGAAGTTGACGTAGTTGCCAAAGTATAAAAAAATCCTGAATCCATTTTGAATCAAATAGGTTGCATAATTATTGCAAAAGTGGATTATACAACAAAACAAATTAATATTTAATGTAAATAAATAGAAACAAAACAAGAATTAAAAAAATAATTTTGTTAAAAAGTTGTAAAGTGGAATAGATGTAAAATGGAATACTTAGATATTTATTTTATTTTATGTAAAATGTAAATTAAAAAGTGTCAACACCGCAACTGTCAAATAAGTGTTACCAATTTATGCCAAAATATCACCTTCGTTCAATTACAGTTACAGTGTGTTCCGAACAAATGTTCTTCATAAAAACGCTTTATAATGCATTTATACAAATTAAATGAAACATATCTATCTATATACATAGATATTTCAAGCAGACACGACCCAGTAAAGGACCTAAGGAGTCAGGTCAACAAAGCATCCGCATTGTCGGGATGTCTGCGGAAGATATTTTGGTCAAATCCGTATATGCGCACAGATAGTAAAATTCGATCATGAAATATGGCATAGAAGCGCGCGAAGATACCAACAAAACGAAACAGATGCTAAGTGTTGCCGAGATGAAAACCCTAAGAACAATAGTGGACAAAAAAAAAAGAGACAGGGTGAGGGTGAGAAATAGAAACGTTAGAGAGTAGTGCAAAATTCAAGATATTGTAAGATGGGGAAGGCAGCGTAAAAGGATGTGGTACAGTCATGTAAGACGAATGGATGAAAATAGACTCCCAAAAATTGCCCTAGAAAACAACCTGCCCGGTTCAAGACGTTCCGGAAGACTACCTAAAAGATGGAGGGATAGTTGGCAATCTACCTCCCAGGAAATTAACCAGAGGCAGCTTCAGAATTAAACAGACCGAAGGATCTCCAAGAAGTAGAAGAAGAAGAAGAATAAATGAAACATATTATTGTGTATTTATTTAAGTTAAGATTATTATAAATCTTTAAATATTATTTCTACGTGTATATAATAAAATATGTCTAGTGGCTGTATAATGTGACCTCACGGGCTATGACACGGATGATGTGCAACAGTAAGTAAATTAGATTAAGTATATACCTAACTATTTCATGTCGGGGGTGGACCGTAGTGATCAAATGTTATCTTACTACAGTTGTGAGCATAAAACTCTTATTTGGCATAAGAAAGTTGCTATCCATATATGTCAAATCATGCTCTGGAATTCATGGTTTCTATATAACGGCAATAGTTCAAACAAAGTAAATTACTACGATTTTCGGCTTGCGGCCATTGAAAAATTACTTGCGTCACCACCTGCAGAACCCATCCCAAGATCTAAAGTATACTATCTACCAGAATACTGCCCCAAAGGTGAAAATGGAAAAGCGAAAAGAAGACGATGTCAAGTATGTTGGACTAATGGTAAAGTCAGGAAGGATTCCGTTTGCTCTTGTTCCCAATATCCTGAAGGTTCCGGACTGTGTCTAATTCCATGTTTCCGTATATTCCATGTATATATATTTTGTATTATAATATTATTTTAGTGTGTATTCTTATTACTATCCTGTTGATTATATCCTGTGTCATTATTTATATTTTAAAATATATCTTATGGTGCATTTCATTTGTATGTACATATTTCAATAACATATTTTTTCTTGCACACCGCACTTGGCGCGTTCTGCGGCACTACAGTTTCACAAACATTGTTTAGTGCCGACAACTCGCCTGGTGCGTTTTTTTTGTAGTATAAATTTTTAAAAACTGAGATAAAATACTACTCTGAGAGGTTATTATGAAAAAACTGACAGCTGCAATAAAAAAAAATAGAACTGGCTCACGGGTATAACTCTCCCTTACAAGTTGGCAATGAATATGTTACATACCATAGTTCTTTATCTTAGATTTTATATTAACGTTACACTTTTAATACCTATGACACATTTTCCTATTATTTTGCGCTTTAAAAATAATATCATTGGATAAATTCATACAGTTAACCCTTTTCACAATTTCATTGCTGACAGATCAGCGTGATCACAATGTATGCACATAATGAGTTTCATCCCTCGAACTTAATTGCAGGAAACTAGAGCACGCCGTTTCCCTTTCGATCCTACGCGATTATCTTATTGCTCTAGAAATATCTCAAATACAGCAACCTACCGTGCGAAGTCCTACGTTGACAAATTGATTATTTATGTAGCTCCTTGACAAGGACGCCTGTACGTAAAGTAAGTCCCGGGAATATAGTTTATTTTCTTTTTAAGTACTGGTTGACACCAGTTAACAGTTTTAGTATCTAATAAAGAAAATTAAATTATTTACGCAAGTTTAACACAATCAGTGCTTTTATTATATATTTAAATCTAGTATTATGATAAAAATAGTACTTACATAAAATGCACTTACGTCAATGTTGCCTCGAAATAAGGAGAAATCCAAATGAAAAATGAAACAGAATACAGTTAAGACAATGTTTTCGCGTATTTGTGAATACACGGAATATTTGTGAAAAATCCTTAGAGTAAGAATAACATAAAACACAATTGCGTCAGTGTAGCACCATAGGTACAAGCACACACTCGACCTATCGAAGCACAACTATACATTCTGTCATTGTTTCTCCGAGATCGGTTGATTTTTCAAATATGACGTATCTGCTTCCTGGTGGTTTAAAGCTCAACAACACCTCTGACAGTGATCTGACGAATGGGGTAACCAAGTTTGAACCCAATGATGACATAAACTTATTTTCGATAAATTTGCAGTTACGTCATTGTTCCACCGGGACAGCGTCGCTGCCCCGGTGGAACAATGACGCAACTACAAAAGTGTAACTTTTCAGGAGAACCACAAATATAAAATTATTTTACCTATTACTTCATGCAATGAAGCATATTGAAGTTACTGGATTAGTATTGCAGTTATATTTAGCCACCCTGATATACTGTAACTCTACTATATGCATTTAAAATGAATTCTTAATTTGTCATCCCTAAATTTGATCCCCGATTGCAATTACATCATTGTTGCCACAAAATAACTGAGGCAACAATGACGTAATTGCAATTTGAAGATCAAATTGAGGGATAAAGAATTTAGAATTTAGTTTTAGAAAGAAAAATTTAGAATTTAGTTTTAAAGGTAAAGTTGTTGCAAAATTAAAAAGCAAACATTTTTAATAAAAAGAAACTTAAAAATAAAATTTAAATCACAAAAAAAGTGTTAACAAAAAATTGAATCGTAAAATGCTTTACAAAAATCAGGAAATATATGTTTTGAAAGTAACCGTTTTAAATTTTTTAGTTTGTTATCACCTAAAGGAATTTTTGAAGAGTAAGCTCTACACAGCTGGCATTTCAGTGAAAATAATTCCGATGAACTCCGACCCCTTCTTTTTTGGCAAACATCAACTTTCGTCCACGTTGGTTGTTTATAACTTTTTTTAGACAGGAAGTAATCTTTCCCTTTTAAGATTTGAAGTAACATTACTTCAGTTATTTTGAAGTCACGGCCTTTCTAGTCTTTGGTGGAATCTAATCCCATTTCATTATACAGTGCTTTTACATCGTAAAACTCAGTGAAATCCATTTCTTTAACGGTTAAAGGAGCTCCTGTTTTTTTAGCATTCCTAATTAATTCAACGTATTGCTCGAGAATGTATATAGGCCCTAATTTGGTTGCTCTCTTCACTGCTTTTTCTATTATGCTGTGGACTGAATCACCTTCGTTTTGGGTGTGACCGCGAACAAGGTACTTGCGAACAAGGTAAGTAATAGAATTATTGTCCAAAGTATGAACAGCAAACTGGTACATGGCTATTAAAAATTTATTTTTTTGTCGGCCTCCACAGTTATCGGAATAAAAAATAACATCAACTCCTGGGTTGGTTATTGACAACTCTTTTAGATAGTAATAAACGCAAGATCCGATTTCTATTGCCCCTCTATTCCCCATTACTTCATTCCAAAAGTAGCAGCTAGCTTTATCAATTTCACAAATGCTATCTGTTTCGGAGATCTGGCCTTTTTTCGCCTTTACTTCTACTATTTTAAAGTTATAACAGTTTAAGCGAGATTTGTAAAAAAATGCAGAACTTTGTCCTATTGGTACAGGTAACACTGCTTGCAAATCATAAGTAGCCAGATGTATATTGTTATCAGAATTTTTTGTTTTCAGTTTATCGTCAGATTTTTCTTTACGACTTAGATCTTTTTTCTCTAAGTGACTTTCAATAGTTATTTGCATATTTTTTTTTCTTCTGCTCCAGCATTTTTAAAAGATTCGCATTGGTCACAAATATCTTTCTTCGGGATAAAAAACCCTACATTAAATTCGCTGTTGAAAATACGAGAATAACAATCGTAGGTTGCTGACTCTTCTTCTTTTGCTTCTTTTCGTTCCTTTATATAGTTCCTGTGAAGTTCCGCAATAGTTAAACCACCGTCTATATATTGCCTTGAAGAATCACTTCGAAGATAGTGACTTTCAATTCGTGGAATTGAATTTATATGACTATGAACAGAATCCAAAATTTTGTCACTTATTTTTTTTGTGA
The DNA here is from genome assembly GCF_040954645.1 of Diabrotica undecimpunctata. Taxonomy (NCBI): domain Eukaryota; kingdom Metazoa; phylum Arthropoda; class Insecta; order Coleoptera; family Chrysomelidae; genus Diabrotica; species Diabrotica undecimpunctata. Next base: position 131,734,465 of record NC_092805.1, on the reverse strand, counting down.
CTCTCGTGCTTTCCACTTTTATCTTCTGGTATAATACTGGTTTTTTTACTTGAAACTGCTTTAATTATAGAGCGAATAGCTCTTTCAGTTATTCCAAAAGTATTAATGAGAAACGTTTTACATACTCGTTCTTGTTTTCCCTTACCTGTAATGAAAAATGCACAATTTGTATTTCTGGGAGTGGTTTTTGATGTAGAAATACTTCGGTAGCTCAACTCAAGTGGCTGAATACAAGAAGCCAAAAAATCTCGCTGTCTTTGCAAGAACCCTAATGCCTAATATTCTTTAAACTGTGTCTCTCTCAACTCTTCAGATGACCTATTTGGACATTTCAAACGGCATTTATCGGTACACACAGGTCTCATTTTTTAGCAGCTACAGGTTTTCCTGTTCTAGAAGTATACTTCTGTTCAGAATTCTTTAGTCTTTTCTTCTTTTCTTTCAACCAATTATCCACATTCCTTTGTCTTTTTTTGCATTACCAAGTGTTGGTGTTTGAGGATCTTGGTGTATATTTATGTCTACTTATTTTTCTTCTGATGACGATGATACCTCAGTAGTCGAAGGATGTTACTCATCACTGGAACCTGAACTTAAATCTGCATCGTCTAAAACCATCTAATTCAAAAGAGCCTGATAATACTCTTCTCAAGCTTTTTTTGCTCTCGCTTGACCTTTTAACAATAAAGGTATTTTGTGTGACCTGAATGTCTTTTACTTTATTTTGAGCTTCATTTATGGTTGGTTTCTTTATACAGCTGGTTATTACACTATTTTGGTTGTTTTTGTCACGGCTATTGTAGGGGAAAGGATGAAGTAGCTGGTTCGATGATTTAAAAGTAAACCTCGAAATAAAACCTCGAAGGACCAGCAACCAGTAGGTCGCAAAATTGCAGATTAGTAATAATATAGTGGATAGTAAAGTTAAAAGTAGAATAATTAAAATAAGAATTAAGCTAGAAATATTTTAATTGTATTATTTACATGAATAAATAGTATCGGCATTGCCAACAAATCACCCTTTTTAATAATAATAAAAACATAAATGTTCATATAAAATGTTCTTAAACCGCACAACTGATTATATTAATTTTTCTTAAAGCTAAATACATGCGATTTATAGAACAAGAAAGTTTATAGTTTGTTGAATATCCGGCAACCCTGTAATTTGTCATTCGGCATTTATGAAATGTTGGCACACAAACTGTCGATTTTCTTCTTTATGAAAGAATAATTTCAGGTAATTACATACTAGATGCACATACACTGAATTTACTATAGTTAACTATTTAATAATAGTATATTACTTTATGAGGCGGAGAAGCATGACTTTTCTTGACGCGCCCGATATTACGCGCCGAACGAAGTGAGGCGCGTAATAGAGGGCAAGTCAAGAAAAGTCGCTTCTTTGCCGAATAAAGTATACTATTTTTTCTTCAAACGTAGCAATTTTCAATAAATAGTACAATTCATACGCTATTTTTACTCGAAATTAACTGTGACAACTATCAAAGTCGTCTAGATGTTAGAAATTAAAATAATTAAGTCGTCGGTGGGATTTGCGTGTCCCTGGTTACAGTTGTTTGACAGTTTTTTGCAATTATTAAAGACAGCTTATTGTTGTTGCAACCGCAAGCGCAAATTTAGTGCGAAAATGGAAAACCTAAACGAAATTGAGTCCGCGGCTAATGATGCAGTAGCACGTTTGGGGCCCTCCAAGTCCGGAATAAAGTATCGGTTAGCGTACAAGCACTTCCAAGAGTGGTGCGATACAAGAGGAGTACGGCAAGTTACCGAAGACGTTTTACTGGCATATTTTAATATAATGGAAAATGGAAATAAATGGAAATCTTCTACAATGTGGTCACGATACTCTATGATAAAATTCGAGTTAGTTATTAGAAAAAATGTGGATATAAGCAAATTTTAAAAGTTACGTGCTTTTCTGAAAAAACAAGCGAAGGATATACTGCAAAGAAGTCCAAAGTTTTCACTAAAGACGAGTTTGATAAATTTTTGTTTGAAGCGCCAGATAAGTTGTATTTAGGATTAAAGGTAAAAAAAATTATATTGCAAAGCATGTAGTATACTCTACTAAACTATGAAAATATTTCAGTTGTTTTGTTAATTGGGGTTACCGGCGCCTGTCGATGCGACGAAGTTGTAAAAATGAAAGACTAGATAAAGTGGACATTGAGGATAAAGAAAATGTAATAATTATCAAAATCCCAGAAAGTAAAATACGACAAATTAGATGTTTTACGATAATTGGTCAAAACTACATTAAACTGTATAAAAAGTATGCATCACTGCGGCCTGAAAATTTCACAGAAAACCGATTTTTTATCAAGTACTAAAATGGAAAGTGTTACCGAAGTGTTATCAAGTACCGTCATGGGAATACATTCGATCAGCGCAGTAGCCCAAAAAGTAGCTAGTTATTTAAATTTAAACGATGCAAGCGCATACACGGGTCACTTTTTACGACGAACTTCAGCAACACTTTTAATTGATGGAGGCGGAAATCTAGAATGCCTCAAACGACATGGGGGCTGGAAATCGAGCACGGTTGCCGAAGGATATATAGAGGATTCAATAAGAAATAAGAACGATAATGCTCAAAAAATTTTAAACCCTCATGATTCGCCAACATCGGGAATGATTGCTGAAAGTTGTTCTCGACCATCAGTATCATCAACAATTACCAATGCGTATCAAGAGTCGGGAACATTTTTGCACGGTTTCAATTTTGAAAATGCCTCATTAACTAATTGTACTTTTAATATTACTATAAATAAAAATGATGTTTAATTGTTGTTAATGACATTTGTATTGTTGCTTTGTGACATGTTTCATATTGTTGCCATGACAACATTTTTCCCTCCGCCGTAAAGAAATGGAAAAAAAAACTGCTGCCGGCGGAGACATCAAACTTTGACAGGATCAAGTTAGATAAGTAATGTCATCATTATTTGACGTTTGAAGAAAAAATAAGGTACACTTGAAAACTGCTTCTATTTAAGAAGCGTGAGAAGAACTATTACTTGCTTCTATTTGAGAAGCTGAAAAAGTAAGTTTGACTTGCGTGCTTCTATTTGAGAATGGGTTTGAATATTTTGAATCTGAAGATCTGACAGGCGCAGAAGATACAATGCAGCAGAAAGAAGGCATGTCATGCTGATTGAATGTCTTTAAATTAGTGAGATAAATTAGTGAGAATAACAATTATTATTAGAATTATTATAGAAGAACAAACTATTGTAGAAAATATAATATATTTTCTACAGCTATTACAGATTTTTTCTTTTTAATGTAATTACCGGTGAAAAACCGGACAAGTTACCTTAAATAATAAAACCTTAATAGTTACCGCATAATAAAAAATAATGAATTCCGAGAAAAAAACTGTTTTTAAATTCATCAATAAATTCTTGATTTGTTTAATGTTTATATTCGTTAATGACTCTCACGCTCACTGAAATATGTTTAAGAAATGTGATAAGCTGAACTAACTATTTTGATAAAATTGAGAATAAGCAGGTCATGTTTGCTGAATTGGGAGATAAGAGATAATAGATTTGAACTAAAATTAACAAATAATTTAATTAACAAAATTTTAAATACAAACACGCAGAGGTTCTCAAACTGTTTTCTTGTGGGATGTTTATGTTAAATATTATTTTATACGAGATTAAACCATACTTAATTGGAATAAAAATAGCATTTTATATTTGTTTAAAGTTTCAATTTCCAATGCGAAAATAATTTTTTAATTATTTTAAATAAATCGATCTATCCTGTTTATCAACAGACGTAAAGCATAATAATTATGTTCTAGTAAAGGAATTAAATTAATGACTGCTTTGTTTGTGTGGTTTATTTTCAGGCTTAGTACCGTTTTTCATATCTCTGTCGACTAAAATCCTCGTAACATTTTTTCAATACGTATACATTTGCCTAGTTTCATATTCTTGCTTGGTATTCTTTTCTATGTTTAGCTAGCTTAGCTGTCAGTCACCTTTTTTAAAAAGTGTTTTTTTTCTTATATTTTTTTTTATCTCTTTGATAGCTAAGGACCATCTTATTTTTTTCTATCACTTTCTGTTTCTAGGACTTCATCTGAAATTATTTCTCTTTTTAGATTATTGTATTTATTATCTCAGTGATCTGTCCTTCGGCAGACCAGAAACAAGTCAAGAGTTGAAAATGACCGAAATTGTCGACATATCTTTTTTGGATCTCTGCATACCGGAAATCTAGGTAGGGGCGACCCTGAGCGCCAATGTTGTTTTTCTTAAGCAATGGGTTGGTGAATTCTTCCAATTTGATTCGTACTTCTGGCTGTTAGTCGGCACTAGATGGGGTGAAATGTTCGACGTAGAAATAATTTCCATTATATTTAATTAGTGTTTATAAAAAGTTGCGAAATTGCAACACTGAATACTCTGCGGTAGGTATATTAGAGAGTGTGTATTGGTTAAAAGTTTCCTACACCAAGAAAAGTATGCGGATAGAGCAGGACTCTCTATGAAAACTGCATAGCAATATCTCATACAGAGAGTGGAGTACTTTCTGGAAAAATCAAGGGGTTATGCTGATTGTATTTCTCGATATAAAGGGAGAATTCGACATCTTCCACTAAGCAATTACAAAAAAAAATTGACGAAACAAGCTGAAGATGGATAGACTACATGCCCAGGAGCCGTATGATATATGCAACTTTACTGGAAGACATAGTGTCGGTACAGGTTTGAAGAAGCTATTTGCAAGATTTTATAGGTTTCAGATAATTAGAGAGTACACAGCGATAGAATACCTGAGCAACTTGCCAAAGAGCATCATCTACAAAATCCTTCAGTCTAGAGCCGACCACCTAAGTGCATAAAAGCATCATCCGGAATTCAAATCGGAATTCCTACCGGAAAATTCTGAATTCAAAGGCAACATAACTCCCACTGTTAAAATGTATTCAGTCGAGCACGTTACTAAATCTATATTGGACGTATATGTGCTAACAGCGCTGAAGTATTGCGGAAAACAAGCAGAAATGAGCTCAGAATGATAACAGGCTTCCTTACTAGATACGCGTTAGCCAAGAAACACCTACATGTGGAAATATTTTATAGTGACTTAAGCTGTCATCATTCAATCTTCGCTTATCCACTGCTGGACATAGATCTCCCTCATAATTTTCCATCTATTTCGATCTTGTGCCTCTTACATCCAATTCCTATGACAACGTTTTAGATCGTCAGTCCAACGTGTTCCGTGATCCACACACGGATCTTTTGAACTGTTCTCCTTGTCATGGTCAACGTTTCGGCACCGTAAGTTAACACTCGCAAAACACACTGATTAAACGTTTTTCTTTTAAGGCATATTGGTATATCAGACGATTTGAAAATATGGTTCAGCTTGCCGAAGGATGCCCAAGTCAGTCTTATACGACGGAGAAGCTCAACGGTTTGGTTATCTTTTCCTATGCGAATCTCATGACCTAGGTATTTATAGGCCATTACCTGGTCTATGGATCTTGTTCCTATGCATATATCTTCGCTGACTACAAGATTTGTCATCATCTGGGTTTTAGATATATTTATTTTCAATCCCCCTTCTAGCGAGAAAAGGTAGAGCTGATTTAAAAGTTCTTTAACCTCATCTATCCTATCAGCTATTAGTACAATATCATCTGCAAACCTTAGATGGCTAAGCTTTTCTCCGTTTATGTTTATGCCCTTGTCGGTCAGTTTTGCCCCTTTACATATATATTCCAAAAGCGTAGTGAACAGTTTCGGCGATATGGTGTCCCCCTGGCGTACTCCACGTTGTATCGGGAATTTCTGGGTTTGACGATCACCCACTCTAACACTGGCTGTTGCGTTTTGGTATATATGTTTAATTATATTTATATACCGATAGTCAATTCGGCATTCTGTCAAGGCTTCCAACATTTTTTGTTGATTTACGGTGTCGAATGCTTTTTCATAGTCGACAAATATTAAAGCTAGTGGTTTATTATATTCAGTGCATTTTTCTATAAGATTTTTTATTACCAGTAGGTGATCGTTTGTTCCATAGCCTTTTCTAAAACCCGCCTGTTCTATGGGCTGATAAAATTCCAATTTATTTTCTAGTCGTTTCGTAATTATTTTTGTAAATAGTTTATAAACATGTGAAAGTAGACTTATGGGCCTGTAATTCCTGAGGTCGGTAGCATCCCCTTTTTTATGAAATATGATAATTTCTGCGTTATACCACTGGGTTGGTGTTATTGCTTCCTGCAAACATCTAGTGAATAGTTTGGCAAGGACCTGCCATAATCTTTTTCCAGCCACCTTCAAGGCATCTGCCACTATTTCATCGCCTCCGGGGGACTTATTGTTTTTCATTTCTTGCACTGACCTTCGAACTTCATTGGGTGTTACGTCCGGTAAAATTTCAGATCCCTGATTGAATATCTTTGGTAATGATCCACTCCGGTTACATTGCTGTTCTTTGTATAGTTGTCTATAAAAACTCTCTATCGTATTCATAATTTGAATTCTATCCTCAATGATTTGCCTCTGTTCATTTCTTAATTTGTGGACGTTTTTTCTTCCAATGGACATGCTCTGTCTGAGTACTTTCAAGCTTTTGTTTTCTTCTATTACTCTAGTTATTTCCATCGTATTGTATCGTCTCAGATCTTTTTTAACTTCCTTTTTAATTTTCTTATTCAAAATTCTTAGTTCATTTTGGTTATGATCCTGATTTTCCCTAAGTTTTCTTCTTTCCTCTAGAAGATGTTTTGTGTTGTGGCTTAATTTTTTGTTATTATTTTCAGGACGAGGACAGTATTTCTTTTCAGCTTCTTTCAATATTTAAGTAATATTATTGTTCATTTCATTGATGCTGATATTCTCTAAGTCGTGTGTATCCAAACTAGTCTTAATATTTTCTTCTTAAGGTGTTATATCTTCTGGGTACAGCGACCTTCCACTTTTCTTTTTAAAGATCATTTTTGTTCTTTCAACTTCAGTGTTAAAAGTGGTTTTTGCTCTAACTAGTCTATGGTCGCTCCCTGTTGAAAATTTATTCAATACTGTTACATCCTGAACAATATCTTTCCGATTTGATATTATGAAATCAATCTCATTTTTTGTTCTTTGGTTCGGACTCTTCCATGTCCACTTACGTTGGGGATTCTTTCCGAAGAATGAGTTCATCACAAAGAGATTTTCCTGATGTAATAAGTCAAGAAGCCTGTTACCTCTCTCATTTCTCTCACCAAATCCAAAGTTTCCCATAGCAGATTCTGCATCATCTTGTTTGAATCCCAATTTGGCGTTAAAATCTCCAATTATCAATGTGTAATGTGTTTTTGAAGTTTGTATAGCTGCTCTGATATCTTCATAAAATTGATCAACTTCCTCATCCGGGTGACTCGTAGTTGGTGCGTAAGCCTGTATAATTTTAAGTTTGTATCTTGGGTTTAATTTAAAAATAAGATAAATGACTCTGGTACATATACTCCAGGTCAGGCCATGGAGTGGGGTGTCAACTTTGGAAAAATGGCGTGCACCCTATTCTTCATGCTATGGCATGCTGGACAAGCCATACAGTCTCTAGTCAACACCCCGAGGTATAAGTGGGAACACAAAGTGAATAAATACTCATACGCTTATGAAACGCACCTGGCGGATCATAAGGGCCTTCACATTTTACTCTTTTTCAACTTGTCTTGAGAGAAATGTCTTTAATCTTTCCTATCAGCCTCTCTTGGCTAACTCTTGTTTCTTCCGACCCCGAATGGCGATTAGGTTTCCGAAGGCAGACGGGTCACTATATTTCCTTCTACTACAACTCTAAAACTCGCCAACACGCTTGGCCAGCGCGGCGTTTCAAGGACAAATTTCCCCTCATGATGGATACTTAAGCTGTAGACTCTAGCAAATAACCTGAAACAGTCGACTATATATTTCATGGCTGCGAGGTATTAGACCGCAGGAGACAAATACTTTTCGGAGACTACCGGGTTACGCCGAAAACTTATGATATCGACTTTTTTTTACCGATTATTATCGTATAATGACACATATTTAAAATGTTAAAAGAGATCTAAAAAGGACTGGTAAATAATGAGTAGGTATATTAGAAATTATCATGATTTGAAAACATGACATAATCATTTTAAAATATGTTAGCGGTTTGACAATTTTGTCTCCGAATTTATTACCTGTATACCTATATGGCTATATTTATTTTCCTTAATCTGATAAAAAACATCAATCATCCTTAAAATCCTAATAAAATACCATCTTTATACTCTCTATAACATGATAACCTGGATTGATGTAGTGTATTTGTCTACTCAACGGACAGTTAAATTACTTACGGAAGCGATATAAATTGATGAGTTAACATACTAAACGCCAAACAAAAAAGAAGGTAGTCAAGGGATACGGATGAAGTCAAAATGGACGTATTGTGTAATTCAGGAAAGATCGAATGGTTTGAGTTATAAAGACTGTCCCTTAGAAAGGAAATATAATTATTAATAAAAGGAAATATAAACCAAAATTATTATTGTCATAAATGAAATCTTCTTCTTAAAGTTCCATCTCCTATCGGAGGTTGGATATCATAACGGCTATGGTCACTTTGTTGGCTGCTGCTCTGAAAAGTTGTAGTGAACTACAGTTAAACCATTCTCTAAGGTTCCTCAGCCAGGAGATGCGTCTTCTTCCTATGCTTCTTCTTCCTTGGATCCTTCCTTGTATAATAATTCTCAGCAGCTCATATTTTTCTCCTCTGGTTATGTGATCCAAATACTCTAGTTTTCATCTTTTAATGCTGTTCATAATTTCTAACTCCTTATTTAGACGTCGTAGTACCTCAGCATTGGTAATCCTTTTAACCCATTGAATTTTTAATATTCTTCTGTAACATCACATTTCGAACGCTTCTATTTCTCTTATGTGTTGTTTCTTCAATGTCCAAGCTTCCATTCCGTATAGTAAGATAGAAAATATGTAACATCTTAGAGCCCTCAATTTGAGATGCAACTGAAGGTCTCTGTTGTTAACCATTGTCTTCATTTTCACAAATGCTTGCCTTGCAGTTTCAATTCGGACTTTGATTTCTCTGCTTTGGTCATTTTTGTCATCAACCCAGGTTCCCAGATATTTGTATGTCTTTACTTTTTCTATTTGGGTTTGCTCTATCATTAATCTTTCATTTCCATGTTGCGTTTTTGAGACAATCATAAATTTAGTTTTTCTCTTATTTATTTTTAGTCCGTATCTAATGCAATAATCGTTAATTCTATTTACCAATTCTTGTAGCGATTCCAGGGTGTCTGCCATTATAACGGTGTCATCAGCGAATCTTATGTTATTTACTATTCTTCCGTTTACAGAGATTCCATCACCCAGATCCGCCATCGCTTCCTGGAATATGGCTTCACTGTACACGTTAAACAGTAATGGTGACAGAACACAGCCCTGTCTTACTCCTCTCTTTATATCTATATTTTCGGACTTTTGTTCTTCTATATTTATATTGGCCTTTTGATTCCAATACAGATTGATAATGATTCGTAAGTCTCGTCTGTCTATATCTTTGTTTCTCAGTACTTCTATTAGTTTTTCATGTCGGACCCTGTCGAATGCCTTCTCGAAGTCAATGAAACAGGAATAAATATCTAGGTTCATATCTAAGCATCTTTGAGAGAGGACATTAAAAGCAAACAATGCCTCTCTCGTTTTCAGTCCCTTGCGGAACCCAAACTGAGTATCATCCATATCATCTTCTAGTTTTCTATATAATCTTCCATGAATCACCTTTAGAAATATTTTGAGGGTATGGCTTATTAGTGATATTGTCCTATAGTCTGAACAATCTTTGGCATATACTGTTTTTGGTATTGCTACAAAGGTGGACACCTCTATTATGATCTCTGGCCCTGTTTCGCTGTCGATTTCTTCCGGTTCATGTCGATTATCCTCAAACAGATCTGTTCTGGATGTCTTCCATTTTTTTAATTTCTATTTAATTTCTATAATGATTTTTCCATTTGCGTCTTTCAGAAGGGCATCTTTCTTTTTTCTCAGTGTATTTGTCATTTCCTTTATTTTCTTATGCATGTTAAAGCTATCATACTGTTTAGCATATGCCTCTATTTCACTGCATTGATTAGCAAGCCAGGTGGATTTGGCCTCTTTTATTTTCTTTCCTATCAATCTCTGTAGTTCCTTGTATTTTGCCTTTATGTTTCCTTCTTTCCTCCATTAGATCTAAGATTTCTGAAGTCATCTATCTCTGTTTTTTTCTTATTTTTGTCTGCAGTAGCTTTTCTCCTGCCTTTATTAAAGTTTCCTGTACCATGTTCCATTTGTCATTAACATCTGTTGTTTTTATCACGTCTTGTTTGATTTTCTTTAAGTTATCATTTATTTCTTGTTTTAAGCTCTGACGTATAGGTTCTTCTTTTATCTTTGAGACATCAAACCGTGGTATATTTGTTTGTTTTTGGATCTTCTTCAATTTTATCTGCATTGCGCCTACTAATGGATTATGGTCTGAATTTATGTCAGCTCCGGGGTTCTCAGAGACTTTATAGCATTTTTATATCTAGATTTTATTAAAATGTAATCTATCTGGTTTCGAACAATGTTGTCTTCTGAATCCGCAGGTGATTTCAGTCTTCTTTTAGGTAATTTAAAATTTGTATTCATTATTACCATTTCCTCGCTTTGGCAGAATTCGATAAGTCTGTCCCTTCTTTCATTTCTTTCTCTCAAGCCAAATTCCCCCACACATCCGCCACTTTTCCTTAAATAAATGAAATATTATTACCTATATCTATACATCGTCGCCTCAAAGCAACAGTAGGATATGTAAAAAATGACTTTTGTGATATTCATGTCAAATGATTCGAAATAAACCCTTCTGTTGAGTATAACACTAGGATAAATAAAAAGTGATATACTTTTTTTATAATATTACATATCCTTGTGTAGCTTAATTCCTTTTAGCCCAAATTTTATAATGCAACACTAGACAACACACATATCATACCATTTTGATCATCAATATTAATGCAACACTAAGTTATCTTACGCACAGATCCTACTGTTGCCATGTACTTATTGCTGAGTTGCGATTGTTTTTGTTTATACTATCCAGCTTGCGGACACAATTTTATCTTCAGTAATCTTAAACAATAGTTTTATTACATTGATGTTAAAAGGTGTACGAAAGAGTAAAAAGTAATAATTCGGCCAATTTAAATTGTACAAATTATGGGTGTCTAGAAGTCAGTATTTAGTGTATTTACACTGATTCTGAGTTGTTATCTGGAATTTATCAAGCACAGGAAAAAGGTAAGTTAAATTCACGATAAATTCCCCTTTAGATATTTTGGGCTGATTTAATAAAATTCAATAAATTTGTACTTTTACAACTTTCAGTATTCGCTATTACCATTACTGATTCTGATGATTTTTTCATTTTATTTTGTTTATTATCTTGTCAAATTTTTAAATTTTTGGAAAATAAGTATGTTCACGTTATTATTTATTTAATAATATGTTTAAACAACAAAATTGTTTTGTTTTTTGTATTGAAATGTGTAAAATTTTAAATAAAACTTTAGTGCAATATAACAGAAATTTACGGATATCGTTAAAAAACAGATTATCTTTGAGGGCAACAGTAGGACAACTAACTTTTTTTTCAATTATTTTTCACTTTTTTATTAATTAATATAAATTGTTATTTGACACATGTAAAGTTAGGTACTCAAACAAAATTCCACGTAAATCCATTAAAATATAAAAAAGTTATTAATTACTGAAATTTCGTAAAATTTTCAAATGCGTTTTTCTCGAAACTAGGGTAGACTACCCAGTGATTGGCCGGTCACATTTCTATTAAGGGATTAAATCATAGAATTATGTAATAAATGTTTATCAGTAGGAATATTACGTTCCTCCCAATAAAAAATCAGTTGTAGTTTATACAAAACCAAACATTTCTAGTCTAGAATTAAATTTAAGTTCCAAAAAATCTTTTATATTACCTGTCTGTCAAAAATTAGTTATTAGCATGACTGCTCCAGTGATTAGCCACTAAATTGTCAGTTATTGGCCAGGACGGATTATGAAACTTCTAGTGATTAGCCACCAATCAATCAGTTATTGGCCGAAAAAGATAATCAAAAACTGAACAGGTTTAGGTACTAATTAAAGAAATAATATGTAGTATTTATTCACAGTAAAAAAAGTATACAAAATCAAAATAATTCTCTATTAATATAATTCCCTTTTAATATAAAAGTAAAAAATGATACATACGTACCTATAAGACTTAATTAATTTTATGTTTGTTTTTTAGACATATATTGCAGCTAAATATGTGTGAATTCGATTTATGCATATTAAGTCTATTTATGCAAGAAATGTGGTAGGCCCTTCGGCAAAAGTTACATTAATTTCAAAGATTTTGCTCTTTAAAATTATTAGTACACGAGAAGCAAAGACCCTCAGTCAGCTTAGGATTATTAAATAACGAATTATTCTTGCAGGTTTCCATGAGCTCATCGGTAAATAAACTCTTTTTTACCTTCTTCATTGCAATGTTTTTCAAAGCACATTTTTCGTTATCTTGAAAAGACGAGGGAGATGATATCTCTGACAGAAATTTATCAAGAAGCCTGTCTTCACATGTATTAAAAGAATCCTTCTCTGGTAAGATAGGTTGCTCGCTAAGTTTGTTCAACATTGTAGGCTTATCATCATCTATTATCTCTCGGTTTATACATTTCTCTGTTTTTTTACTTTTTTTTTCTTTCTTGACAGGTTTTAAATTTTTAACCTTTTTGGAAATTTTGCTAACTGTAAAAGCTTTCTTTTCCAAACGTTGTCTTTTTCTCTCCTCCTTTTCTGCAGCAATCTTTTTTTTTTAGATTCCTCCTCCTCAGCTTTTCTTTTGTAGATGTAATTACGTATGTTATTTTTTTGGTGTTTCTGTTTCCTTTTCGTTTAGAAGTCTTTGCAAACTGCAAAGTCTTATTCAGATTTTTAGGCCTTTTTGTCCTCGACGCATCAAGGAATTTGGATATCGGTTAAAATACTTGGGAATTCCAAGGTTGGCCAAATCCAAATTTCTAATTGATTCGATGCAGGGAAATTCCACTTTCGCTACGTAAAACAAAGGATTTGTTTTACATAAAAGCAGGTAGATTTTCTCTCATCGATCAGTCGAGCTTGCCTCTTCTACTGTAGACCTAGTCGGTGCTATTATTGTTCCAACTAAGTTATTGTTTTATTTCTGATTTTCTGTATACCTTTTTATTTTAGCATTATTGTATATTCAGACCTTTTCAGGTTAGAATAATACATTGATCTATATTTGTTCATGTACTGATTGTTTGATATTTTATTTGATTATTTTGATTGTTTATTTTTCTTGTATTTTGTGTCTAAGTTGTTCTTCCGTAAGTTAAGAACACTTAGAAATATTTATCTTGCTTTTTCTATTTTATATTTTGATTTGTACTTTGTCTAAGTAGTTCTTTCCGGTAAGTCAAAGAACTCTTAGAAATATTTCTCTGAATATTTGACTTGTTATTTTAATTGTGCGTCTAAGCCATTCTTTTCCGGTAAGTCAAAAGAACACTTAGAAATATTTTCATAATCATTGTTGCATTATTATTTCCGATATTTTATTTAAGATATTTTCTTCCTTAAGTTAAGAAAATACTTAATACATTTGTCTCTTTCATTTTCTATTTTATGCTAAGTTGTTTCTTCCGTAAGTCAAGAAACACTTAGCAATATTTCCACATCTTTTCTGTATTTGATTTTTCGTATTTGTAAGTCGTTTCTTCCGTAAGTCAAGAAACACTTGTAAATATTTGTATTCTTATTTGTGCATTTTATTTTTTTCTATTCTATATTACAAGTCGTTTCTTCCGTAAGTCAAGAAACACTTGTAAATATTTATATTCTTCTATTGCATATTTGATTCTCTTGTTGTTTTTCTGTTCTAAGTTGTTTCTTCCGTAAGTCAAGAAACACTTAGACATATTTTCACATATTGTTTTATATTTACTTATTTCATTTGTTTATATTCCTCTCTTAAGTTGTTTCTTCCGTAAGTCAAGAAACACTTAAGAACATTTCTGCATTCTTTTACCTTGTGTATTTTTACTCATATTTCTGCATTTTTCTATTCTTTGATCTTGTACATTTTTACTTTTCATTCTAAGTTGTTTCTTCCGTAAGTCAAGAAACACTTAGAAACATATTCTTTGCACTACATTTTTCATACCATTTTATTTTATTGTTTACCAAGTTATTCCTTCCGTAAGTCAAGGAATACTTAGATTATTTTACCTGTTCTGTTTTCCATTTTTGATCTGTTATTTTGTAACTGTTCCTTGGAACCGTTACCTGTAACAGATACTTGTCGCTGTAACGGTTATTCTGTAACGGCAACAGTACTGACCCATTTCACTAGCGACAAACGAAGATGGTAAACACCCGTTCCAATTCCGGAGACAGGAAAAAGTCCGAAGAGCCGGCGATGGGTCCTACAGGCCCAAATGCCCCCTCTCGGCAACATGGCGCCCAACAAAAATCCGAACCCACGACCCCAGGACCGTCTTCAAGCCAGCCTTCAACCGCTGACTTCATAGCTGCACTTATGCAAGCGATGACGGCCCTTTCAACTACCCAAGGCACAATACCACAGATGCCCCAACACACACCTGAGCCACCGAAGCCCAGGATCACTTATATGAAACCACCCCAATTCTCAGGCCGAGACATCGAGAATCCACTCAACTTCCTGAACAAAGCAGAGAACTTCCTCACCAAATACGATGTCGACGAGGACCAATGGATTGACTACCTAATAGACAATTCTCTCCATGGTGATGCGAAGAAATGGGCCCAGAAATTCTCACATACGGACCTGCCATACGACACGTTCCGAGGCCGCCTCCTGAAGAAGTACAACGATCCCGCTTTACTTTCAGCCCTCACATCCAAACTCCACGACGAACACCAACGGAAGGACGAACCAATGGAAGACTTCATCAATGGGAAAGCTGCTCTGTTCAGACGTCTCGCCCCGTACACCCCTGAAGACCAGAGATGCATCACAATTGTGAATCAACTGCGACCAGATATCTCGATCTGCCTGAGAGCGAACATCCCCAGAACCGAGGAAGACCTTCTGACAATCGCCCAGGGCATGGAATGTGACATCCGCCGGATCGGCAAACCCCAGCAGCAGCAGCAGCAACAACAGCCGTACCGTCCCCTACGTCAGGATAACGCTCCACGACACCCTGAGGCGATAGACCAATGGAGGAACCCCAGCGGACAGTACAGGATGCCATCAATGGACCAACCACCACCTCCAACCCCACAGAACCAGGGAAACGCCAATCGGGGCGCCAACTGAACCCTGTTGTGAAGATGGTGCCCCAACTGAATCCTATTCAGGTACAACCCTCGACAGCAGGCCTCCCCCAACTCTATGGAAGGATCAACGGGCAGCAAGTGAAGATTTTGGTCGACACCGGTGCCTCCGGGAACTTCGTTCACCAGAGGTTGATCCAGAGACGGGACCTGCAACGAGGACCAGGACTGGTTCAGCTAGCATGCACGGGCAGTACATCCCGCACCCTAGGGACTGCTGCAGTCAATATGAACATTGACACTCTGGACACGACTGTCAACTGCATGGTTATGGAGGATTTGAACCACGACGTTGTGTTAGGGATGCCTTGGTTGGAGCAGGAAGAGGCCAATGTAGACATACCCCGAAAATGTCTACACGCTGGTACTGCCTGCCGAACCACCATCTACTGGGCGACCCCAGCAGAAAGGCAAGCCAAACCACAACAGCTGGAATTCCATCAAACCCCATCCCAACAAGCAGAGCAGTCAACCCAAGAGGACAATGAAATATTAGACAACCGTCCACGTCAGCCGACCACTGAAGAAACCGAAACAGCGGACATCAGTACAGGCACACCCGAAGAAGAAGAAGAAGCCTACGGCGTTCAATTACTAGAGACGATGGAGGACGTCGACGAGGAGGAAGAACCTAGCCTGGCAGCAGATGACATGCCAGACGCCGAATGCCTTCTATTGATAGAGACAATGGAGCACGGCGACGAGGAGGAGGACACCGACCCCATCCTCGACGGTCCGGTCGACATACCACTCCGAGAGGAAATCCGGAGAAGTCACCGGACACACAAGAGAAAGAAACGACTTCGAAGACGCGAGCAGCAAACCTCCGAAGACGTACCCAGGAGCGAGATTGAAGAGAATCTCCTCCAAGAGTTCACGATGGTGGACGATGCTGACCATAGGACCCTGACCCCTCCGGACGGACGGGATGAAGGAACCACAGCGCAGCCGACCGCCAAAGATGAACAAGGATAAGGTCCCATTACGACACGTGGAGATATCAAGGTGAATTGAGTAGCCTTATATCTTCACGACGTCGTAGGACCTCCTCAGGGTGAATAAAGTAGCCCTGACGGAAGCAGACGAGCCACCCGGCACACCTGGACCACCTGGACCACCTGGGCCTACTGGACCATATACAATTAAGTTCAAATATCTTAAGTACAATATCTTAGTTTTTTTTTATCTTAAGTCTTTTACATTATATTCTTTTAGGGTAAAAATTTTATTATTGTATTTTTTTTTATTCTTAAATTGTATTTTTCTATTGTTTTAATAAATTTTCTTAGCACCGTTAGGTCTTTCGGAGGAGGGGGGATGTCCTCGACGCATCAAGGAATTTGGATATCGGTTAAAATACTTGGGAATTCCAAGGTTGGCCAAATCCAAATTTCTAATTGATTCGATGCAGGGAAATTCCACTTTCGCTACGTAAAACAAAGGATTTGTTTTACATAAAAGCAGGTAGATTTTCTCTCATCGATCAGTCGAGCTTGCCTCTTCTACTGTAGACCTAGTCGGTGCTATTATTGTTCCAACTAAGTTATTGTTTTATTTCTGATTTTCTGTATACCTTTTTATTTTAGCATTATTGTATATTCAGACCTTTTCAGGTTAGAATAATACATTGATCTATATTTGTTCATGTACTGATTGTTTGATATTTTATTTGATTATTTTGATTGTTTATTTTTCTTGTATTTTGTGTCTAAGTTGTTCTTCCGTAAGTTAAGAACACTTAGAAATATTTATCTTGCTTTTTCTATTTTATATTTTGATTTGTACTTTGTCTAAGTAGTTCTTTCCGGTAAGTCAAAGAACTCTTAGAAATATTTCTCTGAATATTTGACTTGTTATTTTAATTGTGCGTCTAAGCCATTCTTTTCCGGTAAGTCAAAAGAACACTTAGAAATATTTTCATAATCATTGTTGCATTATTATTTCCGATATTTTATTTAAGATATTTTCTTCCTTAAGTTAAGAAAATACTTAATACATTTGTCTCTTTCATTTTCTATTTTATGCTAAGTTGTTTCTTCCGTAAGTCAAGAAACACTTAGCAATATTTCCACATCTTTTCTGTATTTGATTTTTCGTATTTGTAAGTCGTTTCTTCCGTAAGTCAAGAAACACTTGTAAATATTTGTATTCTTATTTGTGCATTTTATTTTTTTCTATTCTATATTACAAGTCGTTTCTTCCGTAAGTCAAGAAACACTTGTAAATATTTATATTCTTCTATTGCATATTTGATTCTCTTGTTGTTTTTCTGTTCTAAGTTGTTTCTTCCGTAAGTCAAGAAACACTTAGACATATTTTCACATATTGTTTTATATTTACTTATTTCATTTGTTTATATTCCTCTCTTAAGTTGTTTCTTCCGTAAGTCAAGAAACACTTAAGAACATTTCTGCATTCTTTTACCTTGTGTATTTTTACTCATATTTCTGCATTTTTCTATTCTTTGATCTTGTACATTTTTACTTTTCATTCTAAGTTGTTTCTTCCGTAAGTCAAGAAACACTTAGAAACATATTCTTTGCACTACATTTTTCATACCATTTTATTTTATTGTTTACCAAGTTATTCCTTCCGTAAGTCAAGGAATACTTAGATTATTTTACCTGTTCTGTTTTCCATTTTTGATCTGTTATTTTGTAACTGTTCCTTGGAACCGTTACCTGTAACAGATACTTGTCGCTGTAACGGTTATTCTGTAACGGCAACAGTACTGACCCATTTCACTAGCGACAAACGAAGATGGTAAACACCCGTTCCAATTCCGGAGACAGGAAAAAGTCCGAAGAGCCGGCGATGGGTCCTACAGGCCCAAATGCCCCCTCTCGGCAACATTTTTTCGTTTGTGTTTTCATTATTATTATTAGGCAGTGATAGTTTAATTTGCTCCGTGCCTGTAGGTTCAGGGGGCATATCTTGGACGTTAATAATTTGAATATTTTCATCCAGCAGTCCATCTAATATTTGATCGTGGTTTACAATTAATACAGGAATCTCATTAATGTTGAAATCGGAAGGTTCAGGCTCTTCTGTATGGACAGTGTTATGGGTAGGCATATTTAAAGTTTGCTGTTCCACCGAAATCGCTTCTATGGCATGAGGAATGTGTTTAAAACTTTTTCATAACTTAAACAATAGTGGTTGTTCATTTTCTGTGACATTATGGTAATCATTGTTAAATTCTTCAATAATGTCATTTCCTACTATGCGAGAAAAATCTTTGTAACTTAAAAATGTGTTACTTAGATTTTCTGACTTTGTTTCGGATTCAACTGTCAATATTTTTTGTCCTCCAAGACACTTACAATAACCTAAAGCATTTGGATTTCAAGGGTATAGTCCGCAAGCCTTGAATCCACTTTTTATTGTTTCTGGCTTTCCAGTTTGTTCCACGGCAATTTTCAGAACATTTGCAAAATGCTCTTTTGACAATGTCTCTGAAGGATGATCTCGTCTCCATTGTATAACAGCCTTATTCCATCCACTTTTGATAGCCTTGAAAGCTGACACCATCTGCCGGTTGAAGAAGTCTCGTAGAGTTGGGATATAGACATATTAAAACAATATTTAGTTTTATACACAAGGTACTAAGGTTGTACGTCATGTGCGTTCGATGACCGTCTAAAAACAAAATGATCGGAAAAGACGTATTCACCTTTTTTAAATGCGGATAAAGTATGTTTTCAATATAATCACACATTAATTCTGCTTTCATCCAGCCCATATCAGAAAGGCCAACGCCCCATTCACCAGGAAAAGACTTGGCGATATTCGCAGGAAGTCGCTTATATGGATACACGACCATCGGTGGTGTTATTCCTCCAGATGCTGTAAAAGTAAACATCACAGTGATGGTAGATTTAGACGATGCATGTTCCACTTCATAAACATTTGATGCCCCACTAGGCGCTAGAACTTTACTGTTTTTCGAGCACAGAATAAAACATGTCTCTTCTGCATTCATAATACGATCGGGGCACTGTAACACTTCCGTAAGTCCTTTGTCTATGAAAAAACTATTAACTTCAAAAAACCATTTTTGTATGTCACTTTCCAAAACATTTGCGCTAGCCGCGGTTTCAGCTTCTGCTGTACGCAAAGATATCTCGGGATTTCTTCGTAGGAAAGCTTTGTACCAAGTTTCGCCAGGACGATTGTTAATAAAAGGATTATCTCTGGGATGGATATCAAGAAACTGCTTAACTGATTCCTGCACATCTTCCTTTCGACGTGGAAACGCTTTCCTATGATTTTCGAAAATCTAGTTCACCAAAATTTTTTCTTCTTCTGGTAGAAGAACTGGATTAGGTCCTAAATTTCGTTTCGTAAATTTTTTACTTTTTCGAAATTGTAGTGTTGCCCTTGGAATGTTATAGCGCCTTGAAACTTCTCGTAATGAAAACCCGTTGTTTATTTCATCTAAGGCAGTTTGAAGCTCTTATTCTGTATACTTTTCTTGATATTTCTCTCCGTCATTAATTTTAGGCATTGTTCCAAAAAAGTTCAGTTCAATATTACCTGCAAATTTGTAAAAATCAGTTATTGGCCCTGTGTAACATCAGTTATTGGCCGCCGGCCAATACCTGATTTTAATGATTTGTTTGTAGCATATATAGAAGATATAATTTCGTCGAGGTATTTAAAAGTCAGTTATTGGCTATACGGCCAATCACTAATTTAGTATTAGTTTTATAATCTAATGATTGGCCGTCATTTATTTTCTTAAATTTACTAATTAAAACATAAAAAAATCATTTAATTAGCTACCAAATACTTAACTCAGACAATCAAAGTAAGAAAATCAGGGTTTTAAAGAAAATAAACTGCACAAACACTTACCAAGATGTAGTCGCCCTTAGCAAATACTTTAGAAATCTAATTTATTACTACACACGACTGAATGACTCGTTAACAACGAGTTCTAGCGCGCAAATGGCAGACTGTTTAACAATGAAATTTTATAGAAGTGGCCTTAAATGTTGGAAGACGAATTTGATACTGGTATTTAGTATTAGTTGTACAACAATGCCTTGTTTTTAAAAGTTTTTTAGTGGGGGCCAATGACTGACACAAATATTAAATATGGCCAATCACTGGGTATTTTACCCTACATTATTTTACATATCCTACTGTTGCTTTGAGGCGACGACATACTTTTTTTTCTATGGCCATTTCTGGCATTACATAAATTAAATTTCTTACACGTCTTCTACATCTCGGTAACAATTGATCCGGTAAAATTTGCCTCTAACTCTGGCAAGTGATCTTTTAACTCCAAGATGTCCTTCAGAAAGGCTGCTTCATGCGTCATACGTTTAATGTATGATTTTGACAGGTCCACTTGTTGCACTATACGTACTCCATAAGGACTTTCCCATAATCGATATTAATTAGACCATTGACAAGATAGAAGATTTCCATTTAACCCAGTATGCCTCTCTAATTCATTCCAGACTATTTGGTTATTTCCTGCCAAATAGTTTCTACTCCATTTTTAAGCCATTCTCGTATGACTTTTAAGTCATTATCTTTCTTTTGACTCTTTTTAAGGTATTTCAGGGAAGCCTGATCATTATCTTCTTCCTTTTTAACTGTGATTACCTGAAGAGTTATTTCTTCAGTTACATTCTTTTTTTCTTTGTCTTTTACAGTACTGGCATTGTTGTTCCAAACAGGGTCGCCTAAGAAAGGATATTGGTGTTGTGGTGAAGACCAATATCCCCTTTTCGGTGAACTACGTCGAAGTTACACTATTGGTGCCTTTTAGTTTACCAAGCAACTTGTCCTTCTGGCAGTTTGAATTATACAGTTTCTATTATAAAGGAAAGTTTGAAAATGTTTTTATAATAGCCAAGAGCTCTGGTAACGCAATAATTCTTTTTACTATAATATGTAACTTTTTGTTTACCTACTTTTTTTTTATGATAATACGACGACAATACAGGCTGAGATGCGTCACACTCCAACAAATTTTTATTAAATTTTTCGTAATATGAACGGTCCAAAAAAAAAAAACTTTTAATAACTGAAATCTTCTTTGAATCAATTTTATATCCTTCTACTGAAACGATATTTACTTGACAGTACGCGTCCCTTTGCAAGAGTGATCATTTCTTATAATTTAGCCTTAAATTGGCATTTCTTAATCTGTCAAATACATAGCTTAAGTCTTTTAGATGCTCATCGAAGCTTTTGGACATACTCATTATATCATTAAGATACTAAACATGTTTTCCAGGTCAGTCCCCTCAAAACCATCTCCATCATAAAGGTTTAAGAAAAAAATAATCTTCAAATCGGTCAAATCTATTATTACGTTACTATATTAATTCTTAGTAGGTATATTATTCCTAGTGTAGTAGTTAGTATCCCCACTTTTCACGTGGAAAACCGGAGTTCGATTTTTCGCCGAGTAGACACTTTTGGTTTTTATTAAATTCCTTATGTCTTTATCTTTTAATATCTTAAATCTTATGAATGATTAAACAATCGACTAAATACGGAAAAGGAAAGGGCGGAAACCTACGAAAAGGATGAACAGGGGAAAATATTAGCTAGGAGTAGCAGCATTGTGGAGTGGCAAAAAAAAATGGACAAATAAGCATATAGCGGCCTGAATGAGAGTATTACAAATATTAAAGAATGGATGAAGTGCGGTAATAGAGAAACTAATACTTTTGCAACCAGTTCCTTCGGTGCAAAACACGGAGCAACAGTGCATGGCTGGTTCCTTCAGGGTCCATCTGGGAAGGATAGGAAAGGTTTCGGATCGAAACTGCATAGACTCTGAAGTGACTGACATACATGGCCAAGCACTGTGTATTGTAGTGCAGAATGTTCGACAAAAACAGAAAAGATTTACATCGGAAGGTAGTGTAAGTGCGAGCCCCAAAATGCAGGTAGCATGGAGTGTGTGTGTGTGTGTGTGTGTGTGTGTGTGTGTGTGTGTGTGTGTGTGTGTGTGTGTGTGTGTGTGTGTGTGTGTGTGTGTGTGTGTGTGTGTGTGTGTGTGTGTGTGTGTGTGTGTGTGTGTGTGTGTGTGTGTGTGTGTGTGTGTGTGTGTGTGTGTGTGTGTGTGTGTGTGTGTGTGTGTGTGTGTGTGTGTGTGTGTGTGTGTGTGTGTGTGTGTGTGTGTGTGTGTGTGTGTGTGTGTGTGTGTGTGTGTGTGTGTGTGTGTGTGTGTGTGTGTGTGTGTGTGTGTGTGTGTGTGTGTGTGTGTGTGTGTGTGTGTGTGTGTGTGTGTGTGTGTGTGTGTGTGTGTGTGTGTGTGTGTGTGTGTGTGTGTGTGTGTGTGTGTGTGTGTGTGTGTGTGTGTGTGTGTGTGTGTGTGTGTGTGTGTGTGTGTGTGTGTGTGTGTGTGTGTGTGTGTGTGTGTGTGTGTGTGTGTGTGTGTGTGTGTGTGTGTGTGTGTGTGTGTGTGTGTGTGTGTGTGTGTGTGTGTGTGTGTGTGTGTGTGTGTGTGTGTGTGTGTGTGTGTGTGTGTGTGTGTGTGTGTGTGTGTGTGTGTGTGTGTGTGTGTGTGTGTGTGTGTGTGTGTGTGTGTGTGTGTGTGTGTGTGTGTGTGTGTGTGTGTGTGTGTGTGTGTGTGTGTGTGTGTGTGTGTGTGTGTGTGTGTGTGTGTGTGTGTGTGTGTGTGTGTGTGTGTGTGTGTGTGTGTGTGTGTGTGTGTGTGTGTGTGTGTGTGTGTGTGTGTGTGTGTGTGTGTGTGTGTGTGTGTGTGTGTGTGTGTGTGTGTGTGTGTGTGTGTGTGTGTGTGTGTGTGTGTGTGTGTGTGTGTGTGTGTGTGTGTGTGTGTGTGTGTGTGTGTGTGTGTGTGTGTGTGTGTGTGTGTGTGTGTGTGTGTGTGTGTGTGTGTGTGTGTGTGTGTGTGTGTGTGTGTGTGTGTGTGTGTGTGTGTGTGTGTGTGTGTGTGTGTGTGTGTGTGTGTGTGTGTGTGTGTGTGTGTGTGTGTGTGTGTGTGTGTGTGTGTGTGTGTGTGTGTGTGTGTGTGTGTGTGTGTGTGTGTGTGTGTGTGTGTGTGTGTGTGTGTGTGTGTGTGTGTGTGTGTGTGTGTGTGTGTGTATGTGTCTGTGTGTGTGTGAGAGAGAGAGAGAGAGAGAGAGAGAGAAAAGACGGACTATTCATGTGATGCAATGAGCGAATGGACTTTAGTTGGTATGCAATGTTAGGCAAAAACAGGAAGTCTGGAAGATTTTAGACAAGGAAATATGCAGTTATAAGTAATAATCTTATTTCCCTTTTTTTTTCTTATTTTGACCAATCTGCCACTTTCTAAGCATACTCTGGTTTAACGTATTTTTATGTATTCTATAATTTAGTTTTGAAGAAACTTCTACAATTATAATAATTTAGAACCAAAAGTTCTACTATAATGTTTCATTTAATATTCTTTAATTGTATTGCCTCCAAATTTGCAGATTTAAGAAATACTACAAAATTAAAAATATTAAAAATACAACATGGCGCTGAATTTTTGAACAGAAGCAGATACATGTGGGTTAGGAATAAATTTAAAGAAAACAATAATTCATTTGCTGAAAAAAATGTTAGTTTATGTAATCTATGATGGATTTTAGGGAGATCTAATATGTACTTTAACGTACAATAAACTAGTAATAATAAAAGAAAAAAAATAAAATGAAAACTGTGGAAATTACAACACAAAGAGCTAGTCTTTACTTTAAGTAAGTTTAACAGTGTAGATCAACAAAATAAAATGACTAACATTTTTTGTTATGAATTTGGTACTTATTACTTATATTAACTTATTCTAAAATCATAAATATCTGTGCAATAAAAATATCACATTTAATACTGCAGTATTCTAGGCTTCAAAAAACACCAAAATAGACATTTTTCATTCTGTGATTCAAAATAATTCCTGATTATGTTCCTAACCACGGAAAGGTTAATTTATCTTTTTCAATGAAAACAGTAGAGAATAGCAAACAAAGTGAAAGTTTCACGGCAAAAACTCCCGAATTTTTAAGACAAGTCGAAGAAAGTCTCAATAGAAACTTAATGGCATACATCCGGCGCCAAAATTCCAGGAAAGTCCCTCTTCACCCGACGCTTTTTGCTACAGTGGCAGTTTGAGTTTTTTTTAAGGGAATATACAATCACATGTATGTTTATAATTTCTTGTTTTCTGAATAAATAATACTATTGATTTATTTAAAGATTTTGGGTGTGGTAGTCAATAAAAAATAGAGCTTTGCTAAGGCGTATTATTTATTCTGAATCCAAGCTTTCGGTGGTTTTTTGCCACCTTTATCAAGGTCTACAAAGAAAATTACTGTGTTGTAACAATTTGAATGATGCAATAAAAAAGCTATAAAAAACTTACCCAAATGTAAGATTCGTGGCATAAACAACAACGTTAAATAACATGATATGTACTGCAATTGCAACTAACCTTAAAAACGTTACTGTTTAAAAGACACTTTGACAATTAATACATACGTTAAAAATTTAAAAACCAAAATGAAAGACGACATGTTAAAACAGTCGTCGTTGCAAACCTGATTTCAGTCACATTTCACGAGCAGAAAGAGAGAAAGTGGGAGGACAATTATTGTTTAAATGAAAATACACAAAACAACTTTCAATCTAATGTCTAACAAAATACTGTTTATGAATTTTGAGTACTACCAACTGTATTACCAACTTGAAATTGAGCGGGAAATTACAAATATTATTTATAACATAAACAATAAAAAGAAAATAGTATTTAGTAAATAGGTTCAGAAAAACAACCAAACAAAACAAAACTGAATTAATAACTGAAGTTTGATCAAAAAAATTCAATTAATAAAGAAATTTTAAAAAAGAGAAAAGAAAACCCTGAGATGCAAAATAGCCCAGCCAAAAGTCAATATAAAATTGTAAATTTTGCTAAGATTCTGGATCTCAGATCTTTTATTCAGTAATTTAGTAATAACATAAATTCAATAGAAATTATAAATACCATTTATTTTGTCAAAGGAATTAAATATTAAATATTGCAATTTTCTTAATCTTAGTATATTTATATCACACTAAAAACACAAATAGAGAATCTTATTTCTTATTGTCTCCTTTGTAACTAAAACCAACTTTAACAATTCATAACAAAACAAATCTGATTGAATTTAGATAATTTTATAATAATGAAATGTTATAAAATTTAATATGCAATATGATATTTAATACAAAAAACCAATAAATTCATGTCACAAAAGAAAACGAGTGACATTTTCTGATAAATCGACAATGTCCGCACACGTAAAATTTTTCTTTCCTGGATTGGGTTGTAACCAAAAGAACTCGTCCACGTTCCCTAATAATGTGTTTCTGCTACTCTGCAAATTCTGTTTTCCTTCTTGCCCACAGTGCTCGTTCCTCTCTTCTCCTGATGCAATTTTCCACTTTTTCTTTTTTTGAAACACTTTTTGAATCCACTACTTTTTATGACCCAAGGATTTCTTTTATGACAAACTTTTGCTCGTTACTTACACTACTGGACACATCAGACTCCAAGGCGTTTTCAAAAGAACCTCTCTACTTGGTCTATCACCCGTTCCATTATTCTGCTTAACATTTATTGTGTCTTACCACAAACAGTTATCAAAAATACAAATGGCACAAAAAATATACTATATAAATAGTTGCAAAATACAGAATAAAAAAAACTTACGTGTCTATCTGTTTACAAAGGAGATTGCTACAAAAACTTACAAATATTACCGTACAGAGATTAACCCTATTTTTTAAACCAAACTATACAAATAAATATCGAAAATAATAAAGCTAGCTGTCATATATTAACATTAAATTTAAAACAAAACTGAACAAATAAAATGACAGCTAAAGTCAAACCATAAAATGTACTACTTTTAAATATTACAATCTTTTAAATTTCAATGAAAGCAAATTATTGTAAAAAAAAGTCTGTCTACTTTAAAATTTAATCGCTTAAAAAGTTACCTGAATTTCACTGTTTCGCACTTAACTTTGAGAAACTTGCTACTATCTCTGGGATTGGAGCTGCAAGGACAAAACTCTCAACTGGAACAAAAAGGAAACCATTTCTATACTCAGGAGCGAAGATCTGACGTAGATGGTGATACATCCTATATAATCATCCTATATAAATAGCTAGTGATACATCCTATATAATCGTTTTCCAAAATTTCTTCAGTTCCGGTGTACTGCACAAATCTTATGGTTGATACTCTGTTCTAAACTGCCATTATGCAAAGAGTATTATCACCTTAACCGGTCTTAAGACATTACACAAAAAAATGAATCGACTCCTGATTCAAAATCGCCCAAACATCTTTCTAGCCTGAAATCTTTTGCTTGACACCTCATCTCTGTTACATTTTTCAAAGTCAACGTAAAATAAATTCCCCTTACGTCTCCGGAACCAGTTTGTGGCCTACGAACCTAAACAAACAAAATACCCCTCCTGACCTCGTTCTTACAACAAAATTTCTTGACAAACCGGGGAGTTAGCCTTGAATCAAAAGAACTCTTTTAAATTCGTCGAAATAACTTGTATTATATTGATTATTTTAACTGTCCTCGTTCCCTAGTTTTAACCGGAATAATTTTTTACCTGGCAATGTAACAGAGACAAAAAACATCTATATTTTGAAACAACTGAATGCAAAACTTAAAACAGAATTTATACTATTATATAGATATTAAATATAAAACGCTACAACCTTTAAAAAAAATAAAAATGAAATCTTTCTTTGCCTCAATGCGACATGTTTCAAATGGTTTTATATGGATTGAATAAAAACTTTACTTACAATTTTCAGTCTTCAAAACAAGATCTTTGTTTTATTTAAAATATGGCGTTTCAAAAGATAACATCTTGAATGACGAAAATCAATGTAAGAAGAACTTTTATTAATTTTTGGTTCATTTTCAATGAGGTATTTAAGAGATGCTATGATATCAGAAGAAAAAAAAAAAGAGAGCAGAGCTACGACCGATTAAAAAAAAAATAATTGGAAAATCTAAACTAGAACAGACTGAAGAAAACTGCAGAGAATAGATTACAGATTTGATCAGGAGACTGTAAAAGTAGCATAGTACAACTTTCAAAAACACTTGCATTTAATGCAAAAGACTAGTTGGTAAAGCACTTAAGAGGTGGTGAAAAAGTAGAACATCACCATCTCAATAATTGAAATGACAGAATAAACCAAAATATAAATTTCTAGAACAAAATTATAAAGCCTATTAAATAAGAACGCATTTGATTGGAATGCTGTTTCCATAATTTTTAATAATTGAGTTTGTCCTGAATAAATCACGGGCTAAAAACGTCAAGGGACGCTGACTTCCAACTTTGGACCATTGTTCCTTTTAAAATTGAGTGTAACCCTATTCAATATTCGCCACTGGTCTTTTGGGGAATTAGCTTAAAACGGGAACGGTTTCTGAACAATTTTAAATTAAGAGAGAAATCAGTTGGATAAGACAATTAGCTCTGTCACGAGCCTTCATAATTAGTTTCAAAGTTCGATTAAACTATTCATTTAAGTAGTAACTTTTTTTTCAATTTAACTTTAAAATAAGAAACTTTTGGTATAGTTTAGCTATAAAAGAAGTTTGCAATAATTTGATTCTTATTACAAGCTTAAATTTGGGAATATACTAGTAATTTACGTTTAATAAATTTAGAACACTTCTTCTCTTTCAAAATTAGACATAATTTAAAGGTGATTATTAAAATCTTGTCAAACAATTCGAAAAAGGCTATGGTAATCCACAAGGAAAATAAATTTTCTGTAGTCAGTTGTATCCCATTAATCACAAAAATTTTAATTAAAAATTATTTATTTAAATGAACCCTTTCGGGCTACATGACAGAACGTTTTCAAGGGTGAAGCCACTCAATATACGGGTAAAAACTCTTTTAATGTTGATAAATGAGTTTTAAATTACATTGTTAATATTATAGGATGTTTAAGTTTTAAACAGAATTTACTTCAGTGCACCGTAAGACACCCAAACTGGTCTTTAGTAACAACTGAGTTGCTAGTACATGTGCCTATAGAGACTACGTCTCAGATCCAGCAACCACAGTTTGGAAGTTTTACGTTGCCATAATAGTTATTTATGTACCGAGGGTATTAAATAGATGTTTATGCTCAGAGGGCGACGATGTTACCTCGGGCGACTCGGGCCATAGGCCCGAGTGTTTGCAAGTCGTCCGAGGGCATATACTGTCATCGAATGCCATAGTCTGTGGACTAGTACGCATTTCGATGCGCATCGCCCCGCCTCGAATTTTCCCATTGGCTCTTGACCTGAAAATCCCTATTTATCGCTCGAAGAGCGCATATAAATATTGGCGATTTTCAGGTCAGCCAAGTCAGTCCCTCATGGGCTCTCTGAGAGCTTAGTACTCTTGGGGCGCTGCTTCCTGCTATTCCAATTATACTCTGTGGCTGAGATATTATTCAACTACAATCTGATGTTTTATTTCGACCTATATTTTTGTCATGTAAGAAATATCTTGTCTTTTTCAAGACAAGCCATCAGAAGATAAATATTTACAAGTCCATACCCAGTAAATGGACTTGGGTAGAGGAGCTCTCGACTGCGATATTCGAAGCCCTCTACAGAGCACCCGGAGATAACAGAAGGTGGTTAGACCCTTATTTGTTCCCCCGAGGTGACATGGCGCCCGACAACGTGGTTAAAATCCAAACCCACGACCCAGCTCAAATTCACAGAAGGCAACACACCATTGACTTCAACATAGGTTGAAGTCAAGAGAAGAATGGGCAGAACCACGTAGTGTTAGAAAGCAATACTCTAACACTCCGACATCGATGCCTTCTGCAGACCTGACGCCTTCGACGTGCAGACACCTTTGACGAGCCAGGCTTATTCGAAGTTAGAAGCCCCAGATGCCGATGGAAGTCCCGGGTAGTCCCAGTCATCGCCCCCCTACCGAAAGTGGTTGGACGACCACGTAGGCTTCGGCACACTGGTACTCTACGAAGCCCCGTTGGATATGGCAGATGGGATCCGGACGACCGAGAAGACGAACCCGTTGAAGGAGTTGGCACACCGACCGAGGATGGACCTGTAGGAGCTTGAGATGCCGTCATCACCACCGACCTCCCCCTGTAAGTAGTGCAGTATTGTGTGAATTATTTTGAGCATTTTTACTTGTATTTTTATGCATATTTTCTTGTGTATTTTTATTGTATATTTTATTCAATAAATATTTTTCCCAGCCGCAGAGTCTCCAGAGGAGGGGGGATGTCATCGAATGCAATAGTCTGTGGACTAGTACGCAATTCAATCGCCCTGCCTCGAATTTTCCCATTGGCTCTTGACCTGAAAATCCCTATTTATCGCTCGAAGAGCGCATATAAATATTGGCGATTTTCAGGTCAGCCAAGTCAGTCCCTCATGGGCTCTCCGAGAGCTTAGTACTCTTGGGGCGCTGCTTCCTGCTATTTCAATTATACTCTGTGGCTGAGATATTATTCAACCACAATCTGATGTTTTATTTCGACCTATATTTTTGTCATGTAAGAAATATCTTGTCTTTTTCAAGACAAGCCATCAGAAGATAAATATTTACAAGTCCATACCCAGTAAATGGACTTGGGTAGAGGAGCTCTCGACTGCGATATTCGAAGCCCTCTACAGAGCACCCGGAGATAACAGAAGGTGGTTAGACCCTTATTTGTTCCCCCGAGGTGACAATACATCTATTAATACACATACACACATATGTCATTCTAGTTCGTTATTGCATCTACAAATAAATATGTTCCTAAAAATCCGAAAATTCGATTTCATTTTGACAATATATTTACTAGTAGACATTCTATCGTCCGTGTTACGCTACGGAACCCTTATTATCTTTTTGTTTGTATCTTTACGCCCGCGCGGGCCATAAAGTACACAATAATAAACTAGTATGACATAAAGTAAATTCTGTTTAAACTTATAAACATCCTATAATATTTTTTACAAGGAACAATGTAATTTAAAACTAATTTAACCACATTTAAAGGGTTTTTACTATTTACTCGTGTATTTAGTGGCTTTACACATGTATACCTAATGTGTACCTAATAAATAAACAGCACCGATGATGGAATACTGATTCCGAAAACATTCTGTGATGTAACCCGAAAGGGTTATTTTAAATAAATATATATTATAATAAATATATATTTACCTACCTAAATAAGGAATAATTGTTGAAACAGTTTTGTTAATGACACTTAATTTATTTATATTATATAACTACAATAAGGTAATTGTCTGTATGCTTATTTAGGGGCGTGGGGGAAATTGCCCAATGCCAATTTACATATTCGTGACACTGAAAGAGTATCATTTAGGTTTTGGAGTTTGGTTGGGATGCTGCGTCTTAATTCACTGGAACTACCAAAAAATCAAAATCTAATTCTAGGAGGCCGTGAATTTGATTTTTAAATAACGTAGGTGGGCAATTTACCCATCCAGCATATTTTACCCAATGCAGTATAATATCTATCTATACAAAAGGCTAGGATGACCAGTCACAATGTTTGTTCGGTAGCGTAATTTCGCCACCTAGGAAAGAAATTTGAACTACCAAATGACATTTCAATTTACTGAGTCAATCATGTTCTTAAAACGATACGTTTAATTATTAATACTAATAATATTAATTACATTTTAATATTACATAATTAATAATCGATTAATATTTTCTCAAAATTGACAAAAATATTGCTTGCTGTAACTTTAAGATGATATTTAATAAACAAAATCATTTAAAGCTTTATGTTAGTCTAGATTTAAACATATAGCGCCACCTAGGAAAGAAATCTGAGCTACCAACTGATATGAATGAAGATATCTGACAGATAAAATATAAAACATTTATTAAACTACCGAATAAGAAGGTATCTGGAAGATAAATTGTGTTTGTTGTCGTCTGTCATTATGTTAGGTTAGGTTAGGTTAGGTTATAGCGAAGAAGTAGTATAGTAGCGTTAGTAGGTTATAGCGAAATCAAAAATATAACCTTCATTTTGTTTTTTATGGAGGGTGAGAGTCATGGATCCGGTATAAGAAGATTTAATGAAATCGAAGAGTTTGATGTTTAATGTTTATAAACTTAGTGCGAGAATTTAATATTTGAGGCAGAATCGACCATTTTAATTTCTGCAATGATAAAAACAATTTTAAGAGGTTTAGGTTAGGTAAACCGACAGTGATCTATATTCTGAGAGTATCTTGTAAATAGTTGTTAATAAAAGATTATAAAAGTAGGTATTCTACCTCTTTTATTCACTTAATTTATGCATTCAATGATTTCATAATCTTGATAATTAAAAAAAAGTTTAAATGGAGATAATAGAAATGGATTGTTATTTGTAGATTATACAGTAAAGCCATTTTTATTAATTCACTAAAAATCCACGAAGAAAATTTCTATAATGAAATAGACTAAATATAACTCTGAGCAACTCAGTTGCTTTGACAAAGTCCTCGTAGACATACCGTCTCAGGACTCGCAACTAATGTAGAGTCATATGTCGCCATGTTACCAATCCAACGGTAACTTTAACATCTTAACTGTAAATTAGACATAATGTAAATCAAATCTTATTTAATAATTTTTAAAGGGTTTTTACCCACATATTTAGTGGCTACATCCATGTATTAACTTGACACTGATGATGGAATATTTATTCCGAAAACGTTTTGTCAATGCAACATAGCCCAACTGGGTTTTTTATATACCTTTTTATAAAGGATTTTATTCAAAATTTTTTAATATATGGTATACAGCCAAATACAGGAACTTTGTTTCCTTGTGGATTTTTAGTATCAGTTAACCACCACAATTTTAGTTTAAAATAAGTTTTGATTTCGACTTCGGAAATTTTGATACTTTGAGAAAGATTTTCGAAGTGGAAATTGAAACGTAAAAATAAACATATTTTAATCTAAAATTGGTGTTAATTTCCAGTGAAAATAGTAATGTGAATTAATTTTCCGTTTGAATACGTCAGTACGTTTTAGAACCGCAAACTCAAACATTTTAGATACATTCTATCTTTTTAATATTACCATTTCCCATGAGTTGAATTTGAAAGCCCGAGGCTTATCTCTAAATTCATATTTTATGCACTTGGAGAATCGCCAAATTTCGTATGTTGCACTGAAGGAATTCATCGGGAAAATACACTTTATATGAGTCCATTGTCCGAAATGTTTTCAAATGCCATTCTTGTTAAAATTTGCCATTACTTTAAATACAATTTTTCGCAACGCGGTTTGATTTAACAGCTTGTTTTTTTAAATATTTTTAAAGTTCACCTTAATTCTAAAGCATAACTTATTTTTTAAATAAGGGTAACTTTTCCATCCAGCAGGAAATAGACAAAAAGCCAATTTTGAGAAGGAACCATATACACTTTTAACAATAAATATAATTATCATATCAAAGAACTACCCTATAGTATATAGAGTCTTTATCTACAGCACAGGTTGGCAAATTTTACGTATATCATCAATTAGTCTATATTTAACCACTGTTAATGAGTATCTTTGCACCTGAACATGACTTAATCGTGCTAAACACATTTTACAAACTACCACCTAGACGCCTGTATACGTGGAAGTCACCTAGAGATAACGAAGAAGACGTTATTATAAAAAACCAAATAGACTATATGAATCCGCTAGATGCAAAACTCTGTATTTGCAAAAATTGTAAAAATTGAGTTTTAGCTGACAGTTATTTGTCACATGTTATAGCTATTTGCTGATGTAGAAATTCAGCAGCAAAGTAAGGTATTTACTAAGAAAAAGGCATTAGAAATCTTGAATCAGACCCAAAACTCTGTATTTGTCAGCCTATGCCAGTTGCATAACTGTGTAATTGCAATTGGCCAATCGCTTACATTGTTTGAGTCACATGACACGTCTCATGTGCACATGTCAATTATTCCATCATTCGCCATTACCAGTTTCACTGTTTGTTATTTGAGTACTAAAAACACCAAGTTTATTGCAAATAATTAACATTATGGATCTTCATGTGCATATTAGACCTTGTGAAAAAGGAAAAGAGAGAAAACGAGTTGTACAAACAGAAAAATGGAAACGAAATGTAATGAAACTTAAGAGGTAAGAGGTGTCTACATTTAACTAGATAGGTTTGGGACTTATTGTCAATATTTTATATTTTTTTGCTGAAATTTTGTGAAGGTCAAAAGCCCAAGAGATCAGGTACAAACCTACATGGAATTTCAATTAAATATTTTGTTCCTACAGTAGAGGGTGGACTTTTAAGAGTATGCAAGACAGCATTTCTTGGAATAACTCATTTAAGTTCTGACAGAATAGAGCGTGTTGTAAGAACGTTTGTTATTCGGGGTAAAATACCAAAAGAGAGAAGAGGGGGAGATACAACAAAAGGTAGATTTGATCCAATAAAATTATCTATCCAAACATTTATGGGGCGTTTGAACGGTGCAGAGAGTCATTATAATAGAGGACGATCGACTAGATTGTATTTACCATGTGATTTGAATTTTACAAAGCTTTACAGAATGTATTGTCAACGTCATCCACATCATTCCGTAAAGTTATCATATTTCCGAACATACGTTAATGAACACTACAACATATCATTCGGCACTCCCTTAGTAGATGCTTGTTCTGCGTGTCTCAGAGCGAAGGAAATTTTGAGAAAAGAAAATTCAGAAGAAGAAAAGTTAAAGGTTATAACAGAGCAGAGAGTTCATACGTTAAGAGCTAAAGCCTTTTATTCTTTGTTAAAAAATGAATCAAATCATAACATACAAATATTTTCTTTTGATTGTCAAAAAATCTTTCTTTGCCAAAGCTTCCCGACCAGGCGGCTTATTTCTCACAGCAAATAAATTTTTATAATTTCACCATCGTGGCTGGAAATTCGAAATCCCATCTTTCTTCTGCAAATGTGACGTCATATGTGTGGCTGGAGTTTGAACATCCAAAAGATTCAAATGCTGTTGCCTCTGCTGTACATGATACTCTCATAAAATTCAACTTTAAAAATCAAATCGAAAAAGTTCACCTATTTGCAGATGGATGTGGTGGACAGAACAAAAATAGCACGATGATGTCTATGATAATCTACTGGTTGGTTTATGAAGCACCTGGTCACATCAAGGAAGTGGAATTTACGTTTCCTGTTTCCTGTCCTGTCATTCCTTTTTGCCACCAGATAGGATTTTCGGTATGATATAAAGGGAGATAAAAAAGAAGAACGTTGTAATAAACAGAAAAGAATATGAAGACATAATTGAAAAATACTCAAAGGTGCTGAGACTTGGTAAAGACTGGCATATATCAGACTGGAGAAAGACGAGTGACGTTGTTGTTAAAAAACCTTCCCAGTGGCATTTTAAATGTAATGCAACGAAACGATTTATATTTTCTAAGGACAAAGATTATATGGCTACGGTAAGGGGGGAAATATTTTATCGTTCTGACATAGGGTTCAGCAAGTCTATAATACGAAAAGGGAAAAAGATTTCTTTATTGAAACCAAAGTTACAACAGATTGGATGTTCATTGAAAGGAGATAAATCGTCCATAGGCACTCTCCTTAGAAACCATTTTGGTGAAAATTGGAGAGACCAGCCGGATCTCAAATTTTATAAAATTATAGATACTGGCGTACAAGCAAATAATAACGAGAGTGCTGCAGAAAATGATCATATTGATGATGAGGACCCAGAGGAACTTAGAGTTTAAGAATTAATATAAATATATACATATTATAATTTGTAATACCTTTTGTACTTTGGATAAAAATAAACTTCACTAAAAGTTTACTTCCACATGCTTTCTTCCTTATTCCTAACACACTAGGTTTAGAAAACAGACTAATATAACAACCACTAATATCGTTAATGGTTGACTATTATCATATATTTGCAAATGTTAGTTGCATAAATCTGTATTTACATAGTTCACTTGCAAAACTCGGTATTTTCAAATTTTTCTTCCTTTTCTAGCAAACCCAATACCTTTTCTAAGAAAAAAATCATTATATTTTACCTAATAAAGCATTTATCTATCACAAAAAAGTGCCATTTATTATGTCTAAGGTTTTTTGCAAAATTTATCAGTTTTTTGCAAATAATTCAGTTTGACAATACAGTAAATACAAAGTTTTGCATCTAGCGGACTCATATACTTGTTAACAAAAGATATCAAAATAGTTTCAACAGTGATAAAACCTACCCAGACGCTGATGTTCAATCTGACCACAATCCTTTAGTGGGCGTGTATAGAACCAAGTTAAAGAAAACACGCGGAAAAACTGTAAAAAAACATGACATGAGAAAACTAAAATGTAGTGAACTAAAACAAAATAGTCAGCAAAACAATAAATAGAAAATTCAAAGAAATCGATAATAAAACAAAATCGAAAGCACAGAAGAGAAGATAGAATCCCTTAATACAACGATAGACGACATTAAAGACAATTTTATGAAGAACGAAGAAGGTAAGAATAAGACATGGATGACGACAGAGATTATGCAGCTGATGCAAATTGTGCGTGAATTTCACACACAGCATCCTCAAATGTTAAAATTATGGTGTGGTATCTTAGAGGATCATATTTTCGGACCCTTTTTTATCACTGGAACTTAAATGGTGCATCGTACCTTGAGTAACTTAGGCATGTTGTTGATCGTATTGAAAAAATAGTAGAAAATACAATAACCTTTTAGAAGATTTGGTTGTACTTCACCATGATGAAGCTCCTCCACACTTTAATCTACCTGTGCGACAATTTTTAAACGAAATTTTTCCCGCTCGTTGGATAAGTAAAAGAGGATAGATGATGGATTGGCCACCTAGGTCACCGGATTTAACACCCCTAGACTTCTTCTTATGGGGGTATTTAAAAACAAAAATTTATGCCACTCAACCAGAATTCTGGATGATTAACGACAAAGAATAGAGGATGAATGTCAACAATTAAATGCAGACATAGTAAGAAATGTCAGAGAAGAATTTTAAAATAGATTTTACTATTGTGTGAAAGTGAATGGCAGTCATTTTAAACAATTATTGTAAACATTTTGATAGTGAAATGGTTATTCCAAATGTAGTAAAATTAAAAAAAAAATAATTTTTTTCAATACTTCTTGATTTTATTTTTCCCATAAACGTATTACTGATAGTACACAACAATTAATTGAAAAAAAAATGGAAAAAAATAGACCAGTACACATGGAATTCATAGATTTAAAAAAGGCATATGACACGGGCCCCAGAAAACAACTATGGAACACGATGAAGGAAATCGGAATAACTCAGAGGTTAATAGAAGCCGTAAAAACCTTAACAACAACAACAAGGTAAGAGTTAAAATCGGCAATAAATACTCCAACGAATTTAAGACCACAAAAGGCTTATTACAGAGATGCTCTATATCTCCGACACTGTTCAAGATAGTTCTCGAACAAATATTAAAAGGAAAAGGAAATATGAAGGGATGGGAATACCAATCCGGGACAACTTCTTGTACACATTAAGCTTTGCAGATGACCAAGTGGTAACGGCTCAAGATGAAGAAGATCTGTGCTATATGCTCCGAAAATTAGAAAAGGAATACACAAAAAATGGACTGGAAATAAATCTAGAAAAGACCAAATATTTAACAACAGAGCAAGAACCAGTGAGAAACTTGGAAATGGACGATAATAGGGAAATTAACGGCACTGACAAATTCAAATATTTAAGATTCATACTCTCAAAAAATGGAACCCCCGAGCAAGAGATAATTAGCAGATTAGCATAGACAAGAACATTTATTAAACAAATAAACGGGGTACTGTGGGATAGACATATTACCAGAAATACAAAGAAAAGAATTTATAACACCTTGGTATGCAGTATAATGTCCTATGGAGCAGAGAAGTGGGTAATAAATAAACTAAACAGGTCCAAAATCACAGCAGCTGAAATGGAGTTCGTGAGAAGAAGCTGCAGAGTGACAAAAATGGATCGCATCAGAAATGAGGAGATAAAACGAAGAATGGCAGTAGAACAAGACATACTCAGCTACATCGAAGAAAAACGTTTAATTTGGTATGGGCATGTGAGAAGAACAGATCATACAAGGTGGATAGCAAAGATTTCGGATTGGGGCCCAATAGGAAGGAGGAAAAGAGATATACCCCGAAGATCATGGAGGGATGAAGTGGACGAGGCCATGGAAAGACGAGACCTTAGAGATGGAGAATGGGAGAATAGAAAGGACTGGAGACGTTGGCTGAAAGAAGGAAGGCAGCGACAGCTGTAAAATTACTTATATAGATAGATAGACTTATTACTTTAAGCATGATATGTTATACATTTTGGTAATCAGTACAAAGGAGGAGACTTGGAAGTAATTTAAATAAAAATTAGGAGCTTATATGGGTGGTGAGAGGGTGCCTGGCCCAGCAAGTTTCAATATTACATAATGTCTCCCCCTTTAAATATTAATTGACGTGTTTTTGCGCTTTTTCTAGAAAAATAGTTCATAAGTTATTTAAGGTGGATAGTTTTATCTGAAAAGCACTGTATCTACCATGATCAATCACGGCCTTACACAACAACTACTGGGATTGGAACGGGGAATCCTACGTAGAGTAAACTATAAATTGCACGACTACCCTTCTGCCCTCATACATCAACTGTCGAACATCAAGCCCATCAATGAGAGGCTCTCCTGTTTAAGCAGGAGTTATACAATCAAAACCATCCATGGCCGAAACTTAAGAGCCCAAAAACCATTAAAATTACCTGTTTATCTTTTGGCAATGTATTCATCAGACATCCCAAACGCAAACTCCTCTTCCTACCCATTAAATTGCTGACTTCAGCCAGCAACGAACTCCATGATGAATATATTAATATCCTGGAGGCAACTCTACTTTTTACTGCCGTAACTAATAAATAGCTCATTTCGAGCGTTGCTACGGACAGGGAGGGATCGGTTTTCTGTGGTTTCCTGATCCCATTGCACAATTATACCTGTCCATTGTGAGGTTACAGCCACAGCTGCCCTCTCCGCGATTCATAACATTTATACATTTAATAATTAAATTCGTTCACAATTCATAACTATATATTTTTTACTAATAATTTCTAAAAAGGACCGTTTAAGCTCAAACCCTTGCACCCCTGACCACCCTGGACACCACCTCCACCGCAGAGCTACATTCACCGACGCGTACCCCCAGTGAGACATAACCCAGCGACGCAATGCCGACATCCCAACAAAACAAACCACGTTCTGAAGAGGTGTCACACCTAAAACAGGACAGCAAAATCATCCAAAAAGAAAATACAATCAACAGAGAGAATAACAAGACAACGATGGAGAAATATAGATCACCTGAGAAAGACGCTCTGCCGAAACAGCTGTAGTGATAAGATATATAATGTAGAAATATACATTTTGTGGAAGTTTTGAAAACAAAGTTTTTATTTTATTGTTATATTGAATGAATTTCAAATAAATAACGGTCATAAAATCAAGTAACGGTCGAATCCATCCCAATATTAATTTACTTTCTTTTATACCCAACAAAATAAGGCAGGCTTACTTTTCACTTACTTTATTTCATTTATTCATACTTCTCCAAAGGAATTCTGAGACTAGCAAATCAGAAATGAACTTTTTTTTAATTAAAGTCACATTTCATTTAGTGTTGTAAGTTAGTGTTGTTATTCAATAAGAAAACTGCTATTTTTTAACAAAATAAATACTCTCTAATCGATATTTTGATCTATTTTTACGGTCGGAATCATTTAGAGCTAAAAAATCTTGTTTGCATAACCGATGTTCAGTCGTAGATTGGTTTACACATTTCCCCAATTTAAAATTAAATGTTTCATTTTATTCCGTCAATTAGTGAAATGTTCAACACTAATGAATTTTTGCTGTTAAACCCAGGGGTGGATTTGAAAGCCGGATTTTTTGAAATTAGTTTATGCACGTCAAAAATGATGGAGATAAAATTGAAAGTTATCAAGATTAGTACAAACACTTTTAAAATCAATTTGTATCACACCATTTACACATTTTCTCTATCAACAGGTAACTATATTTCCTCTATTTAATTATTCGTCAGTACCATATTAATATAATAGTCTCCCGTTTTATACCGCTTCGCGGCTTTGGGAGTATAGCAGGGTAGTCTGCTATATCTAGGGCCTACGGTATACAAGGAAGGTAACATGGCCAGTGCTACGCTTCAACCGCCTATTATTACCCCTGGTTTTACCCAAGGTACTCATTTTATTCAGGCTGAGTCGACCTGGGGCCTATAGACATTTTTAAAAATGTCTAGTTGTTCATGCCGGCGGTAGGATTCGAACTCCGGACCACCGGCGTGCGAGGCAAGCATCCTACCGCTTGCGCTACGTAGGCCCTATTAATACTGTATTAATACCATATTAATACCGTCAGATATTATAAATTTATTTGATTAAATAATCTACTGATGCTGTAGCTTACCATTCCAACGTTCACTTCAGAAGTAAGGAAACTCTAAACCAAAAGCAACCTAAAAAACATAATCAAAACAAATACAAAACATAATCAAAACAGGAATAAAGTTTTCCTTAGTCAAAACGCATGTTCTTCATCTTCAAGTTCTGCTCCTATCGGAGATTGGAAATCATTTTGGCAATTATAATTTTGTTTGTTCCGCGCCTGAATAGTGCAATTGAACTGCATTTACACCATTTACGGAGATTGCATAGCCACGAGATTTTACGTCTTCTTACGCTTCTTTCTGCATTTTGCCCTGCATTATATTCCTTAATTGTTCGTATTTTTCGCCTCTTATAATGTGCCCCAAGTATTCCAAGTTCCTGATTTTTACGGAACTTAAAACTTCGCATTGTTTTAAAACTCGACAAAAATACTGGTAGATAGACATAATCCGAAAAGATTTTTGTAACAAGACTTTCTACCATACATGTATCATTCGCGGTGTACTTTTTGGTACCCTGAACTTTGTTTACCCTTTTCGAAAGCTCTGAGGGTAAAGTTTGCCTACAAAGTGAGAAACAAAACTAAGCCCAACTAAATTTGACTTTTACGTGGAAACTGCATTTCTTAAGCTTTATTCTTCTTATATTTAAAGTTTGAAAGGGTAAGATCGGATTTATACATTTTAAAAGAGTTTTCCTACCATGAATGTGTTGCTTGTGTGAGTGCATTTCAAATAGGTAAAAGAAATAACATTAGACTTATTCACAATCAATTTAATTTTACTACCAAAATGACCGGTTTCGCTTTCTACACTTTGCAAAGCATCTTCAGGTCAAACGGTACAAAGTAAATTAAACGCTGAAATTATAAAAAGCTCATATTAGGGTACTGTCTTATAAAGATAAAGATCAAAAAAGGTTATAGTAATTATGCCAATATTACATGTCTGTGTTTATTAATATGCATAAAATTGATTTAGCAGACAAAGTGAAAACCCACAAATTGGTAAGAGATAATCTATTGAATTGTAATAAATTAGAAACAAACAAAATAGTACTTATATTCCGGTATAAGAAAAAATAATTCTTGTACCGGAATGTAAGTAGTATTTTGTTTATTTCTAATTTATTACTATAACCTTTTTTCATCTTTATCTTTATAAGACAGCACCCTAATATGGGCTCTTTATAATTTCAGCGTTTCATTTACTTTGTACCGTTTGACCTGAAGATGCTTTGCAAAGTGTAGAAAGCGAAACCAGTCGTTTTGGTAGTACAATTAAATTGATTGTGGGTAAGTCTAATTTTATTTCTTTTACCTAGTTTTCCTAGCATTTGAAGCAGTCTGATATTCATCTGACTGATATCATCCTACCATGATAGTGTTTTGAAAGATTTGGCTGAGGGTTTAATAATTTTAAAAGATTTGTTGGCTACATCAATTCGAATAGATTCGTATCTGAATGCGTTCTTTACAGAGTCTCTATATTTACCAGTTTGGTTTTGGTTTTGAAATTAATAGATATTAGTGTCTTGAATGTTTTAAATATTGTTCATATTTTTGATTGACAGTATGTCATTCGAACGAGTACAGTAATTCGATAAGAAATTGTTTATTAATACTTTTATAACCAAAACATTCAGCTGTGTTGACATTTTTTGTCACATTTGACATAAGCTAGTCCTATCAAGTAGTGGTTCGGCGAAGTATTAGCCAGGCAACCAGTAATACAGATATGCGCTACAATTGCTGCCTATCATTTGAAACTTTATTACAAGAAAACCAAAAATAGTTACTTTTGACAACTATCTTTAACACCTTAAATCAATGTTCTCCTACAGTTAGTAATATTTTGTCTGAAAACAACATCATCAGTAATATTCCAAATTCATATGCAACTGTTACTATGTCAAAACCCAAAACAAAATATCCCAAAAAATATCAAACCATATTAATACATGCTAAACCAAACTTATTACTACTCGACTACGTCAAAGCATTTAGGTAACATTGTTGGACCCAAAAACATATGTTTCGCCTCAAGAATTTCCATTAATCGGATATGCATCTACTTAACAAATCCTGAATTTGTCGAACATAGTTTAACAGAATACCCTACGATTACAATCAACTCTGTAGAACTACCCGTAAGAAGACTGGTTACCCCAGCCAAAAGACTAATAATCTCCAAAGTCTGTCCATCATTACCTCATGAAATTATAGAAAAACACCTTTAAGATCTAGGTCTTCAACTTGCTTCACCAGTGTCAAAGCTGGAATTCCCGATGATGAATTTACGCATATTAAGTACTTTAGAAGACAGGTATACGTTACTCCAACTATAGATAGCCTCGAAATTGAAACTTCATTAATAATTCCATTCGACAATAATTCGTACAGAATATTACTCTCCACCGTCAAAATGGCATG
Organism: Diabrotica undecimpunctata; assembly: GCF_040954645.1. NCBI lineage: Eukaryota > Metazoa > Arthropoda > Insecta > Coleoptera > Chrysomelidae > Diabrotica > Diabrotica undecimpunctata. Next base: position 131,692,021 of record NC_092805.1, on the reverse strand, counting down.
TTTTCTATGCAAAAAACATGGACATATAGCAAATAACTGTCAAAAACCTTCTAGCAATCCTCTCCCAAATGAACAAACGTCTCCAGCTGACCCCATTCCTGTTACCCCAATATCAAACAATATGGCACCACCAAACACAACATAAAATACGGTTCCTAGTCAACAGATAAAAACTGTCGATATATCCACCACTTCTATTGCCGCAAATAATGAATTTCTTCCTTATACCACTGCACTGGTCAGAAACGAACTCGTTCTGACTTCAGCGATTCTATCTCCCAAGAAACAAACACATCTACTAACTTACCCATCAAAGACATAAAAATGCCTTCACCCAATGCAAAAGTGCATAAAAAGTATAAAACTAAAAAATCCAAGAAAGTCGCACCCGATCAATCTAAATTAACCGCCTCCTCTGTTCTCACAATCAATAATCTTTATCACGAAAATCTAAACTTATTCTCTTTACTGGTTGAAAATTTTCTTGCCTTTCTGGAAAACTTATTCGGCAGTAATAACCCTCTTCAAGAAGCACAGCAGTTCACTCAAAATGTTCGATCACTACTCGACGACATGTTTAGAATATACCTTTCACTGGAAGATAGAAAAATCAAGAATAGATTTACAAGAGTTTCTAAGAAAATTAAACAGCAACTTAATATAGACAATTCAGAAATTGGAAGCACAACATCGCAATCTACAAATAATAATGAAGATTATCTAACCGACTCTTTTCTAACCTCTCAACGTTCTTAATGTTAAATATATTTTACTTTCACGTTAGTGCAGTGGTACTGCGATGGGTTCTACCCTCGCTTAGAACGCTTATACAAATAATACAAAAGCAGATATCTGCCTTCACGAAACCAATTTCAAGGAAACTCATAGACGTGATCTTAAAAATTTTGAAGGTTACCATTTCCTTCGGATTACGTATACAAGAACAAGTGGAGGAGCATCTATCTTCGTGTCTAATGATTTATTCTCTATACAATATATCCTAACTACCAATTTAGAGGCCATAGTAATAACTATAATTACAACTTAACAGAAACCGAATTTTTTTTCTTGAAAGATATTCAGTTGTTTAACAGAATATGACCCTTTGTTTTCCATGTACTTCACCTTTAACTTATAACTTAGTGATAAAACTGTTGCATTATTTAGTCATAGGTTTTAAGCTTATAGATTAACTGTAGAAATTAGTAACATATATGCTTTTTGTAATTATTGTACACAATATTGTTTGTGTCAATGGTCTTTGCAGCCGAGACACATTAATTTAAATAAAAAAAATATTGCTGTGATGATATTTTTATTTCCTATGCTTTTAAATTTTTTTTATATCTTTTACAGACTATCATTTGTATGTTGAAATCTCTTCGTGTGAGCATATCTGAATCGTTTTTGGTCTTTTGTTGTATCCTTTCTTCACTCTTATGAAATTCCTTATTTATAAATAACAATGATTAATCATTCTTTGTTAATATCTTTGTTAGCAGATTTTTTCTTGCTTACCATTTTTTTTCGTTTAGTATTTTCGTTAGAGCAAGTGTTTTGGGCTCGATCATATAGTGATTTGATGATTTCCTTTTGGATATTTAATTTAATTTTGATATTTTGAATTTCTTTTGGATTGAAAATCGAAACCTCAGAACAAGTGCGAAATATAATTCACATTACAATCAATTATGGTTTAATTAATATAAAACAATATTTAAATGATTGTGCTGGTCCGCCATAAATCGTAATATCTCTGGTGTAATACAATTTTGTTTAAATATATTTTTTACCAAAAATGCCCATTAAAATTTGAAGTATAAGTCAACATTATCTGCCTACATTATTGACTAATATTAAAATTTTATTTTATTCTTATAAAATGATATTTATTTTTGTTTTAGGTAAGCACACATTAGTTTAAGGTAAGCAGTAAGCATGGCTTATAAGTTATCAGTTTTAAAAGAAAAAAAAGCGAATGTAGCTTTCCTACATTACTTTGGTTTCATAGCCAGAAAAATTGAGACTACAGAACTATTTGTTGTAGAACGAAAGTCTCTGTCAGACTCCCCTTAATATTTCGAAAGTTGTTAATATGAATTTTACTGATTGGCTCTAATACAGTTCTTTTATTATTAATTATATCCTTATCTTATTATATATCCTTATATTATTCTTATTAGGTGTGGTTATATGTTACAAGCAAGTAGGTTTAAAAGTGCTCTTTAGGAAAAATTGTGAATTTGGGTACGTACACTTTATATTTTAAGTGAAGATCTATAAATGGAAAGAAGACCTAAAACCTATAGATGCAAAGAAGCATTTGAGATGACGGAGGCTCAGAAACATAACTTCTCTTATATGACAAAGATAAAAGTTCAACATTATTAAATTATTGCAAATATTGTAGAAGGCACAGCTTTGAGCTGAATTTTGGTTTCGGAATTTCGACTGTTTATTAATCATCATCATCATTATCAATCAGCCCTGAGTTGTCCATTGTTGAACATAGGCCTCCTCTAGACTTTTCCATCTGCTTCTGTTCTACGCCTCTGCTATCCAATTGGTCACGATTCTTTTGAGGTCGTCGGTCCATCGCGTTGGGGGTCTTCCTCGGCTTCGCTTGTCAGCCCGTGGTCTCCACTCAAGCAATTTTTTTGTCCTACTGTCGTCTTTCATTCTTGCAACATGTCCTGCCCATCTCCATTTTTGCTGTGTAATATGTTCGATAATGTCTTCCACTCCGGTTCGTCTACGAACTTCCTTGTTTCTTATTCTATTTCTTAAGCTTATTCCAAGCATTGATCTCTCCATCTTTCGTTGTGTCCTTCTCAATTTTTCGGCTGATGTTTTTGTGAGAGTTAAGGTTTTTGCTCCGTATGTGAGGACTGGTAGAACGCACTGGTTAAAAGCTTTTCTTTTTAAATGGATCGGTATATTTGTTTTAAATACGTCTCTCATTTTTCCGAATGCAGCCCAACCCAGACTTATTCTTCTGAGTAGCTCGCATGTTTGGTTATCTCGCGTTAACCTTATTTCGTGACCCAAATACACATATTTTTACACATGTTTATTAATAGACAAGGTGAAAAGCTTGGGTTCGTTCGGAAAAATATTCGCATGGGATTTTTTTGCACAATCACTTTCATGAGATACCCCAAAAGAAGGTTTCAGAGGTCGTCCAGGCGAAAATTTTTTTAAATAATTTTTTTAAACAAATTATAACAATAAAGTTTTTTGTCCCAAATTTTTGGGGCAATTTTTTTTTTAATTTTTTTGATTATTCTAACAAAATAGTTCTCTTCTAGTTTTGCTGTAAACTTGATGGTTTTTGAGTTATAAATAATTTAAAACGAAGAAAAATGCGAATTTATGATTTTCAAGCTTGAAAACACAAGTAAAGAACATTATTTTTGAATTCACCAAGGACGTAAATTCAAGATCAAATCTTGTTCTATCATTTCCCAAAAAATATTTTGGACCCATTTCATTTTAAAACTTTTTTTTTAATTGTTAATGAATCTCTTATGGCACACTTCTTTGTTGGTTTAACTTCTCCTTGCACAAATGAGTACCCGCCCTATCATACGCGCTTCATTATCAATTAAAAGACAATGGTATAATAGTGTTACGATAAATATTATGACGCATAAAACTGTAAACATATTATTTCTAACCCATTCGTCTTTTCTAGATAATAAATATACCTGCCGGCAGAAATTTCTATATCCATGGATCCCCCCTCCGATAAAAAAACCTGGTTTTGATGGAATTCCTTCGAAGGAAGGTCATCGATTCTCTGCCGTAATTCCAGAAGTAACGGTTATTTATATATATATGGGACATTTTATTTAAAGGGACAGTTAGTTTTAATCATAGCGTCGAGTTTTTAAAATGTAGCGCGCGTATTGTAATAAATGTAAATAAAATATATAATTATTAGTGTGAAATAAATTAGTTATATTGTACAAATAAAGACTTTAAATAAACTTGTAAGTGTTATAAATGTAGAACTTCTGATAAATAAAGACAATAAATTAGATTATTAAAAATACAACAATAGCTATTTATGCACGGAGTTGAATCCTGGACGCTCACTGAAGCGATGGAGAAAAAACATGAAGCCTTCGAGACGTGACTATACAGAAGAATCCTGAGAATATCATGGACGGACAAGATAACGAACGAGAATGGGAAAAGAAAGAGAGGTGGTGTATACCATTAAAAGGAGAAAGTTAGAATATCTAGGACATATAATAATTGGAAACGGCACTAAATACAGATTACTGAAAATAATACTTCAAGACAAACTATTTGGAAAGCGAGGAATTGGGAGAAGAAGAATATCATGGTTAAAAAGCCTAAAGAAATGGTTCTCTACAAAACAACTAATCTATATAAAGCATCAGTTAATAAAATAATTATAGCCAGAATGATCTCCAATATTTGAAACGAATAGTCACCAAAAGAAGGAGAAGATGCACCAAGGGTGTTATTAAGATGATTACGACCGGAGAGCCATAATCCAACCAGAGAGCCTCTGGCCCCATGGAAAGTTGCTCAATGAGCATATTAATCCGGTAACACCAGTCGTACATACAAAATATGCATATATTTATTTTGTAGGTGCAGTAAAATAAAAAGAAAAAACGTTTCAATTTTAGTTATGGGAAGCGAAAAATAAAGTCATGTATGTACCACTGGTGTTAACGAGTAACCATCAAGCAACATCCATCCCTCAAACCCCTAGAACCCTCTGGCTGGATAATGTTGCTCTCCGGACGTAATCATCTTAATAACACCATTGGTGCATAATTAACTAATAAACCATTGTTTTTAAATTGATAATAAAGCACGTATGGAAGGACGGGCATTCATTTATACAATAAAAATTTAAATTAGCAAAAATTTGTGACCTAGACCTTGTTTCTCTTATACACGCCGTAGTCCAAGCGTCTGTCTTGTCATAAGCGCTTCATTAACAATTAACAAACAATGTTTTAAAATGAAATAGGCCTAAAATACTTATCGGGAAATGATAGAACAAGGTTTGAATTTGTTAAAAAAATTGTTTAAAACTTTTCGCTTGGGCGACCTCTTGAACCTTATTTTGAGGTATCTCATGACAGTGATTATGCAAAAAAATCTCATGGGATAATTTTTTTTTTGTTCAAAATAATAATTACGGGTCTTCACAATAAAGGTTACCGTACACTAAAACTCTCCGTAGTAAAGAAATGGAACAGAAAATTGGTTCGAAAATTGATGCGATCCTTGAAAAACTATTAGAGGTAGATCTACTGGAAAAACAAAACATGAGAATGGAAGACACAATCGACACAGTTATTAAAGAATCAAGAACATCAACGAATACTGCAAATTCAAAAAAGAAAAGTAAATTTCAAGAAAATTGCTAGTAGAACTAAATACAAACCAAGATATTATAGAAATACGAAGACTTAGTATCAAAAATATTACTAAAAAAATACCGATCGTCATCGAATAAAAAATTTGATTAAAAAGAACGAGGTCCTCAAAGAGACATAGAAAGTAAATGGTACAGACATATTTACAAATAAAGACTATCCAAAAAATATACAAATTCAAAGAAAGGAAGTTTTCAAATATCAAAAACAAAATAACAAGAGATAATGGTCAAAATATCCATTATAACAAATTGCTTCTAAATGGCGAATTATTTACGTTGAGTCAACTGCAAACTTCACCACAAAAAATGAAGCTATAGTAACAGAAGATTTGAAAAAGAATAAAGCTGGTAATATGGTGATAGATCTCTCTCAGAGGAAGGGTTATCAATGGAGATTACTACACAAAAAACAACGAAAACAGACCAATCAAAAGACAAGTGACGAAAGCAAGTTGGACGTAGAAATAAGAAAATAAAAATAAAATGACAACAGCAATTAAAGAAGACCTTACCGAAAACCGAAAACCGAAGAAGGAATCAAAGAATATTTCCTTATAATTGTAATGTTAGAAAAAATCAAGGCAAGTATTAAACATGACCGTCATCATCAGTCGACCGCTGAAGGCACATCGGAGAATTTTCCAAGCTTTAGTCATAACACTAAAAAATTCTAGAAAACACCAGAACGCAAAATACAACAAATAACGCTGAAACGGAAAGAGACGACACTGGTGTCAAAAAGAGTGAATGTACTGCAGAGACTAGTAAACATTGTTCTGAAGCTATTTTCTTGTGGCATTTTAAAGTAATTACTATTTAAATGGGAATAAGCCACAATTAAAGGTTTTTTTTGAACCTATTCCCTATCCTTCCATTGTTAAATGTAGATCTCCACCAGTTCTCTCCATCTTTCCCTATCTTGAGCTGTTCTCTGCCATGTGGGACCTCCTTGTTTCCTAATGTCATCTTTCCCCCTCATCTGTGGTCTGCCTCTTGATCTCTTTGCATTGTATGGACGCCACTTTCCGATGGCACTGTTTAATCGTCCGTATTGGAGACGTTCATTGTGTACAGCCCAGTTCCATTTCAGTTTTGCTGCTTGTTCTATCGCGTCTACTGTCTTTGTTCTGGTTCTGATCCACTGGTTACGTTTTCTATCTTTAAGTGATATACCCAACTTTTGTCTCTCCATCGCTCTTTGTGCCTTCGTTATCCTATCCAAATTGGCCTGTGTGAATGTCCATGTCTGTGCTCCGTAGGTGAGCACCGGTATTATACAGGAGTTATATACCTTGCTTCGTAAGTATAGAGGGATTGTTTGATTTTTTAGAACGTAAGAAAGTTTGCCGAACGCTGCCCATCCCATTTTTACTCGTCTCGATATTTCGGCTGTTTGATTTTCTCTGTTAGCTCTGATTGCTTGTCCTAGATAGATATACTCATTTACCTGTTCTATTTTTTCTGTTTATATTTTTATTGCCTCTTGGTCTTCCGTGTTTGTCATTACTTTTGTTTTGTTGAAGTTAATTTTTAGGCCTTTTTGCAGTGATTTTTCATGAAGTTCATTCAGCATTAATTCTAGTTCCTGTCGTTCCGAGGAGATCAGGAGTATATCATCCGCATATCTAAGGTGATTTAGGTACTTTCCGTTAATACATATTCCTCTGTTTTCCCAATCTGTTGATTTTATTATATCTTCGAGGGTCAAGGTAAACAGTTTAGGTGAAATTATATCGCCTTGTCGGACTCCTCGTTTAACTTTTATATTATCCGTTTAAGGTTAAAGTTAACAATTAACTTTAACCTTAAGGTTAAAGGTTAAAAACTGTTAAGGTTAACAAAAAAAGGTTAAAGTAAGTTTATTGACGTTTTAATTTCCACTTCAGAAATCGTTCTCTAAATATAAACATTAGTAAATTAAACAAATTTTGTTTTTTTTGTTACTTGGTGTAAAATTCTTCCAATAATTTAATTTTATCTGACTCATTTATTGTTCTTGATTGACTAATTTATATTGACAATTCAAACATACATCATACATTTTAAAGTAGACGACTTTAAAATGATATTGCCAATATTGTTGCGTTGCGTTCCTGGGACGACTTTACTTGTACGATAGTTTATTCAATTACACGAAATAAACTTTAACTTGAGAATATCCGTCAGAAAAATCATAGCATGTAATTCGTCTTTAAAAAGACAAACACATACCATGAGGACAGTAAAAATCTCCTGTTAGTGATTCCATAGTAAATTATGAGGAAAAAAAAAACAGGAAAAAAACCTTATAATACTATCCCGACAGTATTTGGTCATGCATTTAGTTTACTTTCAATAAACACCAAATTCTGATTTTATATGTTTGTTAGTTAAAAAACATAAATGATGTATCCTCTATATGTTACCGACTTACTAATACTGGTATTTTTCTTTTAATAACTTCCTCTTTTAATATTGACAACCAGATCCTATTACATTCTGCCGAATGTAGTAGAATGTTTGTATTTTGAGAACGATTTCCAAAGTGGAAATTGAAACGACAATAAACTTACTTTAACCTTTAATTGTGGCTTATTCTCGTTTAAATAGTGACTAGTAAACAAGATAAAACAAACAAAAACATGAATAAAAACAACAGTAAGACGAAAAATAAGACTAGTGGAACAATTTTAATTGGAATGTGGAATATAAGCATTAGAAGAAATAATAGGAAAAATACAAAACCTTATTAAACAAATAAAAAATCTACAAAATAGATATTTTAGCGTTAGACGAAATGAGATATAAGAACGAAAGCATCTTGGAATATGAAAAATACCTAATATGTCACGCTAATTCACGAGGTCGACAAGGGGTATGAGTTTTGTAATACGCGAAAGGTACAATCAGGCGAACAGTTTTATTAACATTAACGAAAGGATAGCTATTCTGAAAATAAAATAAACGTTCTTTGAGATAAATCTCATTAATGTGCACGGACCTACGGAGGACAAAGAACCAGAAAAAAGGAAAACTTTTATGCCAGATTAGACTGAGAAGTTTTTAAGAAGAAAAAGATTTAAACGCAAAAATAGGAAGAGAGAATCCAACAATAGGTATGAATAAGTAACGACAATGGGCAAAGAATTATAGATTTCGCAGCAGACAAAAAAATGGTGATAAGCAGTACCAAATTTTCACACAAAAATATCCACAAAGAAATATGGATTTCTCCAGATATGAAAACAAGAAATCAGATTCACCTTAATAAAAACAAGACATGCTTCAGATATTTCAGATGTGAGAAGTCATAGAGGGGAAAATAGCAATTCCGATCACCACCTAATGATGAAAAAATAGCAAGATATGAAACGAAAATAGTAAACATAATTAAATAATGTAATAAAGTAAATAACAATCAGTCAGAAATATTAGAGATAAGTGGAGGGTTAGGTTAGGTTAGACTAGGTTAGGTTAGGTTAGGTTAGGTTAGGTTAGGTGGAGGGTTGGTAAACGGTAGAGATAACGGCCTATAGGACTCTCATGACATAAGTAAACAGAACAAGTCTGTTGCGAGTGGCATGCGCCTACAGGACTGTGTCTGCGGCAGCCTTATGGACCATCACTGGATGTGTTCCGTTGCATGTTTTGGCGGTGGAAAGAAAAGAGCTTTATGAGAGAAGAGGTCCAAACCTTACTGTGGCCGAGAGAAGATAGGAAAGGGAAAGGTCAGTTAAAAGTAGTCAAGGAGAATGGAACAACACAGAAGATGTAGCACAGTGGACGAAAATGCTGATCCCGAACATAAGAGATTGGGTGGACTGTGGCCACAGGCGACTGGATTATTTCCTGACGCAGGTGCTCACAGGACACGGGTGTTTTAGGGCCTATCTCTATAGGATCGGAAAGGCTGATACAGATGAATGCCTATACTGTGGATACTCGGACACTGTGACACATACGATGTTAGATTGCAGCAGATGGATAGTGGAAAGGAACAAAATGGAGAGACAGACAGGTGTGAATTTTGTTACAGTGAGAGAAATGATTGAGAAAATGATTAAAAATAAATTAGTTTGCTGATCAGACTGCTGGATAAACGCTAAAGGTAAGAGTGAATGATGCTGAAAGGTGAAGCTAGAAAAGTGGGTCACACTGTATGAGTTAGAATGCGTGAGTCAGACTGTGGGGAAGGAGGAAATACCCATCTGGGCATGATGCCAAACTAGGAGCGATAAGTGTCTTCTACGCGCTACCTGGAACGAGACAGGGAGCCGCCTTGCTGATGCATATAGTGCGGATGTGTATGAATGGAGAATGAATGAATAAAGGTAGTGATTCAGAAGTGATGCCGGCCTTACAGCGGCCATTCCGCTTCCGGATCGCTGGATGACAGAGGACGGTCTGGTTTAGCAGGTAGGCGTTCGGCGTAGACTCGGCGACGAGAGGGCATTTTAAAGTACCTCGGGAACTATCGCCGGGAGTACGAAGAACGAATCCTGCACTAAAGTTAGTCAGGCGGCGTCCTGGACTGAGATGTCTTTTGAAGATTCCAGACCCCCCCTCTATAAAGACGAAAAAAAAGGGGGAGGGTGGGGGGTTTAGTAGAGGGTTTTAAAAGAAGTAGTTATAACAGCTGAAAAAGAAGTAGAAGGGGAAACCAAAAAACCTAGCCAAAAGTCCGTCTTTTAAGAATGGTAAAGCTCTTTTACCGTAGGCGGCACTCATTATTTGTTTTACTTTTTTTTATAAAAGTTGATACTTTTATAAAAGCTGAATCGTGCTGTTGGTGAAGCTTTTTCATTGAAGTCCAATCCAGTGAATCCATTTCTCTTTGGCTTCTCTTATTAATAAATTAATATTTTTATTGTACGATTCAGTGTTTTATATTCACCCTTTTGTATATTATAGATGAATATCACAAAGAAAGTGCAAGTAACGGAATGTCATAATATTTTAGGATTTGCAAAATAATACATACAGACGAAAACCATCTAGTTTAACACTAATACTGTTTTTCGGTAGTTAAAGTAAAGCATACGTTTTATTTTAACTGAATTTTTTTTAAGAACAGCTAAGTTAATTATTAAAATATATAAACTACAATATTAAACTTTTTCTATCATCATTAAAAATAAAACTATTTATTTAATTGTTGAGTCATACTATTTGCCATAAACCCATTCAAATGGTAATTATTTTATAACATAAACATTAGCTGAAACTAGATATCTGTGGACCTGAACAAACAACAAATATGTACGGATTTATTGATTTAGGTCAAAATAGTGTATTCAATTTAGCACCAAAATAATCAGTTTGACTTTTTTAGCAGTAAACAATTGAATTCATGCCACTTTTATTTTCATTATAAGAGCAGAATATTAGAATTTTAAATTTTGCATTTTACTGTTTTAGTCATTCAAATATTTTGATCGTCTGTCTTAAAAATTGCTCTATTTTCTGACTTCGGTGGTTTTGTTAGAATGGGCGTGCACCAAAAGGATTATTTTCTGGGTATTTCACCTTTTTCACGCATAATATGTTTGAGTACAGTCATTCTGGGTAACTTTGATCCACTTTTTTAATATTTTCTTGATATATTTTTACACTGACCTTCTTAGTTGTCCTTTTATATTATATTATGACTGTGTATAACTCGATATACTATCATGAACAATTGATAGATATTCTGCGAAACACAGGTATTGACGACAAGGATATTCGAATTGTGGCAAACCTATACTGGGGTCAAACAGCAAGAGCAAAAATTGGCAACGAACTCACTGAAAGTGTACAGATCAAAAGAGGTGTCCGTCAGGGGCGTATATTATCCCCACTCCTATTCAATATTTATTCCGAAGAAATATTTAACAAATGTATGGAAAATGCAAATGAGGGCATAAAAATAAACGGCGAGTTAACGAACAATATAAGATATGCCGACGACACGGTGATCCTTGCCAGTACCATAGACGAATTACAGCAGGTAATGGAAAGAGTTTATTCATTTAGTGAGGAATACGGCCTGAGCCTCAACTTCAAGAAGACAAAGTGGATGCTTATAAGCAGGAAGCAACAGCCTGCTCGACAGTTACGGATAAGTAACATACTAATTGACCATGTAGAATCTTATGTGTACCTTGGCACCAACGTAAATGCAAAATGGGAACAGGCCACAGAAATTAAGGCGAGAATAGAACGAGCTAGAGCAGCATTTAGCAATATGAAAAAGCTCCTTATAAGCAGGGATTTGTCTCTTCCCCTAAAACTACGTCTAGTTAAATGCTACATTTTTCCGATCTTACTGTATGGTATGTACCACGAGAGTACGAGAAAACTAGAAGCATTCAAAATGTGGGTGTACCGACGCATTCTTCGTATATCCTGGACCGAACATGTCACCAACATAGAGGTAATCCAAAGAATCGGAAAGGAGAAAGAAATCGTGAATACAATTAAACAAAGAAAGCTTGAATATCTAGGCCACATATTGAGACACGATAAGTACCGTCTACTGCAATTGATTGTCCAGGGAAAAATAGACAGTAGGCGAGGGCCAGGCAGGAGAAGACACTCGTGGCTCCAAAATCTGAGGAAGTGGTTCGGGCTCACATCGGTCGAACTATTCAGAAGCGCCGCAAACAAGATCAGAATTGCCATGTTAATAGCCAACGTTCGCAACGGACAGGGCACTTAAAGAAGAAGAAGATAACTCGATAATGTCTTACAAGCTTAAAAATTTGCAACAGTAGCAAGTATAATCAAGAAAAAACAATTTTGGCATGGTTCAAAGTTAGACCCGCTATGGGTGTAGCTTTGAACCATATCTACATTTATAAGGAAAATCCTATATATTTGGTGTTTTAAACTATCAGGACAACATTGCAAGAGTGCATTAGGTTACTTCGTATGTACAAAAATTACTCAGTTGTTACACAGCACAAAATGTTTAGCCCAGGCCTGGTTTCCAATTTGTTTTATATGACTGTTCATGGGTTGATTCAACAATATGTACTCTAAAACTAATTTAAAAATCTTTATTAGGAAACTAAAGTCCTACAAAACAATTCTTCTTCTTCTCATGGAGCCGTCTCCTTTCGAAGGTTGGCTATCCAAATGGCATAAAATTTTTGACTCGATAGGTGAATCACAGTTTCTTTAATCAAGTGGCACAAATAAACATATTGGAATTTGATTTGTGAAGTTTGTTATTTTCAATGCACCTCAAATGAATTATTCTTATGCACTTCTTACATTTTATATCTAACGAATGCGTAGAAACATTAAAAGTACAAAAATAACACAATCCAGAAGATATTTCTTGATTTTTAAAATTAATAGCTGCTGCCAGATCCTTTTTGCTTTGAATTTCACTCAAGGAAAATGATTGAGGGGAATGCGAAGTCCTTTTCTGTTGATTTTCCAGTTTGTCCTGTTCTATCTTGCGTTCTTTGTTTACTTCACTGCAATTTTTAACTTTATTTTCCTTCATTCTGCTTACGATGTGTTCATCTTCATTACTGACAATTTGATCCTGTTCTGTCCTTTATGACAGTACAATATCTACTGGCATATTGTCAATGTCGAAATTGCAGTCATTTGAGTCCTTGACTATAATTTCAGTCATATTGGTTTCTTTCAAAATTTGCTGACCGTGCAGATCTCCATAATCCAGCATCTATTCTTGATTTACCTCGTCAATGTCTTCATTTTCTTGCACATTGTAGGTATGTATTCTGCTTCTTCAACAGTTCTGTTGGTCGTAATAGATCCTTGCGATCTATGTAACCCTCTCGTGTTTTTAGTCCATCTCGTAGTTTTGTTACATCTTGTGGGTTCGGTCCACCTCTTGGTGTAGATTTTTCAGTATTGCTAGTAGTTGAACTCCTGTTTTGATAATACTTCTTCGACTGAAACACTTTTGCCAACAGTTATTGGAAGACAGAATTTTTTGCCCTCGTAACGTTTTGCAAATAATTTTCACGAATCTTTTCTACGTATAATTTAAATTCTTTTCCAATATCTTCATTTATTTCACCTATTGGTCGAGCATACAACGGAAGTTTTAGCAATGCCTTGTTTCTGTCAGTGGGATAAATTCCATGCCTCAAACCTCTTTTTGAGATTACGAGCTGCAGTGTCCTTTCCGAGGTCTAGGGTTGCTTTGAGAAGTTGGCAAAATACTGAATTTGGCATAGCAACTGTCTTTCTTCCTCCCTTGGTCGCTCTTCACTGGGTTAAAATTTGGCGCCAATATGTTTTAAGACTGGCAAAATACCCCACATCCAACGGTTGCAATAATTGGGTAGAATTTGAAGGGAAAAGTATTAAACGAACATTATGTTCCCTTGCAGGTGTTAATGTCTTTATTGAAATATATGAAACATGTTGTCGCCTATCAAGATCTTTTCACCTTCGTTTTTGTTGGCGTACGGTGGAAAATGTGTCTCAAACCAGTCATCACATACAGAATTTTCAATCCAGATCGATTTTGAGGTGTTCAACTTCGTACAATTAGGTGCACCAAAAATCCAATCCGACCACTTCAGACTACCTTTCATTGTTACATATAGAGGTAGAAACTCCCCATCTGAATTTGCACACCACAAAGTGGTAAAACAAGATTTTTGAATTTATGATTCTTTCTGGATTCCTGCACCCTCTACTCAATAAAAGTTTTCTTTTTATTGTAACGTCATGGAACCCTGTTTCATCGTAATTGCAAATATTGTTGGGTGCGACATCAGAAATTTCTATCTCCAAGTTATCAAAAAACTTACTTATTATTTTTTCATTAACTTGAGCCCTTTTTCTCGAAATATTCGTTTGAAACCGTTGAGCAAGTTCTGTGCGGTTTCTCTCCAAAAATAATTGGCTCCAATCAGAGCCTGATAAATTTTCCTTAAACTGTGATACTTTTCCCCCTTGAGAATTTAGGTAACCTTGTGCAATGCATCTCGCATCAACCAAAGATATTGGAATTCCATTATATCTTAAAGAAATAACATGCTTGACTATCGACTTTTCTTCTTAAGAAGAAAATACTGTAGGTCTTATTACGTTTTTTGAATGATTTCGTTTTAATTTATTTCGAATTGTATTACGCGGGATATCGTATTGTTTTGAGGCCTACCTTTCACTCAGCATTCCACTTTTAACCTGTTCTAGTACTGTTTGTCGGTGTTGCTCTGTATATCGGTTTTTAGTTCCATACCGACGGACCCCAGTATGTAGACTGTGTATATGTTTTTTCGGAATTTCGGCAAATCCTGCAATACCAAATTATAAAATTCAATTCAATAAATAAATTTTCCCGCAATTTTCAATCGTCAGGGTAACTTTGAACCAGTTTCAATGTGGTGCAAAGTTAGCCTGATATCATATAAATTATCAGGCCGGCCAATTTTTGCTGCAATTCCGGGTTATTTTAATGAAGCTTGAAGCTTAACAGCAAGAATAGTACTTATAACGTACACCAATATCAAAAAAAGTAAATGGTGCAAAGTTAGACCCTGTGGATCAAAGTTACCCCGAATGACTGTATTTCTTTTTGTTTTATTTTCTGTTACTTTTTTAATCACATTATTTAATTCTAAGGCGGTATGAGGTTCGCCGGGTTAGCTAGTATTATAGCAAATATCTATTGCTACCAACATACCATTTTTAGATATATACATAGATACATACTAGTTATGATGACAATCGCAAAAACAATTTGAATTTTTATTTGTATATAAATGCATATTGCACTTTTCACAATAATGTACATGAATTGCTCTAGAACCAGACTTTTGACACCGACTCCTTTTATGTTTTACAATAGGCATGAGCTGTTTGGTCCATTCGAAAGTCTTTTTGTGGAATTATTTTCACTACGGTACTTTTTTGTTTCTTGATTGCATCAGCATAACTATTGTAACTATTCCTACGTCCTACTTTTTTCCTGCATTCAATGCCTTTACTTGCTTTAATAAACTATCTTGAATGATCAGAATCACTTTCGTTACGATTTAGAAAAGAAAATTATGTTTTTAACGATAAAGATCATTCGTTGGACAGTTAACAGGTGAACATCGTTCGATAAATCTGTGCCGGGTCCTTAACTAGTGCTATTATCAAATTAATAGGTATTTAATTTGAAAATAAACCAACCGATCTTCAAAAAAGGTAGGATCTAATTATTTATTATTATGAGTGAATCGGGGGGTGGTGATGAGCCACCCCAGAATAATATATCATTAATGGATATGGAAGACAAAAGGTATATTAATTTAAATAACAGATATAAAATAAATGATTCAGGGTATTATAATGTCTTTGTAGAATCTACAGACAAAAACTTGTCCCGTTTATCACCAGTACGTGTCGGTCATTATCTATTTAAAAACCAATATTTTAAACACGATGTACTAGACATTAAAACTGTTGGCAGAAATAAGGTAAAAGTAATTTTTAGAACTTATACTTGCGCAAATTCTCTAATTGAACATGAGCTTATTAAGGATAATAAACTTGTAGCGTATATTCCATCATTTTTTACTCAAAAGAAGGGAATTATTAGGGAAGTCGATACGTTTTTGGATGAAAAGTATATTTTAGAAAATATTGTTTCAGATAAAAATGTAGTCGAAGTAAAAAGGTTAAAACGGAAAATAATTGATTCGGATAATGAAACAATTCTTGTACCTCGCCAGATGGTCATTTTGACATTTGAAGGAAATAGCATTCCTAAGACTGTTAATTTAGACTTGGTTAGGTTTAATGTTGAACAATATATATATCCGGTTGTTCAGTGTTTTAATTGCTTTCGTTTCGGTCATACTGCTCGGCAATGCAAATCAACATCAAATCGTTGTAAAAAATGTAGTCAAACTCATGATAATAATGAAACATGCACTAACTCTCTATTTTGTTTACATTGCAACTCCACTGAACACAACTCACTCTCTAAACAGTGTCCTGCATTTAAACACCAATACAAAATAAAATCAATAATGGCTTTAGAAAACACTACCTTTAAAGAGGCAGAAACCATAGCTAACAATCCTTCATACGCCAAGGTAACTACAAATAATAGATTCGATATCCTCAATACTATACAAAATTTCCCCGCCTTAACCCCTAACATCCCCGAAGGTACAAATCAAAATCAATCCTATGTACCTACCATTAAAAAAACAAGAAACAAGCGTAAAGCTATCTCTCCTACTGCGATCAAAAAGACACCAACTTTCCCAAGATTCCCCAATGCTACAAACACCTCATCCCAACCTATAATCCCTAATCCCTACAGGGACGAGTTTATGGCGTATAAAGAAAAAATAGAATGTAAAATAATCAATGAAATTCCAGCCTTGATAGAAAATATCATCAAGAAAATTAACCCTAAAATATTTTTACCTAACTTACAAAAAAATACAAAAGAAGAAATTGAAAAAATGTTGAACAACCTAACAGATATTGAAAGCGATGGGGAACAACAGGACATTTAACATACTGCAGTGGAACTGTCAATCTATAAATAAACATAAACCTAGTTTACTTAATTATCTCGAGCACAATGTTGTTGATGTCATTCTGCTTAATGAAACATGGCTTTCTAAAAATAAAAATTTTGGTTTAACAGGTTACAACGTTATCAGAAGCGATAGACCTGATGGTTACGGTGGTGTAGCCATCCTCATATCAAATAACCTTTGTTTTACTGAAATTAATGTAAAGAAAAACTTTAATAATGGTATTGAAACGTGTGCAGTTTTTATAGAACAAATTAAATTGGTAATCGTTTGTATTTATAAACCACCCAAAGTAATAGTCAATAATAGAGATTGGGAAAAGCTTTTAACTCAATTTAGTGGTAGGGTTGTCATTGGTGGGGACTTCAATGGACACCACAGTAGGTGGGGTTCCTTGAAGGATTCCGCTCAGGGCAAGTGTATAGTAGACGCGCTAGATAACAGTAATTTAGTTCTGCTAAACGACTGTAGACCGACCAAAGTAACAAGACCTAATGAACTTCCATCAATGGTGGATCTATCCCTTGTTACACCAAATCTAATTGGATACACCACATGGGATCCTGTTCCCGATACTCTGGGTTCCATATACTCACTTACCTATAGTAATCACTATCGACTTGGACTATCACCCATGTACAATAATTCCTTCATCTAAATGGAAAGAGTCTTCAGCAAACTGGAATATCTTTAAAGGTCATATAGAAAAAACATTATCCGAAAATATAACCGATAATATCACTTCAGCGGAACGTTTTGACTTCCTGTTAAAGACAATTGACGATGCTGCCTCATTTTCTATGAATATCAAAATTCCTTTCAGCCAAAATCTCGAATTCCAGTCTGGTGGGATTATGAATGCAAAAATATGATCATTTCACGAAAAGTTGCTTACAAAAGATACATTGAAGCATCAAATTTTGAAAACTATATTAAATACAAACAAATTCAAGCCAAAAGTAAACTCCTCTTTACAAACAAACAAAAAAGTTCGTGGATTAACTTTGTAAATACTTTAAACAAAAATACTCCCATCAGTAAAATTTGGAATTTTGTTAATAAACTAGTGAATAAAAATTACCGTACAAGACGATATCCCCTGCCAAATGAACTAATAGAAGAGTTGCTCGACAAATTTGCTCCGCCATATGTTGACCTTCCTATTCAGGATAACAGTAAAACTTGTAAATACAATATTTTCCAGGAAAGTTTTGATATGATAGAATTTGAGGCTGCACTCAAGTCTTCAAAGTCCTCGGCTCCGGGGCGCGATCAAATTACTTATAACATAATATATGAATTACCTCTTATAGCTAAACAAAGTTTACTAACAATTTTCAACGATTGGCTTTTCAATGGAAGGTATGTGGATCATATGAAAGAAATAGTTATTTGTTTAATTCTTAAACCTAATAAAGATAAAACACTCTCCTCTTCTTACAGACCGATATCATTAATGTCTTGCATATGCAAGACATTTGAAAGACTTATTAAGACTCGATTAGAATGGCTTATAGAACATTATAGTATCTTTCCAAGTACACAATATGGATTTAGGGCTAGTGTTGGTACACTGGATGCAATATCACATTTAGTTACCGACATTCAAATAACGTTTTCCAGAAACAATTATCTTGCTTGTTTGTTTTTAGACCTAAAAGGGGCATATGATTCTGTTAATTTAACCATTTTACACAAAAAACTATATGATATAGGATTACCTCAAAATATAGCGACTACTATTGTTCATCTTTATAATAATCGTGTTATATATATTAAAGATCATTTAAACCAACTACACGGTCCTAGAATTGCTCATACAGGTCTTCCACAAGGATCAGTTTTAAGTCCGTTATTGTTCAACATATTTTCAGCAAGTATTCATGGCATTTTTGACAACACAATCAATTGCATCCAATACGCTGATGACATATGCATCTATACAGAGCGTAACTCGTATACTGACTGCCTGGAGGCTCTGGAATTCATCATGCAAAACGTTAATAACTGGGTAAAAAATCATGGACTGACCATTTCCCCTGACAAATCAGCCACAATGATATTCACTAGACATAGGATTCGTACGCCTGACAAAATAAAGTTGTCTGGATATGATATACCTATTGTCAAAGAATACAAATATCTTGGCATTCTTCTTGATCCCAAACTCTTATGGTCAAAACATGTGGAATATATAAAAAGTAGGTGTGAAAAAGGTATTAATATTCTTAAATGTGTTACTAATCGAAGATGGGGTGCTGACCCCAAAGTTGCATTGATGTTTTACAGAGCCTACGTGCGATCTATTGTAGACTATGGTTGCATTCTGTATGGTGCCGCCAGTAACACACACTTATTAACTGTAGACCGCATTCAGTTTAAATGTCTAAGAATATGCTTGGGCACCATGAAGTCTACTCCTTGCCCTGTACTACTTGCTGAAAGTAATGAAATACCTCTTCAAAATCGTCGAGAAATTATGGCAATTAAACATATCCTGAAGCTAAGATTAAATAATAATAATCTACTTAGTCAACTGTATGAGTTATCTATTGAAAACCTCTCAAATAAATACTGGCGCATAAAAAATTCTCCTCCACTTGCTGATGCTTTCTTAGAAACTAATGAGTATCCTAATATCTATGGCAAAGAAAAAAGATTACCAATATATAAAGCTAATTTTCAGGTAACATTAAATAAACCAAAAGTCATTATACCAAAGTACACAGAATTCCCACAAATAAACTTTGTCTTACTTAGATCCATATTGAGTGACTATAATGATCACGTAATAATGTATACCGATGGTTCCAAAAAAGAGGATGGTGCCACAGGTTGCGCAGTTTACATTCCACATAAAAGCGAATCTTTGAAAATTAAACTTCCATCACATTGTTCAATATATACTGCTGAAGCGGTAGCTATCGAAAAAGCATTAGATTGGCTAGATTCACACAATTTAAATAAAGCAGTAATATTATCAGATTCATTATCGGTCATTAAAGGATTAAACTCAGATATGACTCAACATAAAAGAAATAATATTCTTTGTGCTATTAAAAATAAAATATATAGTAAAGATATTACAGTTATTTGGGTTAAAAGTCATATAGGTATCGAGGGAAATGAACTGGTTGATCAGCTTGCTAAAGATGCGACCCATGTTGGACTCTATATTCCCATATTTACATTGGAGGACTTACAACAACATTATTATAATAAAATTTTTATAAATTGGAAAGAAAAATGGAAAAACATAGCAACTAATTCAAATAATCAATATTATACTATCCACCCTACCCTACCACAAGATGTTGACTATATTTTCAAATATGCAATGCCAAAGAAGTTGACAGCCACAATTACTCGACTGAAAACTAATCACGGTGCATTCCCAGCTCACTTGGCTAAGTTAAATATTATCCCTTCTGGGTATGCTCATGCGATAATATATCACAATGTGACATCAACCATATTCTTTTTAAGTGCGATAAACATAGGTATGAAACAGATCAGCTGTATTCAAAACTATCAGAACTTAAAATTTAGACTCCCATAAACATCACCCATTTACTCTCCTTAGATAGTAGAGAAGTATACGAACTAATATGTAACTTTTTATTTAAAGTTGGTTACATTATTTAAAAACTAATATCTTACATTACAATTCTGTGGCTAAAGGACTAGTTTCCAAGCCAACTCACCAAACACACACACACACACACAACGATAAAGATAAATTATATGTAAGATATACAGTACTTTTCCGCTAATATCAATTTTACACATTTGTTTCCCACAAAATTTAGTTCTAAAATTAGCATAAGCTATAAACTTGGCCGCAGGGTGTCTTATTCACTATTCTCCTGTATAACAATATGCTACGAATTCGATACATTTCGCTTCGACACCATTATGATAATACTATGCCGATAAACTGTGAAATTTGTAAATTTCTGAACAATTCCTTGGATATTAACTGGAACAAGAATTCAATGCACCAATTATTTCGGAAATTAATATTCACTTTCTGCAAGATTGCGATTTTGATTTAAATACTTGTTGGCCAAGAATACGGCGCGTGTACTGCAATGCAGGTGACATAGGCGTTCAGAAAATTATTAATGATAAATATCCTTTAGCCCTACTTTTCCGCTGTGCAAGAAATGTATTGAATGTTGAATAAATCTATTGGATGACCTGAATACTGTCTGTAAGGTGAGAAATAACAATGGAAGTACAAAGGACATGATAAATTCCTTTAGGGAGAGTAGGATGTGGTGGAGTAGAATTTCAAATATACCACCATTTTGTGAAACGAATTAGACAACAAAGTACAAAAGTACCAAAATATTTTTAAAAAATTTCCGACTATTGTTCAAGTTTTAGATAAAAGTGGTACTTTTGGAATTCGTAAACGAAAACCATAGCGTATCAGCTCTGCACGACTGCAACTACTATAACATACAGTGTTACAGAAAAAATCCTACAAATATCATGGACTCAAAGAATATCAAACGCAGAAGTTACTAGAAAAATAGGAAATGAAGCTGAAATAATATTGGCTATCAAAAGAAGAAAACTTAAGTACTTAGGCCATGTTATAAGATAGATAGATGGTTTATTGGTAAGTATAGAATACAAAAGTAGTTTTTATAAGTCAAAGATAAAAAAATATATGTCAATATAGTTAATATACACATAAATATAAATATAAAACATAAAACATAGATACAGTATTTTAACTTATACTGTTGACAATTACAACAAATTAAAATTGGAAGTAAAATACTCCCCATATGTAAAAAGGCATTCAGTATAAGGTAACTCTTAATTTTTGCCTTAGAATGATGAAAATTAACAGCTTTTATTCGGCTGGCACAAGTTGTAGAATTTTATGGCTAAATACCTTGAACCATTTCTGGATCTCTCAAGTCGGCCAAATTCTGGTATAAGATTATTGTTAAATCTGGTGGGATAATTGTGAAAATCTACATGCGCATTGTATTGGCTAAGATTTTGTTTAATGTGCAACAGACACTGCATAATATATACACAAGGTAAAGTTCAAATTTTAAAAGCTCTAAAGGAGTTTGCTCTATAACAGAGCCCAGAGATAATACGAACACACTTTCTTTGTTGTGCAAACACTTTATCAATATGAGAAGAGTGGCCCCAGGAAAGAATAGCATATGTCAGATAAGATGGAAATTACTATGATAAGCTGTTAAAACTTGTTCCCTGGAAGTTACTTGTGCAAGGTTCCTGAAGAGGAAAAGTTGTCGGGAAAGCTTTTTCGACAGATTAACTATAATATGTTATTCCCAGGTTAATCCTGCATCCAAATATATTCCCAGAAACTTCGCTCCGGTTACACATTGTGTTAGAGCAACGTTTTCAACAAAAGTGTTATTTCTTAAAGTGACACTTTGTGATTTAGAGTTGTTCAAAGAGAGACGGTTAGTTAAAAACCAATTGAATAAGTTTTTTTTGAGCTGTTTGGTAATCACGTATGTCGAATTCAGAAGGGTGATAGCTTACATAGAAAGTAGTGTCATCAACAAATAAAACAGTGTTAACTGTTTCATTTTGAAAGTACACTAGATCATTAATATAGATAAGAAATAATACTGGACCCAAAACCGAGCCTTAAGGGACACCAAACAACAGAGATTGTTTTCGAGAATGAACTGAACATATTGATCACGATTTGATAGATATGAATCAATTAGTTAAATAGAATCACTATGAAAATTATAATAAGGTTTTCTAAGTTTTCTAGGAAGTTTTCTAAGCAGAATACTATGTGTCACACATCGAAAGCCTTAGTAAGATCTAAAAACGATGCCAGATTATCAGATATTTTTCAAACCTTCCAAAATATTGCTAGTGAAATTATCAATAGCTAAAGTTGTTGTTTTATTTTTTCGGAATCCATACTGGTTTATGGCCAACAGTTTATTATATTTAAAATGAAGATTAATTTGATTTTTTAAAATTCGTTTATAAACTTTTGATAAGATGGGCAACAAAGAAATGGGTCGATAATTGTTGTAATCATCAATAGAGCCTTTATTCTTAAACAGAGGTACTACCTTTGCAGTTTTGAAAACTTGAGGATAAGTATTACACGATATTGATTGGTTTATTGAAGTTATTAGAGGTTGAACAATTATATTATTAATTGTTTTAATAATTTTTGTGTTAAATCCATCAGGATCTTTGCTGTTACTATTTTTTATTTCTGAAATAGCTAAGTCAACTTCACTAAAGTTCACTGGCTGAAAACTAAAACACGGGATATACACGGGTATACACTTTAAATAGTCATTAAGAGTTAGCTGAGGAACCTCAAGTTCATTTATTACTCTCTCAGCAGTTGAGCAGAAGTGGCTAATAAAATTATCTGCATTGAGTTTAAAATTATCAATGAAGAAAACATTTTTATGTTTGTTACCATTAATTAGTTTCCACATAGCTTGTTAAGAGTTGCCAGAATTTTTTATAAACATATCATTTGCATTAATTTTTGCAAGCCTGATGGCTTCTCTGTATTCTTTCTAAGTTTGATAATGGTACTTCTAGTTGCAGCAATGGAATCGTTTCTATTTATTGCTATAATAAATTGAAGCCTCTTACGCATTTTTCTCAAAGTGCCATTGAACTAGTTTACTTTTTTAAATGGATTATTTTTATTTAGCAATTTCGATTTTTCTGGAGAGATATTTATGGAATTTAATAACACATCAATTAGCATGTTAAATTTTAAATTAATATCCAAATTATTATTGTATACAAAATTAAAGTTGCAATTTAGCAAAATCTGGTTCAAATTGAACAGTACTTCATCTGTGATAGGTCTATAACAAACTCTGGTTGCAGAATTGGTGCATGAGTAAGCTATCTGAAAGGAAATACCTTATTGCCCGCTCAACAAGCAAGCTAGAAGAAATGTATACCACCTTGTCAAACGCCTCAAAAAATATGGGCCTGCAAGTAGATGAAAAGAAAACTGAGGAGAAAACTAAGATAATGCCATCAACATCCAACAATAGAGCCAGAAACATCGGCCACCAATGCACGGTTGATAACTCTATCTTTGAAGTGATGGACAAATTCATATACTTAGGCGGCTCCCTGATCACCAAGCAAAACGTCATGACGGAAGAAATCAAGCGAAGAATAATCCTTGCAAACAAATGTTATTTTGGACTGAGTAGACATATGAGACGCATTTCCTGGCTTCAAAATTTGCGAAAGTGGTATAACACGACTACCACTGAACTGTTCCGCGCTGCAATAAGCAAAGTGAAGATAGCCGTGATGATCGCCAACGTCCGGAACGGATAGGCACTTTAAGAAGAAGAAGACATATGAGAAGCAGAAACTTAAGCCATAAAACAAAAATAACCATGTACAAAACCCTTATAAAACCAGTGTTGACATATGGGTCGGAGACATGGACCATTTCCAAGGCAGATGAAAACCTCCTGCTTATATATGAACGAAGGATCCTGAGAGAATATTTGGTGGCATCTGTGAAAATGGTGTTTGGAGAAGGAGGTATAACTACGAGATATATCACAGATATAAACATATATTTGGTGGTAAAGACGTAGTATTCCTTATAAAAATAGGAAGACTAAGATGTGCAGGACATCTGGCAAGATCACAGCAGAAACAACCCTCCTAGAAGAATCCTTATGTCACAACTTGTGGCAAGTAAAAGTATAGGTAGGCAAAACTCAGATGGAGGGATGGTGTAGATGAGGATGGTAGAAAAATAGGCGCAGCAAACTGGCAGCAGTGGGCAATGGATAGAACGGACTGGCGTAATAGACTTGGGAAGGTCGAGGCTCTTTTATGGGGCTGTAGCACCAATGATGATGATGATAATACTTTATTACAGATTAGCTCTTCAGGTTAGAATGTTAAATTTTGGAGTTTAAAAGTCAAAAACTATGCGTTTTTCGAGAATAGCTTATTGACACTGATTTAAAGTATTAAAAAAATGTATCTTAAAAAAAGTCGCCACCACAAAAATTGAATGACTTATATAATGAAAAGAAAGTCAGTTCCTATTTTTTTTTCAGTGAGAAAGTGAGCGGACAAACCCTTCATAACCATCCTAATTAAAATTAGTCGTTGGCCTTATTTACTCTTCTTTGTTGATGTATTCTTAATATATTCTAGAAGTTTAACCGACTAAGAATGATTAGGTTTAATAAAAATGGATTTAAAAACAAATGACGAATTTTTGTAGTTTGGTAAACAATGCCCTTTCCTTCAAAATAGAAAGATTAGCATAAGAGACACGAAAAACTGTTTATATATAAAATTGTAGCTTTTTTAATTCTCAAGAGTTTGAGAATTAGCGAAAATTTTTTTACGTCAAAAATTGAGTGAGATATTGACAATTAAACTTGTACTGACATGCAAATACTACCTTTACGAACCCTTTAAAATTTACCTTTTATTAAAACTAAGAGTTTTAAAAGAAATTAATATTATTAGCTGTATAGCTCTTATTAAAACCTACAAAATGCCTTTTTCCAAAACTTTCTAAGGTGAAAAATAAAAAAGTTATGGTTAAAAAACCAATAAATTTTTTGGCAAAAAATAGTAAAATTCAATTGGAAGCATAATAATGCAAGATAGTGGTGTTTTTTTTTTGTATTTTATACGTTAGAAACTTATATAGATGCATACATTTATTGATACTTAACTAATGGAATCATAGAATACATACAAATACGTAATATATACATGTTTATGTATGCATATATCCGTAAAGTTTAGGCGGGACGAATCTACGCCCGTAACAATACTACAATATAGAAGATGACGAAGAAGATGGTGAAAGAGAGACTTCAATTGACAATTTCCAGTATTAAAATATTATCCTTCTCCAGCACCCCCTTTGAATTATAAGCACTCCCTCGAAAATTTTAAAAACAAAGGGGGTCGTGTGGCACCTTATTAGAAAGGGATTTTAGTCCTCTGTTCAGCAATATAAGTTTTTTGAGTTTGTGCAATAATTGTGCAGTAACTGAGAAAATTGATTTTTACAATTAAATTAAATGTTCAACTTGACCACCATTATTCACTTCTTGACAATAACCGATGCGATTTTGGAATTCTCTTACAACATTTTGTATGACCTCGGGGGTTATTTTGTTAACTCTTACGTTATCCTAACTTTTAAACCAGCAATATTGACTGATCTATTAAAATCTACTTTAGAAATAATCATTTATTTTCGTATCTGTTCTGCTAAACATTGGGGGAAAAAACTTTGAAGATAATAAAATATTAGTCAAAAAGCCAAATAAACAATTGATATAAATCTCGTAGATTGCTGTCATTTAGTATTTAAAGTTACTAAAAGACGTTTGTGACGTTTAGTAATAGATATTTTAATTATGATTGGTAATAAAACAAGAACTCAAAAGAGGTTTGTGAAATGTTTAATAATAAATACCCTGGTCAATAAGTTTCGCAGTCTACAGTTGGCACAATTGAAAAGAAGTTTCGTTATACTGGACATGTAAAAAACTATTGAAAAACCAGGTAGATTAGAACCAGAAATATTAAATTTACTGATAAAAAAGTTAGATGGACTTCTAGAGATTAGGTAAAATCCGCATAAGACAACTCGAGAATGATAGTAAATCATGTATTTTGAGGGGTTTGCATAAAGAAAAATACCATCCTTATAATATTCAATTGGTTCAGAAGTTAAATGAAGATGATCCTGATAGAAGACAAGAATTCCGTGAAATGATGATGGACAGAATGAACGCAGATTTGCAGTACATAAACAAAATAGTTTTTCTGATAAAGCGACGTTTCAACGGAACGGTTAACAAACAGAATTACACTGGTAAACACATAGTTTGCTGCCGAAAATTTTTTTACTGTTTCTAGGTAATTTGGGTCTGCTGAATCCAAAAATGTCACCAGATTTGCTCCATCAGATCGTTTTCAGGAAATACGACAGATCACATTTCTAACATATTGGGTAATTTAACGCAGCACTAGCCACATATATGTAGTGCTGCTACCAATTAAATAAACAAAACACTAATAAAAAGTAAGGTATTTATTGTACAATAATGTACTTACAAAAATCATCACACATATCTGCCAAAAAAACATAACTTTTCATCTAACCTAACCAGCATCGCAGCACAAATCTGCTATTCAGCGTCACCTAAAAACTTCCTTTTATATGAGTTTCTTGCAAAGGCTTTAAAAGGACGGTCTCTTTGAAGACTCTAGCAGTAATCTGCCATTATGTGAGTGTCCCATCTCCCCTGGTACCTCTCTTCCATCGTTTTGATAGCTTGGTGGAAGCGTTCCCCTTGTTCCTCACTAAGGTCACCAAGATTTTCTGGGAAACGGTCCAAGTGGCTGTGGAGGTAATGAATTTTAATACTCATATGACAACCGTGTTTGTTAAAATTGTTGAGCATTTTTTTCACTATATCCCGGTAATTTTCCGATTTATTGTTTTCAAGAAAATTTTACAAAACTTTCACAAAAGAGCACCATGCATTACAATCAATTTCAGTCATCGATTCTGTAAAATGCAAATCTTTTATAAGTTGTCGTATCTGAGGCCCATCAAATATTCCGGCTTTCAATTTTTCTTTACTAAGTGCAGGGAATTTGTTGAACAAGTATCCAAAACAAGGACGATTCTGGTCTAGGGCCTTTACAAATTGTTTTATCAGCTCTAGTTTATTATGTAACAGAGGTAATATTATTTTCTCTCGGCCGACCAATGCTTCATTAACTACATTAGCTTCTCCTTGAACTAAAGCATATTTGGGATGCCATTTTCTTCTACTCCAGTGTTGGTGCTTAGCCCTGCTATCCCAAAGACACAGAAAACAAGCACATTTTGTATAGCCACCTTGGTGTCCCAGGAGAAAGTTCACCATCATAAAATCAACACAGATCGCGCACTGATGTTGGTGATGTTTTTTAGCACCAGCGAAATTGTTTTATATTCTTCTTTCATTTTTGTAGAATGCCCAATTGGTATACTTCCATATTTGTGGCCATTATGTAAAAGGACACTCTTTAAACTTCGTTTGGAACTGACGATAAAAATACGCCAGTGATTTGGTGTATATTCCCATACACCCATTTTGTCTAACAGTCCTTTAATATTATTGCAAAAAACCATATCATTTTGCTGAGAAAAAAAGGCAAAAGATTTTTCTCTCTATTACGGTAGTATGTAATTTTGGTGTCTCTAATGGTCTCTAATGGTATGGTAACTTCATACCATTGGTACACCAAACTTTAAACATTTTCGTTGTCCTTTCGTCCACTGTCGCAAGTTTTCCAGACAAGTTTTGCACATTACATGTGGAGCCCAGGATTTATCTTAATCTCCTAAATGAACACCAAAATAGGCTTGATATGCCCTTTTTATAAAATCACAAACTGATTTTCTACTTTCCTTTACAATGTACTCGCCACATATGTAGCAAAAAACGTCCGGGTTATTCACACAACAACGCCTGCTTGTAGAAGCCATGGTTTTCAGTTGTCAAAAACAAACTCTTGCAACGAAACTCAAGTTCAAACTAAATTTTACAATAGTACGCAGTTGACTTTATTTAGGAATTTATTAAGGCCGTTTCAGAGAAAATACTATTTACTTATAGGACAATAGTTAAAAAGCAATTAGCGCTAATTTCAAGTTATGGGCATTTCCAAAAAGTACACTTTAATTAGAAATCATTGGTATGTATTTGTATTAGAATTTGTTAAGTTGGTTTATAAACATATTGCAGTTATAGTGGTGGAATATACAGAAATGTAAGAATATTTAAGTATTTGATGAGTGTATTATATCTCGAAAACTAGAGCTGATACAAAGAAAAGGTTTGTATTTTTGGAATCAGCACAGATGAATTAACCAAAATCAGTTGATTTTTTTTCGGCAGCAAGAAAAAATTTTTTTTTGTTGGGCTGTGTTATAGATATTGGAGCAGAGAAAATCCTCACTGAGTGTGTGAGACTCACACGCAATATCCTAAAAAAGTTAACGTTTGTGGTGGTATCATTAACAATAAAATTATTGGTCCTTATTTTTTTGAGGGCACAGTTGATGGTGAGGTGTATCTAGATTTTTTGATTAACTTTTTAGTGCCTACATTACAAAGATTTTTTTCTGATGTTAATCATCCAAATGAGATAGATTGATATATTTACTAACAACAAGACAAAGCTTCACCGCATTTTGCACGTATAGTTAGAAATTATTTAAACAAGGTTTTGTCCTCTAGGTGGATTGGAAGACGTGGAACGATCGAATGGCCGGCTAGATCCCCCAATTTGACTTCTCTTGATTACTTCTTATGGGGTTATTTAAAATCTAAAGTATATTTTAAAAGACCAAACAATATTGCTGATGTAAAAGTTAGGATAACTTTTAAAGAAATTAACAAAATAACCCCCGAGGTCGTACAAAATGTTGTACGAGAATTCCAAAATAGCCTCGGTTATTGTCAAGAAGTGAATAGTGGTCATGTTTGAACATTTAATTTAATTGTAAAGTACATTGAAAAATACATTCTTAATATTATGTGACATTATTATCTTCAATCAACCTGAAGTTTTGTGATAGAGACATTATCAAAATTTTACATCTAAAAATCAATTTTATCAGTTATGATTATACCAAACGTAAAAAACTTTATATTGCTGAACAGAGGACTAAAATCCCTTTCTAACAAGGTGCCATACGACCCCCTATGTTATTTAACCCTTTTCGACACGGCGTACACTGTAGTGTACATATACTTCAAATGCTAGTAATGGGCTATTTCCGAATCAACTCTCTGTAAGTCATGCGGCACACTGTAGTGTCGTATGACAAATTGCATATAAAATCGACGCATCACATCAAAACGTTTACCTTCTACTGTTTTGTGTAAAGTGACCATTCTTAGTACAGTGAATATCACGTTGGCGTATAACCTCAAATTAGTTATAAGTGTTTCTGGTGTTTTTTGCGTGTTTATCAAACTGTTATATTTTTCTCGAGTCTATTGTAATTTCAGGTTAGTTATGAATTATTGTTTTTTTAGAAAACTTCTAATATATTGATAGCATGAAGGTTTACAAATATGTACTTTACAGTGTACATGATGACTGACAGACGGTACTGAAAAAAACCGTTAACTGAGAAGGAACTTTATGAAATTATAAATGGAGATAATTCCGATTTAGAGGAACTAGATATGGAAGAGGATAATTACTTTTAAGATCGTGATATGCAGTGTAGGGGTAAGTGGGACTCTTCTTAGTTTTTTATTCCTTTTTCTTTAGCAAAATTGTGTGAAATTGGAGTACTGTTGTTTGTAGATGAGAATGAATTGGTGAAAGGCAATATATGTGAGGAACCAGAAGAAGCTGCGCTAATTGAAATTGTGTCCGAATCACATGATATTCAAGACACGCCAATGCAAGAAATACACACATGTCAGACAGCACACGAATTTGCAAGCGAATACCTGAAGTCACAAAATTTAATTGAAAAAGAACAGATCAGTTGGACAAAGGGGATCTATGAAATGTCAAAAAATATTTAGTTTTATAAAAGTAAGAAACAAGAAGTGATAAGTTTACCCAGTCCAGTAGAAATTTTTTACCAGTATTTCACGGATGAGCTCCTCAATATCTGCGTAGAAAAAACAAACTTATATGCTGTTGTTAGCTCTGTGCCAAACTTTCCCGCTACAAATATTGCAGAAGTCAAGAAATTTTTTGGAATTCTGTTAATAATGGGTAATTTGAATTATCTGAGAGTCCGAATGGGCTCTCGGATAATTCTGGGATAATACTGGGAACAAAAATTTGCAGTTCCTCTAATATCTGAAAATATGCAAGTAAACAGATTTTTCAAACTACGAAATACGATGCATTTCACTTCCAACGAAGATCAACAGCCGGAAGACCGACTGTGGAAAGTACGCCCCCTTTTCAATACCATAAGAAAAAGATTGGAACCGGAGTAGGTATATAGTATCGATGAACAAATGGTTCCTTTTAAGGGTGCTGTGAATATTAAACAATACATTAAAAATAAGCCGACGAGATGGGGTATAAAATTATTCCTATTATGTGGGATAAGTGGAGCAATATATGATTTCATCGTCTATCAAGGTGCAAATACAGAACTGAAGGCAGAGTATATGTTGTTTGGCCAGTCTCCGGCTGTAGTAATGCACCTATCCGAGCAAATACCTCCAGGAGCACAACTTTATTTTGACAATCATTTCAGTTCTTATTGGTTATTTCAATGGTTGTCAAAGAAACCAATATATGCCGCTGGTACAATTCGGTTGGACCGCTTTTCTAAACCATCTTTTACTATGTGCCAAGAGAATAAAAAGAAACTTACCAGGGGTTTCGTCGAGAACGTTATCTGCAGAAAATCTGGTGTTGTACTAACCAAGTGGATTGATAGCGGAGTTGTTACTCTGGGTTCCAATTTCGTTGGAGTAAGTTCTTCTGATGTATGTCGAAGATAGGATAAGAAGATAAAAGAGTATATTGAAGTGACACGCCCCAAAGTAGTTTCTCTTTATAACAATGGGATGGGAGGTGTTGACAAGTGCGATTTTCTTATTTCTTTGTACAGATCGTTTATCAGAACAAAGAAATGGACTGTTCGATTAATGTCACATGCTGTTGACATGGCTGTCGCCAACAGCTGGTTGGAATATAGAAAGCAATCGCAGGAGTTGAAAATACCGCAAAAAAATGTCATGGACCTTATACATTTTCGACAACACGTTGCTGAGGCACTTATTTTGGCAGGAAAAATACCCAGCAAAAAACGGGGGAGACCAGTTTCAAATAATCCTCTACATCCTCAAGGTAGTTCTCCTGTAGGTAACGCAGCAGCTCCTTCTGGTAAACAAGTGCGTCCGATTGAAGATATTCGTTATGATAACTTTGGCCATTTACCGACATTCTGTGACAAAATCGCTCGTTGTAAAGGAAACAACTGTGGATGAAGAACGTATATTCGTTGCACAAAATGTCAAGTATCATTATGTATTGCTCGAAATCAAAACTGTTTTACAGATTTTCATACCAAATAAATAGTTTTTGTCAATTATAGTCTTATAAATAAAAATCATT
Source organism: Diabrotica undecimpunctata (assembly GCF_040954645.1). Taxonomy (NCBI): domain Eukaryota; kingdom Metazoa; phylum Arthropoda; class Insecta; order Coleoptera; family Chrysomelidae; genus Diabrotica; species Diabrotica undecimpunctata. The sequence continues at coordinate 131,659,924 of NC_092805.1, read as the reverse complement.
TCATATTGATATGTGTCTGTTAATCATTATGTACACTGCAGTGTACATGACGTAACTTCAGAATGTCAAATTTGACAAATTTCCTGAGGAGATTAAAAATTGTAGAAAAATATTTCTAATAATCGCTAAAACTTAAAAAAGATTATATATCGTTTTAAAAAATTCGTGTCGGAAAGGGTTAAAGTATTAGAAGGGGAGCTGGAGGGCTATAATATTTTCATACTGTAAATTGTCAATTTAAGAATAAAAATCAACCTTTTTCAGGTTTTTTTCACATAGTACATAATACCGCTAAAAATGAATTTATTCCATATATATGGACCGCATGGTATGTGATTAATAATGTATAATATATGTGAGATTTGATTTATAAGTATTATATGATTTACAAATATTTTTATGTGAAATTGTATTATTATAATTGTAAATAGATATTAAAAGGTGGTATTAATTTAATGTTTCGATTATCATTACGTAACTCACACAAAATTTTGTTATCTTAAGATGTTTTATACATTTTAGCAATGGAAGGCTACTTTTAACACTTAAAAATGAATTTTCAATGGGCTGAAATATATAAAAATTATACTTAGAGCTCCAAAAAATCATTATTTAATTTATTTTAACCAAATTTCACTGTTTATAAACTTTTTTGTAGAGTTTTCATCCTTAAAAAAAAAAGAAATTTCAAGGGATTGAAATACTTAAAAAACTTAAAAATTGTATTAAGAATACCAAACCTAGTATTAACTAAATTATTCGATCCAAAATTTATCCTCCATAAGCTTTTTTTTATAAATTTGAGCAATTAGGGGTAGTTTTCAACCTTAAAAATGGGTTTTTAAATAGTCAATAATTATAGTTAGAGTATCAGACAAACATTATTTAATTATTCTGAACCAAATTTCACTATTTTTAAGCTTTATTTTTTTATAGATTTTGGCAATAAAGGGTAGGGATGGGAAAAACCTACCGGTTTTAACCGAAAACCGGTTTTTACTTCGCAATAACCGGTTTTATCGGTTGTTTTTTTGTCCCGGTTATAACCGGTTTTTATTTTTTAAGTAAAAACCGGTTATTAGGTTTTTGCGGCGATTAGGATTAGGTTAGGTATTATTTTGGAGAAGTATCGCAAACTAAAGTGCACTGTAAATGTAACTTTGTAACCTACTGGATTAAAAGAACCAAAAACCGGTTTTTTTGGCCGGTTATAACCGCCAGGTTAAACCGTAAGCAAAAAAAAACCGGTATAACCGAAAACCCGTGTTTTCTCAAAAACCGCCATCCCTAATAAAGGGTAGATTTCAAACTTAAAAAATAAAAAGTGCCCGTCATCATAATATAGATTTTGAAGAAAAGGGTATATTGAACTTAAATTTTTATGCAAAATGATTTTTTCCGAAAAATTTGCGAGGTTTTGTCCTATTTTTAGCTTCGTTTCCTGGACTATAATGATATTCTAAATGAATCTGTTGTTGAATACATAGATATAATTGCTCAAGCCACTATATTTTTCCCAGCGGTATTTGAGCAATGAATATTGCTTAAACTATTCCACTAACAACATGTAATATTGAACGGATATTTAGCACATTAAAACGGATGCAGACGTGAAATCGCTCAACGATGGAAGCGACGAAGGTAAGCGGCCTCTGCATGCACAGTGGTCACAGGAAGAGAGTTGAGGAAGATAATGAATTAATTGACAGGGTGATAAACAAACCTGGACAGCCTTCAGTTATTATTGAAATCATAACTTAATACATTAATTAATTTCTAATCTTTGTGCCACATAAAATTGACCTGTTGGTTTCTCATGAAAATGATATAGCCTATGTCACTCACACGGTCTTCACTAATTTAACGACACGTCGTTTGCTAAAATCAGTCAATCCTTCTAGGAATTAGCGTATACTATCGAAATGGTCATATAGGTACACATAAATACATACAAACATACATTCACATATACATACATACATACAAACATATATATATTTACATACATTCTTAATATACATTTATACATATAGTCGAAAAGCAATTCCCTCAGTTGATTCAGCTGGTTTAGTCGGGTAAAAAACTATTATTTCATTAGATAGGTTGATCTAAATTATTGATTTTTATATCTAAAAAGCATATATGCTGTCAATTATTTGAATTTGAGATTTTCTCTTCAGGTTTCTTAATCAACAAGAAGAGAAAATCTCAAATTCAAATAATTGACAGCATATCAGACAGGGTTACATACATGGTCTTAATACAAAGTCCAAAAACTAAAATAAAGATCGTGCAAGTTTATGCTCCAACTGAAAAAGCAACCGATGAGGAAATAAATTCTTTTTACGAAGACCTTAAAAAAGCTATAGACAACAGCAAAGAATCCAAAATAATAATAATGGGAGACTTTAACGCCAAAATTGGAAGTAAGATTGATTAAGATTGAGGTAAGATGATTGAAGTAAGACTCTGAAAGCAAGATTGGAAATTTTGGATTCGGCACAAGAAACACAAGAGGAGAAAAACTCATGGAATTCCTGGAACAAGAAAACATGTATATTATGAATAATTTCTACAGAAAGAAACGTAACAGAAAGTGGACATGGGTCGCACCTAACGGAACTACCAAAAATGAAATAGACTATTTTCTCTCAAACAACAAAGGAATATTTGAAGACGTCACAACGATAAACAACGTAACAACAGGTAGCGACCATCATATAGTTAGAGCAAAAATAAAAGTTAGTTGTTTAAAAAAACAACGAGGATAAGTTCGAATCTAGTCCTTCACATAATCAAGATCGAATTGACGAGATTAATAAAAACATAAATAAAAACCTTCTCGCAGCAGAACTACAGGTTGCAAAGAAAACAAGGACTAAAGAAGACACAATAAGCAATGAAACTAAACAGCTAATGATGGAAAGAAGACAACTACTAGCGCAAAACAAACGCTATACTCAAGAATACAGAGAACTTAATAAAACAATTAGAAAAGAACTAAAACGCGATATACAAAAATGGAACGAGAACTTAATAGAGCGAGTCATTGAAAACAACAGAGGCTTAAAATGTCTAAGACTCACACTGGGAGTTCAAAAAATCATTAAAATTAAAGACGCCAACAATAAAGAAGAGAAGGACAAATATAAAATAACAAATATTGTCGAACACTTCTAGACATCCTTGTATAGCTCGCAAGGCCAGCCTAATGAAACAACAAAGGAGAACGTCAAAAAAAAATAAAAAACGTGGAATCAGAAGTACTACCAAATATAAAGGGATTCGAAAAAGAAAGAGCTTTAAAAGAACTAAAAAATAATAAAGCTCCAGGACACGACGGTATAATTGCCGAGCTCTTAAAACAAGCAAGACATTAACAATCCCTGTACTAACAGAACTATTTAATAGATATCTCCATAATACCAAGATCCCTTAAGACTGGAACGAGAGTCTAGTAATACTCCTACACAAAAAAAGGGGACAAATGTGATCTACAAAATTATAGACCTATTTCGTTGCTCAGTCAAGTATATAAACTATTTATGAGAATTATTAACAACCGGTTAACCTACAAAATGGACAATTACCAACCTGTTGAATAGGCTGGCTTCCGCAAAGGATATAGTACATCAGACCATCTGCTGACAATGAGAACATTGATAGAGAAGGCAAATGAATACCAACTACCCGTATTTCTTGCCTTCGTCGACTATGAAAAGGCGTTTGATAGTATCGAGATGTGGGCTATAGAACAAGCTATTAATAATTGTAGAATAGATTTGAGATATAGGCAACTAATTCATAATATATATGAAAATGCAACTATGATAGTACAGCTAGACGAAAATACAAATCCATCCCCATTAAGAGAGGAGTGAGAAAAGGAGACGTAAAATCGCCAGAGCTTTTCAACCTAGCCCTAGAAGACGTCTTCAAAACTACAAATTGGTCAACCTATGGCATTAACGTTAATGGCAACAGGTTAAACCACCTCAGATTCGCTGACGACATAGTGATTATAGCGAGCACATTCGAGGAACTGCAAATTATGATGGGGGAACTAGCAGCCAGCTCCCAATCCCCTCGGCCTAAAAATGAATATGAAAAAAAAAAACAAAAATAATGACAAACACAGATGACCTGAGACGTATAACTATATAACCATAAATGTCAGTGAGATAGAACAAATCCAGGAATATATCTACCTAGGCCAAATCCTGAGACTTGACAAAGACAACCAAAGTGCGGAAATTACTAGAAGAGCAAGACTAGCATGGGCAGGATTTGAAAACTTAGTTGGATACTTAAAAATCGCAAAATATCCCAATACCTTGAGGAGCAAAGTGTTCAACCAATAATGCATCCTTCCTATCATGACATATGGATGTCAAACCTGGACCCTAACCAAGGCAAACATGAATAAACTAGCCACAACGATAAGAACAATGAAAAGAGCAATGTTAGGTATACGACTGTCAGATAAAAAGAGGAACGACTGGGTAAGATCCAAAACAAAAGTCGAGGACATAGCAACAAAAAATGCCAAACTTAAATGGAGCTTCGCGGGCCACACTGCTAGACAAAAAGACCAGCGTTGGAATACTACAATACAACATTGGAGACCTTACGAAAGTAAACGACCAAGAGGAAGACCACAGATGATGACATTAAAAGAATAGCCGGAACAAATTGGAAATATGTTGCTCAGGATAGAGACCGATGGAAGGAGTTGGCAGAGGCCTCTGTCCAAACATGGACGACAGAAGGCTAAGAAGAAGAAGAAGAATATATCTGAATACAAATGAAAAACACATTGAAATAACAATCAAAGAATGTTGTTTTTGAATATCTTAAGGCCGATGTCGTCTTGGTTTATATCCTATTACATTGTTGATTTTATTACAGTCTAACTTACTTTTTTCATCTAATTACTCCAGAGGATTAATATCTAGGAATACAAAAACGTTCGCATCCTAAAAGACTGTTCCTGTATTAGATTCATGTTTAACTAATAAATCAACCTATGTGAGAGGCTTTTGCGGTGCCAAGTAATTTAACAAACTCCATAATAACATCGCCGCACGTGCGGAAGCCTCAACCGATGCATCAAGAAAGAACCACACAAAAGCTCAAGAACAAACTCACGACAAAACGAGTAACTTGGTTACTTGAGTGCAACTATGCCAGGGTTGGTTTAGCGTAGTTAAAGTTCATTAAATATTTTGAGGCAGACAAGATAAAAAATCACGTCGTAACTTTTTCGGTAGTATTTAATGGGAGGATTTGATTACAAATATTAAGAAGTCATTTGAATGTTGATAATAAACTGAATGAAAGACACAATACTTGAATCCTGTTGAAGTACTATCATGTTAATACCATCAAACAAAATAATGTGTTTAATTTCCATTTTCTTTATGCTTTAAAATTTTTACGAAAATAATAGAGGAGAGACTGAGACAAGAAGTAGAAATGGTATTGGGAGAAGAACAAAGAAGCATAGATATGGGGGAAAAACTAGTATTAGCATTCATAGACCTAACAGCAGCATTTGAAACGATAGAAAGACATATTAGAGGGAAATGCTTGAGGAAAATAAACGTACCTAATGCATTGATAAAAATTATAGAAAATACTTACAAAGAGGTAAAAGGAAGGGTACAAATAACGGGAAAGATCGGAAGCATTTAATTTAAAGAGAGGTATTAAACAAGGAGATAGTCTCAGCCCTTTGCTATTCATAATAGTAATGAACGAATTGATAAGAAACACTAGAGTCAGAACCAATCAACTACAGACAATAATAGGCTACCGCAGATTACAACCGGTAACAATAGATTCCTTAATGTATGCAGACGACATAGTACTAATAGTAGATTCCGAGAATAAAACGCAAAAACTAATGGATATATAGATAGAACAAATAGAAGAACTAAAAATGGAGATAAACGAGGAAAAAAATAAGATAATGATAATCAGCGGCAAATGAGATAAGGAAGATAATCAAATAAAGATAAAATGTAAAAACTCAGAATTGGAAATAGTAACAACTTAGGAATACCTGGGAAGTATAATAACTAATGATGGAAAAATAGACTGGGAAATAACAAATAGAGCAAAAAACAAGTTATATTATGCGTTAGCTCCAATAATAGGAAAAAGGTAACTTGCACGAGAAACAAGAATAAAAACATAAAACACAATAGTGATACCGACTGTGCTCTATGCAAGTGAAAACTGGACAATTCTGGAAAAACATAAGAGCAGGATAAACGCAATGGAGATGAGACATCTAAGAAGGATAGTTGGAAAGACAAAATGGGATAGATTAAGCAACGAGACTATTAGGAGAATAGCCAACCAGGAACCGATAATGAACAAAATGGCAAAGAGACAAATGAACTCATATGGGCATCTGATGAGGATGCAATCCAATAGAATACCAAGAAAAGTTTAAGAAGCAAAAAACATCTGAAAAAGAAAAAGAGGCAGACCAAGAAAAAAATGGATACAGCAAGTAGTAGAGGCGAGAAAACGTAAACAAAAATCAATCGAGGAATTGAAAATAATGACAGGAAACAGAAAAGAATGGAAGAGGTGGGTAAATGGATATTAAAATAGCTAGTCCAAATCCGACACCGTGATAGGGTAAAAGGAAGAGGAGAAAGAAAGAATTTCCATGTTCATGACGGTTTCCGAGGTTACTTTATTGTTTATCGTATGGCTTTATATATAAATCATTAAACTCTAATTTACAAAAAAATTAAAAACTAAAATTTTTTAGACGACCACCTACACGATTAGCTGACGATTTAAGAAGGCTAAATAAAAACTATATAATAGCGACGCAGGATAAACGGGGTTGGAAACACGAGGAAGAGAGGGAAAACTAATGGAAGTTTTCTTTAACATTACGATTCATAAAAGTTAAACTATTGTTAAATTATTAGTCGCCGAAAATCATACAAAATGATGTTACAGAAATATTTACTGAACATAACATAAATATATACGTCTGAAAACTAGTAGGAATTCACTAAGTTCCTTTACAATACTCCCAGACTATCTTTTAGTTTCTCTAATGCCTTTTTTATATATTTTTGAAAGAACAAATAACTGCTCTTTTCTATACGGCCACTGAAATATCCCTAAACTCTAAACGCAATTCTGACACCATTGTTACCTGACATACAGCATACATCAATGTCTTTCCACTTATACTTTTTTTAATTCCATTTCGCGTTGTGTAAAAATCGATTCTTGAGAACGACACCACAAAATAGAAGAATTCTACTGTGTTCTGAAATGCGCTTGGAAAACAAAATGAACATGTCAGGGCTGTACTAATACCTTCTAGACAAGAATAAAGAATTCACATGATTGCTGTATTAAAAAGAATAACATAAACCGCTAAAAAATTATATTCATTGCAGTTTTATTGAGGATATCCCTTTATTTTTAAAGATACAGTTGTGGATTTTTTATAGAAAAAATTTCAGGAAGAAGACATAATGTATTAATAATAAATATAAACTCAGAAAAAATGTAAAATAGGTTAACCTTTGTCTTCCCGGGTGGGACGAAGTGGTAATATTTTTGAAATTAGCTCCTGTTTCGTTTGGCTAATTTTATTTTGTGTCCATTAGGGTATTGCAAGTAATATCCTATTCATAAAATCAGTAACGATGTTTCAAATTAAAAACAAATAAAAACAAAAAGAGAAATCAAACGATTTCTACCTAGCGAAACCGAAGCTGTTTGTTTCGCCAGTTTTAGGAAACACAGTGGTAAAAATTTGAATTCGGTTTCGCTAGGTAGAAATCGTTTGATTTCTCTTTTTATTTTTAGATGGCGTACTTACGTCCGTATATAGTTATTTGGATAACTATTGTCTAGGACGGGAGAGATTTTTGTTTTGGTTTAGAGCAGTGATTATACCGTTCTGACGAGAACTAAAGAGGTCGAAATACGTATAAGCGGTTGTCGCTGCCCTGTATTAAAACAAAATCTAATACCGTCATTATGTTAAAAACAAATAAATTATGATCGGATTGGGGTACATTCGTACCCCGCATGGGAACCTGTGTCATCTGTATTATCGGTGGCTTTGCAAACTACGCGCATGTCGCAACTCTAAGAACAGAACATCGAACGAAATAGATGCCACAGATAAGATGGTGCAGCAATACTCTGCTCGTAGGATATGCAACCGATGGCCAATGGCAGTGTTTGGCCAAATATTGGATATTTTTGGCCTGAGCGCTTACATCTTATGGCGTATCAAGTACCCGGATTCATCTAGAGAAAAAGATGATAGACGTAATTTTTTACTAAATCTAGGAGAAGCTCTTTAGTAAAAGAAAATATTACCAGGCGATATAATGAGGGAGTACGATTGAGTAAGACGTTGATGCAAGATGTCGTTCCAGAGTTGGTGCTGGTGAAGATGCCAATGGAAGCAGCCTGTGAACGATCTTCAAGTGGACGTTGCTACTTATGTAGTCGAAATAAAGATCGTAAATCAAGGCAATTTTGTAAGCAGTGTAAAAATTTTGTATGTACAGAACACCATATCAAGGAAGTAATTTGCACCCGATGCCAAGAAACTTCAGACTAGTTTTCGGTCCTAAGTTTTATTTTTTATTCCTTATTTAATTAAATGATGAAAATTATTTTTTTGTTCGATATACCCTTTAATGTAATAACAATATGTTAATTTAAGATTTTATTTCATTTTCTTATAATAAAAATTAAATTTTCTCTGGGGTACAAATGGAACCCACATGGGACCTAATTTTACCGACGTGGAAAGACAAAGGTTAAGATCTGAATATAACACACTGCAATAATACTACAGTGGTTTAAATTTAGCCGTATCAGGATAAAGAATGGATCGATTTCAGAACTTAGTACACCTATGCACGCGAAAACCTGAATTTTTCGTCCAACCTGTAACTCGAGGTAACCAAGTGCAATCCAACTAAACCAATAGTCACATGTACTATAGGTAAAATATTCAAAAAGATAAAAAAATAGGCTTATATGGCATTTAGAATTAAATAAATTAATTATACCAGATTAACGTGGTTTCCGAAAACATCGCTCAAATTTAGGCAGCCTTGTTGACTTAGAATCAGAAATTCTTAAAGCATTCTCAATAAAACAGCACTGTATTAAAATATTTTTCGATATAAGGAAGGCATATGACAGTTTAAAAATATTTAATCAGTAACTCACTCAGCAACTGGCAAATAAGAAGTACCATATTAAAATACATTTGGTATACCACAAGGAACAAACTTTTTTTCTTAGTAGCAATAAATTCAATCTTAACACAAATTGAAAACTTTGTCAAAGCTAGATTATACGCTTATCCACAAGTGAACTTTAGTTTAACACTTTTAATTAAAAGCAATCGTTTTCTCAAAGCGAAATCTAATACAAACAAAAGAATTATATCTACACGAACAAAAACTTGACTTCTGATAAAAAATTAACTTGAAAGACACATCACAGCTGAAAAAAATCCTATCTTCTTCTTAGGGTGCCTGTCCGTTCCGAACGTTGGCGACCATTCTGGCTATGATGACTTTGTTGTTTGTTGGTTGTTATACGGAATAGCTGTGTTAAAATCTTTCTATACCATGCTCTCAACTTAACAAGCCAGAATATTCTTCTTTGTCGTGGGGCCCTTTTTTATTTAATTTTACCTTGCAAAATACATTCAAGTAACTCATATCTATCTACATTTCTCATTATATGTCCCAAGTACTGCAGCTTAGGGACCTTCACGATATTGACCAAATCCGCGGTTGAGTTCATCCTCCGTAGTACTTCTTCATTGGTAACTTTGTCTGTCCATAGTATCTTCAGGACCCTTCTGTATAACCATAGCTCAAAAGACTAAAGTTTTAATAGAGTTTCCGCCTTCAATGTCCACGTTTCTACTCCGTATAGAAGCACTGAGTACACGTATCATTTAAGGAGCCTTATTTTTGGTTCTAAGATGAGGTCATGGTTCTTGAACACAGAGCTCATAGTCAAGAATGCACTTTTTGCCTTTCCGATGCGACATTTAATCTCTTGGGTATTGTCTCACGACTCATTGATTATAGTTCCCAAGTAGTTGTACTGTGAGACACGTTCAATTTTTATTTGGTTTACATAACAGATTTGCTGCAGTTATGTTGTCCTTGTTAATGATCATTATCTTGGTTTTGCTGGTGTTTATATGCAGTCCATATGTTCTACTTGTTTCCGTTATTTTGTTTATTAAGTTTTGCAGCCCTTCAATGGTATTGGAAGACACTATTGTATCATCTGCATACCGCAAGTTATTGAGCTTGATTCACTTAATTGAGATGCCTCTATCAATATCTTTTAAAGCATGTTCAAAAATGTGCTCCGACTACTGATTGAATATCAGTGGTGAAATTATGAACCCCTGTCTCACTCCCTTTAAAATTTTAACCTGATCAGTGTATTCTCCGTCTACTCGAAGCACCGCTGATTGATACCAATACAGGTTAGCTATTATTTTTAGGTCTCTTCCATCAATCCCTGTCCTCTTCAGCACTTCCACCATTTGTGCCTGCCTGACTCTATCGAAAGCCTTCTTGTAGTTAATCAGGCAGACAAAAACATCACAGCTAACATCTGTACATTTCTGAAACAATACCTGTACGTCAAATAATGCTTTCCTCGTACCAACGGCGTTTAGAAATCCAAATTAATTGAGCGCAATTTGTTCCTCGCAGCTTCAGCAGATGGCTCATTAGGCTTATGGTCCTAAAGTCTTCATAAAATTTCGCTCCTGGTTTTTTGAGCAATGGTACGAACTTACATTTGAGCCACTCTATTGGTATTTTTCCTGCCTTGTATATTTCATTAAATATTTCAGTTGTTATTTTTATTTGGTTTGCATCTAAAAGCTTCAGCAGTTCTGCAGAAATGTCATCAAGTCCCGGTGCCTTTCCATCCTTCCCTAGGATTTCGGGACCTAAATTTTCTTCAACGGTGGGTTCTTGTATTGTTCTAATGTCGTTGAAAAGTTGTATCTTCTTTGGTTATGACAAGATTACCTTCATCATCTGTTATTTTTTCGCTGTTGAGTTTTCGGAACTTTCCAGCTGTTTCCTTCACCTTTCGATGGGCATTGAAGTTATCATATCGACTCTGATACTCCTCTATTTCTTGACATTGTTCTGTTTTTTGTTTCTCTTTGGCTTCTCTTATCTTTTTTCTGACGATGGTATGTATTTTCTTATATTTTCAGAGAGTTTCTTTGTTTTTTTCTTTGATCGATAAGTTCAAGCATTTCGTCGGTAATCCACGATTTCCGTCTCTCTGTATCTTTCTTCAGGTGTTGTTCTTTTACTTCTCTCACTGTTTCTTGCTTGATGGTCAGACTGTCCTCTATGGTTCCTGCAGTTCTGCATTTTAGCACCTTTGTATTGAGGTAAGGTTTTCACTCACCTTTAGTAGAACACTGAGATCTTTCAGTTTTCTAACATCATACTTTATCGATTACTTGTAACCTTCTTCATTCTGACTTTGAAATTACTTACAACTGGTACACGATCAGAATTTATGTCTGCCTCTCTTATTTACTAGCATATAATCAATCTGATTTCTTACAATTCTTCCCACAGAATCCTGTGGAGATTTCCAGGTGTACAATTTCCTTTTGTGTAGGTTAAACTAGTGTTCATTATTACGAATTGATTTGCTTTTGAAAAATCTCCAGTTTATCTCCCCGATCGTTCAGGTTTTCTAGTCCAAATAGTCCAACTGCAGATGATGTTTTGCTGGCCCCAACTTTGGCGTTGAAGTTACCCATGACAATTGTTGGGTAGGGTAGGTTGGGCAGGTCTTGCTTTTTCAACCTTTTCACGACTTAATTAATGCTATGGTATATTTCTTCTACCTTTTCCTATCTACTTTGTATAAATTTACTACGATAACTTACCTTTAAAAACTGGGGTGCCGATAATTAAATTTATTACTTATTTATAAATCCACAGTTTGATCAAAACTTGACTACGAAGGCATTGGCTATAATTCCTTCAAAAAACCCATTTACTGACGCTTAGAAGCTTACTTGATAAGTCCCATTTAAAGTCTCTATTGAGTAAGTGAAAAATCTTTCTTTTAAAAGTCAATATTTGATCTTAAATTACGCAGCAGCAGTGTTATCAAACCGAAATAATCCAATATTACATAACGTTTTAGCTCATTGATTTACAAACAAATTTCAACAAACACCTCAAATTGATCATCATTAGTCGCGATAAAAAACAAAAGTTTTATACACTATTAAACGGATACACCAATACCTATAATACCTCATATATACACCGATCCGTCAAAAAATAAAGACAAAGTTGGAGCAGCAATTTATTCGGAAGACTCCTCAGTAAGCTCAGTAAAACCAAGAAAGATGTATAACATTGCTCACAGATTCCCTATGTTCATTATCCTCACTGATTCAATGGTTTGTGACAATCCACTTCTACTTCTTACTGAAAAAGAACTTGAAAACATTTCAAATAAGAACTTCCAAGTTCACTTTTTATGGATGCCTTCTCATGTCTGAATTGAAGGCAACGAAGTTGTGGATAAACTGGCTAAAAATACCTCAACTAACGTGGTTTCCGAAGAAAATAACATATTTATATAAAATGATTTAAAAACATACTTAAAACAAAAAAGAAAACAAAAAAAAAACACCCCATCAAGGCAGTAAGTCAACAAACATCCATATCTTTAAAAGGCAAAAATAAAAGACAGAAGGGTGCAAGTCAGTACGAATATAAATATTCACCCTTCTCTGTATTGGCCATACACTACCCACTTATGATTATTTTATTAAAGCGCAAAAATAAAACAGTGTGTAAAGTGTACAACAGTGTTCTAATAGTTTTCTTACAAAAAAAAAAACATCTAAAAGACAGCGCATCAGACTCGACAAAACAAATTAATTTTTTTTTGTTTACGGTACGGGTGCATCTGGTGCATTTACGGTAAGTAAAAGATCATCTGGAACGATCATCGCCAAACAACTATCTCACAGTTTCTTTTCATGTCTTATATTATAGTACATTGTATTCGTAAGTACCACCGAATCCTGACAGTGTATAGTATTAAACCTTGAGTCCAGTATTGTTACTCTAGTGTTGGAATCATCGATTATTTAATGATACCAAATCTTTTCTTGTTTCTTTTTCCTTTCTTTAAACATTCCTTTTTTATTTCGACTTTTATCATTGCCGCAAGTTTACATTTTAAGTGTTGTAGTACTTGATACTGCTGCTATAAAGCAGTGACATACGCGAATATAGCATTGAATCCAGGAGGAAGAAAGAAATGGGGAACACCAAGATCAAACAACTGGAAGAAGTTAAAAAGACTTACAAAATGAGAGGAAACAACTAGAGACAGGAAATAATGAAGAGTGATCGTTAAGAAAAGAGAACATAAATAAAAGCTCCATAAAAAACACCATAAGAAGCTCTTAAAGTCATAACATATCTCCACTTTACCTGTTTCGAAAACATCAATGATACGCCCATATAAAAATAATTATACACCAATGACGGGTAAACCATGAGATATCAGATATCAACTTTTACTTGTCAATTCATTAATGTCAGTGTCCCGTTTAACGTTTTGGTAAGTTATGTATATATATATATATATATATATATATATATATATATATATATTTGTATATATATATATATATATATTCTTGTATATATATATATATATATATATATATATATTTGTATATATATATATATATATATATATTTATATATATATATATATATATATATATATATATATATATATATATATATATATATATATATACATATCGCTGGTGCAATGCAGCAATTTATATTCAGGAGTGCTTTAATACCCATATGTATAATATAAATCCCACGGAAAATTTAGTTTACTATCCATGGATCTGTAATTAAATATAATATGTGATTTCAGTTCTGTAAATTAACCTGGCTTTTATAAATATGGAAAGTACAAAGCAAATCTAATTATTCACATTTTAATACATGTCTTCAAACATTAACGGTGTATATGGCTTTTATTTCCCAATATGCAAAAAGTGCTACAGGATGTAAATTCTTCAGCAAGGGATATATATTCTAGTGAGATTAGCATTTTGTTAATAAACACTGTTTATTGCCAGGAAGATTTACAGTTAAATTTTATTGTTAATTTATTAATTAAAGATATACCGTTCAAGAACACAGCAATCGTTTGACGTTTCGATTTCCATCCCGGAAATCGTTTTCAAAAAAATGTTTTAAAAATTGCGCGAAAGTTGAATCAAGTTGTTAAATTGTGTAATTTTTTTAAACTGATTGTTGACTTACTTGGACTTGATTTTATAGGCCTTCTTTTGATTGACAAAATATCTGAGGTAGGTGATTTTAGCCTCGTAATATCAAATTCTGATTCTTTTGTGTGTTTTATTGTTTTATTTGTTTGTGTAATGTGCGTTTACTTTGATAATATGTTTGTGTATTGTGCATTGCATATGTACTGTATATAATTGGAGATGATGTCTGCGACTTCTTTTATTCCGCTATTGTTGGTATGTTCTTGTGGTTGACTTCTTCTTTTAGGATAGACAGCCAAAGACTGCTACATTCTACTGACGAGTTTGATTCCCATTTTTTTAGCTTCTTTGATTTTTTTCTTTCTTATGTCTGTTTCTATCATGATTATTGATGCAGATTTTCATTATACTCCGTGGTCGTTATCTCAGGCATTCTTGCATATCTGAGATTAGTCGAAGTCTCTGATTTTGATTTATGTTTCATGCTTGTTTATCCTGGCACTTACTGGTCTTGCGGTTTGTCCTACATATAAACATTGTTGCATTCACAGGGTACTGTATATATGCAGTTCTTTATTCTTTCTTGTGTGTTATTGGGTTTGGTTTTGGACAGGATAGATCTTAGTGCTTTGGTTGTTGTGATTTTATACTTAGTTCCAACCTTGTTCAATTTATCTGATAAACTCTTCACATATGGTATTGTTGTCATCTTTACATTCCCTCTCATGAGTGTTTCTACATTGCTTGTGATATTTTGTTATTTCCCTTCCTCAATCTTGTGAAATTCATTGTTTATAAACGACAAGCGTTCTTTTGAGAAGCCTAGCAAGTAGTTACTTTTAGTTAATCTAACAAGCTTACTTATTCATGTATTTAAAATACACCTTTTTCGTTTCTTTGCATTTTTTTTCTTTCATACAGAACCATGTCGCTGTGAAATTGCTTATTTCTATTTACTGTATTTTTGCCGAGAGATTCCTTTGTAGGTACTGTTTAGAACTATCAACTATTTTTGTGATATATTCTGGACATGGGATATTATTGAAATATGAGTTGATCATTTGTATTTTTTCTACTACTAATTTGTGATCACTTCTGCAGAGGTTAATTTCCGTACGTCTAAGATTTTGGAGCGGAGTACTTTTAATTGATTTTATTTGATTTACGATGCGTATATTCCTATGATGTTATCTTGGTTTTCTCCAAGATATATTTTGATTCGAATAATCATTTCTAATGGGCATTTGCACTCTACTATTGCTTAGTATAGCGACTCCTTCCGTAGCTCTTTTTTCCTTTGGTACGCCGCTGTATACCATTAAATAGTTGTCGAACAAGTCTAATTTTTTGATTCGCAGCTAATAAATTGTTCCCAATATCAGAAAAGAAATCTTTTTTTAGAAATAAAATCAAACATACAAAATTAAATCCAATAATGAACCGATAAGAACAAAATATGTGTTTTGTGTACAAGATACCATGTAAAAGTGAAAACTTCTTTAGGTAAATCTTCAAAACCACTAATAATGGCAATACATTAACGTCAATCTTAATATATAGAATTTGCAATAGATCTCAAATAAGTAAATACACCTTGTATTACTGGTATAATAATATAAAAAGACAGACTAAAAAGATTTACGAAAAAAAAAAAAAATAAAAACAAAATAATTCATAATTATGAAATAGTTGATAAAAAAAGCATAGCTGAAAAAACGTAATCATGGAATGCATAAGTGACTAAATAAAAGTTTATAAGAAGTGCATTCTAAAAAAATAAGTAATTGGTCATACTAATAGAAATGTAAACATATCAGAAATTTTTCAAATAGTTTTGAAGCAGAAAATCGAGTTTTTATAGAAAATTCAATCATGAAGTAGGAACCGTCTAGGATTTTCGTTTTCATTTATAGGATTTCGCTGAAATGTAACTGCCCGAAGATATATTCTCGGGAAATCAATAAAAGGACTAGAAATATTTTCGTAGTAAATTGTGTAAAGAGAAGAAAAGGAGTAAGTAAATTTTTATAAAAGTTCTTAATGGAAAAGAAATTGGCAGTAAAATAACATGTGAATAGTGCTTATATCATTTCAATTATTATAAAACATAATCAAAAAACGAACAAGCAGTCATACAGGAATGACTATATAATATAATGGTTACTGAATTAATATATATATATATATATATATATATATATATATATATATATATATATATATATATATATATATATACAGAGAAATTTATTATTAGTAAGTATCTAATTTTATTTACGATTCTTCTTGCGTGAAAAAATTTGTTTATTTTCAATTCGTACTTTACTCTCGCCCAAATTTTATTCTAAAAACTATTTCTTCTTTTATTGATGAAGTTTTATTCTATAGTCAATAGTTTTTTCTTTTTTTGACATTGACATTCCTATTTTTTTGATCAAACCCAATTGATATAAACCTCAACTTTATCTTATTTTTTTGCGGACTATTAAAAAATGCAATAAAATACAGGGTATGAAAATTTAGCTTGTCTCAACTCATAAACTATTTATGTAAAAAACTGATGTATAACAAAGATGACCATAATTTAAAATGATTTTCGATTACACAGGGTTTGTCAGAACAGTGGAATGAACCAAAGTTGTGTTTTTTAGATGGAACACCCTATATATTAAAGTATTTTTGAATATATTTTTTTTAAGTATGAGGAGTTTGTATAAGATTTTATATCGTCACCAATGTGAGTGTGGTTCACCAAACTGTCAATTCCAATGGTTGGCATGTATTGCCTCTCCTTACCTATCTTTGCATTAAAATCTCCTATTAAGACCTTTAAGTCATTTCTAGGACAATGTTGTATGATATTTTCCAGTTTTCCATAAAATTGTTCTTTTTCTTCATCTGGCTTCTCCTCAGTTGGTGCATGGGCATTTGTTATTGAATATTTAAAGAATTTACCTCTGATTCTTAGTGTGCATAATCTTTCGTTGAGAGGATGGAAGTCTATTATAAGGTGCTTTACTCTTTTATTGACTATGAATCCCGTTCGTACTTTGTGTTCCGTTGGATGACAGCTATAATATATCGTATAATTCTTGTTCTCTAATATTTTATTTCCTAACCATCTCATTTCCTGAAGTGCAATTATGTCACTCTTATATACTTCTACACTGTTAATGAGAGACTAGGCCTGGCCTCCTGGCTCCTGGCTCGTATAGAGATCTTACATTCCACGAGAATCATCCTAAATCATTGTCCTTTTTCGCGTCGAGTCGTCGTCTACGACGGAAAATTTCAGTCCGGAAACTTTACCTTGAATTCTCGTAACATGCTGTTTTTTACGGTGTAGGGGTGTTATCCCTACGCCCATCCCCCAACCTGGAGAACCAGTTCACCCGCTCTCGCCAGTTTCCGACCTAACTTTCCACCCGGGTTGGATACCTGATCTCCAGTTGGGTTGCTTGGTTTAACAGGGGGCACCAGCGTGAAGGTGAGAGTCGGATTTGAGTAAAAGAGATTAAGTGGGGTAAACTGGAAGCAACTCCATGTTTTTGCATTCTACCCCTTTACCCCTTCGTATGTCTCTATACGTTCATTAATAATGAAGATATTGTGTAGTGCCCTTTTGATAGTTGCCTTGATTGTTTTTTCTATCCTTATATATTCTTTATATCCTTCACTTTTATCTAACGCATCACACGCTCCAATGCCGCAATGTGGATTTTTCTGTCTCAACAGAATTTTTACAGCTTTTACTTAAATATATTTAATTTTACTTAATTTTATTTATTTGTTATTTAATTTTACGTAATTTTGTTTAACTTAATTTAATTCTATTTACCTTTATTTAATTTTATTTTATTTTGGTAAAACGTTGACGCCATTTTATTTTTATAGTAAGTGTATCTTAGCCAATGACGTATAATAAATATGTATTATACGTCATTGATCTTATCTTACCATAATTATAGTAACCTATATTTTTAGCAATAATGCGAAAAACTAACATCAATTGGTAGAATGAATTAGCAATAAATCAACCATATCGTTTCAAGAACAAAAAATGATTTAAATGTCAGATGTTGGTAGTTCAGATTTCTTTCATAGATGGCGAAGTTACCTTACTGGACAAACAGTGTGACTTGTCATCCTATCCTTTTATATGATAGATCAGATTATATTTTTATAATTTTTAATTGTTATATTTTAGTACGTAAAGCATACATTTGTGTCAAAAAGAAATAAATATGGATTTGGGAAGAATAAGACAACTTAGTTACGATCAGGCTTTTAATAATTAATTTTCTGTTGCTGAAAAAAAAGGTATCAGAGTTTAACTTAAACCGATGTGGATCGGACTACAAAGTAGAGAACTTTATGTTTTGAAATTATAGACAATATTATTATGCAACTAGAAGTATGTTTTCGAGATTTAAAAGATTTACATTTTTCTGGATTATTTTGACAAACAAAAATTAATTAATGACCTATCATCGTAAGTGTCATTTAGGAAGATTACGAAACAATTTTATATTTTAAATGTTATTAAAATTTTGCAATATTTTAACGAGACTGAATTAATTGAAATATTTTCTGAAGCATACAAATTATTTGTTTTAAGTGTTCCTATACCCGCAACTTCAGTTTCAATTGAACGTAATTGCTCTTGTTTAAAAAGAATTAAAAACTATTTAAGAAACGCTATGTCGCAAAATCGACTGAAAGCTTTTAATTGAGAAGGATTTTCTTTCCATTTTGTCTAAAAAGTTTGTTTCTACCAAAGACAGGCGCATTAATTTAATTTATCGAAAATAAAATTCGTTTAAGTATTTTTTGTTAAGGCATTTTGGTTTGCAAGAACAAACATAAAAATACAGGGTATATGTGTGTCGCCTACCCGAATACTGAGACGAGCAGCCACTGATCGATGTGTCCGTGTATAGTACACATGTCAGTTAAAGTGTTAATATATTCTAATATATAAATAATGGTTTTAGAACTACAAGTATTCAAAAATCTTTAAAACAGACTGTCTCAGTATGTTTTAACAAAGTCTCGTTATATAACTTTAACACAGTGTCAGTACAAGAACAAGTAGATGGCAAAACTTTCTCATTATATTTTAAGATTTTACTTAAAAATTTGTCAATCCTTAATGCTTATTTTATTAAATTTTCATAAACTCAACCATTGTTTCGTACAGCCTGTATAAAGCTAAACAGGCAAATTTTAATTAGCCGTTGTAGCTTTCGAATTTTATCTTCTCCCTTATAAATGAAGGGAGAAACAAATGAAAAAATAATTGAAAAAACAATTTACTTCTTTACTGGGGACAATTACCAAAATTGCGTTAACAGAAGAAAGAATATTCAAATCTGTCTTCAACTGGAATAAGAAAAACCGAAACATAAATCTCCCATATCTCGACGATTTGCGTAATTTGCTTGAACACGATAAAATTTATTTTTGGACCAAAAAGTAGATTTGGTAACAGGATTTTTGTTTCCAACTTTTGAATGAAAGATTTTGTTAAGGGAACGTTTTTATTACTTATCATCTTTCTTTTTGAGGGCTTTATATTTTGCGTTTCTGGGTGTACATACGACAAAAGTTGATAAACAAAAACTGCGTATATGTAATACATATTATTTTTATTAACCTAACTATAATATAAAATTATTTACTGAGAAATATTTCACGTTTTCTGTTTACTGGATACAAGAATGTTTACTAGACTATGGACCCTCCAATAATTCTACACTGGCGTTGTATTACTTTTTTTTCCTACAGTAAAATGCTGAAGCGAACGTCACGGAACTAGCGCCACAAGATAGCGTCGTCACGGGTAGCGTCATAGAATAGCGGGTCTTGACATCAATTCACTACTCTCAATCAATGCGTTTCTAGTTATCATAAAATATATTTAGTCTAAGCAGGTTTAATTTAACACGTGCATGAAAAACAACTAACAAAATATACATTTC
Organism: Diabrotica undecimpunctata; assembly: GCF_040954645.1. Taxonomy (NCBI): domain Eukaryota; kingdom Metazoa; phylum Arthropoda; class Insecta; order Coleoptera; family Chrysomelidae; genus Diabrotica; species Diabrotica undecimpunctata. The sequence goes on along the minus strand of NC_092805.1, from coordinate 131,639,575 downwards.
CGAAGTGGAAATTGAAACTTCAATAAACGTACTTTAACCTTTAATTGTGGCTTATTCCCATTTAAATAGTAACTACTCTAGAAACGATACTGGATATGAGACTCAGGTGTATAGAAAACCAACACACACCAACCGATATTTAAATTACAAATCAAATCACAATATTAATATCAAAATGGGAATCATTACATCCTTATACGATAGACCCAAAATTCCTTGTTTTAACGAAAATTCGTTCTTAGAGAAAAAACATTTGTTTAACAAAAAATGATTATCCTTTATCATTTATAAATGAGGAATTTTCAACAATCGACCGAATCGAACAGAACAATTTAGAACGAGATCTTACAGCATACACGAGGAAGAATACGAGAAAAATAATAATACCATGCATAAAAGGATTATCAGAAAAACTTTAAAATATAGGAAATAAATTCAACATTTCAACAACATTCAAAACAACAAACATATTGAGATCTAATATATCTAAAACCAAACCTAATAATAAACAAAAAAGAACACAGAATTGTATTTATAAAATACCTTATCAATTGAATCTGTTTTATTTAGGTGAAACATCAAGGCCAGTAAATGTTAGAATAAGTGGACATCAATCTTATATTAAAAATAGAGAATTTGATAGATCTCAAATATGTAAACACGCATGAAAAAATACATAGGGTTTTATGGAACTATTCAGGTATAGTACTAAAAGAAACATATAGTAAAAATAGAATAATCAAAGAAGCGGCTCTAATTATGTATACTAAGGTAAGGATTTGGATACCCCTATTAGAAGAGAAATATAATAAAAGAAAAATACCACTATTACTAAGTCAGTAACATATCGAGGATACATCATTTATGTTTTTTGAAATATAATATAAATAATATACATACAATAAAAGCCAAATAAAGTTGCGTACACGTCACCAAGGTCGTAATTCTATTATATGTGTGGCTACATTTCTGTAGAAAGGTGTATGTTACTTTAGTTTGCTAAACAATCACTTCTAAAAATAACCCGATCAATAAAAAAACTTTTGTAACAAAAAAGTGTATATACAATATAGCTTTTTTGGATTTAGACGTCCCTCATTGTAAAATTTTGTGTGAAATGTTCATGAAGAAACCACCAATTAATGACGAAGTATTAGTCACAACCAGAAATATTGTCATGTTGTTGCGTCGTTTGTTGAGTTTTCAATCAGTAATCTGTGACTTTTGTATTCGTGGTATCATCGATTTCTGAGGTTATCTTGTAAAAAACATTTATTTATTTGTCAAAATGCCCAAACAGCTGAACAGTCGATGCAAAAAACTTGTTGGCATCATTAGTTAACATTTTGAAGAAAAACGGAATAATAATGGCCCTTTGGTACCCTTAAACGCTGTGCTAGAGGTAATATGCGAATAAAATATCATTTCTTTACTTTACAAAAATTTGTATTATTTTAGCGTGTAACTGCTGCTTTAAAAATCAGTGTAAGAACAGTAAGCAGCATATGTCAAATGCAGAAAAAAGGTGAACAGTTCAAGTCACCAAATAAAAAGCGTTGCACTAATAAACGAGTAACAAATACAACAACTTTAAATACAAGCTCTATCTAAGGGCAGCGAAACAACTGGTTTGATAAGGAATGAAAACGAGTAACCAAAGAGAATAATAACGCGTATCTGAAAATGATCGACATAAGGACTAGAAACAATCTACTAAAGAGAAGAGAGAAAAAACACAATTACAAACAAGTAAAAGCGGCAACAAATCAGTAAAGTGTTCAAAGAAATGGAAAAATTAAATAAAGAACACGAACACAGAAAATTTTACAAACAGGTTAACATAAAAACAAAAGTTTTTAAGGCACAAGCGAACCAAGTCAAGCATCATAATGGAATCCTTCTGAACGACAAAGTAAAAGTACTGAAAAGGTAACAGGAATACTTTAGTAGGCTACTTAATGGAGAAAATAGAGCTGAAAGGGGAGATCATATAGAACTTAAACAGGAGGAAACTGAGTTACCAATTTTGGAAGAAATTAATAAAGCAATTCAGTCTCTATCCAGAAACAAGTCACCCAGAGCAAATAACCTACCGTTCAGAAATATTTAAATGTGGCGATCAAACATTTGTAACCCTCTTTTACAAACTATTAATACAGGTATGGCAAGAACGCGCTTTACCAGAACATTGAAATACTGGAATTATATGCCCTATACAAAAAAAGGAACGTGTTTGACTGTTCCAATTTCAGAGAGATCTCCCTTCTTAATACGGCATACAAAATTTTGTACTTTGTACTTACATAGGATCATACTAAAGAAGCTTTTTAACAAACAGATCTACCATTGATGATATACCATCCATTATGACAAATATTAGAAAAAACGACTTAGTACGACAAAGAGTGCTATTACATCTTCGTAGATTTTAAGGTAGCGTACGATACTGTTGACAGACTCCAATTATATTCGACTATGCTCAAATTTGGAATACCAAAAAAATTTGTAGAATTAATTAAAATGACAATGAGAAAAGTTGAAAAGTTAAATGTAAAGTTCGAGTACAAGGGGATCATTCAGAACCATTTACAACCAACAGAGGACTACGCCACAGAGATGCGCTATCATGCACGCTGTTCAATCTAGCGTTAGAAACATTTAGTAGAGATTAGGGAATAAACTTAACGGGTACGATATATTCCCGTAGTTTAAAAATAATGACATATGCTGATGATATCGTGATCATTGGAAGAACCAGAAATGAAGCAGTTGAAGCTTTCACACTTATTACAATCGTAGAAAACATCGGACTTCTGATTAACTTCTAGAAAAACAAAAATGTGCCGACTATAGCAAGAATACAACAAAATAGCTTAGAGGTGCAACACAAAACTATAGAAACGGTAAAAGAGTTCTGTTACTTGTAGTCACTGGTTGATTGCAAAAACAGCGCATCCAAAGAAATAAGAAAAATAATATATGTGGCTAAACGCTATTATTTTGACCTAGATCCTCAACTAAGAGCAAAAAATATGCCAAGACCAACAAAGTGCAAACTTTGTAAAACAATAATACGCCCAGTGCTCACCTATGGATAGGAAACATGGGCAATGACGACCCGACGCGAAGAGTTACTACGAATCTTTGAAGGGCGATATAATTTCGAAGTTTATAGACTTTTGGTGATGCATATATCATAAAAACGATCAAAATAAACCGCCTAAGATGGGTGGGTCACGTTATGCGGATGTATGAAAGTGATCCTTCTTAAATAACCATGCTAAATAAACCGGTCGAAGGAAAAAGAAGGGGGCGACCTAAACTTAGGTATCTGGACGATGTGCTGGACGATTTAAGGGAGATTAGAGTGAGAGATGGAGAAGACAGGCACTCGACAGGAAAGGATGAAAGAATGTTTTGAGGTAGGCCAGGGCTCACCAATAATGATGTACGGCTTTGCTATGTAGATCTAGTTTCATCGTTAGGAGTTCTTTTTAATTTACTCTTATTTATTTACGTGTGAAAATAATAAAACCCAATATAATTGATAGAAATAATTGTAATCTATACTCATTAATAAATAAAAAAATTTCTTTATTTCATTTGAAAGAAAAGCAATTTTTTATTGCAATTATAATTTAAGTCCCTATATCGGAAAAAATTAATTGCTGCGACGTATTGAATGACTTCGTAAATCCCACAAATCACTAACCCGTAACTACAGTTTAATTGAACCGTCTCTATCCGACTAAGCCGTCACATTTATTCTGGAAACGTAGAGGAAACGGACACAAATACCTAATTAAATTTATTTCCGCTAGACCCTTCTGATTCTTTGGGTATGACACTCATCCTTGTACCAATTACTAAGACAAGCTTTATTGTTCCAGAATGAGCATAACTCATTTGTACATTGTGTCACCGACGACAAGAACGTCTTTACCGAGACCGAGAGAGTGTGGCAACAAAGCCGCGTGCATTCACATGCAGCCCTTGAAACCGGAAGTGCATACCAGGATATGAAACTATGTCACACAGAGGTGACGACTGGATAGAAATTGCCGACATACAATTACTACTATGTAAATTGAATCGGTTTTATTTTCAATTTAGGCGAGCGTTTTGTTTTAAATTGGATTATTTTTTACTCGTATGTTCACAATTTTTTTTATTAATTATTTAAATTTTTATATAAACAGCCTAAAGCGAGAATAAAATATAATTCATAGAGTACCACGAATAAAATAATGTTTTTGAGTTTGTTATAAATAAATATACGGCAATGCAAAGTAACGATTCTTTCAAAGGTTTATATATATATATATATATATATATATATATATATATATATATATATATATATATATATATATATATATATATATGTATATATATATATATATATATATATATATATATATATATATATATATATATATATATATATACATAAGTACTTGTGACTCGTTTGGAAAAATATATAACTGTTTTGGATGGGTTGGAGTCAATAAAAGGGCTATTGGTTAACTATTTTTTATCTCGAGCTTTCAATTGTGTTTACAATTATTATTATTTACAATTTTTGTTTTTGTAAAACTCACCAAATAAAATTAGTTTAGTAAATAAAAATTGCTGCTAATACATCTCAAAAATAATTAATATAAAAATGTCCTAATCTAATAAACGCTTCTCTGAAATTTTAGTATAATTTTGAAAACATTTTTTTAATACAAAAACAATTGAATTTATAAATAAGTTAAAATAGCAACCAATTACAAATAAGCCTCAATGCCATAAATGCCAACTTAAAATTTTTATTTTTGACAATTATATTGTCAAAAATAAAATTTTGTTTAAAAATTCTTTTTTGTTTAGTAACAAAAAAGAAGAAGATTTATTCACCATTGATAGATGTCTGAAAAAATGTAACAGATATATGGAAAATTAAATCATAATGTGACATTTTACAAGTTTTATACATAAATTATAAAGAAAGAATATAATTATAAATTTTGCTTAGATTTTGAATTTCCGATCTTTTGTTTAAATTATTATCACTTTTGCTAATACAAACCATTTTTTTTTTGGAAATGGTTTGTATTTTGTCTTTTTTAGCGGCTCTTGATAATAATTGTAAACACAATTGAAAGCTCGAGCTTCATCAGGAGTAAACTGTAAAACAATTTGAACATTAAAAAAATTTCGTACAAATACATTTAAAAATACTCACAGAAATTAAAAGATTTTACAGATAAAAACTGACATTGAAGTATTTGAATGTATCTATTTTGACATCCTAGACACGGTATTTCATAAACAACATTACTTTTATCTAAGGTTGGTACGGCATCTTTGATTTTTGAAAATAATTGTTTGCTATTCATGGTATTATATTTAGCTATACTAATATTAGGAACATTTTTGAATATGGATATGACAGAATGAGTTAGACCATTAATAAAGGGGAGTTTTTTATATTTAATTGATTTGTTATTAGAATTATGGACGGGACCTTCATAGAAATTACTGCTGTAAATCAGTTTTTTTTTACATTTTTTAGTGCTCTTCCCGTGCTCGAATCGGTATCAATAAAGTGTTATGAATCATTTCGAAAACCCAGCCTCATCAGACACTTGGACTGATACAAATTTAAACTCGGAAAGTACACCGAATGTCTCCTAAATCTTCACCCCCGTAGTGGTCAGCGTACAGAGGCACCACCTGTTTTGGCGGCCATGAACAAAAACGATATAATACTATCGTTTCCCGTCCTCTGGGCTGTGCGAAATGGGTAAAGGTGATACCGCAGGTGGCGCCTCTGTACGCTGACCACTGCGATGGTGAAGATTTGGGAGACATTCGTTGTCCTTTTCAGGTTTTAATTTGTATCAGCCCAAGTGTCTGATGAGGTTGAAATAGGCCGAAATGATTTATAATACTTTATTGATACCGATTCGAGCACAGGAAGTTTAACAAATTTGTCCTCCTAGGTCATATATTTGGCCATTTATTTTACAAAGCGATAGCAGGTTTTGCTAGAAGATTTAATCTTTTACATATATATAAATATATATATATATATATATATATATATATATATATGTATATATATATATATATATATATATATATATATATATATATATATATATATATATATATATATATATATATATTTTGGAGTAGGGCTGATCTAATGCTTGCAGAGAAATGAAGTATTTTTGCCCTTAATTCGACTATGTCTGTGGCCCTTTCAAACTTATGGTTATAAATGTTTTCTTTGAGAAATCCCAAAAAAAATCGTTAACCGCTAAGTTACAGGATCTAGCGGGCCATTTAATTGTACCACGTATACTTATCAGTCGATCAGGAAACGTTTGATTGAGGAAGTCAATAATTGCTCTAGAGTTGTGAGCCGAACACCCATCCTGTTGGAAATAAACCTCCTGAAAATTAACGGGAAGGCGTCAAACTGCCGGAATAATCTCATTCTGTAAAAGTTGTAAATATTTAGGCCCGTTTAGGTTTCCATCGATAAAAAATGGACCGACAATATGGTCGCCTAACATCCCAGTCCAAACATTTAACTTTAGCGGATGCTGCGTTCGCACTGCAACACTGAGGTGCTTATGTTTCCGAGAATAATACCTTACAACGGACAGATTGTGTTTTTTATGTAATGAAAATGAAGATTCGTCAGAAAATAAAATATTTTTTAAAAAGTGTACATTTTAATTCTGTTTATCTAACATAAATTCACAAAACTCCATCTGCCTAAAGTTATCTTCCGGAAGCAGTTCTTGTGTTGGTTGTATGTTAAAACAGTGATACCCATTCGTTTTGAGAACTCGCTGGACAGTTCGAGCATTTACTTTAACTTCCCTAGTAATTTGTACACTATTGCCGGGTTCACTAGCTTCCACAAAAGCATAAATATTAATATCCCTGTTTTGACGCTCCTCATCGACAGGTCTAACATGTGGTTCATTACCTTCATGACACTTTTTACAACTCTTTACACATCCCGAAGTTTAAAAATGATTAATTTCTTGGATGGTATACAACGTAATAGGCATTTTATTAATCATTTGTTTATTCTTTTAGAACTTAGTTTAAAAATTTTAATGTCAATGTGACATTTATGACAATTACTACCTAGTGTGAAATGAATATAGAGGTAGAAACGTGTAACATGTCACAGCGATTGCCATTGTGTTGTATGATCAATAAAACAATGTCGTGATCGTTATAACCGTTTGAAAAATAGTTGACATTTTAAAAATTGCTTACTTACTAACTATTCTGATATTTTGGCAACTCTGCGGGGTTCTGATTCTCTATAAAAATGACTTTAGGTCATTCAAGATTTACGACGTCAGAACCCCACAGCGTTGCCAAAACGTCAGAATAAGTTAGGATTTTTTTAAAAATGTCAACTATTAGTCAAACAGTTACATTAACAGTATATACACTTAGTTTTAAGACTACTGTAATACACTAAAATACATACATTTTAATACAAAATTATATATTCTAAATTTAAAACTTACCTCTTTTAGAGAACTAATAGTATAAACTATAGTATAACTATATAGTATTTGTTGTTTAAAATAATCTATCTTATATGAAGGCTTATCAGCTTTCTACAGACTATTTAGTTGTTTTGGCATAGCACAATTACAATACACAACAATAAGTAGTTTTTAAAGCTATTAATCTAAATTTAATATGTATTTATGAATACAATTTATTAATATATAATATATTATGATCAAATTGTGTAAGAAATCAAAACATAAACAAAATTCTTACTCTAAAAAAGCGGCAGCACTTTATACAACTTTGCCACACGCTGAACTGTCATTAAAATTTGAAGTATTCCCCCAATTGCGTACAATTATTTAATAAAAATTATTATTTTGCGGAATATTAGACTCAAAGAGATATTTCATAAAATTCTGGAAATTTTAAATATAAGCGACATCACTTTATATAAATTGTGAAGTGCAACGTTTTTACTTTGAAAAATGGTATATATGATTTTGTCAAGTTATTTTTGCTCTCAATTCCTTAGAATTAACCGCTTTAGAAAAGTAGCTTATTTCTAAATATTTTGTACGAATATTAGCCTCTTATAGTTCCCAGGCCAGACATATTAAAATCACAACTCTTAATTAAATAAAAGCTGGCAAATACTCTGGAGAAACTAAAGTTTTTCTCGAGCGAAAAGTTCCAGGAACTTTAGGAGTAGTCCTATACTTTTGATATATGCGACTTATATGAAAAGGCGGTAAGAGGAGCTGGTACAAGAATGCTCCAGATAGTTACAATGACATGAATGCGATAAAATAAGTTTATCTTAACACATCCTTAATTTATAACGGTAATTAAGTGTTAACCTGTTTTTAACGTAACTTGAGAGAGGGTTTTTTAAAGTGTTTAAGGTTAACAATTTATAGCGTAAAATGTGGTGAAGCTCCAAATTGATTTATTTATTAACAATGGTTTACTCATGGACGTATAAACATAGATGGACCCAGCAATAAGATACCTTAAACACACACTGTTTTGAAGCTTCAATATTCCTGGACAAGAGGGTCAAGGGGAGTAAAACGGGTATCGATAGACTGTGATACTTCCTCAATGAGCATAAGCGTGCTTGAATTTTTACTCGCGGGGATAATTATTCAGAAGTTAATAATTGGAAGTAGTAATAATGTATAAAAACATGTTTTTATAGAAAAAATAAAATACAATTTTATTTGCTTTAAAATTAATACAATAAAATATAGTTGAGCTCAAGTTAATTTTTTAATAGGTATCAAATAATCCTACGATAAAAAAAAACAATTAAAAAATATACATTTGTCAAACTTAAGTACATACCTATATTTATTGATAATGTGTTAAAACATATTTTTTCAAATTGTGACAAATTTGTTTTAATACAATATCAATAGATTCCACGTAGTAAGGGTTTCTGCTACAAAATTATTTATTGATCATTCCAAAGCTCTTGCTGGCATTTGACATAAAATTATTTGCAAATATACCTACTTATTAAAAAGTAGGCGTGAAAATGTATAAATTATTGGAAAGCTATTTACCGAACAGAAATATTAAAGTAAAAATGGTAAATAGACATAATAGAAGACGTTGGTATAGAAATAAATTTTTATTGATTGCGAAATAAAACAGTCTTAGTAAGAACGCTTCTTATGCGCACGGTGTTAGCATCTAAAGTAGTCCTCGTTTCATGATGAATTCCAATTTTAAAATATTTCTCAAGAACCAATTTTAAAAGTTGCATAGAGTGACCATCGATTGCATCTTCATCATACATATGGTCACCAAAATGCTCATAGATTGATTTTGGGACATTTTGTATGGTTTTATTAATCAAAATATTCATAAGGTTTTTAACTAGTCTGTTGTAGATATTTATAGTTTTATTAAAAAATCTGAAATATTTTTCAGCTTCCTTACAAGTTTAAATAAACAAAAAGGATGCTTTTGAAAGGTTTTTTTATACTGTTTTCTCTGTTGAAGTTTAGAGTAAGTTTCATCATTAATCAATATTATTTGGAAACCTACATAGAAAAATAAATGAGTTTTATTCATTTCACTAATTTATTGTTAATTCATGAGAAATATTAAATTAAAAAGCTACTAAACAGATCTTTTTAATCAGATGATGTCTACTTATAATTTAAAAATGTCTATACTAATTTCATGAACTAATATCTTGTTCAATACATTAATTAATATGAATAAACCCAATGGTACGCCTATGAAAGACATATTTTAAAATGTAAACACACAGGCTTCCTCAGTTCCTCATCTTAAATAATGTAAACAAACAGTACTTACAAATTAAATCAGACATTGGGATGTAAATATTTCGTTTTTTTTGCAAATGCAAAACTGTAGCACCATTATTATAATTTTTTTATTTCACTATTTAGAAATATCACTTAAAATACAGCCAAAATATCGAAAAACAACTTTTCCTCATCTTGGGTAAAAAGTAAACAAAACATGGACATGACATGGAACAGCATTTGAAGTTTGACGTAGAGCCATAAGACAGAGAAATGTAAACACCGTTGCCATTAATAAATAGGTTTCAGTGCTTCTACATATAAAATAATTGGTTGATATCTGTTATACGCTATTATTAAATGATATGCACACTATGTGCACATTTGATGTTTTAATTACAATTAAATATATTAATATAAGTAATAAATTATTATTTTGGTTTGATAGCACCTGTAGAGTATAAAATAAATATAGTAATATTTTCAGCGATACGTGAATAAGATATTTTAATAAAAAAATTTGAAGGTGCTGAGAATGTGACCTAGTCAAATAATTTTGGCTTTACATTTTTATGTAAATAACTGAGTCCATCTGTGTTTATACGTCCATGGGTTTAGTTTAAATGAAAATTATTTCTATCAATTAATACAGTTTTTTATTTTTATTTTTCTTCATATATGGATTAGTTTTTGCCACTCTATTATTTCAGCAATTTTATGACTATATTTTTCGTGGTTTTCGTATTCCCTTTCTCTCTCTCCAATGGCGCTACAGCCCAAATCGGGCCTTTACCTCCTCCAAACTATGCCTCCAACCTTGTCGGTCCCGCGCCGATCTTCTCCAGGTTCTCACGTCTAGCAAATTTTGCGAGTCCGCTGCCACTTCATCCTCCCATCTTTTCCGTGGCCTTCCTTTTGGTCTTGCGCCCTGCATTTTACTATCTAGGGCTCTTTTCGGCAATATTTCTGTCTCCATTCCTACTAGATGACCAGCCCAACGAAGTCTCTGAAGTTTAACGAATTCTGAGATCGGTGTCTCTTTGAACAGTTGGTAGAGTTCATGGTTATACCTGGATCTCCATATTCCGTTTTCGTTAAAAGGTCCAAATATCTTTCTTCGGACTTTTCTTTCGAAGACTTCCAGTTTTCTTTTTGTCTCTTCTGTCATCACCCATGTCTCGTATGCATAACATACTATTGGTCTGATAATAGTTTTGTATACCCTGATTTTCGATCTCCAGTGTGTGTTTTTGGAGCGAAACACATGATTGAGTGAAAAATAAGCTTTGTTTCCCTTTACTATTTTTCTTTGGATTTCTGGTTCTTCTCTTCCATCCGTGTTTAATGCAACTCCTAAATATGTAAAACTTTCTACCGTTTCAATACCGTCATCTAATTCAACTGTACGTCTGTTTCTCCTAGCTCTTGCCTGTGTCTTTTTAATATTTATCTATTTAATATAATAATTTAATAAAATATTTTTAATATTTACCTTTTTTGTCTTTTGAATATTTATTTCTAGTCCGGTCTCTTTTGCCTTTGATTTTAATTGTGAATATATTTCTGACGCCTCTTCTGTCTCTTCGAGAAATGATGTTGATATCATCGGCATAGGCGGTAATCTGTATTGATTTATTTGTTAGGAGATTACCTCTTCCTATATTCAGCTGTCTTATCACATATTCCAAGGTCAGGTTGAATAGTGTCGGTGCCAGCCCGTCTCCTTGCTTTAATTCTTGGGCTATCGTAAAGTTTTCAGTGAGCTCATTTTCACAGTCACTCTGACAGTTGCTATTGACGACTTCATTGTTGTTTTTTGTATTACTCCACTAAATAACCTTTTTGTAGTAAAATTTTTGTCGTCAAAACAAATTTGCTTAAAAATTTGGATTTAGGTTTCTCTTACTCTTTATTTCACTTTTATACTTGAACCTAAAGTGGCTTTTACTTGGAGGTGAAAGACACTCCTTCTCGGGGATGAAAAAATAAGTCTGGAAATTCATAAATTGACTAATTCTAAGCAACTTTTATTCTATATAGTTTTTTATTTAAATCAATATTTTTTGGGTTATTTGCGCGTAAAAATTTCATTTTTAAAATAAAATTCTTTTCACAAATAAGTTAAAAAGTAAATATTCATTACAAAAAATGTTCATAAGAAAAATATAGCTTATAAAAATACAAAAAAATATAAAGTACTTTTTAAAAAAGCTTTTTTTGTTTGTTTTTAGGTTTCTAGCATCAAAACTAAGAGAGTTACGCTCAAACTAAAGTTGGCCGCTTTTTTTTGGTAAAAATATCGTCAAAATCGCCCTTTTTAGTACCCCAAATAAAAGTAATCATTACCGCTTAACAATTTACTTTATTTTTGTATTGGTTATATAATCTGTCTTCAAGTTTGACTGTCTTAAAGTACTTATTTTTATAAAAATTTGGTTTTAATTTTGGTTTTTTTAAATTGAAAAGAAACCTTTTTGCCTGAAAAATCCAGCTTTATAGATAATTTTCAAACATTTTAGTCTATAAAGCTAAAATTTCAGTTTCTTTTACTAGCGTCATATAATTGACCCGCCTTTTTTCTATAAAGCTAAAACCGGAGCAGTTTTACAGAAACTTTGGAAAACATTAACAGACAAACAGACTACTTACTCAAAAAGAACTTCAGGAAGTAATCTTTAATTTGATGAAGAGTGAGGACGAGTTCGATGGTGAACTGGATGAACTAAAAGATGATGGTGATGATCTAAATGTGTCATATATGCCAGAAGAACTAGAAGTTGGAGTTGTAATACAACCAGAAGAATCAACCAGTATTGACTATTCAGATAGTGAAATTAATTCCGTGAATAATACTTATGATCCTCCATCTGTCCAATAACAGAAAAGTATTTAAAAATAATATGGCGTAAAAGTTTTTTTGGTTTCTAGGGGAAAATCCGAGCTTCCTGAAAATATTCTTTACCTCTCAACACGTTATAGCTTCTTTAAGTATTTCTTTGATGAAAGTTTTTTTAAAAAAATCACTACGGAATTTAATTTGTATTCGACACAAACTAATCCTCTTAACCTGCGATGCTTACTACTAATGATATAAAACAATATATTGGCATCTGTATATACATGTCATTAGTAAAAACGCCAAACGTTAGAAGTTACTGGTCCAATCCTTTAGGACTTCCCCAGATAAAAGAAAAAGATTATCCTAATTATGATCGTTTACATAAGCTTTGGCTTATTGTTGATGCACTCAACAGAAAGTTTCAGTGAGTTCCTCTTTAAAAATATTTATCTGTTGATGAACAGATGTATGCCACCAAAGTTCGACACCATATGAAGCAATATCTTCACTCAAAACCCCATAAATGGGGATACAAATTGTATGATTTCTGTGGAGGAACGGATGGTTTTTCATTTAGTTTTGAAATTTATACTGGTTCAGAAAACGATCCGAAATTTCGTGAGTTAAGTGAACTCGACTTTGAATCAAGTGTCAACGTTGTTGTCAGACTGTCGAATAATACGTTGCGTTGTAATGAAAATTACAGAGTATATTTCGATAATTTTTATACTTTGATACCTTTAATGATCTACCTATTGCAAAGTGGCATTTACTCGTTGGGAAGGGTAAGATAATTGAGATTATCTAATTGTAAGCTACCTTCTGACCAGTAACTTAAAATAGAACCCAGGGAATCTTCTCATGAATTGGTATGTGATATTGATGGTGTTGAGGTGTGAGGAGTAATTTGGGTGGATAATAAACCTGTTATGAAAATTCCTATTAATATATAAAAGTAAAATGCCACTAACTGAGGCCAAACGTTGGGATAGGAAGCAACATTACTACGTCAGCATTGAATGTCAAAATTTGTTTCCTAAATATAACGCTCATAAGAGTGAAGTTGACACTATGGACAGTTATATTGGTCGATATAAGATAAAGATGCGGACAAAAAAATGATATCTCCGGTTATTTAATCACCTCTTAGATATGACTATTGTCAACAGTTGGCTTCTCTATAGAAGATATTGTGTACTTCAAAATAAGAAATGTTTAACCCAGCCCGAATTTATGGTTGAGATAGCCCAATGTTTATGCAAGGCTAACAATATTAATTTTTCATTGAAACGAAATAGATCTTCTGATCAAAGCAATGAGAAACTGTTGCAAAATCAAGAAAAAAGTCGGCGACTGTAAGTTTTGTACCTCCAAGAGACATCAGAACTGACTTCATTGGTCACTGGCCTACATATGACAAAGGTGTAAAGTACCAACCTGTAAGTCAGTCTCCTTCATAAAATGTTCTAAATGTGGTGTACATCTTTGTTAAAACACAAATAATAACCGCGTTGTCAACTTTCACGAGAACTGAGTTGGTTCCTTTGATACTTGCTGTAATATATCTGTCAAACAACATCTTTGTACATAGTAAACTATTTTTGCAATTTTTTTTTATTTTTTCCTTTTTTTGTAGACACAATTAAATTGACCAGAATTTTTTAGAATAGAGTAGAATGATGAAGTATTTAACTTGTCATCTGTTTACTTAAACAACAAAGTAAAGTGGCACCAAAGTTGAATATATAATTTTTTTTTTAATTTAGTCAGGAAATTTAATATTAGTAAATCATAATATTAGTTTTAAAAACTAATTGATCCTAGTAATAGAAATTATGAAAATTGGCAAGATGGTTGTATTTCTTAAAATGTGAGGCACAAGCTGTGCTAGTAGTAATTTTTATAAATTAAACATATTCGAAAAAATAATTTTTGCAAAAAATTAACATTTTTAAATCAGTGGGTCAGTTTGCCAAACTTTTAGTTCATAGTAAATTTTGATTTATTCATTAAAAATTAGGTAATTATGTGGGGGAAAAAGTAAATACGTTTCTTTAATTAACTATTTGTCATGTTTATCAAAATTCTTATTTGAGTTTTTAAAAACCCTATACGGGGTGAAATTCTTTCTCTGAACAACACGAACTAATTTTTAAAAGCTAATCTGATATTTTCCAGCTTAAATCAGGTACCATTTGTTTATTATGCTAAATTAAATTTTTGTTTAAAAAAATTTAATTTTTGTAAGAAAAGTTACATTTTTATATATCGATGGCTCACTTGGCTAAATTTTTGATTTATAGTCAAATTTAATTTTTTTTTAATTAAAAATTAAGAAATTGTGTCAGGAAAAAAATAAATCTAGCATTTTAATTGTCTAATAAACTATAAAATTCTTATTAGAGTTTTCAAAAACCGTATACAGAATGAAATTTTTGGCTATGAACAAAACGAACTAATTTTTTATAGCAAAAGCCGATTATTTGCTAGTTTAAAAAGTCAGTTGAAAGCCAGTTGGTAATAGTGTAACGTTTGACCAAAATATGAGACACATCAAACTTACTGTTCAAAAGTTATGACGAATAGAAATTTTAGTTAAAATTCACAACTCGCCCTATAAAAAATGGTAGCAGACGCTTTTTAATGGTTATTTGTTTTTCCTTAAAGCCGTATGACACTATGCATTTTCTTGTATCATTTCTTATATCGTTTCTGATTAGAAAGTTATTTATGTTTTCTTGTATCGTTTCTTGCACGTACATTTGTGCTCTGTATGACACCATGCAAGTTCTTTTACCGGAAATTGTATGTGATTCGACACATGATTGGTCGAAATTTTGACACATAAAAATAAAACTGCAGTACCTGAGGACCCCAAGTCAGATGCTACTGATTATTTTTTAAAATACTGTGGTTCAAAAATGAAAGGAATAAAATGTCCCAATATTAAAACTAAATTTTTTTTTTTATTTACAAAATTGCTTCAACCACTAGGGGTTATTAGCATGGTACAATAAATTACATAAATATTAATAATGTTACACTATATTTTGTGAACTAGTCTTGCATTTTGTAAAAAGTTTATAGTTTTGTCATTATTGAAGCCGTTTAAGCACTCTTTGGATGAAGTGGGTAATCCAGCTTGAAGTCGTTCTAGGGTGTACAAAGGGCAGTCCACTAGCACATGGTCTACTGTAGTTACACAATCACAACTGTAGCACATGGGAATTTGTTCTTTACTTAGAAGGTAATCGTGTGTTAACTTCGTATGGCCTATACGTAATCTAGAGATGCATACTTGGTCTCGTCGCTTTAATGGGAGTTTGTATACAGCTACCTCATGCTTAACGTTTTTCATGGATGTCTCAGAATTGTTCCAGTGTAGTTGCCATTCCTCGCTTATTTTGTTTCTAAAATATTGCTTCATGTCGCTATAAACGCATTTAGTGAATAATGTTGAATGTGGATTTTCTGCTGCTTCCCTGGCCAACTGATCAGCTTTTTCGTTTCCAGTTATACCACAGTGTGACGGAACTCAAAGGAATTTAACAAATCGGTCGTTTTCTTGACATCTCATTAGTTCTGACTTTATAAGCAATAGAATGGGATGGTTTGTGTATAACTGTTTCATAGAGCTGAGAGCACTTAAAGAGTCAGTTATTATCAAAGAGTTTTGTATGTTTTTATTATTTACAAATGTTATTGCTTGCAAAATAGCAAGAAGTTCTGCGGAAAATATGGTTGATCGTAGGGAAAGTGAGAAGGAGTAGTCTTGGTGTAAAGTTGTAAAAGAAGCCCCTACCCCATTGTCAGATTTAGACGCGTCTGTAAAAATGAGGGAGTTATGAGAGCAGTTTAATTTCTCTGCTGCTTTCTTTTTAAATATACTACGTGGTGTGTCATATTTGTTATTGATAGTAAGACTTGTATCACATATAGGCAGCTGTATTCTCCAAGGAGGTTGATGATTAAGGTTAGTTACATTGTATGTCTCAGGAAAATGTATGTTTAAACTATTTTGTAATTTTTGGATCCGAATATAAAACGGGGGACTTAATCTTTGTACGGTGTTAAATGTCGATGTGAATCTGTCAGCAAACGTGTTTTTAAATGTCGGTATATGTGGATTGGCTGACAATTTAGCAGCATACACAAGGCTGAGGTAGTTTCTTCTAAGTTGAAGGGAAGGTTCACCTGATTCACAATATAAACTTTCAATTGGGCTAGTATGATGAGCTCCCAGTGCTATTCTTATTCCTGTGTTGTTTATTGGGTCTAGTAATTTAAGTATTGATGCTTTGGCTGAATTATAAGCAACTGCGCCATAATCTAGTTTAGAACGAATTAGAGTTCTGTAGACAGTTATGAGTGTTTGGAAATCAGCTCCCCATTGCTTGTGAGATATGCTTTTCAATAAATTTAGACCATTTTGAGTTGTTTGTCGAAGATGAAAAATATGATCTTTCCAGATTAACCTCTGATCTAATTTCATTCCTAGGAAGGTAGTTGATTCAACATAAGTAATAGGTAACGAGAATAAGGTGAGATTAGGTGGTAGTATAATGTTTTTTGGGCTCTTGCTAAAGAAAATTGCTTTTGTTTTGTTTGTAGATATCTGTAGACCACATCTCTCTGACCAATTTTCTAGTTGATTGATAGCGGCTTGTATATATCTGGTAAGTGTTAGAACATTTTTCCCTCGAGAAAATATGACGAGATCATCAGCATATAAGCGTGCTTTTACTAATGAACTTAAGGATTTAGAGATATCATTAATCGCAATAAGGAACAATACTACGCTTAGTGTAGATCCTTGTGGGATACCATTAATTTGTGTTGTTGGCTCTGAACAAACATTATCTACACGAACTTTAAACTCACGAAATATTAGAAAATTTTTTATAAACTTAAGGATGTTACCTTTGATTGACCATCTGGATAAGTTTTGTAATATGTCGGCTCTCCAAATTGTATCATACGCATGGGTTATGTCAAAGAAAACTGCTAAACACTCTTGATTGCATCCAAATGCTTCGTGAATTTCGGATTCTATATCAACTAGATTATCTAAAGTAGACCTTGATTTCCTGAAACCACTTTGAATAGGGATAAGAAGTTGTTTGTCTTCTAGATACCACAGTAGTCTATTGCTTACTATTTTTTCCAGAATTTTACATATCGAACATGTTAGCGAGATCGGTCGATAAGACTCCGGGTCTGATTTTCTTCTTCCCTGCTTAAGGACTGGAATAATAATTGACTGGTGCCAACTATCAGGAAACACATTTTTTGTCCAGATAAAATTGTAAATTTTTAGAAGGTATTGTTTACCTTCTTCGGGTAATGATTTTAAAAAGGCAACTGGAATATTATCAGGTCCAGGACTGGTATCTTTTGTACAGTTTAATGAATATAGTAACTCGTCCATTGAGAGTTCGTCGTTAAGGGGAGAATTAGTATGATCTTCTAAATCTATATAAGTGTTCTCTAAATTTTGTTTGTGTATTATGGAATTTGTAGAGATAATGTCATTGCTGGAGTGTCTTTGATACGTATCAGCAAGTATAGCAGTTATTTGTTCTTTCGTCGAGCAAGTAAGATTGTTATGTTCTAGATAATGGATTGTATTGAAGGATTTTTTTTCCATTCATTTTATTAATCATTTGCCAAACTTCGGAAATAGGAGTAGATGAATTTAAGGACGAGACATACGCTTTCCATGCTTCTTTTCTGCTTTTCTTCAATATATATCTACAGTAGGCTCGCTTTTGCTTAAATTCGAGTTGGTTTTGGAGTGTGGGGAATTTTTTAAATTTGTAAAAAGTTCTTTTTGACTCTCTGATTGCCATCTTACATTCCTGGTTCCACCAAGGGACTGGAGGATGTTTTTTTGGAAAATTTATAAAACCTACGGACAATTCTGCAGCTGTTGTTATAAGCTGAATAAAATTGGAAACTATAGAATTAATATTTGCACGGTCATCACTAGGAGGACTTAGCTCTGATATGGATCGAGATATTAAAAAAGAATATAAAGACCAGTCGGCATTCTTTAGATGCCATTTATTAGACGGAGCGGAAGAGGGAGCTGTATTGTTATTCGTTATTAATATTGGGAAGTGGTCACTTCCATGTAGATGAGATGTGACTTGCCAAGACAGTCCAGGTTGTAAAACTGGGTCACATAAAGTTAAATCAATTGCTGAACCACCACCTGTAGAGACATTAAATCTTGTAAAACTACCATCATTAAGTAAGTTGAGATTAAGTTTAGTTATAATTTGTTCGATTTTACGCCCTAAACTATCGGATTTATTTGATCCCCATAGAACATGATGTGAATTGAAGTCACCTAAAATAATTCGTGGTTGAGGAATTTGATTAAAAAGGTCTAACAGTTCGCGAGCTGAAGGATCAGTACCAGGAGGAATGTATATATTGCAGATGTTTATTTTTTGAGGTCCTTTCAAAGTTATTGCTGTAGCCTCTAATTGTGTATTTAAATCAATTATTTCTGAATCATATTGGTTATGTACATAAATAGCTGTCCCTCCACTAGCCTGGTTTGCATTAAGTCTATTTTTAATATATGGTGTGTAGTTTTTTAGTTTGTAAAATTTCTGCTATTTAAAGTGTCTCTTGTAGACATTATGGACGGTATGAATTTGGACATTAGTAATTTAAGTTCTTCCAGACGGGTGTAAAACCCGTTCAGATTCCACTGAATTATGGACTTGAATTTTTAATTAATAGGTGTATCACTGCAATCTGTAGAGGAATAGTCATCCTGTAGTTTACAAAGTTTCTTCCTTAGTCTTGTACATCGTGTTTTCAAGTATCTTTGTGATAGCACTGGGTGAAGTTTTTTTAGGAGATCTATTAATCCTTCGATATCTTCCGTGTATGTTTTAGCAATACTAAGCGGATCTGCAGCTCCATGGGTATTTTCAAGTAAATCTATTATCTCTTCTTGGCTTAAACAGCTACTGTTTGACTTATTTTGGAAAAAATCAACTGTACAGTTAGTAAGATCTTCAGCTAAGTTATGGTGGGTTTGGACGTCTGTTTTTGTTCTTTTGTGTTTTTTATTGGGTTCTTTAAAAGGATTTCCACCCTCCGGTTCAGGAGAATTTGTTATATCAGAAGCATTTCTTTTAGGTGTTTGAGCTTCTGTTTGAGTTTCATTTATAGTTTTATTTATTTTACCAGGTTCAGAAGCATTACTTTTAGGTGTTTGTACTTTTGTTTGAGTTTCTATTTTAGTTTCATTTATTTTACCCGGTACCGTTTCCATTGTTTTGGAGTTATCGAAAGAGGTAGAGTTTTTTGGTGTAGGTGGAGTGATGGTTTCAGTAGGTTATGGATTACAGATTTGTTTGGTAAGTACGGGAGAATGTACTGTAGTTTGAGCTGTATTTTGTTGTGAACTAACAGTCTGGTCACATTGTGATTGAGAAATTTGTGTTGTATTGTCATCGGTGGATTGATTATTATGATTTGGTCATCGAGATGCTAAATGATCAGTTTGTTTACAAATAAAACACGTTTGTTTTTCTAGTGAGAGAAATATTCGATAGTTCGATTGATCATGGTTAATTAGTATTGAATCGGGGATATTTTCAAGATTTTTAGGGGCTATATAAGTAAAACGTCGAAAACTAATGATATGTCTAAAACTAGGATTTGATGTTCCGATCCGTAAAAAATCTATTGGTGTTATTTGATAGATTCCTACCTTTTTGAGTTCATTTTCTATTACGTTATGTGGTATAGAAGGAGATACATTAGAAATAATTAGTTTTTCGTTTGGAGTAATTAGTTTCCAAAAATTTTTGAACAATATTTTCCGAAGTGAAGTAGATGCATATACGATCATTAACAATTCTGGATATTGCAAGTATATTTTTGGGGTCAACTAAGTTGGCTACAGCATTCAGGTAATCCTCGATTTTTGAGTTTGGAACTGTATTTACTACAATTGCTTGTTTTTTGGAAGGAAATAATATGTTGGTAGGTTCATTTAAAACTGTTGAATATAACTTTTGTGCAGTAGTATCATTTTTGGGGATTTCTTGTTGTGAAAAAACATTTGATGATGAAGCTTGGTTCATGTTGATGTACGGAACCTGAGTACGGTCCTCGCACCAATACGAAATCATTGATAATAACTCGATGTAATTAAATAAATTAAATTACTTACAGTTAATGACCAAAAATATCAACAACAAATAATAATTATTGTCAATAATTTACACTTTACTACACTTTTAGCTTTCAATGTTTTTAAACAAAACCACAAAAACTAGGTGCGATTAAGGTAATTAGGTGTTGCTTCGTTGAACGCTCGAAGTCGAATATTAAAACTAAATTGAAAACCACAATTTTTGAAGATATTCAACAGGCTGTAATGGAAGACAGAAATAATAAATAATGTGGTTGTAATAATTTATTTGTTTTTTTTACTAATTATGTGTTTGAATGGCATGCTCTTGAAAATTCTACTCTCCTATTTTGAGATATAAAATAATCTTTAAACTCATCACGAATTTTTAAACCAGTTATGTATTGTTTTTAGTAATACATCTCCTCCTACTTTCAGTAGTTCCGATGCTATTTGATCCAATCCCTGTGATTTATTGTTGTTCAATTTGGCTACTGCTGTTCTAATGAAGAAAGTTCTACAAGAAAATGCATAGTGTCATACGGCCTTTATAGGTGCCTATATATGGGGTAGGAGTATTTACAGTTCCTCATGACTCACCCTATATAATATCAAGTCAAATGCTTAACTCAGTTTATTATCTTTATTATTAGATACACAAACCCATTTAACAAGTAAATATAATGTAAATAAGCATCAAAGTGTAGTTAGTCATGAAATACCTACCTGAATTAAAGGGCCTTTAAAAATTCAATTTGAAATATATACTTTGCAGACTACCAGCTTACTTTAAAATATTTCAGCGGGCAACAAGGGTTTTTAGCTTAACCTTAAACCTTATACCTACCTATATTTCAATGCGAAAACATTTGATATTTTCGGAGTTTCCTTCCTTTTTCCAGTTTTATATACTTTTGAAATACGACACGGGAAAACGTGCTCAAAGATGAGGGTAGAGAAATAAAATTTGACACAGAATTAGTTACGAGGGTCTAAATAGAGAGAAAATGAATTGTGAGAGGGAAATAATCCTACGCTGTCCGCACCGCATTTTATAAAGTACGCTAAAAAGAAATACGATCCATTTCGAACGCCCCTTGATTTTTTACACATTTTACCGTAAATAGTTTAAACCATAAAAAAGCAATTTATTATTTCTACTGAGAAGTAACCACAAAATAAAAATAAACACATCAAAAATGTCTAAAGCCTAGTTCGCACTATACTAGTATTTTGGTCGAGTAGCGATAATTTAGTAACTAAACGTGTCTGAATAACAACAATTTAGTCGAGTAGATTAGTAAATAATTTAGTCGAGTCGATCCATTTAATTCTACTTTTTTCGGGCGAGTAGCACCTCCCACCACTCACTGGTTCACCTGCGAAACAAGTCTGAACCATTCAAATTAGTCGAGTTAATTAGTTGACGCAAAAATGTCGCTTCGCTGGTGCGAAGAAATAAGTTTGAAATTCGTTTCCAAATATTTTCCAAAGGCCCATACTAGGGTGCTTTCTAGATAACTGTAATGTTTGGTACAGAAACACTTGGATGAACCCAAAACAAATCTTTATTTGACTACATATCAAACACAATTGTCGTTCTTTTACCGGCAACCTAACTGAAATATAATGCGATAATTAGCAATACATGAGCGTCGCGAGTGATACTATATTTCGAATCCAAAACGTTTTGGTTCTTTTCTAGATCTTATTGGACATCTATGTGGGATGCCTGACTCTTGGATAACATCACTATCATTTTGAGAGTCTAGCTGAGGCTCCCCACCTAGATTTCCTGTTGAGTTTGTAGCGGCTTAGATAACTGGATAATTTTCCTCGTTATTTTGAATATTATTTTCCTCTGAACTATCGTGCATCGTCTCCGCAAATGTAATACCTTCTAAATTACTATTAAAAACTATTTTAATTTGATTACAACGTCTTTTCCACGTAAGTTTTAAAGTACCTGTCGACAGGTGCACTGTGTTCGTATATGTTAATAAAAATTTAGACAATGATAAATTAATATTTCTTTGATCAATATCTTTTAACAAAAAATGCTTGACTGTTTTAACGCTATTTTCAGCAGCACCGTTGCAATGTGCTGAAAAAGGAGGTATTGTTATATGTTTAATACCATTAATTAAAGTAAAATGTTTAAATTCTTGCGATGTTAGTTGCGGGATGTTATCGCTGACAAGTACTTCCGGTAAGCCATAACGAGCAAAACACTCCATAAGTTTAGAAATCGTAGGCATTGAGGTGATTGAAGATATTGGACAAACTTCCACCCATTTAGAAAAAGTATCCAAAATTATAAGAAAATTAGTTTTTCGTGTTTCGGCAAAATCTATGTGCACGCGTGACCAAACATTTTGAGTAATGCTCCAGCCTTGCAAAGGAACCTTAGGTAGATCTGCCTGCATGCTCTGACAAGGAATATTATTCTTGCCGAGAACTTCAATTTCTGTATTTAATGATGGACACCAAATATAAGACCTAGCTAATAATTTCATTTTAACTATACCCAAGTGAGCTTTATGCAATTCATTCAGTAATTTATTTCATAGTTTACTAGGAACAATTACTCTTTGTCCCCACAAAGAATCGATTATAATAATCGATTATAATAATGTATACTTCCCAAAAATGATTTTAGTTGTGTCACATTCGTAGGTTCTGGGATTTCCTCAATAGCCCGAATTTAATCTTGACTTTTAACGATAAATCTAATTTCCCTTCTTTCGACATTTTGTATTCACTTATACACAATTTAAAAATGTTTTTATTCAAAACAAATCTTTATTTGACTACATATCAAACAAACTTCAGTTTCCGAAGTGGAAATTGAAACGTCAATAAACGTATTTTAACCTTTAATTGTGGCTTATTCCCATTTAAATATATATTAACAACTGTCGTTCTTTTATCGGTAGCCTAACTGATAGCCTATAATGCGATAATTAGCAATACATGAGCGTCGCGAGTGGGGTTTATAATAACATGGCCAATACATTACAATAAAAATTACAGTAATTATGCCAATACATGTCTGTTATTAGTAATATTAATAAAATTGATGAAGCAGACGAAGCAGACAAAGTAAAAACCCAAAATTGGTATAAGATAATTTATTGAGTTAAAATAAATTAGTAAGTAACCAAAATACTACTTACATTTAGGTACAAGAATTATTTATTAATGATTCGGAAAACAGTTTAAACTATCCTTGACCTATTCTGACTACCTATCACCAGCAATCCAGGATAGTTTGAACTATGTTTTCCGAATCATTAATTAATAATTATTATACCGGCATGTAAGTAGTATTTTGGTTATTTACTAATATATTTTAACTCAATAGATTTTACTTTGTCTGCTTCATCAATTTTATTCATATTAATAATCACAGACATGTAATATTGCCATAATTACTGTAATTGTTATCTTCATAAGACAGCACCCTAATATGGGCTTTTGTAATTTCAGCATTTAATTTACCTGGTACTGTTAGACCTGAAGATGCTTAGCAAAGTGTAGTAAGCGAAATCGGTCGTTTTGGTAGTAAAATTAAGTTGATTGTGAGTAAGTCTTATTTTATTTCTTTTTACCTATATTACAATTTTATTGATTAATTCTATGTGTGCACTAGAAATCATTTTCGGTAGTTTTTTTAATTGAGGGATCTGCCAATTTTAATTTTACCAGGTTTATCGATATGAACATGACCCCTAAATGACTAATGAAAAGGTCACGTGGTCGATAAAGCTGGTACATTAGACAGAGTTGAAGGGACTGCTTGCATCAATGTTCTCTGTGGCACTGGGGGAACCCGAGTGTATTACAGCAGTCAGTCTATCTTTTATTATATGTCTATGGTTTTTTAGCCCTAGCAACCAGTAAATACGAAAAATCTCAAGTTGGAGTTTTATTACTTAGTTTTTTAGTCTTTTAAGTTTTTGTCAAATCTGTTAATACTACTACTACTTGTCGGTTTATAACGTTCTCCGCCGTTTTCCGACTTCCAATCGCCACTTAGACCGGTTGTTCCATAGATCTTCTTCTATGGCCCTCTCTCTCAGTTCTTTATTTATTCCTTCGCTCCAAATTTTTCTCGGTCAACCTTGTTTTCTCTTTGCTTCTGGTTGCGACTTTAGTATTTCTTTTGGCATTTGTTGTTCGTCCATTCTTTGTATGTGTCCGAACCAGATAAGTTGTTGTGTTGTTAGGTCATCTGTGATTGTTCGTTTGATTCCCATTATTTCTCTAATGCATTCGTTGGTAATCTTTTCTCTTCTAGATCTTCCTGCGGCTCTTCTCCAAAAATCCATTTCCGTCGCTTTCAGCGTTGACAGTGTTCTTTCTTTCAGTGGCCATACCTCACAGCTGTATAAAGTGATACTTTTTACTATAGTCTCATATATCCTCTTTTTATTTTCTTTGCTGATGGATTGGTCCCATAAAATGGTGTTTAACATTGTGATGGCTTTTCTCCCTGACGTATTTCTCTCTCTTATGGCTTTGTCTAATGTTCCATCTTGTGAAATAGTGATACCTAGGTATTTGTAGTAACATCAGTGCTTTATCGTAGTGTTATCGTCTAATACGAGATCTTTTGTTCTGCTCCAATGCACAGGTATTCGGTTTTCTTTTTATTTACTTCTAAACCCCATATATCATACTCTTCAATTAATTTTCGTGCCATATAGTTTAAATCGTCATAATCTTGAGACATTGAGTCATTGTCCTGCATTTTTGTTTTCATTCTTTTTAAAGCACTTTCGAGGTATATTTTAAATAAAATGGGAGACAAGCAACATCCCTGCTTTAATCCTTTTGATGTTATAAATCCTGTTGTTATTTGTGTCCCTGCTTTTATCTTTGTTATTGGTTGGTTGTATAGAACTTTGACGGCTTTTATTAATTCTATATTAATATTCGTGCTTTCCATTGATTGACACAGCTTCTTCAGTGGAACGCTGTCGTAGGCTTTCCGTAGGTCGACGAACAACATATGAATCTCTTGATTCCTTGCCATCTTTTTTTCTAATATCTGGGTTAAGAAGAAAATGTGGTCAATAGTGGATCGACCCGTACGAAATCCTGCTTGTTCTTCTGCTTCATAATCTAAGTATTCTCTCTCGATTTGGTTCTTTAACACCTTTCCATATATTCGACTCATAGATCCGGTTACAGCTATTCCTCGGTAATTTTCACAATTATTTTTATCACCCTTTTTATGTATAGTGCTAAGGTATGACATATTCCATTCCGTAGGGATTT
Organism: Diabrotica undecimpunctata; assembly: GCF_040954645.1. NCBI lineage: Eukaryota > Metazoa > Arthropoda > Insecta > Coleoptera > Chrysomelidae > Diabrotica > Diabrotica undecimpunctata. Next base: position 131,613,471 of record NC_092805.1, on the reverse strand, counting down.
CGCTTGTGTTTATGCATTCTTGAAAAAGTTGTCGAAGACATTCGTACAATTTGTTCGTTCCGTACTTAAACAATTCTCCGGGTATATCTCCTGGTCCGGGTGCTTTGTTCCTCTTCAGCTATTTACATACATTTTTAATTTCCTCTGTTGTTAATCTTATTGGCGAGCCAACTATTGAAATTCTATCTTGGTTTTGATTTCTATGTTCCTGAAATTCGACTCTATTCTCTTCCAAAAGTCCTTTGAAATACTCTTCCCAGTCTTTAGGTTTTATGATCTGTATTACTTCTTTATTCTTTTCTTTTGTCAATTTTTTTATCAGTTTCGAGCTTTCTGTGCTTCTGGTTTCTCCTAGATAAGTATTTATTCGTTGGCAGTTTCTTTCCCAAGACTCGTTCTTTTTCTAAGAGATTTTCCTTCGTACTTCTGCTTGTTTTTCCTTATATTTTATTTTGCTTGTAATGATTTAGAACTTAAATATTGTTGGTATAGTTGTCTTTTACATTTTATTTCTTCCACTATTTCGTTATCCTACCAGTATGGTTTGTTTACCTTGGGTTTTATGTAGTATCCCATTGCTTCAAATGCTGCTTCGTGTAAACAGTTTTTTATATGTTTATATAGCTGATCGATATTCTTGGGGGCGGGAATTTGTGGCTTCTTATCCAATCTGTTAATACTTTTTAATAAATTAACTGGATGTAAATAACAGTATACCAATAGTAAGTTGCAAACAGTTTTTTAGGTTGAAACTCTTCACACTTGATAGAAAATGCTGTTAGGTAATAAAAAGTTAAAACTCATTCGACCTGCATATAATATCATTAGTATGCAGTATAAAATTCTCTCCAAAAACATTCCAAAGAAGCTTAAATTCTAATGAGGATTTGTATACAACTAATTACGTTGAGACTGAATTTAAATTGTAAATTGTGGAGAAGTTCCCGAGTCTATGGAGGACTTTCGAATGAAGTAAGAAATACTAAACGGTTCTTTTTAACTTTTATTTGTCCTTTTCTCACTTGACTCTTCTTTCGGATTAATTTGGTTTAAACAATATTAAAAGTTATTCGGTTTAGATAGTCATCTGCTATTATAGAATAATTTAAAAAATAGTTCAAAAAATAATTACATATTAGATATCTACCAATGGAGACTTTGGTCCCTTTAGTAAACGCTGTTCAAAAGTTCGAAAATTCAAATTAAAATCGCCCACATATCTCCTTTGATCTACATGTTCTAAAGATTTTTAGTATTTTAGTTGCTATATTTTAAACACCGCTAAAAGCAATTTATTCCTATAGCAAATTTTAATCGATTTTATTATTAAATAATTCATATGCCTCTCAAGTTAAAGTTACTTTAAATAATAGTTATTTTTGTAGTATACTTTGTATAGTATATTTTGTAGGATGTATAGGCAAAGTTCATATAAAAAGTCAATATTGTTTAGGCAATCTTTCAAAGGAGTTTTCTATTATCCGGCTACCCTATCAACTTTTTACAATCGCTTACCGTATACCCACCGCAACTCAAGGGTAATTTAACTGAAGATGTTATACCGACGTGATTTCTATCTCTCAAAATACAGCACACGTTTCGTATTTTTCCCCTGGAATATGTGTCGATTGAATCGTCCCTGAACTCCCTCGGGATATTTCGAGGATCGATTAAGGACTCTGATATCGTTTGCAGAGTTTCCTTTCGTGGCTATATACCAAACTAACTACTTAGGGAAAGGCAGACCCATTCGATTTTTTAAAATAGTGATTATCTGATATCGATAACTAGATCAAATTTTTCAAGTTTTAAAAACTATTTTAAACTTAACTATTAATACTAAAATATTTTTAAAAAAATTCGAGTATTATTTGTGCATAATCCTTTAATTTTAACAGAGATTTTAAAAATTGGACAGGATAGATGACACGGTTGATCAGGATTTACATAGAATGTAATTTAAAATGTCTCAATTATCATAAATCTTATTTAAAGGATTGGTGGACTACTATACTACTATATTATATTAGTATAATATCCACCTATTTTAAAATGCTCTTGCAGTGTTCCATTCTCTTAACAATTTTTATGTGAGAGAAACCGTAAGATCAGCAAGTGTCAGGATAAACGAGCATGAAACATACATAAATAACTTGCCTGGGAGCAAGATAATAGTACATTGGAAATACGCATTATTAGTCATGAAAGAAAAAGACATCAAACAGAAAAAAATCAAATAAGCAGCCCTCATCTTACCTAATGAAGATAAATGTTTAGCAAATCAATCAGCAGAATGTAGCAGCCTCTGGTTGCTAATACTAAAAGAAGAAGTCAGAAATAATATACCATTAGCGGAATAATAGAAAGTTAGAGACACATTATTAACAATTATACATTATACATAAACACATAATTCATAAAAATAAACAACCATCAGAATTTGATATTATCCTGAGGGTGCAAACACCACTCTCACAATTTTAACTAAAAGCCTTCCTATTTGCGTACAAAATCGAGGCCAAGTCAGTCACATCAATTTGGAAAACAATAACGCCAAACACCTATTAGCTATAATAACAGATTACTATTTTAAAACATTTTTTTTTAAATCTTTTTCCGGAGTGGAAATCGAATGACTATTAAATAAATGAAATACAATTCTAAAATGTAATTTTCACTACAATTAATTGTGGCTTACTCCCATATAAGCTATTAAATGTGAATTTTAGAAACGAACTACAACGTTAAAACGGTTTTATTGTTTCATAATGTCAATGGACTCCCAATCATAAAAAAGTAGCGGAGTGCTACCATGTAAAGGGTTGCATTTTTGAGAAAGGGGCCAACTTGCCCCTATGCACTAGAGCGCATTTGGGCGAATTATATGTAGTTTTTACACAAAGAGTGACCCTTTCTTTTGCAATTTTGTTTCCATTTCTCTCTGTTGTCCCATTCTCCATCGTTTAGGCCTCTCTTACTCATGGCGTCGTCTACTTCGTTCCTCCAGGATTTTCGGGGTCGTCCTCTTTTCCTCCTTCCTATGGGGCTCCATTTTGTTATTCTCTTTATCCATCTGCTGTCGCTAGTTCTTCTTACATGTCCATACAACTAAAGTCTTCTTTGTTCTATATATGTTAGTATGTCTGTTTCTATTGATGTTCTTTGCTTTATTTCGTCATTACTTCTCCTATCCATTCTTATTACTCTGCAGCATCTTCACAGGCATTCCATCTCTGTTGCTACTATATTACTGCTCTTTTTCTTGTTTATGATCCAATTTTTAGCCCCTTATGTCATAATACTTTGCACTAATGTTTTATAAATCTGTGTTTTTGTCTTCATATTTAGGTATCTATCCCACCATACTGAGTTAAGTTGTCGGATTGCTGTTCTTGTTTGTCCTAATCTTTGTGTAATTTCTTTCTCTGTTGTTACCTTTTTCATGATTATAAACCTCAAGTATTTGAATTTATCCTTTTCTTTGATTGTTAAGTTGTCATCAATCTGTAGATCTTCTATGTCTTCTTCACTTGTAGATAGCTACTCTGCTTTCGCGAGGTTAATATCTAGGTCAGCCTTGGCATATTCTTCTTGTAGTTTCTTCATCATGTAGCTGAGGTCGTATTGGTCTTGTGCAATCACTACTTTATCGTCTGCAAAGCTTAACGTATATAGGTATTCGTTCCGTACCGGTACTCTCATGCCTTGCATTTTCTTTTCCATGTAGTCAAGGCTTTCGGCGAGTATATTTTGAATAGGATTGGAGATGTGGAGAACCCTGCAGGAGCCCTTTTGTTGTGTTGGAGTCTTCTAAGATTCTTGTTCCCATTTTAATGGACACTTCGAACAAACGGCTGAGGTTATTTACAGTGGCTCAGACCAAGTAGCCTCAATGCATGGGTATGCTCCGAAATAAATATAACTATTTTTCAACTTATAATGCATTGACAAATTGTATACAGAGTTTCTAAAACTTATGGACGAACAAGGAATACAATAGATAACGACTATATTATGGACAATGGATGACGAACAAGTGTTATGAACACAATTTGGATTCCGCGATACTTTAAGCACCCGAGAAGCCCTCTTCGCTATACAAGTGCTTATCCAGAGGTGCAGATATGTCAACTGTGATGTATATATTGAGATTCACGCCTTGGAAAGCTCTGGATGTGCATGTTTACATTTTTGAGTGTTTCGTTAGATTTTAGGTTGAATCTATTTGTATGCTTTCCTTTGTTACTAGGTGGCGCTGCAATATCACTGTCACGAAAAGTTTGAGCAATGAGATCTACACGTTTGCTTGATATGCCATGGATTGAACCAAAAGCATGTCTACAAACTCGTTTGGGTAGCTTACCCAGCTTTGTAAAGTATTTGTGGGAACAAGGGCGATCTTGCCTTTCATTAGTCTTTTTCGTGTTCTTTAAATAGTAGTAGTTTGAATCAACCCTCCTAACTAGGTATTTTGCAAATATTTGTCGCCTATTTTGTTAAACTTTTGTAAGACAACTTTTCTTGTTTCTTCGTCCACATTCTGAAAACACTTGTACCTGCAGTTGCAATTTAATCCAGTTAATCTCAGTCCCTTCTGTATTCCTTTCCAGTTCGTATATATTTTTCGTTCTGCAATAGCTTTTTTTTCATATTTCTTTTCCAGAGAGTGGGGTTGGCATTTTTTCTATTTTTAGTTACAGGAACAACTGGGGGCAACAGAGGTATGTTTTTTCTTTGGATTCTTCCTCCTAGCTGAAGGTCCTGCGACATCACTATTAAAACAACTTTCATCAGAGCTTAAAGGTTCATAGTCTGACTCACGAGCGCCAAACGGATTCATAATCGTTTGGTGCAAAAAGGATGCAGGTCCGGAGCTGCACCCTTCTTGCCCCAAATGAGTGAGGGGACAGATCCGTAAATACGTATAATTCAATCCGCCAATTTTTTTTAATTATGGCATATATTTCCACCCAAAACGGTCTAAATATGGAGCTGCATCCTTCTTACAGCAAACTCCTCAATTTGAAAACTGTTTTTTATTTTTCGTATTTTTTTATTCATTTATTTTTATTATATGTTAGAAGTCGTACTGTAAAAGAAACACAAAACATGGAGAGAAAGAATAAAATGGTATATAAGAAATACACAAGAAGATATAAATAGTCAAGTCATGTCATAGGGGGATTTAAATGAACTTTGGAAATCTAATTTAACGATATGTAGTAACTCCAGTAGCATAATTCAGCCATGGGATTAATTAATATTTTTAGAGAATATCCAAACATGTTTTGAAAACATTTTTACTGGGAGTTGAACTATTATCCGTATGCAAATTGATATTTTTGTTCCAACCTTCGTTCGTGTTTTTGGATAATCAATAATCATTTATATTTTCAGTATTCAATAAGCCTTTAAAATTTACTTCATAAATAATATTAAAAAATCACACTTTTGATCGATTTGCGGTTTAAAATGATGCTTTTGGTTTCCTTATACTTCACTTGTTATCAAACTTAATAAAGCAAGGAGATCAATATATTACAGAATATTTATTTCGAATTCTGCATGTAAATAATAAATAGAGGGCAAACACAAAACATCTCTTGAATAATTTGTAGCTCGTATCGATTAGGTGACCCAATTTGAAAGTTTTGCTTATTTGCGGCTTCTTTAAAAACTTCTTTTAATTTGGTGTATTTCGTATTTTAAAGATCTCGAATTTTATTGAAAGCTTTAATTTACAATTGGAGGAAGTTACGGAAGAAGCACTGCCGAAAGAAATAATAATCGAAATGATGGAAAAGTTTCTCGTTAACGAGGCATAGTCAACGAGAACTCAGCAAATTTAAATGGCATGGAAAATATATGACTGAAAATAAATTGCATTTCTTATAATATTCGATACTTTTTATATACAAGTTTTGTTTGTATATGTTCATATAACTATTAAGATGTAAACAATATATAACTATTTCATAAGTCTGTATCTAATCGTTATTAAGATCATTGTAGTTAAGTGTTGTTGTTCTTCTTCTTGTTGTTTTACTCCTTACTGAAAATAAAGACCCTCAAGGTTATTTTGACCTTATTTACAGCTGATCTGAGATGCTTTTTCGTGGTGCAGCCAAACCACGTTCTCAAATTTCGCAACCATGTAACCATATGTATCAAGTTTAAATTTGTAATTTAAAATCCTTTATTTTAATCTACTTGAATAAAAACACCTTAGTTTGCTTGGGTTAAAATAAACATTCACTTGTTTGTTTACGTAAACTAATGTCGGAGTTTTCTATTGAGACCGACCTGAGAATCCCCGATCAAACGATTCAGCGTTGAGTGTCATAGTCCCTGGGGGAAGTTTCGCGACTGAAATTGCAATAATGTGTCAGAAATATTATTTATTAACGATCGAGCTTTTAAACAAGCCTTGGTCAAAATTACAATAATTTCTAGTACAGTCCATGAAAAATTAAATAAAAATCTAAGCCTTTGTTCACTAGCCAAAGATAGGAGTGGAAATATTTTTGTTTTTTTTTTATTGCTGAGAAAGGAACCCGCAAGTCTACAGTGAAAGCAAGTATACTAATACAAAGAAATTCTCATTCAGTTTATACCTTTTTTATACTGCTTTAGCAGATAACTATTAAGCTAAATATGTCTGTTTGGCGATTAATATGAAAATGGCGACATATCTCTTTATTTTTATTTTTCTTTCATTACTCGGTGTAGTTCAGTGTAAGTGTTTTTTTAAAGGGGTTTTCCCATAATTTTTTTCCATGTTTTCATCACTATTGTTTTTTGTATACAACCTAATAATATATATAATAATAATAATAATGTAGGCAAATTTTAAACTTATATATTTTTTAATAACATTCAATAATGAGATTAATTTTAAATATGTTTACCAGGTCATAGAGAGAAATTAATAATAAAGTTTTTCTAAAAATGTGCGAAAGTATTAAATTTTATTGACATTTCTGTTTGTAAGATCTAAATTAACATGTCCAATTAAATCTATGTTTTATGTGCTACCAAATATGGCTTGTACGTAACAATTTTGTATTGTTTAATTCCTCTAATATTTTGTTTCTCTCTCGGACGACAAGTAAATAATTGCTAACAGGTTTATTTGTCTATATCTGTGTATTCGTTATTGTTTATCTTTATTTGTCATATCTGGGTGTAACTAACAAATATATCATCATCATTATTGCTTTACAACCATGCTTGGGTCCTTGCCTTATCAAGAATTTCTCTCCAGTTGCACTTATCCATCTCTTTCCTCAGGCAAGCTAGTATATCCATATTTCTTATGTCTTGATCGATGTTGTCTAGGGAATCTTCCTCTTATTCTCTGACCGAATATATCAGCCTCATAAAAATTACGTTGCAAGGGTCTTAAGCCGCAGTAAGAGTAAATGGAGAAGAGACTCCTCTCTATTTGATATCAATATCGGAGTAAGATAGCGAGACGTACTAGCAATCATGTTATTTAATCTAGTTTTTTGAGGCAGCAATCAGCACGAGGCGGCATCACTGCACATGCAAATGATTTAGCTATCAGTAGCAGGAGAAGGCAACGAATTATAAAAATGTTCAGGGAAATTGATCCCAACGCATAAAAAGGGGAGCTTCAAATAAGTAACACAAAAACCAGGCATATGCCAGTCAAAGAGACATCTATCAATAAAAATATTATCGCAATAGACAACTATAATGGACACCCATACCATTGAAAGTGTGGATGTCTATTATATTTGGGCACAGAAATAAATTAAAAGAATTCACATACTATGTTAATAAAAACATCTAAATTATTAGACAAAAGAACCAAAATGGATAATTAGAGAACATTAATTGTACCAGTAGTATTCTATAAAACTAAGATCTAGGTAATAACAAAAAAGGTACAGTTTAAGTCAAAACATTCGAGAAAAAAAAAACGATAATGGGAAAAGTATATGGTTAGGTACAAGAGGAGGACGGGGAGGACGGGGAGATTTAAAAGAAACTACGAGATTAATGAAGTGAATAAAGGGCACGATATTGTAAGATATTAAAAAAATTAAGGAATTCTTTGGATAGGACATATCCAAAGACAAGAAGATATAAAAGAAACAAATGGAAATTCCAATGGAAGACGACGGGAAGATGAAGAAAAAAAGAAAGATTCAGAACGAGATGGTTGGATGACGTATAAGAAGATATGAAAACTATGAATGTAAGGCAATCGAGGAAAAAGACACAAGAGAGCTCTGAATGGAACGGCACAGCCAGACACGCAAAGGTATATTCAGGGTTATGATGAGAAAAGAAGATAAAATAATTGTGGTTGGAAGATTGATTATTTGACAAGTATTCCAAGAATCTGGAAATCTCGATCACTAAAAGAGTAATAATGTAGTTTAATGAATGCTATTTAACAAATGTCAAGACATTTAACAGGAACAAGAAATGCTATTTATCCACATTTTGAATCTCGGTGAGGACATATTTGCAGGTTTGTGATAATATCAAGATTATCATTTAATAAAATTTTACCATTTATTAACTCTTTCGTTGTTACCTTTCATTTATAAATAAATTAAATTATTATATCTACAACATAACATTTATAATACCTATCCATACTGTGAGCAATACTGTTGATACATTCTGTATACTGACATCTAAAACTATCGAGGACTAAGTTGTACCCTTTTTGTAACCTTGAGGCTGCGGACGAGATCAATCAATATATCGGGATCAGCAAAAGCATCACAAAAAATGTCGCTATTCTGCTGTTCCGAGGACGTCATTTTCAATGGCCAATGAACTTAAATTCGCTTTGTAAAATTAAAAGATTATCCAATATTTACAAAAATGAGGAACGTATTAATATATGTTGTTAATGAAATATAATACTTAATCGAAATACATAAGAGAAAAGAGTTGTTGTTTTTATTTTTTATGGATTATATAAAAATCTTAGTAAATCCTAGTAAAGAATTATATTCTATATAGTGCAAAAAAAAAATTATAATCACCTTCCAAGAGAAATTAAATCCGCAACATCTTTCATTAAGTTTCGTAAGATGACAAAAATCTATCTCTCTGAAAGACCATATTATTCAGTTGACGAGTTTCTTAATGTATAACAAAGAAACAAAATTAATATTGTTTATAATTACATTTCGGTGTCTCAAGCAGTGGCTACAATTTGTCTCATTTTTTGTTGTCTGTACAAATTATGTAAGTGATACAATAATTTTATTAATTTAAAATTGTATTGTTCTGTTTTTTTATTATATTTGTTTTTGTTATATACTTTTATACTTATTATACTTTTTATACTTTTTGTACTTTTTGTACTTTTTGACCGATTTTTTAGCTTTGTCCATAAAATTGTTTAATAATTTTCAGTTACTAACACTGGCGAACTTTTGCATGCCGCAAAAGACAGACGTCTGACCTTAAGATAATTCGCCAACGCACTATAGGTGTACGGCACCATAAGAAGAAGAAGAAGACAATAAAGCATATTTCTATTCTATTCTATTCTATTCTATTCTATTCTATTCTATTCTATTCTATTCTATTCTATTCTATTCTATTCTATTCTATTCTATTCTATTCTATTCTATTCTATTCTATTCTATTCTATTCTATTCTATTCTATTCTATTCTATTCTATTCTATTCTATTCTATTCTATTCTATTCTATTCTATTCTATTCTATTCTATTCTATTCTATTCTATTCTATTCTATTCTATTCTATTCTATTCTATTCTATTCTATTCTATTCTATTCTATTCTATTCTATTCTATTCTATTCTATTCTATTCTATTCTATTCTATTCTATTCTATTCTATTCTATTCTATTCTATTCTATTCTATTCTATTCTATTCTATTCTATTCTATTCTATTCTATTCTATTCTATTCTATTCTATTCTATTCTATTCTATTCTATTCTATTCTATTCTATTCTATTCTATTCTATTCTATTCTATTCTATTCTATTCTATTCTATTCTATTCTATTCTATTCTATTCTATTCTATTCTATTCTATTCTATTCTATTCTATTCTATTCTATTCTATTCTATTCTATTCTATTCTATTCTATTCTATTCTATTCTATTCTATTCTATTCTATTCTATTCTATTCTATTCTATTCTATTCTATTCTATTCTATTCTATTTTATTCTATTCTATTCTATTCTATTCTATTCTATTCTATTCTATTCTATTCTATTCTATTCTATTCTATTCTATTCTATTCTATTCTATTCTATTCTATTCTATTCTATTCTATTCTATTCTATTCTATTCTATTCTATTCTATTCTATTCTATTCTATTCTATTCTATTCTATTCTATTCTATTCTATTCTATTCTTAACTCTTACCTTAAACTGTATCATTTAGGGATTCACATTAAACATCATCGTAAACATATATTTTGTACGAGTATATCAACATTATTTTATTTCATTCAAAATTGTTTTGCTTTTCTAATACAGTTTATGACGAAGATATGTAACTGGAGAATAATTCTAAAATATCGTTGTTTATTAATGCCATAGCATTTCTAAAGTATGTATACGATCGTCAGAATTCACAATAGATTGGCAGTAAACTTTTTTCATGTATATAGGCGGGGGTCCTACGTAATCTGTGCCTTTTAAGAATTGCAAGGCAATACAGACGATGTTAAAGCTGTAAAAAGAGAGAAAATGGGGAATCTAAAATTGCATTCCACAACATTTCTTCTCAACTAAGCAAAAATTATAAATCATACTCATCACTCATAAAGAGTATATCGAAAGAAAAGAAAGACAGTAAAGATTTGATTTCACGAATAGTGCCTCTGTATATTCGCTTATACGAATTTCATCATACCAGGAATCAACAGAGCGACTTTTACCGAAGCTCTGAACATGAAAACAATCTTTCCCGTCGAAAGGAAGCAACAATAAAATGGTTTCAGTATGGACGCTAAAGCGATAAATTTGTCGCTATAGCGTTCATACTTACTATTTTTTTTATTTATATTTCCATATTCCATATTTCTTATTTTAATCAAGGATCTTAATTTTATGATCCAATTTATAATTTTCCTATAAGTTTAACGATCTTAAAGAAATGGCCACCTAAAGTGAAGTTACTTGCAGTTTTTGAAATTGAGTAAAATCGTAGCGCGCTGTAAAATTTATCTTGGCTTCTAAGCAACTTAGAACGTTTTTTTAATTTGGTGAAACTAGTCGAAATAATTAAATTTGCCACATTTTCATTGTCTTGCAAAATCGGACAATCCCGCAAAATGTAACACGTTGTATTTTTCAAAATTCAATTACCATGATATAATAATAAATTTCCCATTATTCACTTAATCTTAATTTACCTGTAAATATTATTTTATATTGTACAATACAATTGTTTAAACAATTTAATACTTTATGATATACTTAATTGGCATACTATTAAGAAAATACACTCTAATAAATCGTAAAAAATATTGTTTCATCATATATTAATTTATTTATTGCAAACGTTTAAATTTATAAATCGTTAGTTAGAACAGGTTTAGTAAAATTCAAATAAACGTAAACTCTAATTTCACTATTTGGAAGAGTGATTCATCGTTTGAAGGCGTAGAAGTGGGGAAAGACGTATGAAAATCCAGTGGCGTACACTCACTTTTATTTCAACGATAATTATATTATATTGTTTAAATATTATTGTTCAAAATAGGCCACAATATATTTATCTGCAGGTTTTTACTGAAGTTTCCATCTCTATATCCAAAGACCGTTTTCAAAGATATAAATTATAGTTATATTTATTTTATTTGTTTATGATTATATATTAATATAATCTTATATTATTTATTTTTTTTAAATGTAAAAATGGTCTCTGGAATAGAGATCGAAACGTCAGTAAAGTAAACATGTAAATAGATGTATTGTGGCTTATTTCTACATGCAACACATGCACTACCCATAGAAACGCCAATGTAAATGAACCATAGTTGATGTCGCGATCGACATTTCTTCGGCGAAAAAATAATAAAAACTAGTTTTTCCGCTATGTCTGTGTCGGGATTGTAAAACGGAGTTTCATCGCTAATTCCAACGAAGCCAAACGATTGAAAAATAATGTTTTAAAATATCGATTTTTATTTTATAAATTTAAATATGTAACGAAACGGAACATATAAATAAAATTTATTTCATTACAATTTTGTGCTTAATTTTTACTATTGAAAAAATCATGTTTTTTGGTATTTTTATAACGGTAATAATCGCCGCGTAGAAGAATACAGGTTTTGTATGACCATAATTACTACTTGTGAACAAGAATTGGCTACACTGTATGACAACTTCTGGTCAAGTCTACTATAGAGAAGCACAAAAATAAATATACTACTTTATATCTGTCACTCCAGTAAATAAGTGGTTAAGTCAATTTTGCATAGTTTTCAAGAGATGAGTTACAAGTTTGACAACATGTCATAAATCGATTTTATACGATAGAATGCTAAAACATTTACAAAAAAATTAGATAGAATACAAATGTATTATTGGTCTCATTCTGTAACTACTAAGTGATTAGGATACTGAGATATGAGACTTAACCATTTATTCACCGTCGACTTACCCAGTTATTCACATCAATATATTAATAAAAATAAGCCAATCTGTGTATTTTATTTCTTGGTTTAATGACTTAAAACAAAAAAAAAGGATATCTCTTTATTTTAAATTTAACAAAAACAGTTTAACAGTTTGACAGTCGTCAGGATCCAATTCTTCCAGGTCAGGATCATTGGCGACATCGTTTTTCGTTTTCAGGTTTTGATAAAATGAATGGAATGAAGGATCTATTAAAGGCAATAAAGACAATAAGTCTTTTTTCTTTTCTGCTGCTATCGGTACTGATTCGTTGTTAATATTGGGTAAACTAAATAATATAGTTGGACGTCCTCTACGAGCAAAATTTATTGTTTTGAAATGATCTTCTTCTTTTAATGAGCACTTAAATGAAATGTGGCCGCCGCTTTGAGCATATTGAAGCCATTGGACAGGTTTCCACAGAAACCGTTCGACATCATTATCAATTTTTTTAATAATGTAAGGGCCATGTTTCTTCACAAGCGAATTAAAATCGAAGAAATTCTCTTTCAACATCATAACAATTTCAAAAGGATTTTTTTGTTTAGCAATTCTGATTAACTGTGCCCAGTCGTTAAGATGATTTATTTTTAAATTAGTTTTTTTCTTGGCCCTTTCAATAACGGAGTGGTCAGTATCACACTCCATATGGGTATGACCACTAACCAAAAATTTGTGGTTGATCTTCAGGTTTGCCTTTTGATTCACAAAATTAAGAAACATTAATGCAACGACGTTATTTTTGTTTTGACCGCCACACGTATCGAAATAAAATGTTACTTCTGTTTTTTCAGAAGACAAGTGTGTTAAAAAATGATTAACACATGAGGCGATTTCATTAGCTCCCCTGCCAGATATGGTTTCATCCCACAAGTAGCAAGTTGCTTTGTCTGTTACCATGTCATGCACCGTGAGGTTAAAGCTCCACAGCTGCCTCTTGTAGAAAGAAACTGAGGTTGTAAGGTAAGGGGTAGGCAGGCACTGTTGCAAGTCAAATGCATAAACTCCTTTCGATTGATTTTCTTTAGCAATTGCCTTGTCTCGACTTTTCTGCTCATAAGCAAATTTAGCCATGTTATGATGTTCGTCTCTTTCGGCTATTAATTGGGTTTTATATTCTCCTGAGGATAATTTAATTTGTACATTAAAATTGTCACATTTGTGACATGTATCTTGCTTTGGTTTTTTAAAAGCTAAACCTAAATCACGAAAGATTTTAGTGTAAATAGTTAGGCAAACAGAAGATGCTCGTCCTTCCTTATACAAATCAAACATTTTTGAAATAGTCAAATTGGATGGTAAAAATTTCTTATTAGTTCGATTTCGACAATAGTGGCTCTCGTAATTGGGGAATGACAAAATATGGGACTTGACATTCTGCAAATCTTTTAAGCTCCATTTACTTTGAGGCGAGGCTAAACCTCGTTGGTCTTTTTGTATTATACCACTTGCAGAATTGGTCTTTTTTTCTATTACTAATTGGACAAAATCTTTTGTTTCGTCCAATATTTTTTGGAAACAATCTCGGCATACTTTTACTTTTTGTTTATCAATTATTAAATGGTACGAGCTGCATGACCTGTCTTTTTTTTGGAGTAATAATATATTTTTTAGTCTTTTTATCATTTATTTCTATTAAAGAACCAACGTAACTGGCCCTCTTGTTTCTACTTCCTAAATTCCAATAGTTTTAGAAGCAAATTTTTTTATCATTTTCTGTTATCCTGTCATTGCATTTCATTCTACATGATTTTAAAGTACCCATTGTTCGTTCAGAAATTATTTTTTCTTTTTCGGTTATATATGATTTTCCTAAATTTCTCAATTTTTTCCATTCGGCTCTCTGACGTCTGGATCTCCCTCCTTCAATATCTTTTTTATTATTATTAGTTCTTACCTCAACAACTTCAGTGTTACATGAATTACTTCCATTGTTGTCTTCTTGGCACATATTTGTTTTTTTCGTCCGCTTAGTGTTGGAGTTTCCTTCATCTGACGAGCTTGAATATTCAGGCTGTGGTAAATAAATCGGATCAGCAATGCTATCATCTGAACTGAAATCTTCCAGCACGTCAACTGCAACGATATTACTAGCTGATGATGTATTTGTGACATCCACATCTGAAACAAAGAACTGTTCTAGAAAGGTTTTGCACAAATCTAAGTAAGTAACCTTTCATTAAATCGCTATCATTATTGTCCTTTAGTTTGTTGTCTTCTTGGCACATATTTGTTTTTTTCGTCCGCTTAATGTTGGAGTTTCCTTCATCTGACGAGCTTGAATATCCAGACTGTGGTAAATAAATCGGATCAGCAATGCTATCATCTGAACTGAAATCTTCCAGCACGCCAACTGCAACGATATTACTAGCTGATGATGTATTTGCGACATCCACATCTGAAACAAAGAACTGTGCTAGAAAGGTTTTGCATAAATCTAAGTAAGTACCTTACCTTTCATTAAATCGCTATCATTATTGTCTTAGAGTTTGTTGTCTTCTTGGCACATATTTGTTTTTTTCGTTTGCTTAATGTTGGAGTTTCCTTCATCTGACGAGCTTGAATATCCAGGCTGTGGTAAATAAATCGGATCAGCAATGCTATCATCTGAACTGAAATCTTCCAGCACGCCAACTGCAACGATATTACTAGCTGATGATGTATTTGCGACATCCACATCTGAAACAAAGAACTGATCTAGAAAGGTTTTGCACAAATCTAAGTAAGTACCTTACCTTTCATTAAATCGCTATCATTATTGTCCTTTAGTTTGTTTGAATCAAAAGCAGGCAGCACAATCTTTTTTGACAAAGCTTTTTCTTTTAATTCTCTCAAAAATATTGACCGGGAATGCATATTTTAAACAGAATGCAGAAATAGTACGAAGAAATAATGTTATCAGTCATAGAGTAAAAATAAAATGAATGTAAATTTTTAATTTATCCTCGATAATAATATCGTTATATGCGCGTGTACTTCCCCGAATAGTGTTAATTAATAATTCAATAAATGTACATACAACGCTATCTAACGACTAGTGTATAACTACGCTGTAGCTCATACAAAGGTATCTGCTTTGGATCGTAAATTAGCCAGAAAATGTCGTGATGTAATAACTTATATTATAGTTAACCAGTTGTGCACACTGGTCCAAAAAAGGTCAACTCGACTTAACCTGTTAAGCACAGAAAACGATTATTGGTCATAACTGGGCAGGTTAATTTAACCATTTATTTCCTAAGACATTATTTTATATGTTATTAGGTAAGTCGAGTTAATCTAAATAGTACATAAATTTTAAAGATGGCCAAAAATACACATACGTATAACTTTGGCTAGAGTCAGCTTACAACTTAACTACTTGTTCACAACATCGGAGTTCACATTCTTTCCTCATTTGTGCACTTAACCCATTTTGGCAAAAATTCGACTTAACCACTTATTCACTGGAGTGACAGATATATTCTGTAATTTCTTATGAGGAAACGCAAATTGCAATTGAGAAAACAGGCAGTTTTCGAGGGCCGCTGTGTACATTTAAATTTAAGGATATTCGGCGTTTAAGCTATGAAACCACTCTTCTAATTTGAGGATTTCTACTACAAATAGTTGATATATGTTTATTTGAAAAGTCTGTAATATATACGTATATACAACGTATAATAATATATCGTGTGTTCCAACGAAAATTTGAAGCCCCTTCCTCCCAGAAACTCAGAAACCAAGAGTTTCTTCAAAATTTAAGAAAATACGTCAATTTGTATTGGGTGGGAGACGAATTCCCATGCAAAATTTATGCCCTCAAATTTAACCTCCTACATCCACGCTGCAACCACCAGTTTTTTTAAATAGCTAGTGAGGTCAAGTGGCACATCATTTGAAAGATAATTTTTTTCTCTAGACGACACTGTATTTTTTTTTAATGTAAGTAATAACTGTGAAAATAATTTTGGATTTAACTAATTTATTGGTTGAATACCAGTAATAAAAAGAAAAACATAAAATTTCACCAAATTAACCAATTAAATATTCTAAGTGACCCCCAATACAATAAATAAATCAACCTGCAAATTTATATCAACACGCCACTGTGTTGAAGAGTGGCGAGTGTACTTTTATGATAAACGGCGAAGTGAATAGACAACATTCTCGTCATTAGAGTAACGGTAATTCTCTTTTATTCATACGCATATACAAACAACTCAGAAATTAAACCTATGAGTTGGCATTTTAGGGAATCACGTTATTGGACCAATACTTCTTGAAGGAAATTTCAACGGAACAATATATTTGAATTTGTAGGAAGACGTTATTGATCAGCTGATCACTGACACGTTGGAATCGATAATTATCTTGTAGAGGATGAACTGATTTTCCAACAGGACGGGATACACCCACATTATGATATACGCATAAGACAATTTTTAAATTAGCATTTTGAAGTGGTCCAATAGAGTGGCCGGCCAAATTACCGGAACTTTCGCCTTCGGATTTTTTTTGTGGAAATACCTAAAATCAAAAATTTGTGCCACTCTGCCTATCTTGCACAGTTGCGACAAAGAATTGTGACAGAATGCCGATTTTGGCACCGGACGTATTTGCAAATGTACGAAAAGGCGTTGAAAATAGACTGTATTATTGTATGAAGGTCATTTCCAATATTTAATTGATTAATTTGATGAAATTTTATGTTTTTGTTATTACAAATATAAATTAGTCAAATCCAAAATTATCTTCAGTTTCTCTGCAATTAAAAAAAAATAGTATCGTATTGAGAACAAAATATCTTTCAAATAATGTGCCCCTCGACCACACTTGCTATTTAAAAAAACTGGGGGTTGATGCGGGACAGTAGGGGGTTTAATTTGAGGGCATAAAATTTTCATCAAAATTTGTTTCCCTCTAAATACAAATACAAATACTAAATACTCTAAATACTAAATACAAATTGATGTGTTTTTTTTTATTTTGAAGAAACTCTGGGTTTCTGAGTTTCTCGGTGGGTCAAATTTTTGTTGGAACACACTATGTAGTATTCTCAATATAACACAAAAAAAGCAAAACCAGATTTACCATGTGTTTGTATACAAAACAATACAAAAAAGGCAGGAAACAAAGCAGCCGCTGTGTGCTCCAAAAATTTTCTCCAAAAAATTTTAGTTTTAGGAGAGGCATTGATAGTGTATTGTATTGTTCTTGTGGCTTATTTACATAATATAATGAATTTTAGGACATATGCGTTTGAATATACGTTTTTTAACCATTTACCCAAACCAACTTGTTACAATTAACTGTAATGAAAAACAAGGAATTTATTGTAAATGTTTATAACTGTCAAAATTTGTTGGGACTTATCCAAACTTGCAACCTACTTGCTTCTACGTCTTACCCCTCGCTGCAACATTGCGCTGTTCAATATTTGACTCTGCGAAAGATTGCACACTTGCTCTCTCTTAAGTTTCAACTGCCGACTTGCCGACCGAAGCAGCCATACCGGACGTGAATCATCCGATCACGTGTTAACAATACTGTAAGTTATAACATTTCTTATACAAATGCAGAGAACAAATAAATCATATATAAATAGTCTCCCGTTTTATACCGCTTCGCGGCTTTGGGAGTATAGCAGGGTAGTCTGCTATATCTAGGGCCTACGGTATACAAGGAAGGTAACATGGCCAGTGCTACGCTTCAACCGCCTATTATTACCCCTGGTTTTACCCAAGGTACTCATTTTATTCAGGCTGAGTCGACCTGGGGCCTATAGGCAATTTTAAAAATGTCTATTTATTCTTGCCGGCGGTAGGATTCGAACTCCGGACCACCGGCATGCGAGGCAAGCATCCTACCGCTTGCGCTACGCTGGCCCTATAAATCATAATTGTATTATATACCAAACAATTTAAAAGTATACTGTTTATAATTGCAATACATTTCTACTGAGTAAGAAGTAGTTTATTTAAATCCGTACAACAAAAAGAACCACCGCTTAATGGAAATACACCAAAAGTCGAAAGAATAATCTGAAGTAATTATACCTAATTATTTGTAGAACCGCAAGATTTATTCAGTTACACATGGACGGTGTTAGAAAAACCTTGCCCGTTTCCAAAATGACTTTTTTCTAACATCATATTTAACAACAATTTTAAAATAAATAATAAATTTCTGGATAAATGCTTAAAGCTAAAAATTTTAAGAATTTTAGGTAAAATCTTCTGGGACTACTTTATGGACAAAACAGTTGTTGTTTAAATAATTCGTCTCTGGGATAAACAATAAATATTTTACATAAACTGTTTAACACAAATTTAGCGCACATGCATACCTATGATACCCTCATTGTCACAAATGTTTGAACATTTACAATTGTTATTGCAGTAGTTATAAACATTTATTCAATATTGCTAAAAATACCCGTATTTAGCTTAATTGTTTATCGATTTTAATTTTTTAAATATAAAATTGAAAGTCTTTTATGCTCTAAAATTTCCAGTCTACCGATTATTTATAAAATTTAATTTGAAAATTATATAAGCAAAATACTAAATTTTGTGCTTTTCACATTGTTTATAAAAAACGATTTCATATCTGGTTGTACCTTTTTATGCATTTAGTATTAGAAAGGTTCTCCATTCATTAAAAACTTTCAGATATCTACTAAACTTGTTTACGCGAAATAAATATTGTTTTCTCTGTAACTTATATCTACGTATCTACGAATGTTTACACATATCCTACGGAGACGTTCTGTATCATTTCTTTCTTATCGTTGCTCCGTTCGGATTGAGATTGAAAATTGGAAAGGAAATCGAGAACTGACACTGCTTCCTACGGATAAATAAGATCCGGATATTTGGATTATTGAATAAATCATATAATCTCAGTAAAATGATACAAGGAAATTTTATGATAGACAAATTTAACGTAACCAGTTTTGTAGAATATGTTATTATATGGAACTATTATTTAAACAATTTTTCCTTCAACAAAAATGATCAGTAAAAAATAGGTTTAAAAAAAAACAATCCGCTCTGGGCTAGGCCCAGTTCGGAGACTTATAGAACTTCGGAGAACATAAAATCATAATGAGTGTACATATATATATATATATATATATATATATATATATATAAAATTAAATTACCTGGGCCTACACTGTACTTGCGCTTGTTCACGATTTTACAGAGCTTCGAACTATCCGCTTTTGTGTGCTGTTGTTATTGTTTTTTGTTTTATTTTCTCTCCGGTGATTTTTGTTTTCTATCTGGTATTAACGATCGGTCTTACATTGTGTAGCTGCTTTTATACTCTCAGTATGTGTAGGGACGTGGTCTGAGTGGAATGGGTTGTCGCTGAAGCAGTGATCGCCTATGTTGCCGGCAGTCTTTTATCGTCATCGCGCGTGTTTAAGCTGTTAATAATTCTCGATTTTAATGAGCGGATGGGAGCGACGGTTTTTGCTTTTTCGAAATCTGTTTTGTGGCGTACCTGATTATGATGTTGGTCAAAGGCTGGAGTAGTATCGGAATGTTTTACAGATATAGAATGTTCATAAATACGGTTATGAATTCGTCGGTTTGTGCTATATATTTACGTATGCAAATGGAATATGGTATCCCATAGACACCATGGTCTTCATTAAGGATTTGGTCCTTTACGGATCTGACGAGATTGAACAACTTGGAGTTAGTAGTAAAGATGGTTTTGATGTTTAGAGGGTTAAAAGTTCTACTGATTTTGTCAGTGACACCTTCAATACAAGGTAGAAAAATTGAATGTTGATCAGGCGGTAAGGTTTCTTTTTTGGATGAAATGGGGTTTAGATGTTTTTGAATGCTCCTTTTGATTTGGGTGTTATGGTAGCCGTTTTGTAAGAGTGCCTTATTAAATTGATTTTGGATGGTCTGTGATTGTTGTCGCTAAGTCTTATAAAAGTGGAAATAAGAGTGTTGATAACGGAATTGAGTTGAGTAGGGCGCTGATGTGACTTGGCATTAAGATAACAATTTGTATAGGTGGGTTTTCGGTACATGGAATAGAAAAAACTGTGAGGTGGGTGTTTCTAAATAAGAACATCAAGAATTGGCAAACACACTTCAGACGCAACTTCCATCGTGAATTGAATACTGGGATCTATTCCATTCAGGTGGAAAAGAAAGAGATCCAATGTGTCTCTACCATGGAGCCATATGATAAATGTGTCATCAACATGCTGTGACCAGTAGTGGATTTGAGATTTGATGAGGACTTAGTTGTTGTTTCAAAATATTCCAAGTAGATCTCAGCTACTACAAGAGAGAGAGAGAGAGGGATCCCATTGGGGTACCTTTGATTTGACGATAAAAATGATTTTGGAATGAAAAGTATGTATTAGACATACAGTGTTTTATAAGAGATAAAGTGTCTTGGGGATTTGATGTTTAAACTCCAAGATGGAAATGTTTTTATCGATAGGAATGTTGGTTATTAAAGAAATAATGTTAAAACGAACTAGTATATCTGAGGATGAAATAGAAATGTTTTTCAGAAGATCAATGAAATAAAAAGCAATAAAAATTTTCATTTTATTCGGATCTACTCTATATGAGTACAAGAAACCAATTCGCTAACGATTTCTGCTTAGTTGAAGAGACATGTCGTGGAATGCAAATTTTAGATTCCCCATGTCTCTATTAACATCTTTATCAACGTCTGGCTATGCCTCGCAATTTTTAGAAGGCTCAGATTCAGGCAGTTTTCTGAATTGTGTTTCCAAACTATTTTACGGATTTAATATCAGATGTCGCTATTGCGTCCGTTTCGAAGCCATTTTATTGTTGCTTCTTAAAGACAGGAAAGATTAATTTTCACGTTGAGAACGCCTATGAATAACTGTTCTGATGAGCTTTATTAAAGCGAAATACATATAAACAGATACATAGACGATTTGTACGTGAAATGAAATCTTGACTGTCGTTTTCATTTTTTGGCAAATGACGAGACGTTTTCGGCTTATAATTGTAAGGATAAGGCTAGATATTTTGCCAATTTCTGAGTGAAGTAATGACGATGGGTCTTAGGGGGGAATTGTGCTTATGGATTTTTGGAACGCCTTATATGCTTGGAATTCGGGATGATTTTCTATGGGTATAAGAGATTTTTTGACGTATGGAGGTAGAGTAGACGTATTTATGATGGATTTGGTCGTTTTTTTCTAGATAGGTGGTGTCATCTTTTGGGACGCATTTGTATTCTGTGGAATTGACAAGTTCAAACATTTTGTGTAAATATTTAGAAGGGTTGAGAATAACAGTGGCATTACCTTTGTGGACCGGAAGGATTACAATTTCAGGGTTATTATAAAGTTCTTTGACAGCACGTCTTTCTAATAGACTGATATTTGACAGTCGGAGTACGGATAATTCTGGCGACATCTTCTCTGGCAACTTTGGCTTGGCCGGAAGGAGGATGAGAAATAGCTTTTTCAGTTTGACAAATAAAATTGAATAAAACTGATTGAAAAATTTATTGTAAATATTGTAAAATAAGTTCACAAAAGTAATGCGATTTTAAGCATACAAAAATTTAAAATAACTCGCATCAACATAAAGGACATTATTTTTTTTATTCGAAATGTTAGCCTTCTTACACGAATTAAAAAACTACGACCTATGTCCTAAAACCCTTAGAACCCGACCCTTAGATTTTTTTATCTCAATTTACTATTTCAAGAACTGAATTCATAAATTCAAAAGTCAAAAAGAACAAAAGTCGCAATATCTCTCGTTTTAATCAACTAGAATTGATATTTTGTTTTTAATTTGGGGTAGCTCGTTGCATAGATTATGAAAATGTAATTATTTATTTTTTAAATTGTTTATTCAAACCAAGTAATTTGTTTAAACAATTTAAAATAAATATTTATTTTGCAAATTTTACTTTTTTCTTATTATTGTTAATAGAAAAGGTTATAAAAAGATAGGTATACAGTCTGTCCCAAACCCTTCTTTCAGTGCGTCACTAATTTTGACGTTATATAGGATTTTAAGAATGTCGAGAATTATTGCATGAAATTTTAGTTAAATCTGACAGTTGAAGGATGGTAATCGGCTAAATGTGAAAAGGTTATTTTTTGAAAATGTGGAGTAAAAATTTTAAGAATTTAAATTTTTTTTTAATTTACATATTAGAGGTCCCGTCCTGTATAAAAATTTTTATTGTGCATTATATTGGAACGGCAGTTTGTCATAATTCCTACTCTATACATTCCAAGGAAAGTGCTTAATTAGCTAAGATTTATTTATGTATTTATTATTATTTATTACAAACACTATGGCTAAAATGTATAGTATTTAAACTACTAATATGAATACTTTTTAGAATAATTTAAAACTTACTTCACGAACGGCAGAAACTGGTAATAAAGTTGTCCCAGCCTCTTTTTCTAATTGAAAATAATTTAATAATTTTAATATTAGTCTTAGTTCATTCTCGGTATATCTCGACATATTTAAAATATTTTTATAACAATAAATACAAAATTAAATTTTCACTGTAAAATGTCTGAAAATACTATCCTGGAATGACAATTATCATTTTATCAGTTGACATTGTCAAAGTACTGTCACTATAGAGACCATCTGCGTCAAATTATATTTATGCGTATCATTGATTGGATATCTATTTAGCGTATTCTAAACTCCAACCAATTATATATCCGTAAGTAGAATTCGCTTTAATATGCAAATACCCGTGAACGATATATAATTTTCTAAGTTCTATGTATAATAATCACAGACTCACGTTTTTTTCTGTCACTTCTAGCTTAATGCATTAGAGAGAATTCGATAAACTGTAACGCACTGAAAGAAGGGTTTGGGATGAACTATAGGTACCATTTTTCAAAGTCAAACACTTGCACATCACGATTTATACAAAGTGACGTCACTTGTATTTAAAATTTCCAGAACGTCAACCTTAGAGTTCAAATGTTTCTAATACAGCTAATAATACGAAACACATACGGAACTGCTCGATCTTTCATAGGCGTCAACATGGTGTAATAATCAGAAAAATGTAGTCATCATTATATTGAAAATTTTAGATATATTGATTAAATAACCAAAAACATTTGTTATTATTAAGAATATAAATTTTATGAAATAACTCTTCAAGTCTAATATTGCACAAAATAATAATTTTAATTAAATAGATTAGATAATTGTACGCAACTGATACCGAAATACTTCAAATTTTATTGACAGTTAAGCGTGTGGCAAAAGTGTATAAAGTGTTGCCGCTTTTTTAGAGTAAGAATTTTGTTTATGTTTTGATTTCTTACACAGTTTGGTTATAATATAATATATTATATTAATAAATTGTATTTATAAATACATATTAAATTTAGACTAATAGCTTAAAATTGCATACAAATAAAATTAATAGCAGCATACAAAATAATGTCCAATGTCATTTATGAAAGACTTAGACCACACGCTGAAAAAATAGTTGGCAAATACCAAAGTGGCTTCTGTAGACAGAAGTCAACAATAGACCAGATATTTGTTCTTCGACAGATCCTCGAAAAAACAAGTGAATATAACATCGACACCCATCATCTCTTCATAGACTTTGAAAGCGCATATGACAATATAAACCGAGAATTCTTAATAAAAGCAATGAAAGAATTTAATATACCAACACAACTAATAGAACTGATAAAAGAATCTCTAAAAGTAGAAAGTATAATCTGGATACAAAATGAATTAACGGAAACAATAGATGTGAAAAAGGGACTACGCCAGGGAGACGCTCTATCATGCATCTTGTTCAACATCGTGCTCGAGAAAATACTGAGGGACACAACAGTCAATACACGAGGAACAATCATTAATAAAAGCGTGCAAATACTAGCATTTGCAGATGATGTTGACATAATCGCAAGATCAAGAAGATAAATGATAGAGGCATACGACCAAATAGAACGAGCTGCACAAAATAGTGGTCTTAAAATCAATCAGACCAAAACAAAATATATGCAGGTAAGAAAAAACGCAGAAATAAGGCAGCCACAAAATATAACAATAGGAGAATACAACATAGAGGAGGTAAAAAACTTTATATACTTGGGATCCCTAGTCACGTCTGATAATAACGTTACGGAGGAAGTGAAGAGGCGAATATTTATTGCAAATAAATGTTACCATGGCTTAATTAGACACCTAAGATCAGATAACGTCGCAAGAAAGACGAAATGCCAAATATATAAAACCCTAATAAGACCGGTACTCACATATGGCTCAGAAACCTGGACACTTACTAAAAGAGAGGAAACGTTGTTAGCCACCTTCGAAAGAAAAATCTTGCGACACATATATAAGGGCACAAAAGAAAACGGAATATGGCGAAGACGATACAACTCTGAACTATACAAAATATACCAGGATCCGGATATTATAACATTCATCAAAATAGGACGGCTGCGTTGGATAGGACATGTAGAAAGAATGGAAGAAGGCGAAATACCAAACAAAATATTCAAACAGATGCCAGTAGGAAAAAGAACAAGAGGAAGACCGAAACTGAGATACTTAGAATAAATAGAAAATGATATAACAACCTTAAAAATAAAAAACTGGAGAAAAAAAGCACGAAACAGATCGGAATGGAGAAGAATCCTAGAACAGGCCAAGACCCAAAAAGGGTTGTCGAGCCAGTGATGATGATGATGAATAGCTTAAAATTAGACTAAAAATTAATTATTGTTGTGTATTGTGATTGTGCTATGTCAAAACAAATAAATAGTCTGTAGAAAGCTAATAAGCTTTCATATAAGATAGATAATTTTGAACAAAAAATAATGGCGGGACGTCTTTACTATTACAGCCCTAAAAGAGGTAAGTTTAAAATTAAGAATATATAATTTTTCAATTAAGAATATATAAGCAAATAATCGATGATTAACAGCCTGTCAGAAGTATTTTGGGTTTCCGAAACGCTAACTATATCTATGTCAAACTTCTGTCATACTAGTTTGTCAGGTAATCTGAGATTTTTGGACGATTAATCTTATAATCTTTGGTTATGTACCAATGGTTGTAAGTAAATAAAATAAAATCTTTGGTTACGTTGTAAGATACATAAACCTAAGGTGTTTTATAAAAAGCTGTTATTTAGAAAGAACCCAAAAATATTGTTACAAAGGTTCATTTTAAGAATTAAAGATGATAAATGACAAATTGGTAAACATTAACGAACGACACAAAATTATTAGTTAGTTAGGTTATGTTTGTTTGTTAATTTTTAGAATGCAGATTACAAGTAAACAGGAATTATGGCAAAGTGAAACAGCAACATTACGTTCTTAATTTTTCCATGTAAAATCGTATGTCAAATAATCTATAATCGGTGATCACGTAATTTTACCATAATTTTCGTTTCGGAAACCTGTCGCTTGTTAATAATTGATCAAATTTGATACTTGATTACATGATTGGAGATTTGAATACCGTTTCGGAAACCGGCCGTTAGTGTATTGTAGTAGTCTTAAAACTAAGTGTATCTACTGTTAATATAATATTTTGACAAATAGTTGAAATTTTAAAAATTCCTCACTTACTAACTATTCTGATGTTTTGGCAACGCTGTGGGGTTCTGACGTCGTAAATCTTGAATGACGTGCAAGCATTTTTATGTGAAAAATGCTATAACTTAGATATTTATGTATTATAGTTATAAATAATATCTTTTCACAAACAATTTACAAAATATTCTTCATCTTAAAATAAAATCTATACATATTAATTTTATGTTTGTAATTTTTAAAATAGTAAAATTAAGGTATGTAAATTATAGTAATATGGTAATTGTATATACAGGTAAAGTCCATAATTTTGATTTATACTTTTACAGAGTTTACAACAATTAACTTTTATAAAATATATTTGTAATGTTTTTGGTCATAAGTAATTGTAAAAATAATAAGCATAACTCAAGAAAAAATAAAAAGTACAGTTTTGATTTTTAAATAAAAAATTAGTTTTTGTAAAATTTATTGTTAAAAGATATTTGTCACTATAATACATAAAAAATTAAGTTGCTTAGTATTTCATAAACTTTTCTACTAATAAGAATTTTCTTATAATAAAAAACTAAAATTTTGCAAAATAATATGTATTTTAAATTGTTTAAATCAATTACTCGTTTAAATAAACAATTCGCCATGTGTTATTCCAAATTAAAAAAATACATCAATTTGCGTTCAGTAGAAACGGATATATTGCGATTTTTATAAATTTTCTATGCTTTTTCAGTAAAATTGTGTGACTTTTCTATATATTTTACCGGCTTTACCTTTAGTATTTAAAATCAAATAGCGATCTTACATTAAATATTTATTGTTTATAAATAAAAAAACACATTTAATCTTTTGCATATTTTGTTTATTATTACATATATTGTTATCACCAAATTTTTTATAAGCAGTTGTTAGATACCTGCATCAACGAATTTTAAGGGAAAATTGTTCGTTTTCTGGTCTATTCGCCCTTCCCAATAAGCAAATTCTTATTGAAAATATGTTGAAAAACAATCCAAATGTTTTTTACATATTTTAATGTTATATCCAATATTAAAATAATAGATTGCTTTCTTTTGTTGCAGGTAATTTCTTCTACTTATATATTTACTAATAATCGAGAGAAAGATCAACTGCTTGATGTAAGTAAACCCAAATTTTATTTACAAAAATTATTTTTTATTTTTAAACATCATCTGTTTTAGTTACTACAGTAGATCTACTACTTACTAACTAAGGTTTCAGATTAAATGACTATCAAAGCACGTGGTGTTCGTTTACTAAAAGAGAGAGTAAAAATACCAATATTAAAAAACAAGTAAGTTAAAATTTAAATATATAGAAAGAACACGTTGGTTTTTTACTACTTACATAAAAAGTTGTTAAAAACATTGTATGGCCACATAAAAACATTGGAAGGACATCAGTATTAAAAAACAATTCTCATGGTATTTATAAAGGTAAATGCAATATACTGTTAACTTTGTTGATTAATAAAAACTGAAAATGGGGGCATCTTACACCCCCTGTACATGACCATCTATGTAAGATGCCCCCATTTTCAGTTTTTATTAATCAACAAAGTTAACAGTCTATTGCATTTACCTTTATAAATACCATGAGGATTGTTTTTTAATACTGATGTCCTTCCAATATTTTTATGTGGCCATACAATGTTTTTAACAACTTTTTATTGAACTGATGATGGAATGATTCAATTCCGAAAAGATCTTCTTTAACATAAAAATTTTAAGCTTCTAATAAGCATTTTTTATACCTTAATACACACGAACACCACGTGCGTTGTATTCAACAGGTATACTAGCCACTACTGGATATCTCCACTTCATGGTTTGTTCCAGTTTCACTTTTAATTTTAAATGACTATCATTTTATAAATAATAATAGAGCAGATGGATATGGTGACTTAGGAATACTTATAAAAGATCACTTTCTTTTATCAGTGTTATTCTGAAATAAAATTTAGAAAAAAATGAATATAATAAAACAATAGAAATTTGTATAGTATTTATAGAAGACCTTAAATTATTAGTTATAATACCAGTTATAACTCACAAAATGTACAAGCAACTGAAAATGATTGGACGAACATACTTACACAAATAAAAGAAGAATTTATAATTAGTGGGGACTTTACCACACATCACAGCATATGAGGCATGGTGCACGACAATATTCATGGTAATAATTTAGCAGATGTTCTAAAATTTAAATTTTATTATTTTAAACGATGATAGACCTACTAAAATTATGAAACCAAATAAAAAACCCACTTCCCTTGGTTCTCACACTTATTTCACCAAGCTTGATCGTTACTTAGAATGCAATCGTTTAGATGACACAATAGGCTTAGACAACTTTCCTATGAGTAAAATATTAACAAGGGGATCTCATAACAGCACAATACATCCATTAAAAATGAAAGTTTCACTTCCACTGAAAATAATTTTGAACAGCTAGTCTTTAATATTAATAAAGCAGCTATCAGGCAATGAAATGTTGCACGGTTGTCAGTAAGGAAACCATAAGTCCTGTGTGGGAACATAACATAACATAGAATGCCTTCCGGGATCATAAAAATTTGTGGAACCCAAAGGTTGGCAGCTTTAAAAATAGAATTAAAAAAATAAATTCCTACAAAGAAATTGTCCAATTATTTCACACCAACCAGAACGAAATTAAAAAAACAATTAAAAATACAATTCACGATATCATTGTGAAAAAAGAACTATAAATACATGAAGAAATCTGGCGTAGGACAGAATCTTAAACCCGAGGCCGTTTGGTTATAATTCGAGGAGTTTTATGCATGACATAAATAAACCCTTTGTTTAAGGAATTTAGTATCAACCATACACAAATAACAATAAAAAATCTTCTTCGGTAAAGATTTTGGTTCCTCATGGCAACCAGTGGCAAAGGACCGAAAACAAAAACAAAACTCGAACAAAATGTAGTCAGTTAATCGAAACAAGAGTTTTGGTTTCCTTTCAGTTTTGTTTTTGTTTTTCCAGTTCTAGAAAACACAAATTAAAATAAACTCAACTGTAAGTTTGGTGAAAACCGCCATTACACAGTTTTAAGGCTATAATTTTACTAAAGAACAAATTCAATCATCAATTTGCCCGCATATTGGGCGGTTTAAAAATGAACCAGGGTAGCAGAAGTTCCAAAAGCTGGAAAGTACTTATCTCTTAGAAAAGAAAAAAAATGAACTCTACAAAAACAACAGGAGTAAAATATATATACATATATATATATATATATATATATATATATATATATATATTTATATATGTATATATATAAATATATATATATATATATATATATATATATATATATATATATATATATATATATATACAGTGTGTCCGTAAATTAAGGAATAAATTCGGTATTTCCTAGCGTTTTTAAAAAAATCTTAAACACCTCGATATTTTACAATAAAATGTCATCACATCATCATTACAAGGTAATACACATTACAGTGATGACGCCATCTTCTCTTTTTTTTTAATGTAGCACCCTGTATTTTAGGACATTTTTAGATCGATGAGCTGATTTCAAAAAAGTATAATATAACCCAAACGTTGTACAACTTCTTGTAGAACCTTGTTTATGCTTTCTTGAGAAATATTGTTTATTTTTTTACGAATTCTTGTTCTTAAGTCTCCAATATTAACAGGTTTCGTTTTATAAACAACATTCTTTAAATGACCCCACATAAAATAATCCAAAGGATTGAGGTCTGGCGACCTCGCTGGCCATTTATTATGTCCACGTCTTCCAATACACCTGTTCGGAAAAATTTCGTTTAGGTACCTTCGAACATCTAAAGCATAACGCGGAGTCGCACCATCCTGTTGAAACCATAAAGTTTTATCAAAACCTCCAAAATTAATTGTACTGGGGAATAAATTAACTATAGTAAGTACGATATACCCACTTAAAAACTGAAGGTATGCTGGCCCGTTTAAATTACCTTCGAAATAGTAGGGTCCAATGATTTTATTTCTTACAATACCAGCCCATACGTTTACCTTTTGCGGGTATTGTGTATGATGTTCACGCATCCAGTTGAAGTTTTCTTTTGCCAAGTATCTACAATTCTGACGGTTGACCTCGCCATTTAATTTGAATGTAGCCTCATCAAAAAAAAAAATAATATTTTGAACCAAGAGAGGGTTTCGGTGGCTGTTATGCATAATTATTTCGCAAAACTGTATTCTTTTATCTGGATCCTCCTCGTTTAATTCCTGTACAACTGTGTATTTTACTTACTTTACTTACTTTTATGTACTTTGTGTACCGTTGTTTTGCAAACATCGAGATCACTACTAACCTTATGAACAGAAGTGAGCGCATCTTCTTCAAAAGCAAGTAGAACATCTAATATTGTAACATAATTTACATAATTTACTGATTTGCGTGTATTTTCAACCGTACCAGTTTCTCGAAATTTATTAACAATCTTACTTTTTGTTGACTGCGTGATGGGTATTTCTGGATATTTATCATTAAATAAATTACACACTTCCATCTGAGTTCGCGATTTGTCTCCATACCCAATCATCATGAGTATTTCAATTCTTTATTTTACACTCAAATTCATTTCTACTTAAAATTAATTCTAAGCAATAATACAGTACATTCACGAAATAATACAATTATTGTACTACTTAATTGTTATTGAACGTTACTAAAAATAATTACAGTTTACCAATAGTAGGCTACTTTTTTGCAATTAATAATAAATAATTTATTTTCTAAGCGCATATATTTCAAATTATATCCATTAGACCCGAGTATTGTACTTTTTTAAAATCAGCTCATTTTTATCGATCTTAAAATACAGGGTGTTACATTTAAAAAAAGAGCCGATGACGTCATCACTGTAGTGTGTATCACCTTTTATAATAAAATTTTATTGTAAAATGTAGAACGTTAAATTTAAAAATCGACGTGTTTTAGATTTTTTTTAAAAGGCTGTTCATTTAGGAAATATCGAATCTATTCCATACTTTACAGACACACTGTATATATATAATCAATATAAACCAAAGCATTTTTGTTGCAGCAAAAAATATTATTCAAAGGCTTCTAATATAAATCTTGCTACAAAGTTCAGCTTGTACTCAAGCGATTTAACTAGAGAGATTCGACGCATAAAATATGTAATGTTATTGGAGTATGCCAATAATAATATGACATGTTATTCTACATTGTACTGATCGATGTACGAACACAGAACTGCATCACAAAATTCAGTAAGATAAAAAATAAACAAAACTCGATAGGAAAAAAATTAGTACTATGTTCATGTTGTGAGAGAATTTAAGTATTTACTCGTACGAAATATAACCAAAAAAACAAAAAAAAACAATAAAAAACCAAATTTGAAAAAACTAATGAACATATCTAATTCTTGTTAGTCGCCTCTTTACAAAAACTTAAAAAGAATTCTGAGCCTGTCGTTGTTCTTGCCAACTGAAATATTGATAATCATTTACAAACAGGAGCTATCTCAAGGCTATTTTTTCTGATGTTGACGAACTAATTGGATCAATAAGAGGGTTATAAATCAAATTGGCAGTTTTTATTAAAAAAAAAACAGACCAGTTTCAGAGATTCATTTTATTTTTTGATAAGCCATTATCCATTAAAAAGCGATAAAAAGTAGACGCTGATGCTTATATTTTATATATAATTTGACATAGAGATCGACTCACGAAGTAAAGCATAATTCTCTGGTTTTTACAAAAATAATATAGTCAGTTTTTGATTTTGACAAGTCTACATAATTTTCATTTTCTCACAGTAATATACGGACATGCACACACACAATACATTATATATAGAGTGTTAGTAAATAAGTGCAATAAGCTTTAATGAGCAATTCTGTTTAAAAAAATAATTACAGTGTTCTATATAAACATATTTTCTCCAATGCTTCGTTTCCGAGATATGGGGTGTTGAAAATTAAACTTCGTGGATTTAAAAAGGTAGTTATTGCATATTTTTGACATCAGTTAAATTTATATTCATCATTGACGGGCATGTAGATACTGGTTTCAATTAAAAAAAAAAAAATGATACGCCATTGAGATATTTTACACAAAAAATTATTTTTGAATGACTCGTTTTATTTGTAAATTTTTTAATACTTTATCAAGAACACAATAACATTAAACCAGAACTATAAGAGAATGTAACACTAATAAAGTTTTTAAAACAGATTCAAATATTCAAATTGAAATGCAAGAAACTTCAGATAAATTTCCGCAGTCAGGTAAATGAAAAGTTCTCTGGAAAAACCACGTTGAGAATTTAATGCTTGACGTTTCGGCACCAATCTTGAAGCAATTATCAAGAGGGATACGGTTCCGTTCGAGTTCGGGGTCTGCCTAGTACCCTCACTCGTGACGTACCGGTATCGTGTTCTGTAGAAATACAAGAACCGTCAAACGCAGTGAGGTCTCAACTCGAGTAAAAACAGGAGTCACTCTACCGCGCTCCAATGCTTCAGATCATCCCTTTCCCCCCTATAGCACTCTGATGCGCGATAGGGACACAACTATTAGCCAAATGCTCTTCATGTGAAGGTTCTGGGTAATAGAACCCCAACATGGTTTCCTAACCGAATTCAAAACTCAGGACAGCGCATTGTCGCTATATTCCTGTTATCTTAATGTGGCTTATCCGCGAACTAAAATTGCTTACTTGGGCCTCAAGTCTTCGCTCTGAGCTAGGGTCAATTCTAGCTAGGTTTTTGTTAATATTTTTTTTGTGGCTTGCGCCAGTTTTTGTTAGTAGTTTTTTGATTTTTTTTTGGTGGCCGAAGCCGTTTTTTTGTTGTTTTTTGGATTTTTTTTTGTAGGATGGCTGAAACATAAAATCAGAATTAGTGCATATTAATATAATAAATTATTTACTTAAAATTAACTGGGTCCACGCTGTACGTTGCGATTGTCCACGAGTGTTATGAGCTACGAACTATCTTAATTGTGCGTTGTTGTTGTTTTTTGTCTGGTGTGATTGTTGATTTTCTCTGTAGTATTATGATTTTATTCTACTATTTGTTGTTTGGGTCTTTTGTGCTTCCATCTGTGGAATGCGTCGTACCTGATTATTTCCCGCAGTATGTGACTGGGGTGGTTCTCTATCTCCGCGAACTTTGTCCTAGCTTTTTCTTTCATTGTGTCAGTCACTGTGATTTGTTGTTATTCTCTAAAGAGGAATCTTTCTGCTACGTATCTTGGTACGTTGACTGCTTCTCTTAGGCTGTTGTTATGTGCCGCTTGCATTTTCTTTTTTGATGTATCGCATGTGTATAGGAAGGATTATACTATTTATTAATCTTATTTTTGTTGTCAGTCCGAGTTTGCTTCTCGTTCGTGCTAGGCCTCTTATTGAAACTCTTGCCATGTTGGCTTTTTGTACTGTAGCTTCTACGTGTTTGTTAAATGTTAAGCCTTTGTCCATGATTACACCGAGGTATTTTGCTTCGCTTTTCCACGTGATGGAATTGTCTTGCATAGTTACCTGTTCTTCTGGTTGTTGGTGCCTCTTTTTGAAAAGTATAGCCTGTGTATTATCGGAGTTTATAGTGATTTTTCATTTTAATCTCCATTCTTCTATGTCGTCTAGCGCTGTTTGTTGTTTACAGCTATGTCTATATTTCTGTGTTTAGCCGCTATCGCTGTGTCGTCGGCATAGAGGCTTGGCAGTGTACCTGTGTTCTAGCTATGTCTGCTCTATATATCGTGTACAGTAGAGGTAACAGTACTGCTCCCTGTGGTACTTCAGCCTCCGGGCTCCCGAGTTCGGATAGGACTTGTCCTATCCGGACTCTGAACCTTGTCATTGCTCCGCTATACCCGTATCTTCTCATTTTGTAAATCAGTCCTTTATGCCAGACTCTGTTGAAAGCTTTGCTTACATCTAGGAAGGCAGCTCCTGTAAATTGTTTATCATTAAATGCTGCTATGCACTCTGTTAGTCTGAGTACTTACTTGTAGATCGCTGGAGTGTTTTGATCTAAAGCCGAATTGGGCTTCGTGTATTATGTCTAATCTGTCTGTTTCGGCTTGGAGTCTGCTAAGTATTATTCTCTCTACAATCTTACTGATTGCAGGTAGTAAGCTTATTGGCCTGTAGTTTTGCGGGAATGTGCTGTCGTTTCCGGACTTTGATAACATTATGACATGAGCCTCTTTCCATCTGTTTGGGAATTTCTTTAATCTTAGCATCGCGTTAATTATATTAATTAGATATACTATGGCTCTCGCTGGTAAGTATTTTAGAGCCCTATTCGTTATTTGATCGAGGCCAGGTGCTTTTTTCGGCAAGGAGCTGTTTTTGATTAGCTCATTTATCTCCTCCGGTGATGTAGGAGGGATGATTTCGTTTGGGTTTTCGGGTCTTTCTCTTTGTCTTTCGACTTCTTCTATGAAGTCGATGTCCTAGTCTGGGTGGTAGTTTAATGTACACTCTCTCTCGAGAGTACTCCTCATTACCTCTGTTTTTTCCTCTGTGGTGTGTACTATTCCGTTTTCTCCATGTAATGGACGGACTAGCTTTCTGTTGTTTCTTATTATTCTTTGAAGCCTCCAAGTATTTTGCTCCTCCATGTCTCTTATGTGGTTTTGCCAGCTTTAACTACGATCGGTCTTACCCTGTGTAGCTGCATTTATACTCTCAGTATGTGCGAGAAGAGTATGCGCGGAAACGGTTTAGTGGGATAGGTTATTGGGTGGAGGGTCGCCATGTTGCCGGCAGTCGTTTTGCTTTATCGCGCACTTTTAAGCTGTTAGGTCGTTTTTTAATTTCGATGGCTTCACTAATGATTCTTTATTTTAAGGAGCAGATGGAAGCGATGGTTTTTGCTTTTTCGAAATCTATTTGGTGGCCTGTTCAAATATGATGTTGGGCTAGGGCTGAAGTAGTATCCTATGTCTCCTTGTCTGTCCTATGTATGTACGTAGGCAACTTAAACAAGGTATCTCGTAGACACCATGGTCTTCATTGGGATTTGGTCTTTTACGGATCCGACGAGATTGGAACACTTGGAGTCAGTAGTAAAGATTGTTTTGATGTTTAGAGGAATAAGAGTTCTACTGATCTCATCAGTGACACCTTTAATAAAAGGTAGAAATATTTTGGATTGAGCCGGCGGCAAGGTTTCTTTTTTGGATGGAATGGGGTTTAGATGTTTTTGAATGGTCCTATTTATTTGGTTTTTGTGGTAACCGTTTTGTAAAAGTGTTTGCCTTATTGAATTAATTTCGGATGACCTGTGATTGTTGGAAGTCTTATAGAACGAAAATAAGAGGGTTCCTAACTGAAGTCTGCATAAACAAAGAATGGTGCATAGAAAATTCGAACACTAAAGAACTGAGAAAATGAGCACCGAATGGACAAAAAATATGGAAACACAAAGGCAAAGATATGATAATGATGTTAGAACAGTGGAATGGATATATGAGAAATATTTATAAGAATTAGGGATATTATAAAAATTAGTTTGTGAAAGTATAAAATTGATGGCAATGATCCAGAGATGAAAAAAGAAAAAAAAATTCCATCCAAATAAGATGGAATACCAATGGAAAATATAAAAGTCAGATGCACACAAATACATTATTTAATACTGAATACGCAGTTTTAAGTAAGTAAGTGAGTATATTGATGTCAACATCATAACCCGCAGCTTTACTATATCTTAAGGCTTTTTTGCCTTCATCGCCACTGTCTTTATTATTAGGAACCGTAAAATTCATGTAAACATCTTTTTTGGTTAAAATTTATTACACATACTTGAACTGAAAACAACAAAAAAAAGAAAATGGCGGATATTTATGACGTGATATAAAAAACGACAACCCAATATCAATAATTTCTTATATTCTTATATCCAATACAAAAAGTTAGTATGAGATAATATCATCCTATTAAGGTACTTCAGATTAATTTATTGGATTAGCTAGTATGTTTGGAATTTACATTAACAAAACGTATCTACGTAATATTATTATAATTGAGAAGTTAGTAAATTTTGTCATCTTTTCAAATTTTTAAAATGTCGAATAATTTAAAGATTTTTTTTAGGTTTGCTCAACGTCTATCGAAATGTTGGCTATACCGCAATAATAAACAACATAATATTTGCTTGCAAAACTGATCCGCATTTTTTACAGTATAAACCCAAATTATTTTTCTGCCTCATAACATTTAAGGTTTCATAGCAAATTATAACAAGCCAATAGGCTGGATGATAATAATACGACCTTATATACATATATAACAGCGCTTTTCTCGGCCATTTATTATCCTTGATATAGTCGTGAATATGTCTTCTGGGATGAACTTTCCTTTTCCTTTTATGCAGATTTTTCTTTCACGAGCTCGATTTCCTTTCGCTCCCACTTTGAATGGGACAAAGAGCTTAACGACGATGGTACATAAAAGTGCTCGGTATGTTCTCGTTGATCATGATTCAATTGCCTATATCCAAAATGTCTGTGGGATTACGTAACATATCATTCGCTTTATTCAAAGAATACACAAGAGAAAAGTAAAGATGGTTTATAAAAAATATTTTGTTTTAAAACAAACAACTCTACTTATTTAATATCCTGCACACAATCCAATAAATTGCGAAAATTTTACATTACATTCAGCACTGAATGTAATGTTAAAAAAAATTTAAAAAGCGAGAATAGTAAAAATTAAATAAAAAAACGAGCCCCATCCCATTTCAGTTGGATCAACTTTGAAAGTTGCGGTTTATGGCGATTACCGTAAACAAATCATAATCTACATGTTTTTATAAGTTCCCACATTAGTTATTATGGCATTTTTTTTATTAAATTTATTAAAAACATTTTTATATGTTTTTTTTTTATTTATTTCCAACAAGAAGAACAAAATTGGCTAAATCGTGGCTTTACATTCACTTACATCAACATACGTTGATTTTTCATAATTATATTAAAACCAGAGATAGCTGTGTAAAAATAATATCAAAACAATTGACAATTAATGTTATATATATTTTGTGGTATTATAAAGCCTATTGCCGTTGATTAGTTTTCAAATGGGTAATCGACGAGAACATTTGTTCAATCATCATTAGATTTATTAATTCTGAAAAATTTAATGCAAAAATCGCCAATATGTTCCAATTGTCACGGTATAGTCTAAGAAATACAGTTAGAAAATACAAAACCTCAGGTTTGATCATCATAAAAACCTACAAATGTGGGAAAAAGCAAAACAACCGGAGCAGATCGAAGGGCATTAAGACGCATTACAGGGAAAAACGATGTGCGACTTCGTGCGACGGAAGTGACGTTAGAAGACATGTCATCGAAGACATGTCACGATTCTATATCAACATGACATCGACAGGCTCACACATTAGGATTTGCTACTTACAAAAAAAAAATACCCAAAGAAGATGTCATATTTGTACTAGGAGACCTCAATGCCCAGATTGGAAAAGAAAACTCTTTACAACAAATTGCAGAAAAGCATACAATACACGAAAACACGAAACAATGGGCAAAGACTATGTAAACTAGCAACAAGAATAAATTTGTTAATAAGCTCAACAAAATTTGAACACCCTAAAATACATAAGGTAACATGGAGGTCACCAGATCAGAAAACATATAGTAGATTGATCACATAATGATTAATAAATGAAAACAATCGTCAATAAAAGATGTAAGAACGTTCAGAGGTGCGTGTGCAGATTCAGACCACTACAAGGTCATAGCCACTCTAAGACAAAAAGTTAAAATCGAAACAAAACAGAAAAACCAACATAAAAATGTAAATAAAATAAATAATGAAGAAGTAAGAAAAATATATGCAGAGACAGTGACAGTTCAAATAAAAGAGAAATATAAAGTAGAAGATATAAATACAGAATGGGAGACGATCAAAAAATCAATAGAAGGAGCAAATATGCAGGTAGGTAAAAGTCAGTCTAAAACAAAAAACGGATGGTATAACCAAGAATGTAGAGAAATAACAGAAAAAAAGGCAGAAATAAATGGCTAAGAACAGATAAAGTGGAAGACAGAGAAGGATATGAAAAATTAAGAACGAATGCTAAGAAAGTGATAAGGCAAAATAAAAGAAGATAACCATCTTCTAATCGAAAAAATCGTAATCGAAATCGAAATCTTCTAATTGAAGAAATGCAGGAAATAGAGCAGGAAAGAACAAACAGAAATACGAAAAATTTTTAAAAAAAGAAAAAAGATTAAAACAAAAAATACAAAGGCAAAACAAACGGAAGATAAAATAGAGAGGGAACAGTGATAATAGAGTATCAAGAATACAAGCAACTATGGAGATATTATTACAGAGAGCTCTTGACGGAGTAAACAACAGGAGAAGAAATGCATAACAAAGAAGAAACGGTGCACGAAGAAGAAGCAGACGAAGTAGATGAAGTAGACATCGAAATTTTAAAAGAACCAACATTAGAGGAATTGAATAAAGTAATAAAGAGAAGCAAAAATGAAAAAGCCCCTGGTAAAGATGGAATTAATATTGAACTAATAAAATACGGAGGAAGGGAACTGAGAGCAAAAATACTGGCACTATTACAATAAAAAATATATGGAAAGAAGAGAAAACACCAGGGGACTGGGAGATAGGGCAGATCATAATAATACATAAAAAGGGAGACTAACAAATCTGTGAAAATTATAGAGGAAAAACGTTACTAAACACAACATATAAAATATTAATATCAATAATAAAAGGAGGTTATCAAAGATCACAAAGAAGACAGTAGGAAAGTATCAATGTGGATTCACAGAAGGAAGATCTACAATAGTTGCAATACACACAATGAAACAAATAATGAAAAAAGCAAACGAATGTAAATTGGAAATGTTATTCATAGACTTCAAACAGGCATTTAATTCAATTAAAAGGAACGGGTTAATGATAGCACTTAAAAAATTAAAAATACACACATAAAGTAGAATACTTCAAATACCTAGAAGTTACGACAAGCAAATCCGGAGAAAGAAAGTACGAA
This sequence comes from Diabrotica undecimpunctata, assembly GCF_040954645.1. Classification (NCBI taxonomy): domain Eukaryota; kingdom Metazoa; phylum Arthropoda; class Insecta; order Coleoptera; family Chrysomelidae; genus Diabrotica; species Diabrotica undecimpunctata. The sequence goes on along the minus strand of NC_092805.1, from coordinate 131,574,170 downwards.
ATAAAAGAAAAAATATTAGCAGCGAATAAAATATTTTGCAAACAAAAGATTACTTAAAAGCAAAACACTGACTAAGAAAACTAAGATTAAAATTTCTGACACCATAATTAGGCCAATATTATAATATGCAGGAGAAACAATGACGATGGTTAAAAAAGATGAAGAAGACTTAAGAATAGCAGAGAGAAAGATTATGAGAACCATACTGAGACCAATCAGAACAGAGCAAAATAAATATAGAAGCAGAACAAATGCAGAGATTAAGGAAGAACTTAGGGAAGACATCGTGACTAAAATAAAGCAGTGCAGAGTTAGATGGTTAGGTCACATTTGGAGGAGAGGAGTCACAGCAGGAGATGAGGCGGTGACATACGCAATGATAGAATTGAATCCAGGAGGAAGATAGAGAAGGGAAAGACCAAAATCAAAGTGACTGCAAGAAGTTGAGGAAGACCTCGAAAGGGCAGGAGTCAGAGAATGGAGTAGAAAAACTAGAGACAGAAAAAAAATGGAGAGGTATTGTCAAGAAGATAACATAAACAAAAGCGACTGATCTACCCAAGGAATAGGATCTATGAAGCATTCGCGGTTTAACTTCAAGCTGGGATGTATATATATATATATATATATATATATATATATATATATATATATATATATATATATATACTTACAAAATAAGTTAAATAGTTGAATAAATCAGCATGGATTGTTTTTAAAATTTTTATTTTTTCTCAGGCTAATGAAAATTCACTTTTAACATTACAACAAATGAAAAATAGTTTAAAATGGGCAAAAAAACATTAAGATTGGACACATTCACGATAGCTATAGTACAATCAAGTAATGAGTCCAGCTCTGAAGTGTGTTTTGGAGACAGTAGGAGTCGCGTTATTCGTAGGAAAAATGAAGCTTTTTAACACGACTGTCTCAAAAGAAAAGTCAAATTTCCTAAGTATATCATGGTCTAGGGCAACATGTAGTCTACAGGTATAGAAAAGTTGAATTTTATTGACAGAATTTTAAATAAGAACAAATAGTGAAAGCTTTTAGAGAAACTGTTTTACATATTATAGAACAAAGTCATTTTAAACAAGTCAAAATCGACGAAAGATTTTGTCTTCTAACACGACGGTGCAGATTGCAATACATTAAAAAAGAGTTTAAACTGGATTAAAGACCATGCTATAGTGTAGTTTAGTACCCTTTTTGGAGTCTTCGTGTTCGGCATCCTTTCTAGATGACCTCGTCATGTTAGTCTCTGTGCCTTTATGACTTCTATTATATTAGGTTGTTTATATAATTAATTTAACTCATTATTTGATCTTCTTATCCATAAACCGTCCCTTATTATTCCTCCATTTATCATCCTCAGGATTTTTCTTTGAATAAGTGAGGTATTTTATGTAAACTTCGGACAGTCCTTATAGCCTAACTAACCAGGAATAATATAATTCACTAAAAATATGGCAGCAGAAATGTTTTAGCTTAATTCAGGTTAAAGGTTGCCAAGGCTAATGTTTTTTAAGAGTTTTTTATGCCTTACGTATTTTTCGTTTATTTATTCCTAACATACGAATTTACCGATTAATCAGAAAAAAACTTCTTGTTTTGTCGATATCAAATTAAAATTTTTTATGAATATATTATAATGAAAAAAATTAGACGGAAAATCTAATCAAGATAAGAGAAAAAAAGATATATTGCCAAACACTTATAGGGATACATTTTTATTTTTTTTTTCCTTGAATGCGTTATCAGGTAAATTATATACGGTTAGATATTTTATTTATTATGTGCCTATTTAACTCTATTTATGGTTTCATGCACATGAAAAACATTTTTTCAAAGCGGTATTATCAAAAGCATTTCATAAATTTAAAAACTATCAGCAACAGCGATCCTTCTAAAAAATATTCATTTATCATCTTAGTTCTCTTGTGTCTTCCTGACATCTTTTCATAAGAGGTCGAAAGTTTCGATAAAGGAAAGCATCTATATAAATTAATCTTGGCACTTTCCAATACGAAGCAGCTCAACACAACGACTCTTAGCCGCTGTAATATCAGCTTTTATTGAAAAATTCAGGGGACCAAAATTCGATCATTTGTTTGCCTTTAGTGAAAAGCTCGAGTTGTCAGAGCTGCTTGCAAAAAAAATTTAATACAGATGTCAAATTAACACAGGAATAGCACGTTACTTTAGACATCATGATTTTGTTTGTATATATATGAAAAATACGATACAAATATCTGAAAAAAAAATGGTATAGTAAAAATAATCAATTATTTTAATGACGAGCCGAATTTCAGTGACAATAACTCACACTTCTTTACGGATAAAACATTTTTTATGTCTTCTTTTGTTCTAAGATTCAAAGCATATACCAAGTTTTTGTAATATTCCATTTTAAAAAATTGAAAGGGACTGGATCTGATTTCCAAACCACATAGTGGGAGCTGTACTTGAATATGATTATATTTATAATAAAGTATTTACAGTTAAATGACGAATAATAATTTATCACCAATAGAAATTCCTACCGCTTCTCAAAGCATTCCAATTAAGGTACTCTGCTGTTGCATCTCAATAAACCAGTCCAAAATGTAGACTAAAAGAACAAGTCATCATCTTCTGTTCAATTAATGGAGCAAAATTTTAAGATTATCTATTGCAACTACGACCACTCGTTCAATTCAAAAATATTATTTATTCGTCAAGAATCTTTAAAAAATCGTCAAGAATAATAAATGACTTTCTCCATAAAACAAGACCCATAAAAATAAATAATGAAGTACTTCTAGCACGTAGACTAATTACCCTATCAGAACTACTTATCTTATCTAATGTTAGTCCAACAATCCCACAGGAAATATTAAGGCCCACATCTATATTAATATCCCACACTTTTAGGCGTCAAGTATACACAGAACCCCTAGATAAGATTACAATACTTGAATTTATCGTGGTTAATCCTAATAATGTTAGTATTTTTATGCAGCGACCAATCGCTTTGTTTTAAATGTAAACAAAATGGCCATCTTGCCTCACAATGTTCATCAGAAACCTCTCCCCTAATCAATACTGATATATTAAATACTATTCCAACTTCTAATCCACCTCACAATATCACTTAGCAGACTCCCACAACAGACAGCCACGATAGTAATTCACCTTCATTTTCTCCTCTTCCAATAAATTCGATGAAGGTGTGAAATCTGACCGTTCCAACAACGAGAAAATCAACAGAATCGACGAAAAGACATCCTTCCGCAAACTCCATCTCTAACAGAAGAACTAGCAACAAACTTATTACACAAAGGATGTAATAAAAATAATACTACATCCAAAAAATTAGAGCCGATACCAATTCTGCACCTGATAAAAAGAATACCATCTCGTTAAGACTCACCCCAAGAACAACAGATACAAATGGGCCAGAAATTACGAAATCAAATTAATACAACAACGTAAGTAACAACATAAACGGAAGAAACTGCTAAAAAGATTTAGTAATAAACATTCAATATCGTATGTCTTAAAGAACGATAAACTAAGATGTCCATTTCTGATCTTCCTGTGGTTACATTGTGAACACAAAAATTACACGTCCAAAGCTGTCGCAAATAAAACGCTTTGGAAATAGTTATTAAGGGAGTGGGAAGGGTTTGCTGAAAATCAAAACAGATTACGTTCGTATTTACAGATGCTTTATATTTTTCACTATCTTGTTTTTTTATTATTTCAGCCATCTTTGCTTTCCGTTAATGAAGCTCTTGATCAAATTTGGCTATTTTTACTTTTTCTGCATCTGTTAAATATTCTATAATATTTCTATAGACGTCGAATCTACTGCATGTTTGGCCTGTGAAATCTTAAAAGTTAAATTCCGTGTTAAAAATATATCTATAATATGAGAGCTTCACTGGATTCTCATGTAGTTCCTCACATTGTTGAGCATATAACTGGTACATTTTGTTTAAATTCAAATCCGGATCCAAGTATCTTGTGTTCAAATTTGAATTCCTTGAATAATGACATATATTTTGAGAATTTCGCCATATCCTCAATAATACTATTACGTTTCTGTGGATCCATTCTTTTAGTAGATTATTGCCTCCTCGATCTTTTTCGCATACACCAACCTGATTAGTTTTTTTTTACAAACATGTGTAAATCTTTTATTGAATATGTTTAATGTTCGAACAAAAACAGTTTGCAGACTTGCCTATTTAACAAAAATATCTCTGTGCTGTAGCTTTTTTCTATCAATTTTGATCTAGCTACATTCTTTTTTTTTATACAGGAAGATAAAAAGGAATTTTGAAGATCATATGATGCCAGTTTGTAAATGCTTTTGAACAACTGAATTCGTTTTTCTTCCGAAATGGTTTCGTTGCATTTATACCTGCAGTTATGATTGTACTCCTGCACAGATTGTGCAGCATGGTTTTTCCCTTTACATATGCCACTCTAGTATTACGTAATTTTTTTCTTTTGTTAATTTTCCATTTGCTTACATTTCTGCACTTTTTACGTGTTTTTTTTTAAGTTTACATTTTCTGAGGATAAGGATTCTTCTGATGATGAACTACCTGGGTTAAATTCACTTTCTTCATCTGTTTCAAACGGATCGACGTTCTCTGAAACAAAACGTACTGATTAAAGTAAAATTGTTAACAAATTAAAAGGGAAAGGCCCAGTAGCTGGATGTATATCGCAGTTTTAAAAATCTTCAGTATAAACTTTGACATGTTCGGGTATGTGTTTTATTAAAAAACATAAAATACTGCTAAGCTATTTAAATAATACTACAAGAGACGATAGTAAAAAATATAAATTGTATTCATGTATCAAAAGCGGCACTATGTAGTCGTAAACAGCAATCGTAATCAAAAATGTACAATCAATAACATCAATTTTAAGGTTAACTCAAAACAACAACATACCCAGTCCGAATTAAACTAGCAATTAAACTAGCAACTAAAACTTAATAAATAAAAACCTACTTACCTTCACTGAATGCATTTTAATTTAATTTTTTTAAACTATTTCTATTGTTTTATACCCAATTTAAGCCATAAATATCGAAGGTGATAATTTACGTTACTTTCGATAAGTAGTAGTATACTCACTAAATTTAAGTTGGAATATAAGGGAACTAACTGCGCTTGGATCCATTTTAAACTGAAACTGATCCTATATTTTTATTTATAAAACTTTTTTAAAGCCCGGTAGATGGCAGTCTATGTATGAAATAACTTAGATCAATTTGTAACGGGTAGCTCTTTCGAAGCGACAGACTCAGTAAAACACAGGTTGAAATAAAAATAAATCTATTAATTTCAACGTATATACAAAAATTAAAATAAAATGTATTCTATGTCCCCGTCTGGATTCCGCGAGAGTGAATTCCCCAGCGGACGCCTGTAAAAGAAAAATTATTATTACTAACAAAAAAAATGGAATACGCTAATTCAATCGCACGCAGACTTATACTCGCTTCCACCTCAATCCAGCGGAAGCACCAAACGCACTCGCAATTGAAATATTCGGTTGTGCAGATTAACGCTATACTCCGAGTCAGAGTTGACGGTAACGTTCAATGCACGATAACGACGGGTTCTGCTTGATTGAAGACAGAGTATAATCCTCAATATGAAAGTCTCTCTGTCCGGGTCGGCTCGCAGATTCAATACACTAGCGAGCCAGGGAGCCTAGAGCGTTAGCCACAAGACTCCTTTAATTCCGCTAATCGCTCGCCTTAAATAGCCGCTCCGGATCCCACATCGTCGTCTTGTCGTGGAAATGTGTGCGTGATTATCGACACTCCCACGGTTCGAACAGTTAAACGTTTAGCACATCGTTACACCCCCTTCTCTTTGGAAAAAAAGTAACATACCCTTTTTTTTTGTGTGTGTGTGACGTCTACAGTCTTGTGATGCCATCTATCCCTCGCGGTATCTTTACCACAATCTTCCTCCCGTTGTTACACCATATCCGGTATCTTTTGGCCCCCATCTCGATCAGGTGTTTTGGGACGATCTCTATGAGATCGGAGTTTTTCCCGGGTTCAGGTTCTCCTGGAGTGGACGCGGATTGGGCTTCTGGTCCTGTTGGAGTATCAGGTACGCTTTTATAATTAAATCTGTATTTAATTTGATTTTAAAAAAATTGCACTTTAACCCCTTTTATTCTAAGCCCTTTAATTGCAAAAGGTACGCATTAGGCATTATGCTTCGAATAAAAACATTTTTGGAAATCTCGACAGCGTAGGTCACTGACACAGGTACAATTTTATTACATCGCATTACAAGAATATACAGTAACATTACAATTAATAAAGAAATACATTAAATATTGGTACAATTATTAATTATCAAATTCTAAACTACGTTTTTTCTTCTAAATATCCTGGTAAAGCTTGGTGTCATAGAGGAAATTAGTAACATTTTGGAATTGATCTGGCGAACTAAGAATATTTTGTAGGTTTTGACTCAAAAGATTATTTTTTCTTTCGTTGTTAAAGTGGGGACAGTCTACGAGAATATGTTTAACAGATAGAATATTACCACAGTATGTGCATGTAGGTGGATCTTGGAAAGTCATTAAATGTTTATGAGTTAGTCTTGTATGGCCGATTCCAAGTCGGCGAATTAAGATTTTGTTTTTTCGTGTCATGGAGGGAAACTCAAGCTTTTTAAAGCTGGGATGGATGTCACGAAGCTTGGAAGGGATTTTATTCCAGTGATCTTGCCAAGACATTTGGATATTATTTTTAAAATGCGACTGTAAATCTGTATGAAGTTGTATGTTTTCAGTCTCCATATTAGAAGACGAGGCTTGTTTTTCAAAGAGGTCGGCTAGTTCGTTACCTGGGATTCCTACATGAGAAGGAATCCAGATCATGGTTATGGATACTCCCATTGAGAATAAACTATCGAAAGAGTTTTGAATAGCTTGAACCAAAGGATGTACCGTGTACATACTTTTGAGAGAATAGATAGGCGCTAAAGAGTCTGTACATATTGCTACTTTTTTATATTTTGGAGATAATAAGTTTGTAGCTTGGAAAATAGAGAATAATTCAGCAGTATGTATGCAGCAGAAGAGCGGAAGATTACAAGATGTGATTAAATCGGTGTTTGAAGTTACAGCACATCCAACAGCTGTAGAACTCTTAGAAGCATCTGTGTATAAAATTTGGTCAAATCTGTTGTTAGCAATTAATTCTTTAAAGGTTTGCCTTAGAAATTGTGGATTTGTCTGATGCTTATCATAATTAGCTAAACAGAGATTAAAATCGGCTATCGATTTATTCCAGGGAGGTTTAGGTGATATTAATATTGGAGTTGTGACTGAAAGATCGATATTATTCAGATGTGGTGAGAGATACTGTGGCATCCACTGAAGTTTAATAGGAGAAGGAGAGTTTAAAAGTTCGTTACTTAATAATTTATAAGCTGGGTTTTCCGTATTAGCTGAGATTCGAGACGAAAATTTTAAAAGGAGTTGCCGGCGACGTAGCCAGAGGGGAAGTTCATTAGCCTCTCTGTATAAACTCTCTGCAGGGCTCGACCTAAAGGCTCCAAGGCATATTCGGAGTGCAGTGTTGTGTACAGAATTAAGAAGTTTGAAATCTGATGGGCTAGCTAACATATAAATGAAACTGCAGTAGTCTATTTTCGAACGAATAAGACATCTATAAATCTGAAGCAATGAGTCTTCGTCTGCACCCCAATAATGATTGGACAGAGTTTTTAATAAGTTAAGATTTGTCATGTACTTAGTTTTGAGATCTTTTAAATGGCATTTCCAAGTAAGTTTACTGTCGAATGTGAGTCCTAAAATCCGCATACTCTTTACTATAGGTCGACAAGTACCATTTATGGTAATTTTAGGATTTATAGTACTGGTTGTCCTGCGAGAAAACTGAATGATTTTTGTCTTTTCAACAGAAAAGTTAAATCCACTTACTGAAGTCCATTCAAGCAATTGGTCAGTAGCATTCTGAAGTAGTTTGCAAGTGGCAACAGTGTCTTGGCCTCGGCAGAAAATTATTATTAATTTTTATTATTAATTATTTATTTTTTAATTATTATTATTATATATGTGGAATATTTTGATTTGAAATTAATGTGTTATATAATTTTAGTATAACACAATTTTAAGTATAGTTTTTTAATGACTGTTATGAATCTGCTTGATAAGCACTTGTCACGTAAGTTTTTAGTCTGATCGCATATCACAAAAGCTTCATAGACGACTTAAATGAAATTCTCTTGTTATAAAATAACCAAATCATTGGTATATCAAATTTAATATTGACAGATAAAGGTCGCTACAGAAAATAGAACAATACCATATAATTTTTAAAGGTTAACACCTAAACTTTGAAATAATGGATAAAAAACTAAACGATCCTGCCAGACTTCACATGATGATATTCTCGAAAATTAACAAAGCTTATACAAGATGCATCTGTCAGTTTTTACATTTTATTACATATTTTGATGTCTACGAAAAGCATTTATATTGAATAAATTAATTTGTAAAGAGGTGTCTTTTCAAAACTCTTAAATACTGCTATAAAAGAATCATTATTAACTTCTTAAATTATTCATTATTTTGGGGTAATAATACTTCAAGAGCATTAATTTTGCTTTTAACGTAAAAAAGGTTTATTTTATTGAGGAACAGGGGTTACAGATGAATATAACAACGCAAGGAGCTGGTTATTGTTTTGGTGTAGGCTGTGATAACGTTAATTAAATTTGAAATTAGTATTATAATGGAGATTAATCAGGGTCGGATTGAGTATCATCCGTAATTTATACGAAATTTTGCTTTCACTTGATTAAATTTATGTGTTGCTTGCTGATAGATTTAAAGAGATTAGTTCATATTGGCGTTAATATAATATAAAGCCTTTCAATTATATGTCGGCACGAAATTCAAGCATAAACTAGGATTATTTGTATTGGGCATATAATAATTACTTGCTGAAACTTTACCCTTTACTTAGAGATAATAAAATATTAGTAAGAATTTAAAAATGGAAACATGGCACATAAGAAGCATAAATGAAAAGAAAAAGAAAACATAAGATAATAAGATAATTTTGACAACGTCGCTTAATGTTCACCTAAAGTTTCGTCCTGCTACAGTGACACTAGAGTGCTAAGGGGTGTGGTCACTTCTTGTTGTCTCATTATTATCAATAATTTAGGTATATAAACAGTTATAAGTGATAGATTCGATCGTTACTTGATGGTAATTCAATTTATATACAACAATAAAACAAAAACTTCCACAAAATTTATTATAATATCTTATCACTACAGCTGTTTCGACAAAATGCCTTTTTCAAGTGCTCAAGTCACTTGTTGGAAAATTACCGTGTTAAATTTCTAAAATAAATTTTCAGGTATAATTTGTTTTTTATAAAAATGGACACTGTAAGTTACATTACTCTTATTGTTGCCTTTACATATTTTAACAGTAAACAGTCGTTGGTCGTTGGATACTTACTATATTTTAACGTACAGAAGCACTATCACAATAAATTTTTTTTCAGATCCAACATGTCAAAGATCTCTGCAGGTGTTTCTTACCAAAAAAATTTAAAGAAGAAGATATAATTAAGGCTTTAGAGTCTTTTAAAATGGTATGATTCAAAAAGAAGCTTCTATGGTATAAGCTCGAGATTGTAACCTCGGAAACATTTTTTGGATGGTGTTAGAAAGGTCACCAATGGAGACACTGCGGACGGCAGCCAGATGGTTGGTGGAGAGCGAGTCGTGGGTTCGAAACTAGCTTTTGAAACCGGAAATGGGTCCAACGGACGAAATAAGTAAAGATAGGATAAGAGATATTAGAAAAGATACAGAAATAAACAAAAAGATAGATGGGTAAAATTACCAAAGATACGATAAGATAGAAACAGGGCACCACTCAATTTTTTTGGGGTTTAAGAAGAAAATTAAGAAACCTTAGAAAAGAAAAGAGATAAGGAAAGATATTTAGGTTCAGAGACCAAACCCAAGAAAAGATATTAACAGTTAATTATTAAATAAATTTGGTCAACATAATACATAAACAAATAATAAGCATATTAGGTGGACTTCGTCTACCTACTTACCTACAAAACTTAATCAGCCTGATTTTTCTTCTGGTCGAAGGTATAATAATAATTTAATATAATAAGCAAATATTCAGAGTTATTATTATATTAGCAAACTTGTTAGGAGTCGACAAATAAAATACATACATAAAACAAAAACAATATATTCAACAACACAATGATGCCGGTAGCTGAATGTACATACAAGTAATAAAAATACACCATCAATTATCAAATGGTGGTGTACACATAAAAATAAGCAGTAATATGAATAATAAGTACCTTTACAAATACAACAATATAATAATGCACAGGTTCAATTATCAACAAAGAGAGCCTGATAGTGAGTAAGAAAAAAATTCAACCAAAGTTGATTAAAGAAAGGTCTCTCTTTGCTGTTTAATGGGCATATTTCGAGACACTGGGTTAAAAATGTATAACAATTATAGCAAATAACAAAAATGAATTAAATCTAAATTTACAAGAATACAAAAAGGTTACCGAAACAAAAATTTAACCAAACCGCACTTGGTTAAGTTAATTATCTACCTCGTACTGCTATTTAATGATTGAGAACTAAATGTTCTTTAAATTGAATGCAAAAATCAGTAGTTACTCTCAACTACAGGTAAAGACATGGATGAACTTAGATTCGCCCAGATGATAGAAAAAAAATATGAGACCATACGATATTATTCGCCCAGATAAGTGGAGATACTAAGATTATGGTAACTTACAGTAATTTCTGATGACTGCTGCACTAATTCACTGAAGTTAATTTACTTTACTATAATACTTTACTTGCATCAAGCACTGAAGTTAATTAAAATTAAAGGTACTCTATACCAATATTTAGTCTAATATGATATTAGATCAAAAACTCAAATATACAAGTGTATACACACTTAGAAAGAAAATGCACAGAGAAGGTAACACCGAGACGATAATATGAGCGAACGTCTTTACTCAACGATCGCCCGACCAAAAGTGGTCTCCCTTCTGCAAAAATTTACCAAACTACCAAGGAAGGTGGGATATCTCCCCCTCAAAAACGACAGATCAGCCTGTAGTATTTCTAAGAAGGTAAAAATTTCGAAAGTTTTGGGTTAAACAATGGTACCAGCAATTGAACATGAGAAAATTAAAATCCTTCGGATTAGGTTATTATAGAAAGAAAACATTACTACGTGCCCCGACGATATTTATCAAATTTATCATAAAGGAACCCGGCCTCAAAGCCGGAAGGAATTAACCGAGGATTACCTAAACCGTCGTTTTTAATAAGTCGGTTATTCTGTATTTTAAGGTAGTTGATAGTTTTAATAAAAATTTTGCCTCTGTTAAACTGACCATGAGCGTATCAGCACGGGGGTAAAAGAATTAACAATAATTTAATATTTTAATCACAAACAAAATGTTACAAGATTTCTCGAGCAACACTTTTTTGATTTAATAATACCTAACCCAGTACTAAAAAAAAAAAAGAAGTCTTGAGAAGATAAATATTGACCTCATAGAAGAAAGGATTTTCACGTAGAATGAAAGTAATTCAAACTTCTGTGAAATATTTCCTTGACGCAGCCCCCAGAGAAAATCCATTTAACCGCTTGCCTTACGAATTAATTTGAAAAAATCTGTGAAAAATGTGACAATTTTTTTATTGGCATTTAATATATAAAAGTAATGCAAAATGTAAATTAACAAAAAATAAAAATAAGATATATTAAAGAAAAAATTAACCCTTTATAAAAACCAAAATTATTATCCCGAATTATCTCATTACAGGAAAATTAAGTGCTAACACCTTGTTTGCCAATAAAAGCATAGGTATATATTATATATGTGATTTATTATGAGAGTCTTTAAAGTATGGCAACAACATATAATGGTACTTGACAGTTAGTACACATATATCTCGTTTATTTTCGAAATCTTTTTCTGGTGTTATCCCTTTTTCTGCTACACATTGCACATTGACGTGTCGGAATATTTTTTTTTCTGTGTTGGAGGAACATATTCTGGGAAATGTCTATTAGATAAACGAAGAGAAGCTAGAGTCAATCTAGAGCGACCAATTTTTGGCACGATTATACTGGAGTGATAGGTTTTAAAATATCATTTCAATCACATTCATGCAAAATTATAATGGTGCGTATTCTCCTCCATTTTTCTTGTATAACAAATAAGAGTTCCAAAGACATAACTCTATCAGATGGTAGAATATTTTCTTGTAGTATAACTTTCCACATTTTCTGGTTATAAAATAATAGCTGATATGCTGGTCAACTTTATCAACTCCTCCCATTGTAGAATTGAAGTCATTTACTACTATTGGTTTTACCCTTTCTTCATTTTATTTTTTTAAAACTAAGTATCTGAAGTAGAAGACCAAGTGAACAGAGTAAACAGAGCCGCAGGTTGCCTAAATGAAACAATATGGAGAAATAAAAATATCGGGAAAGAAATGAAAGGCAGAATTTAAAAAAACAGTCATCAGGCTAATAATGACATTCGCGGTAGAAACATGACCTGACACACAGAGAGGACAGAAAGAATATTAGAAACAGCAGAGATAAAAACACTTAGAAACATTGTTGGTAAAACACTATGAGACAGAGCTAGACTAGACACTAAGTGCAGATGGACGACGTAGATGGAAGGTGGAGAACATTACAAACTGGGTAAAAAGTAGAAGAGTAAAATAAAATGATCATATAAGACGAATGGCAACAAATAGAGTAGTAAAGACGATTAAAGACGGTTCCCCAATAAAAAAGACGATCACCAAGAAGACCACTGAAACGATGGAACGACAACTTACTGGAGGCACATTGAAAAAGAGAGTCATGTCTACATAAAAGAAAGAAGAAGATATAAATATAAATATATATATATATATATATATATATATATATATATATATATATATATATATTCAAATTTGAAAAATATTATGTTTTTTGTATTTCTCGGCTAATTCGACCCTGCGTACATTAAAAGGTTTGAAGAATATTTACGTTATTGTTTGAAAATAAAAAGGGTAAAAAATGTCTAAATGTTTTAATTGTAAAGTATATAAACGGACCAGATTGTTTGGGGCTAATGAAAAAGTAAATAATACAAAACATTCCCCTAAGTTGCGTTAAAATACGGAGGAAAAAATCGTTTGGTAAAAATCGGCTAGTAGTCCAGGCGGGATTTGTTTTCTATTTTCTGTTGAAATTACTTCAGGATGTTCATATTTTTGCCTATAACTCAAGAGATATTGCTCAAACAAAAGAAGCTGTATAGGGTAGAAGTTTAGTTTGTTAATTTTAAATAACATATGACTGACTAGAAAATGATAGAAATAGACTCATTAAAGCCACAATGGATGAAACTCAGGCATGTGTACGAATACAAAACAACCGGACAGACTTTTTCAAAATCTCGCAGGGACTAAAGCAGGGAGATGGGCTGGCACCAACATTGTTTAACCTGGCACTGGAGTATGCGGTTAGGCAAATGCAAACTGGACGAGAAAACCTACTGACCAATAAAACGGTTCAACTGGCTGCCTACGCCGATGATATTAATATTATGAGTAGAACATCAACAGGAGCACAGGAAGCATACGCAGAGTTAAAAACACAAACGAAAAGGCTAGGTCTGGAAATTAACACAGAAAAAACAAAAATAATGGTACAGACGAGAAGAAATATAATCCCAAAAAACATTATGCATGAAGATGACATTGAAACGGTTGGAAAGTTTACATACCTGGGAGTAGAAATATATGCCGATGGAGCAGAGGATGGAGAAATACGAAAAAGGATAACGCAGGCAAACAAAGCTTATTTTGCCCTCTCCCATATATTTCGGTCTAAAAGTGTCCACCGAAATACAAAGATGAGAATCTATAAAACTTTAATTCGGCCAATAGCATGTTATGGCAGCGAAGCATGGGTCCTGAAAGAAACATCCAAAAACAAACTCGACACATTCGAAAGAAAAGTACTGAGGAGAATACTAGGACCTGTGAGGGAAAACGGAATCTTCAGAATTCGATATAACAACGAGCTCTATCAACTGTATAAGGAAACACCCCTGTCAGACTTCATTAGAACACAAAGATTGCAATGGGCCGGACATGTGATACGAATGGGAGAGGATAGGCTACCAAAACGAGCACTGAACGCCAGAATGCAGGGAAAGAGACCAGTTGGAAAGCCAAGAAAGCGCTGGGAAGACACAGTAAGCAGCGACGCACAAGCACTTTTAGGAGTCCGTGTATGGAGAAGAGCAGCCACAGACAGACAAGGGTGGAGGCAAAAAATAAAGGAGGCCAAGGCTCATTTTGGGCTGTAGTGCCGTAGAAGAAGAAGACTAGAAAATGAAACTTTATTTTTATTGTTTAAAAAATTGCAGTAACTGGGAAAAAAGTGCAAACGAGTTTAGTTCAGCTCATCAATATTTATTTTTAGAAACAAGCCACCTCCAAAAAAGATTTTTGATGATTTAAAAAAACAATGTGGATAAAGTATTAAGTCTGTCATCATACCAATGTATTTTGAATGCTATAGAATAGTGGTAGAAATAGCTATAAAGAATGTGATGCTTTAAACATGTGAAAAGAAGCCCTACAAACAGTTACACCACAGATATCTCAAAATTCTATTAGTCTATTCTTTTAGTGTGTACCTTTTAAGCACCACACTTTTTACATTGTTCACAAATTATATAAAACCACCATATCCACAATTGTACTGTATCTGTCAGAAACCTAAAACTTGAATCATGTTGAAGAAAAAAGATTGATTAATATTTGGGAATCTAGTTGTAACAATAAGTGTTGTTTTTTATTATATTTTACTTCTTTATCCCTTAACTACTGACGTGGATGTTTCAGGACGTAGACTCTGACATGCGCTATGTCATACCGTTGCCTATTCTCCTTTGTTTTTAATATCTTATATCACTGTATTTGTTTTTTATATCAACTACGGAATGATTCTTCACATTGCTGTAGCATAATATACTGCTACAAGTAAAATACACTTTACTTTTTCAAGAATATTATGAATGCATGCATAATATTTAAAAAAATGATGGACGTTACTACAAAATCGTTTATAAACTAAATTACAAGAAAAATTGATTACTTGTCACTAAAAAATGGTAAAATAATGTTAAAAGAAACAGACTAATGATTTAAATTTAATGAGAAACTAAAATACGAAATTCTGACAATAACCAAAAATTACAATAAAATAACTAGTCATTTTCCTAGGTCCGCAATTTTTCTTTGTACACTGTAAGCACACTGGTTTTCCACAAGAAAAGCACACATAAAAAGTCTTTCGCTTTAATGCACTTGGGCATAAGTAACACGTCTTCTTTTTCTCAAGCCTTTCTTCAAAATCTGCTTCTTTTTGGCGTTTTTGTCCTAGTATTCGTTCAATACCACATAATAATTCTCTCGAGATTCTGGGATTTTCGAGTTTTCTTTGTAGATGAGGTAAAACTAATTGTTTCCCCAACTCCTTTGACGATGCAAGCGAAGAAGTATGTATTGAAAGTTCACACTACACCGGAAGTGAGCAGTGGGAAAGTTCTGAAGACGAATATAATTTAAATGATAATGGTAAGTCATATTTTATTGGCTAGTAGATTAAACAAAATATTTTGTAAGTAATCTAGGTACCTACACAGTATCTGTCACTGGAGAATTAAAGAAATGGTGGCCTATTACTTGTCTGTCTATTACTCCTATCAAACTCCAAACATTCACTGAAAATCTATACTGAATTGGATTTCGTCTGTCCAAATGTGTAAATTGCGCGAGTTATTTATTCCATCTCCCGTAAATTGGGCTTCGTCAGTAAATAGTCCTATATAATAGGCGTATGTTATTTTCAATCCACCTAGCAAATTGTAATAGTGGGATTGTATCTCTTAGATCTAATCGTTCGACATATTGAATGTAGTAAGATTTTTAATTATTATTTTTTAATACTCTCTCAAACCTTTATTAAGAAACAACTAATTTACGTCTGCTTTACTTGCCTGGTACTTATTTTAAGATCTGTTTTACTGTAACAAGGATAAAGACTTCTTGTGAAGGATCTAATGCTCGTTCAGATTCTGATTTAGGAAATGTTTTATTTTCTTTTACATAATAAATTTTAAATAATAAAACACGGAACTCAACGTTCTGGAAATCATGTTTGATATTCTCTGCTGCAATATTTGCGTCACAAAATCCATTAACAAAAATAATGTATGGATATTGAAAATTGATGCTGCAATTTGCAATTAATTAAAATAATATAAATAACGTACACTACCTCTATAACCAATGAAAAACTGTTGTGCCAGTGTGAAAAACACAAATAAATAATAACGATACCGAAAGAAAAGACAAATTATATACCCAATCAATGAAAAGTCAAATTACCATAGCCTTGTAAGATTCACTTAAATTTTCACATTACTAAATGGCGAACGATGTAGTGATGCAATTTACGGCAACATTATTTCTTGTTTACTTTTGTTTAATTTAATTTTATTTATGTTGTTTTTCACAAATTTTAAATAAAAATGCATTTATAATGCAGGTTATTTTAAATGTTAATTTTATTTTTAATTAACGCAGAAATAAAGCTGATTATTACTGTAGCCTCTTTTTTAAATGTCAGTTTTAAACCAGGCTCTCTTATATTTTTGATTATTTAAAATATAATTATACCAGGAGATATATTTTCTTTACAGTAGCTTTAGTTTCTTCTAACATAATATCAGGTTCTGTTTTATTAGCTTTTTCAGAAATGTTTATTTTAAAGATATAATTATTTGAATACAGTTAGTCAGAGTAGCTACACCAAATATCTAGAACTATGTCTATACTCAGGATGGTTCGACAAAAACGAAACAAAGGCATTATCAGGAACTAAGACAGCATTTTTGAATTAATAGACATATTTTTCCGGTATTTTCAATTATTTTACTTTAATCGCTAAGCCAGGGTAAAAATCACTCCAACATTTTTAAATGGTAATGGGAGTCAAATAAGATATCTTTGATCAAATGAAAGGCAGATATCGAGCAAAGTTTATTAATTAAATCTTGCTCAAGTACTTTCGCTTCCTAGAGCATCTTAAGGGGCTCTGAAATAAGCAAAGAATTTTTTTTTACTGAAGAAAATTAATTAACTTCGATAAAAAACTCGAAGTTGATGATTGATAAAAGTTCTTTATGTAATATAACGTTTTAGACTTCCTTCGTCAAATTTGGCCTATCCAACAATCTGTTGAGAATATCATAAACAATATTTCGTAAAAAAACAACCAATATAACAGATTGTTGAATAGGCTAAATTTGACGAAATGCCCCTGAAGATGCTTTAGGAAACGAAAGTACTTGGGCAAGATTTAATTATTAAACTGTGCTCTATATCTGCCTTTCATTTGATCAAAGTTTATGTATTCGAGCATTCAACCTTATATCAAAACGTATTACAAAACGGTTCATGCGACTGTGCTATTTAGGCAGGAATACAAAAAGAGCCGTCCTAGCGAGAGGCTGATATGCGCCGGACGTTTGTTTTGATTTTATGAACCTATTTTTGGTAAGGTGAATAAAAAAATTGTAAATAGTAAAAATTCTGTTTTAGTGGAAAGCTATAATAAGCATATGAAACATCGGAACATTAGTAAATTATAACAAAACATTTAAAATTACGAAAAAAATATTATTTCTTGTTCATCTTATGTTCCTGAAAAAAACAAGGAATACAATAATTCTTTTTACACCCAATGCATTGCCAAACTGATCAGGAACAAGTATTTGCTGCAGTGTTTCTGTCATTTGATTTTTTTAAGGCCTTATAACACACAACACAACATTTTCGTTTATGGTGTACCAAAACGTGTTCTAGTTGTTCTATATCATCTGCTTTTTCGTTCTCCATGTGGTCCACACGATGTTTACCGAATAATAACCTTGCAGCTAACAGCTCTTTGTATTCCGGTATTTGAATTGTTTTCTGTGTTACCTCCTTATATATTAGAAAGGAATTTACCAATGCACAGCCAAAAATCAGTTCAACTGCTAATTTTCGGTACCACTTATTACCTCGTATAAGGCAATGAGAGTAAGACTTGAGTTGATCTGATAAATCAATGTAGCTCTTGCACCTGTTGTAACTAACGACAGCAGTTGGTTTCTCTATTTCACCGCGTCTGTTCTTTATTTTAGTGGTGTCTGCTTGATGTTTTGTCGTAAGCATCATCACGTCACGTTTGTCTTTTCACTTTAGCATTACTATACCAGTAGAACTTTCTTCAGCAAAAATTTCATTTTTTTTAATTTAGTATTAACCACTTTGGGAGAATTGAGTTTACGATTAGCTCTTACAGTGCCAACTAGGTGTGTATTTCTTTCTAATAACTTGGTTGCAAGACTCACACTTGTGTAATAGTTGTCGGTGTACAAAGTACGCCCACAGTCAAGTAGATTATCCATCAAATGCAACACAACTCCTACGGAAGCACTACCATCATCAGTCTTATCATTACCAGAATACACTTTGAAATTGTATGTGTACCCACCTATAGTATATAATTTGTACAGTTTTAGGCCAAACTTGTGCCGTTTGTTTTTTATATATTGCCTAAATTTTAGGCGTCCTCTAAACGGCACAAGTGTCTCATCTACGCATACTTCTTCACATGGCACCATTACTGCTTAAAACTGTTCAATTAGCTTCTCGAGAAGTGCAGTAATTTTTCTTAGCCGATCATTTACTGTCGCTAAAGTGCCACATCTTATAATAGCTCTTCAAAACGATGTCGAGACATTATACTTTTTATCGAATTTGTATACAAAATGTTGTTACTTCAGTATGCTTTTATTCGAAGATATTTGAGTAATCAAATCCACATAATAATGCCATAAAATTTTTCCAATTCAGAAGTATTTGTGGGAACCCACTTCTTTTTGTGTTTCCTCTTATTTGATGGTGTAGTATAATTTTGTAAAACCTGCTGTGCATATAAGTTGGTTTGTTCATCTATATAATTTACTATGTCGTCAGTAAGAAAGATCTTAAAACAATCATATGGTTCTTGATCTATATAATTCTCGTAATACGAAGATTTTATTTCGTCGTTTTCTACACTGTGATCGAATGTTTTCAGCGATGTTCCATTAACTTCCCTCCACTGAAATTGCTTGCTATGACACACTTCTTCAGTAATTGTGGCCATATCAATTACTTCTTGTATAGTTAATAATCAATAATATTTGTTTGTTGTTCAACAGTCCTTGTTCCCTGGATTGAATTCATGAATTCATGTGAACCAGATTCCAAATCCATCTACAAAAAGTTTACCTGTTTATTGTTGACAAAATAAAAATAAAGTTCAATAACTTACGATTGCAGAAACCACATTAGAAGTACCATCGCCAGATTTTTCATCATTTTTCTTGACACGCTTTTTGGGAACTGGCTCCTCGCAACCATCAGAATAATACTCATTGGAAGATTCAGGTTCATATTCTTCTGACAAATAAATCTCGGCAAATTCACTTTCATTGTCCTCATCAGACATAATCTCATCCCAAATGGCTTGCAGACGGCTCTGTTCTTTTTCATAATCTCCCATATTGCAATAAATGGCACGATAATAACACTCCGTCAGCAACAACTAATAACAACTAAGACTACTTCTAACTAGACACAGAATACAAACGATCTGCAAATTCAGTCACCCCACTACTGTTCCGAGAACCATGAATATGCATTTGGCGCTAAATATAGCGTGTGGTACGCGTAACAAACCACGCCGGCTGGAATAAACAAATTAATCCTTGGCCGGCGTGAAACAAACGTTGTGCCACAAAGTATATTCTAAAAACACTTATCGAAAAGCAAACAAGAAAAATTACTGTGGCATGTTAATTAGATAAAAATGAATTAGGATACATAAAAAAAAACGCAGGCTGGGGGTATATTTTTTTTTGTACAGCCGTACGCAACGTGATAATACTGTCTGTCTACAGTCAAAAAACATATTGTATACACAGTAGCTGGATTTAGTTACGCGTAATGACCAATTTACCACTGTGAACAAATTAGTTAACTTATGATATACAATACATTATATTGAAAAAGAATCAAATACATTTCCCACGATCATAATTAAAAAAATTACGATACACCCAAAAATAAAGGGCCATTAAAAGATAACTGTAATTATGGTATAACGTGTCGTCAAAGCCCCAACACGCTACCCATCGCTGAAATAATTTGAAACAATTTTGAATTTCCACAACTAGTTTTGCAGCACGCCATGCAATAAGTTTATGGTTCATTTACACTTATAAAAAAAAATTTATGTTGATAAAAAATTCTCAAAATGTTTTTACCTTCCGCTCCTGTTTTGCTTTCTATTTAGTCAAATGCAAATTCAAAGTCAAAAGTGTATTGCTTATACTTATTTTTTAAATGAATATCACTAAACCATTCTGTTACTTTTATTAACGTTAATATTTTCCATAAATTTGTTAAACTGCTCCAAAACAGTATTTATAATATACATTTCCCTCTGAATACTTCACGAGCAGCAGCTTCAGCAAAAGAACTCATTATAAGCTCTAACGAAATAAAACCTTTTCCGACTATAAAAGTAAATATTTAAAAAATATTTACAAACAGATGCTACAGCGACATCTACTAATGAGAATATATCTCTAAAATCAAACTTAAGATTTAGAATAAATCTGTGTTTTCTAAATGTTCCAAAACAAGCAGACGACGAATGCACTGACATGGGGACTTATAGATTGTATCTACGTTATGCCAATTTGTCTAGACAGAAATACCTTCATAAAAGCGATTTACGAATACTCCATACTAGAGTAAAGAAATAAAAATAAAATGGACAGTTAAGGTTTGATTTTGTTACAGCGTACCATTTGAACGATTTGATCAGCGAAGGAATTTTTGTCCAGACGAATTAGCATGACATAGATACAAACTACTAATTCCCATACCAGTGCATTCGTCGTGTGCTTATTTTGCAACGTTTAAAAAATACAGATTTGGTCTGAATCCTAAGTTTGATTTCCGATTTATAATCTCACTTTTGATCTTGGTATATTTATAAGATTACTTCTTCTTAAGGTGCCTTCACCATTACTGAAGGTTGGCTATAACTACAGCAAATTTCTCTCTATCTTGAGCTGTTCTTAGTATCGAATGTGTGTCCATGCCTGTCCAGTGTCTTACATTCTTCAACCAGGAGCATTTTCTTCTTCCTTGACCTCTTTTTCCTTCCGCTTTCCCTTCCATTATAAGTCGTAGGAAGTTGTATTTTTCTCCTCTGTAAATATGTCCTAGATAACTGATTTTCTGTTTTTTACAATATTTTTGAGTTCTCTCTCAGTACCCATTCTTCTCAGCATCTCGTTGTTGGTCACGTGCTCTGTTCAAGAGATCTTCAGCATCCTTCGAAAAACCCACATCTCAAAGGCTTCTATACGCCTCATACTTGTAATTCCGGGAGTCCATGTTTCCACTCCGTATACCAATATGGAATAAATGAACGTTTTTACAAATTGGTATCGGATATCCAACTTTAACGTAGAGTTTATTAGGAATTTTTTCCTTCGTTAAAATGCGGACCTAGCATATTCTATACGAGCACGTATTTTGAACTCGTGGTCAAGATCGTTTGTTATCCAGCAACCAAGATACTGGAATCTTTGTACTGATTCTATATGTTTGTTATAGATACAAATATTAATGTCGACATTTGGAGCACGCGTAACAGCCATTACTTTTTTTTTATTTCTGTTTATATTTAGTTCCAAGCTATCTCCCTCTCTGGTTAAGACATTCAAAAGTCGTTGTAAACCCTCAGCACTGTCCGCAATACTGACGGTGTCATCTGCGTATCTTAAGTTATTTACGCATTCTCCGTTGATTTTTATTCCTTCTTCAATATTTTCGAGGGCATTTTGAAAGATATTTTCGAAATATATATTAAATAACAGTGGAGAAAGTACACAGCCCTGCCGAACTCCTCTTTTTATTGGCAATTCTGCTGTCAGACGATTGTCTATTTTGATCGACGCCATTTGATCCCAATATAGTTTTTTAATAAGTGCTACAGTGTTATGGTCTATACCATGTTGTGTTAGGGTTTCTATGAGTTCTGTGTTTTACTCGATGAAACGCTTTTTTGTAGTCGATAAAACAGAGAAACACGTCTTTTCGCTGATCTCGGCATTTTTGTAGTAATATCTGGAGGCCAAATAATGCCTCCCTTGTACCAAGCCCCATACGAAATCCAAATTAATTGTCGCTCAGGTTTCTTTCGCATTCTCTGTATATTCGTTGATGTACAATTGTGAGTAAAATTTTTAGAAAATGGCTCATCAGGCTAATTAATCTGAACTGTAAGCATATATTTGCTTTATTTTTCTTGGGTATAGGTATAAATATCGATCTAAGCCAGTCTTCTGGGAAGATTCCAGTGGTATATATTTTGTTAAATAATAGTGTTTAGGTCTGAAGATTTTCTTCATTGATAAGCTTTATCATCTCTACATATATTTCATCTGGATCTGAGGCTATTTTTGGCTTTGCCGTATTGATTGTTACTAAAGATTACTACTATAAGATATACTACTAAAATAATGAAAATATTCAAAAGGACTACATTTTTCAATATAATGTTGTTAGTCTTATTCTTATTAGACTAATATAGTAAAAACCTAAAAGTAGGTATTCCGATTTTATTTCAATAAATAGAAGTAGTTAAAATTTTTACTATCAATCCAAAAAAAACATGTCGTATGGATACTTACTTAAACATTAGCAAGTAGCCACTTTATAAGGTGTTTTTACTGATGATAGACTGATAAGACCGAAGACGTGATAAAAATTGTAATCCTTCTGCATGTTTTCATTATTTTAGTAATTTTTTAAACAATCATATATCATATACATCCGATCACTAGAAAATCTCCTTTTATAAATTCCTTTTAATATGCTAAAGTATATTGTTTATAAGAAAAGCACGTGTATGTATTTATAGTTTCTTAAATTTTATAAGCCAATGGCTTTTCACCATAATATCAATTAATAATCACGTACTATAATTATATTACTATACATAAAACCCCATTTTACAACAATTTTCTTTATAAGATCGTTATAGTATCGAATCGAAATGTTTTGTTGAATGTATGAACGAAAGAAAGTAGAAATTGAGTCAAGGAAAGTAGGAAATGTACTTCCTTATCGGGATCAGGATCGTTCCCGTCGATAGGACACGGCAATTTCGCCTTGTTATGATGACAGAACGGGTTTTACTGTTTTATCTGGATGAGCGACATTGCCAATAACTGCCTCATGCAGTTGCTATAGATCGGTAAAATACTGGATAGGAGTTTGTATATATAATATACAGTGTGTCCGTAAAGTATGGAATAAATTCAATATTTCCTAAATGAAAAGCCTTTTTAAAAAAATCCAAAACAAGTCGATTTTTAAATTTAATGTTCTACATTTTACAATAAAATTTCATTATACAAGGTGATACATATTACAGTGATGACGTCATCGGAACTTTTTTTAAATGTAACACCCCGTATTTTAGGACATTTTTAAATCGATAAAAATAAGCTGATTTCAAAAAAGTATAATGCTGGGGGTCTAACGGATATAATTTGAAAGATATGCGCTTAATTAATTAATTTTTATTGAATTATAATATTAATAAATTATAAATAAATTATAATAAATAACTTCAAAGTAATCCAGTAATTAATACATGACTTAAGCTTAAATGTTCGAATTGTAGCCCTTGTTGTATTTGACAGTAAACCAAACGTTGTACAAATTCTTGTAGAACCTTGTTTATTTACGAATTCTTGTTTTTAAGTCTCCAATATTTGCAGGTTTCGTTTTATAAACAAGATTATTTAAATGATATATAAAATAATCCAAAGGATTGAGGTCTGACGACCTCGCTGGCCATTCAATATGTCCACGTCTTCCAATCCACCTGTTCGGTGGATTTTCGTTTAGGTACCTTCGAACATCTAAAGCATAATGCCAAGGCACACCATCCTGTTGAAACCATAAACTTTTATCAAAACCTCCAAGATTAATTGTACTGGGGAATAAATGAACTAAAGTAGGTACGAGATACCCACTTAAAAACTGAAGGTATGATGGCCCGTTTAAATTACCTTCGAAATAGTAGAGTCCAATGATTTTATTTCTTACAATGCCAGCACATACGTTTACCTTTTGCGGATATTGTGTATGCTGTTCCTGCATCCAGTTGGAGTTTTCTTTTGCCCAGTATCTACAATTCTGACGGTTGACCTCGCCATTGAATTTGAATGTAGCCTCATCAGAAAAAATAATATTTTGAACCAAGAGAGGGTTTGGGTGGCTGTTATCCATCATTATTTCGCAAAATTGTATTCTTTTACATTGAATCTATGGGAGGCAAATATTTATCTTTAATATCTTTATCCAATTTATGTGCTAAACGAAGTTTATACAGGAAGCTAGTTAAGTCATCTCTTAAACTGCCTACTTCTTCTACGTGCCATATCAAGTCCCCTTGACGTTGGCGATTAACATGGCGAAACTGTCTCTGTCTTGAGCTATTCTAAAGAGTTCCTCAGCTTTCCTCATTCCTGTCCACTCCCTGATATTCTTTAACCAAGAGGCCTGCTTTCTACCAATTCCTCTGCGTCCTTCGATTTTACCCATCATAATAAGTTGAAGAATATTATATCGGTCTCCCCTTACTACGTGTCCAAAATAGGCCATCTTTCTACATTTGATGTTATCAAGCAGCTCGCGAGCAGCATTTGCTCTCTCAAGGACTCCATGGAATTTTTAGTATACGTCTGTGCAGCCATATTTCAAAGGCCTTCAGACGATTAATGGTGAATATTTTTAATGTCCATGCTTCGACACCGTATAAGAGGACTGACCAAATGTAGGATTTAACCATGCGCTTTCGAAGTTGAAGTTGCAAGTTATCATTACAGAAGAATGACTTCATTTTTAAAAATGTCGTCTCGATTCTGCGTTTTATCTCTTGATCTTGATCTAGTTGTTCAGTAATATGGCAACCAAGATAATTAAATTAAAACTGTCTACATCATACTGTTTTAGGATTTCTGTCTTATTATTTTCTTCTTGCTAAACGAAATATTTATTTTAACTTATTTTAAGAGGTGTTTTTATTAGCAAGTGGACTGGATCATACTCAGCTCCTTCCCAAACATTTATATCATAGGGTCTTATAGAAATTATTTGTTTAATCACAACATAAATATTAATTAATTTCAGACTTCTTGTTTTTTATGTTCAAGTGTATTTGTCTATGTTTTTATAATGAAAAAATTATTAATATTATTCTGAAGCTCTTTTCTTGTGGCATTTTAAAGTAATTACTATTTAAATGGAAATAATCCACAATTAAAGGTTAAAGTAAGTTTATTGTCGTTTTAATTTCCACTTCGGAAATTGTTCTCAAAATACAAACATTAGTAAATTAAACAAATTTTCTTGGGACGACTTTACTTGTAAGATAGTTCATTCGATTACATGAAATCAATTTTAACTTGAGAATATCCGTCAGAAAAAATCATAGCATGTAATTCTTTTTTAAAAAGACAAGGACAAGAAGAGACCAGGAAAAAAAATATTGAAAACAACAAACACATTGAGATTTATTTTGTCTAAAACCAAACCTAATAATGAACAAGAATGGACAGAGAATTGCAATACCTTGTAAATACGATCAGTTTTATTTAGCATTTAGTGAAACATCAAGGCCATTGATATATCTCAAATATGTAAACACGCATGAAATAATGAACATAGGGTTCAATTGAATAATTCAAATATAGTCCTAAAAGCAACGGATAATAAAAAGAGAAAAATCAAAGAAGCGGCTCTAATTATGCTAAATGAGACTAATTGTGTCGCAAATTCCTCGGCAGAATATAGTAGGATCTGGTTACCCATATTAAAAGAGGAAGTTATTAAAAGGAAAATACCAGTATTAGTAAGCCAGTAACATATAGAGGATTCATAATTTATGTTTTTTAAATAACAGAAATATAAAAAGAATTTGGTGTTTATTGAAAGTAAACTAAATGCACGACTAAATACTTATGTCGGGATAGTATTGTGAGGTTTTTTTTACTGATTTTTTCCTCATAATTTACTATGGAATCACTAACAGGAGAATTTTACTGTCATCATGGCATGTGTTTGTATTTTTAAAGACAAATTACATGCCGTGATTTTTTCTGAGGAGTATTCTCAAGTTAAAGTTGATTTCATGTAATCGAATGAACTATCTTACGATTAAAGTTGTCCCAGGAACGCAACTCAACAATATGGGTAATATCATTTTAAAGTCGTCTACTTTAAAATGTATAATGTATGTCTGAATTGTCAATATAAATGAGTCAGATAAAATTAAATTATTAGAAGAAATTTTTCACTAAAAACAAAATTTGTTTTTTTGTTTGTACTTTGAAAAAGATTTTCGAAGTGAAAACTGAAACGTCAATAAACTTACTTTAATCTTTAATGTGGGCTTATTCCCATTTAAATAGTAATTAATGAAAAACAATCATTTAGGTTTTTCAGCGAGTTCATTACAAAGCTTTATCCATCTCATACCATTTTCATTCACTACGCTATCTCCGTGTTTTCCAATTATTTTACTGTCAATAGCCACGCACTTGTTCGTTCAGATCACCTAACGAAACTACTTCTATTTTTGCTCTTGTTCAATTCCGCAGAGAGTTTAGTCAAAGAAATAATCTTTTGTATTTATATCCTAGTCATCTGTAAATAAATAGCAAATATTTTGATTTCTTTCCCTTTTATTTTTATACATGGCGTTATGATTCTTTTATCTACTCGCTTTCAGTCGCTTATTATTGTTAATAAAAAATTTTTCATTTTTTAATAAAAATGGTCTAGCAATTTGAATACGTCTTTTGATCTCGATGTTTTGATCACTTGTCCCGTTTTTCATAGCTCCTAGGTAGTTGTAATTATTCAGTATTTGTATGGGGGTGTTCGTTATTGTAATGTTTATATGATTAATTGGATTTTTACTAACGATCATATCATAGTAAAGATCATTAATATATACTAAGAATAACATCATAAAGCATTAAAAGCTTTTACAAATAGTATTATAACTGTATAATTAATTAGATTTAAATATAAACGATTTGTTGCACTTAAACATTTTAAGCAACAACTTGATGACTCAAAACTCATTCGACGTTTTCCCTTTTGTAGTTAGTCCTATGTAAACTTTGTTAAACATAGTTTAATGGAAAACCATCGTCTCTACTGCAAATAATTAATTTTGATTAAGTGAAAACAAACAAGTAATTTCTATTCGAAATGGTTATAACTTTATAAAGCTGTAAAAAATAAAGCTTTATAAAATGCTTCGCATTTTAAATTAATATAACGTTGGTTCATACTATTTCTCAATGTACAGAAATATTTTTCTTGCATTAGAAATAAAAACCGAGTAGTTTAATATTAATATTTTTCTGTTAAATTACTTTTCTGATAAATTTATTTTCCCATATATAATTTTTTTTTAAATATATACTTTAGTTTTGTCCATTGGGAGATTACTATAACTAAAATTGCTACATACATGTACAGAAAAACTGATAATGTATTTAGATTCAGTATTTAAAGGCATATGGGAAAAATTATTAAATCGAAAAATGTTTACTTCCTCTTTTAATACAACTATAAAAATAAATTAACTCGTATACGATGTATCATATCGTGCTAAATATTATATTTTTTTCACACATTTTCCAACTTTAAAATGTGAAAACTTTAAATTATCCATGTCAGTCTGTCCATCCGTAAACACAACTCCACAATTATTAGAATAGATACAATGGCAGACGAGCTGTAGAATAAAAGCTTAGCATCCAAAGATGGTATTAAAACCCTTAAGTGGTTCGGTACTGTAGCAGTAGCGTTACTGGTCCGGCGTAGTCTGCGAAACTACTGTTTTCAATAAAACAAAACAACACTCAAAAATAATTTTTAATTAAGAAAAAATGTTACAAACATACCCTGATATATTTATATAAAAGTGAACGTATTAGATTTGGGCATTATTTGGGTGTTTAAAAAACACTATGAAAAAAAAATTTATTCTTAAAATAAATGTTCAAACTGCACACTAAACAAAAAACTAGGTAAAATAAAAATCGATCAAAAATGTTTGTTTCCAGGATCAGTCAAACTTTACCAATTTTATATGCAATTTTTACATCGTGGTTTTGTACATCCCAAACAAACAGGCTTTTTGCAACGCAAGCACAGGCATTTTGTCATCCTGCGATTTCTACTCGGACATAAACTGCAAATCTTGCATTTTTTTAAAATAAGAACATCCGTCTGATTGTCCTCTTGTTCTTTTTGAACTCCAAGTATCTGGCTAATTGTAAGACGTAATTGACGTGGAATGTTCGTCATTATCATTCGTCTTTTCATGTGATCTTGCACTAACTGCATAGCCAACTCCAAAGCAAAAACACTTTTTTCCTTTATTACTGGATTGTTTTTGTAACACTGATGTAGAATATATGAATTTGCTTTAGAAATGTCCAATATGCGGAAAAAAATTGTTAAGGGCCATCTTCGGGTTCGACGGCTTGAGGTACTTTTGGAGCATTTCTCATCTAGGGAATCTACACCTCCCTTATTATCATTATAATAAGAAATAATTTCTGGTTTTTAGTAGAGGGATCACTATAACGTCTACTATGCTTTGAAGATATAAGTACTGTAGCCTTTCCCACTTTTTCTACATGAGAGATTAAGGTACATTCTTCCTTAAATCCATAAATTGTTGACCCTTCTGTTTTTGTTGGGCAGAAAAGATGGAGGTATTTCAGCCTTATTTTTTTTAGTGTACCCATCACAAGTCAAGTTTTTTGTTCTTAAAATATCCACTAATTGAATAGAAGAGTACCAATTACCAGCTGTGATATTTCGGTTGCTACCAAAGAGCGGTTCAGCTAAGCGCAACGCAGCTTGTGTAGGCTTTAGGAATTTTTTGTTCTCGTCACTGATACCAAATCCATCTGAGTCTTTTCCGCTGTAGATATAAGTATTATACAAATAACAAATATACAAATTATACAAATAATATTTTGAGTCCGTATTTAGCCGGTTTGTTAAGCATGTACATTTTAAACCGGCATTTGCCTCGAAAACTTACAAGTATTTCATCAATTGTGGCAGACTGACCAAGTCCTTATACACTTTGACAATTTTCTATGAAAGTATTAAATATAAATGAAATAGCTGCAGTTGGATCATCTTTTTTGCGTTCCTTCTTGTCTTCAGGATTGTCGAATCGGATAGTAAGTAAAAGAATAGCAAATCTTTTTTTGCCCATGACTGCTTTGAAGATTTCTCTCCCAGTCCATTTGTTGCAAATAAACGGTCTATATTTTCGTGACTGGAGTTAAAAATGGCAGTGTAAACTAGGAGTCCCAAAAATGCTCTTAACTCCATAACATCCATTTCTCTAAGATGTTGGATAGAACTAACAGAATATTTCTCACGCATTGATCGTAATTTTGTGTTTGTATTCTGCTCAATATGTTGTAGAATGTTATCCCTAAACTACATATTCCAAACAGACAAGGGTATCTCAGCCTCGCCGAGCATTTTTGTCTTTGTTTTTAGAATTGGCACTTTTATGATAATCTTGTGTTTACGTGTTCTAGATAAGGGAATAACTTCTGACGTACACCATCTGTGTAGATTTTTACCATAAACATAGGTTTTGTGACTATCACTTACTGCTAATCCATCACAATGTTCAGGTTCGTTAGAAACAGAAAATGCCGAACATGTATCGTGTTCAGATTCAATGTTATGGTCTTCCGAAATATCGTCTACATCACTGTCACTATCACATTCCTCATTATACCACTTTAAAAAAATTGTCTCATAATCGTCATCGCCGAAACGCACTCATTTTGATGGCCCGGCTATAATTTCTAAAAATGCACGACACACAAAAAAGTCATATTAACAGTCCAGCGTCGTCTGAGGAACTACTCTCGATCTAATTGTTGCGATAACTTTTTAGGAACTTAGAGAAACTTGTCGCAAATACACCCACTTGTCAAGCTCCAATAGTTTAAGGATTGGATAGAAGAACTTGCCTGTGGGCGGTACCAATTTCCAATAGAATATAATTAAAAATATGGAATCGTCTGTCAGACGACGCCGGACCAGTTAAGGGTTAAAGGTGAGAAATTTGACCTTAAAATTACGGTTCCAGACTTGCAATCAAAAGTACTGTTTTAAATAGCCAAAATAGTACAAGCGATATATTATTCGATGCGCGTTAAAAAGACGACAACAAATACTTCCGGTTTTATGTCTGTCTGTTCGTCTGTACGCCCGTAAACACAATATTTGCACACAATCAGTCCATTTTATGCATATTTAAGCTAAATAATCTATGACATAGTACCTGATATAGTCATATTTTGTATAATTACGGCTGACTACATCATGAGTGGAAAACACTTTTTGGAAACTACTAAGTGACTTCACAAATATGTGGTACCCATCAACTAGTCTTCGTCTTAACGAGTTAACGTATCATATTAAGTCTTCTTAACGTTTGCGGTTAACACGACAAGACTCTTAATGTCTTGAGCTATTCACAACAGTTGTTGCGAAAGCTAAACTTTTCAAAAATTCTAACACTGCACTTAACTGGACACATGTAGAAGAAAAATAAAAATAATGACAGTTATATTTCCTTTTTCATTGGTCTTCCATCAGAAAATGTTCATCATTGTAATTGATAAAAAATAACTTAATAAAGTAATTATTACTTACTTTAAACTTATTAAGTAATAACTTAAAGGTAAATTTGTGCTTACATCACCATTAAAGAACTAAGCTGCACCAATTTTAACAGTTTTTATCTTGCTGGTTTGCCAAATACTTCTCTCTAGTTCTCTCTAGTAGTATGATTTAATTAATTGCTATTATTAACAACTGTTACTTCCAGAGATTATTTCCAGGGATTACTTTACCGCCAGAGACTCCTAAAAATCGCCCATATCAGCGAAAAACCGGTAACGACCGATCTTCTATCAGATTTCAATCGGAATTTATCTTAAAAATTTGTCTCTGCGATCCAATTTACACAACCTTGGATCTCAGCTGCATTGGTCTTTTTTAATGTAAACAAATGATTCGATTTCGTTTATTCCAATTTACTCTTTAATGGCGAAGCTTGAAAATAAACGATGTTTGTGCTTATAGCAACTTATTTTTTTTTTAATAAACATCAACATTTAATTCGAAATTTGTAAGATTTTACAGTAGGCAAATGATATTGACTAACAAAACATTTAGGAAAACTGTCCAGTGACATTCTCCTTTGACTTAAATAAGGTTATGTTTGGGATATAGCAACTTATGAGATTTAAAGACAAAGTGTTATTCGGTGCTATTAAGACTGTATAAATAAACATTCATAGTATATGCCTTAGGTTCGAAAATTAAAAACGCAAATTATAACCGTATACAGAATATTTTTTTAAATACGTGAAATAAATCCTTATATACGGGATTGAATTTGGAATAGGCGAATTAAAATAAGTTTTTTGGATCGGTACAATACAACCTGCGTAGCACGGGCCTGCGTAGCGCAAGCGGTAGGATGCTTGCCTCGCAAGCCGGTGGTCCGGAGTTCGAATCCTACCGCCGGCAAGAACATCTAGACATTTTAAAAATGTCTATAGGCCCCAGGTCGACTCAGCCTGAATAAAAATGAGTACCTTGGGTAAAACCAGGAATAGGCGAATTAAAACTTTAAGTTTTTTGGATCGGTACAATACAACCTGCGTAATACGGGCCTGAGTAGCGCAAGCGGTAGGATGCTTGCCTCGCAAGCCGGTGGTCCGGAGTTCGAATCCTACCGCCGGCAAGAACATCTAGACATTTTAAAAATGTCTATAGGCCCCAGGTCGACTCAGCCTGAATAAAAATGAGTACCTTGGGTAAAACCAGGGGTAATAATAGACGGTTGAAGCGTAGCACTGGCCATGTTACCTTCCTTGTATACCGTAGGCCCTAGATATAGCAGACTACCCTGCTATACTCCCAAAGCCGCGACAGCGGTATAAAACGGGAGACTATTATTATAATATTATACAATACAACCACATTACAAAAGCATTTAAGGGGTTATTGATGAATATTTTTTAAGTTCACCCTTCGACACCATATTAGAAAACTGGTGAAAAGCTGACAAAACTAGATAATAAAAATCTTCTCGTTCATTAATACTTAACGAAGACCACGTTGCTTAAGTCTGGAGCTTTATTGGAGCTGGGTAGAATATATATGATGGAAAAGTGCAGATCAAAGAGAGATAGTTAACCAATAGAATTTATATAACAAAATAATTAGATAATTAATTAGATAACAAAATATAACAGTTTTACAAAAAAACAAAAAACGCGGAATACAGCTTAACTGCAAAAGAAAATAGTCGCCAATGAGTTTTAACCTGAAACTCATAAAGAAACCCTAGATTAAATAAATTAAACTTTTCGTTTTTTTTTTAATACAGTCAAAAGTCCTAGGTACGTAGACCGTTTATCGAACAATTCGATGTGAATTATGTAATGTTATAACCATTCTTAAAAACAATTGGAATTTTCTTGATGTTATTTTGTAGATTCGCCACAGATCCACCCATACCCATACACCTTCTTATATTTTTTAATATTTTAAATATAATTATACCAGGATATATATCTTCTTTACAGTAGATTTAGCTTCTTTAGCTTTTTCAGAAATGTTTATTTTAAAGATAATATTATTTGAATACAGTGGGTCAGAGTAGCTACACTAAATATCTAGAACTATGTCTATACTCAGGACAGTTCGACAAAAACGAAACATAGGCATTATCAGGAACTACGACAACATTTTTGAAAACCCAGCGACAGGTAAATTTTTGATAAAAGACATATTTTTTTCCGGTATTTTCAATTATTTTACTTTAATCCCTAAGCCAGGGTAAAAATCACCCCAACATTTTTTAATGGCAATGGGAGTTAAATAAGATATCTTTGATCAAATGAAAGGCAGATATCGAGAAAAGTTTATTAATTAAATCTTACTCAAGTACTTTCGCTCCTAGAGAATATCATATCCTATCCTTGAGAATATCATAAACATAAAATTGTACACCACACTACACGACACAAGGATAAACAGTTTAAAAAAAAACAACCTAAATAAAAGATTGTTGAATAGGCTAAATTTGACGAAATGCCTCTGAAGAGACTCTAGGAGCGAATCTGCCTTTAATTTGATCAAAGATAGATAGATAGATGGTTTATTGGTAATAAATAAATACAAAAGTATTTTTTACAAGTCAAAGAAAATAAAATATATGTCAATATAGTTAATATACACATAAAAATATAAACACAAAACATAGATATTGACTAAGATTTTGTTTAATGTGCAACAGACACTGTATAATGTATACACAAGAGTATACAGAATATACAGAAGAGTGACCCCACTTTTTCAAAAGTTGCACGAGCCAACTCAATTATACATTTTATCTCTTTAGCTGGATCTAATTGTTTGGTAATAGAACAACTTGCATTTAAAATTTGGTAATCTTTTTATTGGTGGTCTATTTATTTATAATTGTGTATTTTAATAATGTAAGCAACTATCATATTTTTTGTTTTGCAAAAATTAATTTATAGTCTTACTTTCTGTCCCAGCGTGTTGTTGTACTTTAAAAGACATTAAAATCCATTCAGGTCATAGCTCGATATAGCTGTATCATCTGCGTACCTGATGGAATTTATCAGTTTTTTTTACACCACATTCCAAAATGTGCAAAACATGTTTAAAGATTATTATTTCAATATAAATTAAAAAAACAGTATGGTCAGCACAAATCCTTACCTGACCTCCTTTTAAATCTTACTCTCTTCTGTCGACTTCCCATTGGTACAAAATGTTGATGTTTGACGGGAATATAATTCTTCAATTATCCTGATGTCGTCACTACCAACTCCTTTATCTCTTAATATGTTAATGAACTTATCATGATAAACTGTATCAAATGCTTCTTTGTAATCAATAAAAATGGCAAAGACATGTTTCTGTTGATCTCAGTATTTCTGTAGCAAAACATTCAATGCGAAAAGTGTTAATTTAGTTCCCAATCCATCTTTAAAGCTAAATTGCATTTTATCTTGGTTTTTTCACACTTATTTTACTGTGAATGATACTTAGAAAAAATAATTTTAAGATCTGACTCATGAGACATAATGTATTAGTCCACAACCGTTACATCATTTCGGACATTCTTTTCTTGGTAAAGTTAGGAATTTGGATTATTTTAATCAGTCCTCTGGAATTTCACTAGGTAAGTAAATGTAATTAAGAAGCCCAAAAAAATATTTTATTGTTTAAAAAAATGTTTAATTTAAAAATTGCTTTTTCAATATTGCAATTGCAATTTTCTAAGCTTTATTAAATTTTAAAAATAGAAAAAAAAGGTATGCAAGTGTATTTATTTAATTTATGTTTTATTTATTTATATTTATTTACTCTATATAACCCTTTTTACGTCGCTTAAAACTGCTTAAAATGTTTTTTTATACATTAAGTTTCTGTTCAAGAAAGTGACTAAAATATCTTATTTTCCAGCTTTAATTTTCTCAACATTTTTCACTTAACTTCCGAGAAAATAAATTAAGTAGAATCTTAGCTAGCTAGCTTTATTAAATTTTAAAAATAGAAAAAACAGGTATGCAAGTGTATTTATTTAATTTATGTTTTATTTATTTATATTTATTTACTCTATATAACCCTTTTTACACCGCTTAAAACTGCTTAAAACGTTCTTTTATACATTAAGTTTCTGTTCAAGAAACTGACTAAAATATCTTATTTTCCAGCTTTAATTTTCTCAACATTTTTCACTTAACTTCCGAGAAAATAAATTAAGTAGAATCTTAGCTAGCTTTCTTCTATTGTACAAACAATACTCTAAAGTACAATAAGAAAGTTCATTTCCTGTTTTTCGTGTTTTATTATAACTATAATTCAAACCGCCCAGCTACGGATTTTCTTAGAAAACAGGTCAATGTCGGGGAATATAAACAAAAATTTTTCTATTTATGAATTTATGAATAACACCAACTGGTTTTTATAATATATGTTGAATATCTAAACGACATGACACCACAAATAGAAAATTACTGAAATATGTTTCTTTTTGGACGTATATGAGCCGATCTTAATGCTTCCGTATCCTTGTAAAGAAATGCAACAGTCAAAAAATGATGAATTAATAATAAATGAAAAAGAACTGCTCCAAACATGGCAAGAATATATCAAAACTTTAATAAACACACATCAAGAGGAAGAACCTAGAGAAAATATATATTTTGGGGTGGACCTAATGGTAGAGGACCCCAAAATAGATAAAACATTGCAAGCAATTAACAAATTGAAGAACGTAAAAGCTCCAGGCTCTGACAATATACTGGCTGAATTCCTTAAGTACGGAGGAAAAACTCTACATAGACAAATACACAAGCTAATAACACTTATATGGAAAGAAGAGAAAATACCAAGAAAATGGCACGAAAGTGTAATAATCCCCTTCCTTAAAAAGGGAGACAAAACCAAGTGCTCTAATTATAGAGGCATCTCCCTACTTAATACGGCATATAAAATCTTAGCAAACATCCTATTAAGTAGGCTAACACCGTTTCATTTAAGAAAATTTCATAGGGGAAGAATACCAAGCCGGCTTCAGAAAACATAGATCGACCATAGATCAGATCTTTACTCTTGACAGCTGCTTGAAAAAGGATGGGAATTCAATAGAACTATCCACAATCTCTTCATAGATTTCCGGCAAGCGTACGACAGCATTCAAAGGGATCAGATATAGAATGCAATGGCAGAACTCTCAGTTCCAAAAAAAAAAACTTATCCAGCTTGTTAAGTTATGTGTGAATAGCTGTAGATCCAGAATACGGATAGGTAACAAACTATCAGAATCTTTCAAAATAAGCAGTGGCCTGAAACAAGGAGATGCGCTGTCACCTCTCCTCTTTAATATCATCCTGGAGAAAGTAGTAAGAGCAGCACAACTTAAAACAGAATTACTGACAGTAAATGGACCAAAATTGCTACTAGCATACGCAGATGACATTGACATTGTGGGAAACACAGTCACCAATGTGAAGGAGACTTTTAATAAATTGGAGGTAGAGGCACAGAAAACTGGTCTAAGGGTAAACGAAGAGAAAACCAAATACATGTGCATCAACAGACAAAAGGGACAAAACAGAATAGGGCAAAATGTTACAATAGACCCATATAACTTTGAAAGATTGGAGAGTTTTAAATATCTCCGAGCAATAATCACTGCAGATAACGATATCGCGGAAGAGATTAAAGGAATAATTCAGGCAACAAAGATGTATATACAGCCTTTACAATACTATTAAATCCTAAAGCCTAATACGATCATCAAAAATTAGAATATATAAAATGGTGATTAGACCGGTGCTTATGTATAGGTGTGAGACGTGGACTCTTACCAAAGAAACTGAAAGAAAACTTAGATGTTTTGAAAAGAACATCCTCAGAAGAATCTTTGGGCCTTATTACGACATTAATAGCAACCAATACTGAATGAGAAGAAATGCTGAGATCAAGCAGATGTATAGAGCGAGAGAGATTGTGCAAGAGATTAAATCCCAACGTCTAAAATGGGCTGGTCATGTCCATAGACTGCCTAATAACCGCCTTGCCAAGCTGATATAGGAGGAAGCCCCCACAGGAAGAAGGCCTTAGGACGACCACGAATGCGATGAAGAGACAATATATGGTTAGATCTAAGAACAATGGGGCTACCCACTGACCCAACTATTATGGACGACCATTCAAAATGGAAGTAAGTTCTGCAGTCAGCCAAAACCCACCCCGTGCTACGAGAAGAAGAAGTATCCTTGTATAGATGAGTATTAAAAATATAGACAGTAAATTCCAGGAAATGGTGCTTACCATTTTGAGTTCTCCTTGGTCTTCCAGAGGCGTACAATTTTTTTTGTAAGAGAGAGATAGCGCTACTTATATTGAAGAATTTTTACAAATTATATGTAGGTACTATTCTCTCTCTTGCGCTTAGAATTCATAAACAAATATATGGGATCAGACATAATTTAACTCAACAGTTTAGACATCGAATTAGATGGACTAACAAAAACGCGAAACATAATTAAAGTCTGCTCAAATTAAACAAGGTAATTAAATATATCAAAATAAAATCTACATGTATTTCTACAATTGTATGGTACTAAGAATTCATTTTATATGAATCGTTTTATAATATATTATGGATATGTGTTAGATAATTAAAAATATATATTAGGTTTGACTATTTTCTCCAAAAACCACCTTTAAGGATTTAAAGAAACTATTAACATTACCAGAAGGCGATCTACAGTTTAACAATACATACTTACTTTTTATTTAAATATTTTTTAGCTTAAATACCATTTATTTCAAAATTTTTATCAGTAAAATATTTGTCAAGGCTTATTACATTACAAGACAAAGTGTTTTTTACTCATATTGCAGTATCAACCCAAAAACTAAGCGACAATAATTTGCCGCTAGATAAAATTCAGGTATACAGTATTGAATGATAGACGCGGAAGGGTCTCATATTTTAGACAAAAAAGAAAAATTAATATAGAATTAAAAACTTTAATGTTATTTAATAAACAATTGATTTTATTAACACTCAAACTTTACATATCAATATAAAACAAGTGATACTTTAGTTTGCTCTTAAACACAATTCCACTTTCGAAAATATCAATGATACGCCCATATAAAAATAATTATACAATAATGACAGTAAACCATGAGATATCAGATATTAACTTTTATTTGTCACTTCATTAATGTCAGTGTCCCGTTTTACGTTTTGGTAAGTTATATTATAATAATATATACGTACATAATAATATATACATATTTTACAATAACTGTTAGTTCTTTATCTTGTACATTTTAGAATCTTGACAAAGGCAAGGGTTTCCTGCCGAAACGTTCATTTCTATGGAAAATAAAATCTAGTTCCACATGTAATATAATTTATTGAACCTAAACCCAAGAAAAACTATATATATGTATATAAACAATAATAAATATTTGTGAAGTAAGATTAAAAACTTACCCAAAGTGTCGTAAAATAGAAAATAAAATATTTTAATCAAAAATAGCCATTTAAATAGAAGTGAAGTCAACCCTACTTTCGAATGTTCACAAAAAATGGAGTGGAGATACCCTGCTGACGAGCTATCAGCAGTTTAACCAACCCACTATAATGACAGAAGGTATATGCAGAGATATACAAGGGTTATATGAAGAGTAAAATGGAAATGAACTAAATTAGTAGAACATTGAAATAGAAAAATAATAATTGAACACGATATTTGTAGGTAAAGTGTGGGCGGCAACTATTTTTCTTTATTTTAAGACAATACATAGAAATATAATATTAATAATGTTTTATCCCAACCCCTAAACGTCATAAAGTAAAACACTAGAATTCTTCAAAAAATAAGAATTTAGTTTGTCTATCCATTTTATATACTATATTATGTGATAATTTCAATATATGTAATTTTCAATGGTTAAACCCAGTTATGTCAATAAATCTACAGAAAGTTTAGCAGTAATCTTGTAAACAGTTCTCTTTCCTTCAATCTTCCTATCGCAAACTTCAAACACGAGATTTCACTCCAATGGAAATTTCCGACTGGATGAAACACAATATAAAAAGTAATTGAACATTTGCGGTTGTACAGTTTGAAAAGGACCGGCTTGTGGTTAAATTGAAATGGTCAGCAATTCCGGCCTTTCACTGATTTATCTTTGTCTTTAAGCTTTAACAATGAGCTACCATAATTTCTTAAGCATGAGCTTTTTGGAAAAGTTATCAAAAATAATAAAATTTTATACCGGGGTGTTTATATTTAAATAATGTACTTACTGCTAGCAAGATTAAAGTTAACAATGGCATATACATACATTTGATAAAACTAATTTTCCATTAGCGCTTTAGCGAAAATTTCATAAACTTTTTATTTTTTTATTACCTTAGAGAATAACATCATTTACTTGCATCCATAAACGCACGATAAGAAAACTTTTTTATAAATTCTTATATAATGTGATGGTTAGTTCGACATGACAACAAACGAAATAAAAATATATTCAAATAAATAACAAAATAAAATTACCTTTCATATAATATGTACAATAAAATAAAATACTAGTAAATAGAATCGACGACGCTAAGGTCGACTGTTGATACCTGTAAAAAATAAATGTTGGTGATACTAGAATGCATGAGGCAAAGGACGATGTTTTGGTCAATAACCAGAAACCAGAGAAGATTAATCAATACTTAGTCCAGATTTTTTTTTCGTCTTTATAGAGGAGGAATCTGGAATCTTCTAGAGACATCTCAGTCCCGAACGCCGCCTGACTGACCTTAGTACAGGATTCGTTCTTCGTACTGCCGGCGATAGTTCCCGAGGTACTTTAAAATGCCCTCTCGTCGCAGAGTCTACGCCGAACGCCTACCTGATAAACCAGACCCTCCTCTGTCATCCAGCGATCCAGAAGCGGAATGGCCGCTGTAAGGTTGGTATCACTTCCGAAGCACTACCTTCATTCATTCATTCTTCATTCATTCACATCCACGCTCCACTCATCAGCAAGGAGGCTCCCTGTCTCGTTCCAGGTAGGGCGTAGAAGACCCTCATCGCTCCTAGTATGGCATCATTCCCAGACGGGCATTTCCTCCTTCCCCACAGTCTGACTCACGCATTCTAACTCATACAGTCTGTGACCCACTTTTCTAGCTTCAACTTCCAGCATATCTTACTCTTACCTTTGCCGTTGGTCCAGCTGTCTTTCTTCCTCTTCTTTTTTCTAGATCACTGCACGGATATAGTTGTGTACGTTAGTCCAACCTGATTTACTTTTAATCATTATGTCAATCATTTTTCTCACGGTAACAAAATTCACACCTGTCTCTCTCTCCATTCTTTTCCTTTCTACTATCCATCTGCTGCAATATACCATCGTATGTATCACAGTGTCCGTGTGTCCACAGTAAAGGCATTTATCTGTGTCAGCCTTTCCGAACCTAGGGAGGTAGGCCCTAAATCACCCGTGTCCTGTGAGCACCTGCATCAGGAAATAATCCAGTCGCCTGTGGCCACAGTCCATCCAATATCTTATGTTCGGGATCAGCATTTTTGTCCACTGTGCCACATCCTTCGTGTTGTCCCATTCTTCTTGCCATATTTCAATTGACCTTTTCCTTTCCTGTCTTCTCATGGCCACAGTAAGGTTTGGGCCTCTTCTCTCATAGAGCTCTTTTCTTTCCACCGCCAAAACATGCAACGTATGTGTAATTTTTTTTTGCATTCAACTCCTTTTATACATATATAAAAATAAAAATATATATTTTCATTAAAATATTGATACAATCCTTCATTTACTATACTCCTATTACAGGTCAAATGTTTATATGCAGCAAAAGATGCACCATATACCTATATAACTAATTCTTTTTCTCTTTCTGTTGTCTCTTACCTATAGCATTACATATGTAATGATTGTGCAGATTGACTCCTATATAAATTTTTAACGGAGAACGCGTGTATAGAAGTATAACTTCTACCGGCAGTCCCACTGGACTGCCACACCCGTTTTTTTTTATTTACAAACACGCATCAGCCGGTATAGCTATTAGCGAAAAAAGAAATTACCAGCCAAATACAACAATCAAATTGTGTATTTGGCTGGTGTATAGAGTTTATTGCTTTTAAATATTAAATAATATCTTTGGCACCTCAATTTAAAAATATTCAAATTCTCCGAGATTCCAAATTCCCCTTTTTTTGCACTGTGTGTTTTAGCGGGATCTCGCAAGCATAACACTCCAGTTGGGGATCTCTTGTCATCAGATATCCATGCATAAGGCGACTATAACCAAGTTGCAGTGGTGATCACCTGAGAAAAACAACTGGTGAAACTATCAGAGTATGGTTAAAATGTTGGTATTATCTCAAGTAATTTTGCCTGTTGTTTTATACCATATGCTATTTCATACGTTAACTATTTTGCTGTGGATATATATGATTTGAGATCTGTCGCTGGAGTTTTGAATAGCAAATGTTTTACTACGGATAATTTCTGAAATATGCTCCAATCAGCTTTATGTAGCCTCTATTTTGGATCTGGATTAACTTTAGCGGATTTTATTGAATGTTTTTCTATTAAAATTTAAATATTTTTTCCATATAAATCTTTTTCTATATACCAATTGTGATTTATTTGAAGAGTTGAAGAAGGCGTTTAGATATCTATGGAAGAAAATGTCCCTGTCGATAAGTGTGTGCTACGACCATTATTAATTATTATGGTTTAATGTGTTAACGATGTTTTCAATCTTTTTTCCAGTAGGTATGGTTTTAAAGGAACTCCAGTTAGTATTGTATAATATAGTGTTTATTTAGATCTGCCATAATAAAAATCGGATTAGGAACATAATTTATAAAGTTTACAAGGTCTTGTTCTTCTAGTTTATAACTTGGGTATATATAATACATAATATTATATATGTTGACTTTTTGTGTAGTACCTATTTCTACAGCTACAGCTTCGAGATTTTTGTTTATTGGAATTTCGTTGGATATTATTTCTTCGTTTACCTAAATTGCAACTCTATTTAATGCGTGATTTCCCTTATCTTTTTTTTTTAAATTATGAAATAAAGGATTTTAGAATTATGAATGTGGAATTTTCAAAATTAGTTTCTTAAAGCAAAATAATTTGTTTTGTATATTGATTGATTAATAGTTGTAGCATAGGCAAACGAGTTTAAAAGCTATTTAGATTTTACTGTATAATAATATATTTTTATTATATATAATTAGTATATAACATAACGAGAGTTGTAAGAAGCTTATTACATGCAAGTCAAAAAGTTGCGCGCGAGCCGCTTAGCGGCGAGCGCAGTAATTTTACAAGCATGTAATAAGCTTACAACTTAAGTTACGATTATTTTCATTTATAAAAATAAAAAGTATAACAAGTAACTTTTATTTATTTAACAAAATTCGAGAATAATTTAAATTAAACATTTATTTATAATAATTAATTGTAAAATTTTGGCAATTATTTATAACTATACCCTTGTCTGAGTTTGGCGGTTGTTCAATAATACGTGGTGAATGGTGAGATGATGTAAACTGTACGCGGTGTGTTCTTTCTGAACATTGGTACTTTCAGTGTATGTAATGGTCTGTAAATTACTTTCAATTGAATTTATAATTCTATTGGCTGTTGACGTCTTATTATTTATTAAATATAAGGTTGAATGCTCGAATAAATGAACTTTAATCAGATAAAAGGCATATATCGAGCACAGTTAACTAGACTTGTGGAAGTCAGCGTATGATAGGTAAATTTACGAAGCCATGAATGAACTTAACATTCCCCATAAATTAATAAGGCTCGTAAAAACAACTATGAGTAAAGTGATCTGCAGAGTGCAAATACAAGGCGATATGTCACAAGCGTTTGAAACATATGCAGGGTTAAGGCAGGGAGACGCGCTGGCGTGCCTTCTCTTTAATATAGCGTTAGAAAAGACTATAAGAGATGCCGAGTTACACAATAGGGGAACAATCTTTAATAAATCAACGCAGATTATGGCTTACGCTGACGATCTGGATTTGATCGCACGTACTACATGAGGACTTAAAGAGATGACTTCCACCTTCTTGACAGCCGCACAAAATATGGGCCTTAAAATAAACGAGGAAAAAACCAAAATGTTAGCATCTATTCGAAATAACAGAGATAGAGCTAGAAACGCCGAAGAAAACTTCAGTATAGA
This sequence comes from Diabrotica undecimpunctata, assembly GCF_040954645.1. Classification (NCBI taxonomy): domain Eukaryota; kingdom Metazoa; phylum Arthropoda; class Insecta; order Coleoptera; family Chrysomelidae; genus Diabrotica; species Diabrotica undecimpunctata. The sequence continues at coordinate 131,530,931 of NC_092805.1, read as the reverse complement.
CCAATATAATTTTGAGGTAGTAAATAAGTTTACATATTTGGGTTCTCTCATAACAAACGATAATGACACATCTGAAGAAGTAAAACGGAGGGTACTGCTAGCAAACAAATGTTATTTTGGACTAAGCAAGCAGCTAAAAAACAGAAATTTAAGCCAGAAAACCAAACTAATAATATATAGAACACTCATCCTACCAGTGCTGACATATGGGTCAGAAACATGGATCATCTCCAAAACAGACGCAAATCTTCTGCTCGTCTTCGAAAGCAAGATACTAAGAAGGATAATGGGCGCATTCTGTGAAAATGGTATTTGGAGAAGGCGATATAATTTCGAATTGTACGAGAAGTATAAAAAAATAGTAAATGGTAGAGATGTAATATCCTTCATAAAAATAGGTAGGCTTAGATGGGCTGGACATGTGTCAAGAGCAAATGAAAATTACCCACCCAGACGAACTCTATTATCGGTCCCAGTGGGAAATAGGAGTAGAGGCAGACCACGACTGAGATGGAGGGACGGTGTGGACGAGGACGCAAGGAAAATCGGCGCGGCAAATTGGCAACGATTGGCGATGAACAGAAACGACTGGCGAAATAGACTGGGGAAGGTCAAGGCTCAACTAGAGCTGTAGCACCACTGATGATGATGATAAAAAAAATTACAGAGCTTGATAATGTAAAACAAAACTTTTTAAAACAATACAACGACCAACACTAGCACTTTTGTGGTATACATTTTTTATAATAAATCAAGTACCGTTAAAAAAATGATTTTAAAAGTTCATAATTAATTATAATTTTATTAAGATCAACAAATATTTTCGAAAGCAATTTTAATACAGAAAAACATCATTTTAAATTTCAAAGCACTTAATGTGAAGAGATACCTTTAAGCTTTTTATTAAAAATCAAGTTATCAAACAACTTAAACATTAATTGGGTTTTCTTCAAAAAGTAGTTTTGAATGTTTTGAGAAAAAATTTACTTACAGTGATTAAACAGTGGCCTTGCCTCTATCTTTCGTAAACTTAAAATGCGAACTTTGGCTCCAATAAGCGATGAAAGTTTCTCGAGCGAGGGAAGTAATTGAAGTTTTGCGGCAGTATAACAGGAAAAAGGCCAGTTTATGGTCGATTTAGAATTATTGGCTGTTTCGGCCCTTTTCCTTTTTATCTTTGTTTACGAGAAGTGACAAGTAGCAATAAAGGAAGTGCGTTGTTTAATAGATTCTTCAGTAAATGGTTTCTTTATAAACAATTTCTTGAACCTAAATATTAAATAGAATACGGTACATACCTTCATATTTTACTAATTAAAAAATAACTTGTAACCTGATTTTAACAAATATGTTAAAATCAAGTTACAAGTTATTATATTATTATATTCTAAACATTTTAAATTTATATTTTAATAGATATAATGAATTATGGCGTTTTAGTTTTCTTCTTTGAGTGATTAGTTCAGTAGCATATTTTTTGTAATTAAAATAAGTAAGTACGCGGTAACTTAAATAATTTAACCGTTAATATTATGTCTCAGAACTAGACACCGGACATGTATATGCATTACAATTTTCCAAAATATACGCATATACAGGCACACATTTTTGCAAATATATGCATAATTTTTAATGAGATATGCAATATTTTTCAGATAAACATTAAATATATAAATTACAAATAAACCAAAAAAAGGATGTGAGCCAGTAGTTGCATTAAAAACATTTTTAAATAACATCTTATATACTAAAACGCTAAGCCCTTTTCTTGTCCACCACTTTACTCAAAAACTATATCAGATAATTAAAATATTTTTTCGGAATATTATTAGTATTACGTATGAGATTGTCAAGATATACTTTTGGTACAAAAATTCACTTCCGGTTTTGAGATGACCGGAAGTTAAAATTTACTTTAAGTTGTAGACCCCACAATGTATATTTCGCAAAATAAAAATTTCATTTAAAAAACTCGATGTCGAGTTGGTCCGCTAGTTTTATTCTGTTTATCTATTTAAATAAACATTAACAAATATATTTTGTATATATATATTTATATATACAGCGTATTCCAACGAAAATTTGACCCCTCCCCCAGAAACTCAGAAACCAAGATTTTCTACAAAATCTTATATACTAAAACGCTAAGCCCTTTTCTTGTCCACCACTTTACTCAAAAACCATATTAGATAATTAAAATATTTTTTCGGAATATTATTAGTATTACGTATGAGATTGTCAAGATATACTTTTGGTACAAATAAAACGCTAAGCCCTTTTCTTGTCCACCACTTTACTCAAAAACCATATTAGATAATTAAAATATTTTTTCGGAATATTATTAGTATTACGTATGAGATTGACAAGATATACTTTTGGTACAAAAATTCACTTCCGGTTTTGAGATGACCGGAAGTTAAAATTTACTTTAAGTTTTAGACCCCACAATGTATATATGGATCGAAAGGTCTCGTCGAGACGAATCTAAATATGTACTTCCGGTTGCGATCCGACACCGGAAGTGAGCCGAAACGCGCATAAAACGTCAAGATAGAGCAAATCTGACACCGGATTCGTGATCAGCATGCAAAATTAACTGCTAAATGATAACATTGTAACAAAAAACATTGTTTTCGACGAAATATTTCGTGATATTTAATACACTTTTTACTTGCATTATTATTGATGAATGTTATGTATTCTCTTGCTTATACTGTTTGTATTGATCTCTTAATTTTTCTCGCAAAATAAAAATTTCATTTAAAAAACTCGATGGTGAGTTGGTCCGCTAGTTTTATTCTGTTTATTCTATTTAAATACACATTAACAAAAAATTTGACCCCCCCCAGAAACTCGAAACCAAGATTTTCTACAAAATCTTATATACTAAAACGCTAAGCCCTTTTCTTGTCCACCACTTTACTTAAAAACCATATTAGATAATTAAAATATTCTTTCGGAATATTATTAGTATTACGTATGAGATTGTCAAGATATACTTTTGGTACAAATAAAACGCTAAGCCCTTTTCTTGTCCACCACTTTACTCAAAAACCATATTAGATAATTCAAATATTTTTCGGAATATTATTAGTATTACGTATGAGATTGTCAAGATATACTTTTGGTACAAAAATTCACTTTCGGTTTTGAGATGACCGGAAGTTAAAATTTACTTTAAGTTTTAGACCCCACAATGTATACATAGATCGAAAGGTCTCGTCGAGACGAATCTAAATATGTACTTCCGGCTGCGATCCGACACCGGAAGTGACCCGAAACGCGCATAAAACGTCAAGATAGAGCAAATTTGACACCGGATTCGTGATCAGCATGCAAAATTAACTGCTAAATGATAACATGGTAACAAAAAACATTGTTTTCGACGAAATATTTCGTGATATTTAATACACTTTTTACTTGCATTATTATTGATGAATGTTATGTATATTCTTGCTTATATTGTTAGTATTGATCTCTTAATTTTTCTCGCAAAATAAAAATTTCATTTAAAAAACTCGATGTCGAGTTGGTCCGCTAGTTTTATTCTGTTTATTCTATTAAATAAACAGTAACAAATATATTTTGTATATACGTATTATACAGCGTATTCCAACGAAAATTTGACCTTCCCCCCAGAAACTCAGAAACCAAGATTTTCTACAAAATCTTATATACTAAAACGCTAAGCCCTTTTCTTGTCCACCACTTTACTCAAAAACCATATTAGATAAATAAAATATTTTTTCGGAATATTATTAGTATTACGTATGAGATTGTCAAGATATACTTTTGGTACAAATAAAACGCTAAGCCCTTTTCTTGTCCACCATTTTACTCAAAAACCATATTAGATAATTAAAATATTTTTTTCGGAATATTATTAGTATTACGTATGAGATTGTCAAGATATACTTTTGGTACAAAAATTCACTTCCGGTTTTGAGATGACCGGACCTTAAAATTTACTTTAAGTTTTAGACCCCACAATGTATATATGGATCGAAAGGTCTCGTCGAGACGAATCTAAATATGTACTTCCGGTTGCGATCCGACACCGGAAGTGACCCGAAACGCGCATAAAACGTCAAGATAGAACAAATCTGACACCGGATTCGTGATCAGCATGCAAAATTAACTGTTAAATGATAACATTGTAACAAAAAACATTGTTTTCGATGAAATATTTCGTGATATTTAATACACTTTTTACTTGCATTATTATTGATGAATGTTATGTATATTCTTGCTTATATTGTTTGTATTGATCTCTTAATTTTTCTCGCAAAATAAAAATTTCATTTAAAAAACTCGATGTCGAGTTGGTCCGCTAGTTTTATTCTGTTTATTCTATTTAAACATTAACAAATATATTTTGTATATACGTATTTATATATACAGCGTATTCCAACGAAAATTTGACCCCCCCCCCCAGAAACTCAGAATCCAAGATTCTTTTACAAAATTAAAAAAAAAAAACACATCAATTTGTATTGGGAGGGGGACGTATTTTCATGCAAAATCTATGCCCTTAAATGTAACTCCCTACTACCCCGCAACAACCCCCAGTTTTTTTTAAACAGCAAGTGTGGTCGAGTGATACATAATTTAAAAGGTATTTTTTTATTTACACTACACTCAGATATTTTTTTTTATTTTCAGAATAAATTTGAAAATAATTTTGGGTTTAACTAATTTATTGGTTGAACACAGTAATAACAAAAAACATAAAATTTCATTAAATTAACCAATTAAATATTCGAAATGTCCTGTGACCTTTATGAAATAATGCCGTATATTTTCAAAGCATCTTTGTACATTTGCAAATACATCCTGTCTACATAATTGAAATTCTGCCACAATTCTTTGTCACAACTCTGCAAGATCTGCAGGCAAAATGGAGTATATTTTTGATTTTAAGTATCCCTACAAAAAATCCAAAGGCGAAAGATCCGGTTATCTGACCGGCCACTCTATTGAACCCCTTCTGCCAATCCAACGCCCTGGAAAACGTTGATTTAAAAATTGTCTTACGCTTATATCATAATGTGGGTACCCGTTGTGTTGAAAAGTCAGTTTATCTTCTAAAAGATTATTATCAGATTTCAACGTGTCAGTGATGAGCGGATCAATGACGTCCTCTAACAAATTTAAATGAGTTGTTACATGTTACATGTTACATACATTAAATTTTTAAGGTGTTTTTGTATGTGTCTCCTTTAATAAATGAGGATTACTGTTATTTAAACAATTACAATTATATCTATTTACTTCACCATTTAACATAAAAGCACATTTGTCGGAAAAATCCGTATTTTACAATAGATGTTGAGGGTTATGATTTCACTAAATTCTTCACAAAATTGAAGCCGACAATCATGAACATCTTCGTTTAATTGATAAAGTAATCGTATTTTATAAGGGTGAAGTTTATTGGATTTTATAATTCAATAATACACCAGATGCACTAGATAGTTGCCTGATACACTGTCGATTATCCATTTGTAAATGACCCAATACTGCCAATTCACTTGCTTCATTGCGCACTTGATGGTTTACTTCGTGCTTTGTGTTGTTAACGTCACCTGCAGCTTCAAATTTATCAGTTAAATGTTTCACGTATTGGCTGACTTACGTTTTTTTTTCTAGGTGGTTCGTAATAAAGATCTTTGCAGTAGCCTAAGTACACTAATTATTGCCTTAGTATAGCTTAACTAATTCTATTTTTTCTTCACTATAATATCTCATTTTTTTAAGCATTTACAACAATATCTCTGATTAATCAGTCGTTGACAAATTTTAAATCAAAGGTAACCTGGTAAACACTAAAGAAGGTAATTAGGATTCATTATGTTTAAAAAAAATTCTTATGAAAAAGTGATATTTTTAGAAAAAGAAAAAAAATATCTTCAACACATGGTATGTTGATATCGATTTGCAGGTTAATTGAAGTATTGTATTGGAGGTCACTAAGAATATTTAATTAGTTAGTTTGGTGAAATTTTATGTTTTCTTGATATTACTGATATGCAACCAATAAATTAGTTAAATCCTAAATTACCTCCAAAGTTATCTAGACTTAGGCAAATATGCAAATTGCTTATTTTGCATATAATGCATAAAAAATGCAAAAATGTCAAATTTTGCATATTTTTATAAAAGTGAGCATAAAGTGCATATAATTTGAAAATTTGGTGTTAACTATATATTTTTATATTCAAACTTACAGATAGCATGAAAATGCCAATATTTAATTTTGTTTTACAATCACTTGGTATTCAAATTCTTGGTATAGTAACTAATAAAAGACAGCGGCTTATAGTTTTGTCACGTTTTGTCCTGGAATTAAGGGTTTGTGTTTGCCAGTTTATGTGTCTAGGTAAAAATTTTTATGTTGACAGTCAGTTTCACTTGTTTTCACTTTTGTTCTAAAATTGGAGGCGCAAACAACGTGTATTTCCAATTGTGAATAATTATTGTGCTTTGAAAATGCCGAAAATAAGTAATGTTTCAACTTGGATAAAACCTTACAAAGAGCTATCTATGGATATGGATAAGGTTTATTCCTCATGTTGTGGCAAAACTGTAAGTACATACGTATTATTTTTTATTTTATTTTAAAAATTTACATGGTGATACAAACAAAGATTTTAAAATTGGAGATTATGTAATGAAAAAAAATATTAAAAGTACCGACACAAAGCTAGTTTGCAATAAATCGATAAATTTTTTCTTTTTTTGTGCATTAGTATCTTCTAATATATCGCTTTCAAATTATCTAATGAAAACTTTAGTTCTTTTAAAAAAAATATTGCAAACAAAACTTTCCCAGTGAACGAATTCTAAAGAGAAATAATGTCAATTTGTTATACTCCTTAGTTATCCACAACATAAAAGCCGAAATAGGTAATAATTACTTTTACATATGTGTGGACGAGACCACTGAGTCGCCAGGAAGATACATTGTGCACATTAATTGGTGTACTTAGCGATGAAACCTTTCCAAAATCGTATTTAATTTCACAATATCACGGTTTCTACAAGAAGCATTAGCAAACTTTTTTCTTCCCGCTGCTGTGCCTAATGATAAATTATTGCTTATTTTATCTGATGCCGCACCGTATGCCGCCTGGTGAAAGCAGAAAAAAATTTAAAAATTTTTTATCCAAACTTAATACATGTCACTTGTTTAGCGCATAGAATAAACAGAGTTGCGGAGAAAGTTAAAAAAAAATTTCCACTAGTTACCAGTTTAATAGCGAGCAGTAAAGGGGCTATACGGATTCGGCGTATTTTCCCATGTTAAATCCCATAAGAAATCGAAAGTCATTTTTTGAACTTTTTGTGGTGGGGGTAAAACGGCTCGTCGGATCGTGACGTAAAAGGTATCATCGGAAAGAGGAGGGGTAGCGAATACGCTAACACAAAAAAAATATGGCGGCATTGCCAAAAGGACACTAAGCTTGTAACGTCTAAACGGCTTAACGTACCACAACGTGCAAGGTATCGATGGAAAGGAGAGGGGCCAACAAATAAGTAGACACATAAAAAAAACATGGCGGCGTATTACCAAAAGGGGACTAGGCTTGAAACGTCTAAACAGCTCAAAGTACAACAACGTGCAAGGTATCGATGGAAAGGGGAAGTGATAATGAATATGCTAACATAAAAAAACAAAGATGGCGGCATTCTCAAAAGGACACTAAGCTTGTAACGTCTAAACGGCTAAACGTATAACAACGTGCAAGATATCGATGGAAAGGAAAGGCGCCAAAAAATACGTAGACACAGAAAAGAAAACATGGCGGCGTATTACCAAAAGGACACTAAGCTTGTAACCTCTAAACAGCTCAACTTACAACAACGTGCAAGGTATCAATGAGAGAGGAGGGGATATCCAATAGGTTAACACAAAAAACAGACGGAAAGATATTGCCAAAACGGCACTATATTGTATCCCCGTTGTTATTGATCCGATTTTAACGTATGAGATGTCAAATGAAAGAGGATGGGATATCGAATATGACAACAGTAAATTCAAACAAATTTGTCAGAGTAAGAAATGAAAGAATCGTAAGAAATTATGTGCGTTATATACAGAATAACGAAGGACATCACAACTGCGCTGGTATGGACACGTCCAAAGGATGAGCGACATCAGAATACAAAAAAAGTATTCTATTGGACACCACAGGAAAGACGGAAATATAGGTCATCAACTACTATACATAAATTTATAAATCTCATCTGAGCAGTCATTACAAGTATCCTCCGAACGGTAAGTACTATACACAACTCACAAATATGATTATTGATATAAGATGACGTTTTATTGCATACTATATTTGATCTACAACAATTACTATTTTACAACGATATTCAGATATAATCCAATTATAACGAGGACTAACAAACGAATGTTTACAATTCTTACAGTATATTCAAACAACTAACGTATATTACTCGACATAGATATGAGTTGGATCACATGAAGTCACATCTGAACGACCACTACTATACACAAATCTCCACGGAACGCACAATTCGACAAGAGTCTCCGCTGAACGCTCACTAATACACACAGATCTCATCTAAACGTACAATTAGTCAAGAGTCTTATCTAAACATCCACTACTATACATAAATCTCCAATATGACTATTTTTCGATTTGTTGCATATTATATTTTATCTACAACAATTATCATTTTACAATAATATTCAGATATAATCCAATTATGACGAAGACTAACCAACGAATGGTTACCGTCCATAAATTATGTTCAAACAAATAACGTGCCAAAAGACCATTACATCATATCTTCGTTGTTATTTATCCGATTTTGACGTACGAGACGTTAAATGAAAGGCAAAAGGAAAGCGTAAATATTTATTACTAACTATTATTATTAAGCTAACTATTGTGGAACAGAGATCACTCAACACTGAGGAGTAGGCAGATTGAGACCTCAGTGCCGTTTGACAGTTCTAGTATTTCTACAGAACAAGATACTGTTACGTCACGAGTGATGGAAGTAGGCACATTTGAGACTCTGAACTCGAGCAGAACCATATCCTTCTTGATAATTGCTCCAAAATGGGTACCGAAACGGTGAGTTTTAAATTCTCTACGCGGTTCTTCCCGAGAAATTAGTAATTTTCATATATATATATATATATATATATATATATATATATATATATATATATATATATATATATATATATATATATATATATATATAAATTTTTTTGCTAATTTCTTGCGGCATTTTAATACAATAATACAATTTAATATTTTTATTAGAAATAATCCATAACATTAATAAATTGGCAAATTTTGTGAAGATGACTTTAAAATGATCAATATTGAGCCAATTGTCAATACTTGAGTTGTTATTGTAAGATAGTTCATTCGATTACATGAAATCAACTTTAACTAAAGAATATCCGTCAAAAAAATCTTTAATCGCATGGGATTTGTTGTCAATACTTGAGTTGTTATTGTAAGATAGTTCATTCGATTACATGAAATCAACTTTAACTAAAGAATATCCGTCAAAAAAATCTTTAATCGCATGGGATTTCTTTTCACAAAGACAACCATATGCAATAATTACAGTAAAATAAAATTCTCCTTTACACGTTTTCTATTTGGTTTGCTGATTTTCGTTTTCATCACTTCATACTATTTCTTTATTTTTTTGTTGTCTTTTCTTAATTCTCTCAGTTCTGCATATATTTTTTCTCTGAATTGATATCTTTTATATTTTTTTTCCTATCCGTTTTTATCTCCTTAGTCTTTTATTGGGGTTCAGGATTTATCAGATTCTCCGACTTCTCGTGAAGGTGGCATACTCTCTCTAATATTTTCTCGTTAGTTTTTTTTTTCTTAGGACGTTAATTGACCTAACGATATTTTAATAATTTAATACTCTCCTATGTTTTTAAATTTACGATCGGTAGCTTGGAGGTCGTTTACTTCAATCGTTTAGATCAAAATATTTTATCCGACTTATATAAATATAATTGTTATATTTTACTGTTAGTGGCTATTGTCAATTTATATAATTAAATCTACTTGGTTTTGAGAATTATTAAATTTAGTAATATATAACAAACATTAACCATGTTACAAGTAAAACGTAGTTCTTACTAGGTTTTAAAAAATTACAAACAATAATAAAACTTCGTTCAACTCTAGGATATTATATACTCGAGATACCCCGCATTTCGAGTTTGTATCACGAAGTACTGATACTCGACCTGTATTAAATATAAAAATAGACATACTTCAAAACGAACAATTTGAGAAAAATAACATTTGCTTCGTATATCAATTCGTATATGATTGCACTTGAACATCATTATTAAATAAATTAAATTTTGTAAAAATGTAGTTAGAGTACTTTCAATACGAGTCCGATTTAATCATCAGCATATGGTTTAACCTAATTAGAATATCGGTAACAATATCTTAGGTGCACTTTAAACTGTACAAATTCGCTACAATTCTAATTTCTTATGCATCCTCATAATCTTCTATCGAATGTAGGAGTAGAATAATAATCAAGTATGAATAGAGCATATATTTCTTATTCGTATTTGACAATATGTCGGCAAATTTGTTGTCAGGATATTTTTACATAAAACTATATAATGAGCAGGCTTAAGGAGAAAAACATAGTTTTTAATGAATGAAAAATTTCAGCTTGTCAACATCAAATCGGTTAATACCTTAACGTAAATTGCATTCATTTGGCGCAAATCGCCCTACTCAGTCATAAATTAATTAAACAGGATGATCTTTTGGAAGTTCCAATTAGAAGTTTTGAGAGAAACTTGTAATTAAAATCCAAAAATTTAGAGCCTCGTGCACCTTACGAATTTCTATAAAACAGCTCTTGAGAATTCTCTCAACAGATCCTACTGTACTCTGAGTATTTTAAGAGATATGACCAAATTTATTATAAGACAGAGTTCGATTTAGGCACCCTGTATCAGTATCAGTATCAGTATAAATAACTAAGTTGTAAACATTTTGTTTGGTACAAAGTTTGTGGTACAAAGAAATATGTATAAATATTTTTAAGCCACTTTGTACTGGATGACTTAATTGAAAGCTGTATTAGCAAGTTACCGTTTAATGTCCCATTTTTAAGTAGATACATAGACGATTTAATTCTTGCCTCGCAAAAGACAAAATAATGGACACACTACACATATTTAACAGTCACTGTTCAGACTTGCAATTTACAGTAAAATTCTTCTTCTTCTTTAAGTTCCGCTCCTATCGGAGATTGAAAATCATTCTAACAATTATAATTTTGTAGGTTACGCGCCTGAACAGTTCAGTTGAACTGCATCCAAACCATTCACGGAGATTGCGTAGCCACGAGATTTTACGTCTTCCTACGCTTCTTCTGCCTTTGATTTTACCCTGCATTATATTCCTTAGTAGTTCGTAATTTTGACCTCTTAAGATGTGCCCCAAGTATTCCAATTTCCTGACTTTTATGGAATTTAAAACTTCGAATTGTTTTTCTAGTTGTTCGAGAACTTGTTCGTTTGTTTTGCGATCCATCCATGATATTTTCAAAATACGTCGGTAACACCACATTTCGAATGCTTCCAGGTTTATAATGTTGGATTTTTCAAGTGTCCAAGCTTCAACCCCATACAAAACGGTAGAGAAAATATAACATCGAAGCATTCTTATTCGGAGCGACATATTGATATCGCGATTACAAAAAATTTTTCTTATTCTATTAAAAGTTGACCGCGCAATTTCAATGCGGCATCTTATTTCTTTTGTCTGATTAGTATCTTCTATGATCCATGCTCCAGGTGATTTGTATATTTGTTTAATTTGTGTATTATCTAGTACTAGCTTAACTTTGATGTTTTGTGCTTTTGTAAATACCATGAACTTGGTTTTCTTCAAATTTATTTTTAGTCCATAATCAGTAATCCATAATTTTCTTCATAATTTTAGTTGCAATATATATTTAGTTTGTATAGTAAGTAATGTTTATTTATTTGTTTATTTATTAATTCATTACAGTTGAATAGACTATGTTACCAATTTGTGGGTCTTACCTTGTCTGCTTAAACATTTTATTCATTTATAAAACCACAGACATGTAATATTGGCATAATTACTGTAATTTATATAGTTTATATCACCTACCTATGTTTTATCTTTATTAGACAACACCCTAATATGGGATTATTATTTTCAGCATTTTAACTTTGTATCGTGACCTGAAGATGCTTTGCATATTATAGAAAGCGAAACCGGTCGTCCGATTAGTTAAATTAAATTGATTGTGAGTAAGTCTAACTTATTATTTCTTTTACCTTTTGAAATGGACTCACACAAGCAACACATTCATGATCATAATATATTTAGTTATTCAGCAAGGTGTTGCAGTTCTTCTAGTGTTCCTGCCAGAAAGACGATGTCTTCAGCATATTTTATGTTATAAAGTGGCTCACCGTTTATTATAAGGCTCTCACTGATCTCGGCAAGTGCTAATTCTGAGATGGCTTCACTGTATAAATTAAATAACAAAGGTGCTAAAATACACCCTTGGCGGACCCCACGGCGAATCTGGATATCCTCGGTCAGTTCATTTTCGATTTTCACTTATGCTGTTTGGTTCCAATAGAGGTTACATAATATGATTCTAATTTCTCTACTGTCTATGTTTTTTTAATAAAATTTCTTTAAGCCGATTATGCTGCACTCTGTCACATGCCTTCTCAAAATCAATGAAACATGCATATACTTCCTGATTTATATCTAAGCATCTCTGCGAAAGAACACATACTGCAAACAGTGCATCTCGTGTTCCCAGTCCTTTCCTAAATCCCATGTGTGTATTACTTATGAATTCATCTAATTTTTTATGTATACTATTGTGAATTACAATTATATGTTTATAGCACTCATTTGCATTGGCTTTTTTGGGTAGCAGTATGAATGTTGATTGCAGCCAGTAGAATTAGAAAACAACTGCATATCTTTTCTAGATATGATGTTACACTTTGATTCAAACTAAAAACACCCTTAAATATTAAAGAGAGCTTCAATGTAGTGTACTCTCTACCCTATAATAATTACAACAGAATATATATTGGAGAAACGTCCAGAAATTTGTCTGGAACATTAACATCGCACAAGAGTGACAATAATGTAAATAAAGTACAACCCTGTATATTAAGTAATCATTCTATTACGATGGGCCACACTTTTAACTGTGATCAAGCAGAAATATTAAGAAGGGAAAGAAACTACAACAAAAGACTGTTTCTAGAAATGTGTTTAATTAAAACTACACAAAACACCTTAAACAAAAGAGAAGACAATAATAAACTCTGTTACTTGTTTAATAAGTGCAAACGAACCATTTTTAAATATTATGTCAAAATTTGCGATGAAGGTTTGCATAAACATAGACAATTCATCTGTCAAACTAACCTAAAATGAATATAAAAAATACAAGAGACATGGAAACCATAGTAATAAGTTTTGACTGAAAAAAAAGCAAATTAATGAAATGTGAATTGTCAAGTAATTCTGCTAATATTATAGTAAAATCCCCACACAACTAAAAGATTTGTTTTTACCAATTTAGAAACATTTAGGTTACCCGTCAAATATTATATATATATATATATATATATATATATATATATATATATATATATATATATATATACAACCTAAAATAGCGATCCCTATTAAAATTCTTCGCGTACAACATCTACCTCATGAAACTAGCAATTTTCATGAAGTTAATCCTTGTTCCGTAACATGTCACTAAGAACATATAATTTATAGTCCAAAGTGAAATTATAAATTATCAACTTTTAATTAAAATTCTTTAGAGCAGTAATAACGCTTCCTCTTCCTTTTACCCTCTTGGCCTTTTATTATCGTGTAAAAGTTTTACGCTTGTTGTACCTAAAACTGCGATTGATATATAATTTACTTAAAGATGTAATAATTTAAAAAAGATATTTAAATAAAATGGTAGCAAAAATATAGAAATATTTGCTAATGACATACGAAAAATTAGTGGTTGAATTCTTATTTTGTTTGTTTTTTTTTGGAGAATATTGGCAAATAATATTTAAGACTATTTTAAGACTTTAATTAAAGTTTTTGGTCGATTGCAATTAAACTATTTATAATTTTTTGGCCACACTGAAACAAGAAGTTTCCAAACAACCAAGAAAAGAAAACTTAACTAACGGAAAAAATAACAGGTAGAGCAGCTCCAAGATAAAGAGGTAGCAAGAAGAATAGGTAGAAGTAAACAAGAAATTGGGAGGAATCACGACAGGGAACCTAGACGAGGAATAAGAACAAATACAAACAGCCATGATACAAGCCGCAGACCTCAGCATTGGGAAAGCAGAAAAGAAAAGAGAGAACACTGGTTTGATCAGGACTGCAAAAGACTCCTAGCACAGAGGAATAACTCAAAAATGGAAAATCTTAGAAGTAATATAGAAAAGAGTAAAAATAATTATAAAACCAAAAGGAGGAACAACTAGAAATACGAGAAGACAACTATGTTCAAAAGGAAGTCACACATTTTTATCACTGAGTGTGTCACGAGTGACACAAAATAAAAATACAATGTTTTGCAGAAATAAAGATGGTATGTAACTAGGAGACAATAGAAAAAAATTAAACAGATGGGCAGTATATGAGTTTCTGAGAGCCTGAGAAATATTTTTGGTGGGCTAAAAGAAGCTAATGGGAAATGGCACAGAGTAACAAACCAGGAGCTGAAGGAGATTTACAAGAGACCGAAAATAGCGCAGAAAATCAAAGCACAGAGAGTTAGATGGTTGGGACGTGTTTTACGAAAGTCAAAAGTAAGAAACGTTTTAAGAGTCCTGCAAGCAGGAGAAGAAAATAATAATGAGACCACAAAAGAAGTGAATTGGTGCCGTCCAAACCAATATAAAAGAAATGGGAGTAAATAATCATCGCGAAGCTGTTGAAGTTGGAGGTGAAATTAATAATAACATCAGATACGCAGATGAGACCGCCATAATAGTAGAGAGTCTAGGACACCTTTAAACCCTGTTAAACGTTATAAACAACGAATGTACTAAAAAAATACTTAACAATCAACGCAAAGAAAAAAAAATGGATGGAATCAATAATAAAATTAGATAACAAAATCCTGGAAAGGGTGGAACACTTTATATATCCAGGTAGTTGGATTGACTGCAGAGTATAAACTGACGAGGAAATTTTAACCAAAATAGAAATTGCACGAAAAAACTTTAATAACTGGCGTTCTAATTGTGAAATAGAAGTCTCTCATTGACTACACGTCTAAGAGTATTGAAGTGCTACGTCTGGTTCACTTTGTTTGATGAATGTGAAACCTGAACAACAAAAATAAAAAATTAATAAATTGGAAGCGTTCGAGTTGTGGTATTACCGTCGAATGCTCAGAATCTCGTGGACGGCACAAATATCTAACGAACGTGTGCTAGAGACCATGCACAAAGAGCGAGAATTAATTAACATCATTAAAATAAGAAAAGTCCAATATTTCGGATATATTATATGAGCACCTAAATATCGCTTACTCCGGTTGATCACTCAGGGCAAAATCGAAGGAAAACGCTGAGTCGGAAGAAAGCAACTGCCCTGGTTGCGTAACGTTAGACAATGGACATGTCGAACGGTCAAGGAATTGTTGAAGAAACATCAGCTTGTTAATATGATGTCCATTGTGTACAATATCATGAGAAAACCGAAAATAAACTTGAATTTAATTTTTTTTATCACCCACGCTTTATTTGCTACGAAGAATTGGGCATTGTAGGGGAATATATCAATTTTATTATATTCTTCACGATGCGCTTGACTTAGGTATCCCACATGACTGGAGTATCACATATGTCCAGCAGATTAGGACTTCATTTACATTGGTAACTCTTTTTCATGTCTACAACGTCTAGGTGGAACCGCTCTCAATGTTCATCACTTAAGCACTTAAATTTTCTAAAAAGAAATTTAAATGAGTATCCAGTAGAGACAGAAGCCAGTGTCCATTCTTTCAAGCTGTCCTAGCCACCTTAGTCTATTAATTTTAATAGACTGGACGATGTTGCATTTTTCATAGCATTGATACATCTCAAAATATGGCGCAGGCGCTACAATTCATACATAATGTATGATTTCCTTTGATATTTTCTTAGTTGCTGATGTTTGAATAATATTTTCGTAAAATGGTTGAACGGTTTCTCCACCCATTGAAGCAGTGTGATCAAATTTTCTTTTTTGGCCTCTAGTATTGGAGTTAGTCTGATCAACATTAACAAAGAGCAACTTCTTGTCCTATCTTTACCTCCTTCATTACGTTTTCTTCTTTTAGACACCTCCATAACTTCTATTAATCCTTGTAGATATATATCCTGTTCGTTTTTTGTTGTCATACCGTAAAAGTTACCAAAAATAATGTTCCTTTGATCTTTGTTCACTTTTTTAAAACATTTGAGTATAAACCTAAAAAATGTATTTTACAAAGTCAAAAATATTATATTTTTAATGTCTTACTTGCACTGAGGTCCTATTTGCTTTGCTTATAGCTTACTGCTTAGCTTATATATGTTTTTCCTATAGCTCTGAAGTTTCTGATAACTGATAACATTACGCTGATATTCATCCGATTTTCATTATTCCCTTACGCCTTTTAGTAGCAGGCTCTCCATTATTAGCGTTTTCAGCACTGGTGGTTGGTTGATCGTTGTTCATAATAATATTAAAATATGAACGTTTTTCTTTCAATATACAGACAACTTTTGGTAAGCAGCAATAGGAACAAACAATAGAAACATTATGAATTTTATAGGCTATCGTAAACGTCGACATGCCAAATGACAACTGACAATTTAGTGCAGAAAGAACCTTAGCCCGGGACTAAGGTGGTTTCATAAATATATGAATATTTTAAATCGATATAAAATCAACTGTGCTTACGGAATTAAGTGTATTCTGCATTAAATTGTGTGTAACCCACAGAAACAGATGTTTATGTTATAAACTCAAAATCGCCAAAATGTGACTTAGGTTGTTTCTGAAATAATTCTGGTTACTGAAGATTGGTCGCTGATAAACACATTTTGTTTTTAATTTTGATTTCATGTCACAAAATATATGTGTTGACTAGTGTTATCCTTTTCAAGTGTATCATCAAAATATAAGATCCTATATATATATATATATATATATATATATATATATATATATATATATACATATATATATATATATATATATATACATATATATATTATATATATATATATATATATATATATATATATATATATATATATATATATATATATATATATATATATATATATATATATATACAGGGTGTTTCAAAAAAATATAACCCCGTCTCTAGGGTAGGTAAAAAACTGAAAAATAATTGGGGTTTGCTTAGTAAAAAATTTTTGTAAAGCCATCCGTTTTCGAGATACAGGGCGTTGAAGAAAATAAAATTTTACGCATTTTTTACGATTTTGCCGAAACTACTGACAACATTGTAATGAAATTTTATACGAATATGTTTTGGAAGCTGATGCATCCCATGAATTTGTTTTTATATCTGATTCTCATGGAGGGCGCTAGTTACAGGGATCGTACTAAGTATTAGTTAATATAACTTTTTTAAGAGTATAATTATTAATATTAAGTAATGTTAAACATCATTCAATTTTACACGAAAAAGGTACTCTTGGTAAAACTCGATACTGTGTACCGTTTTCGGAATATTTTGATTTGAAAATTATAAAGTAATAATTGATGCTGGTAGTAATGATAAAGTTCTAATAGGTATACCTCTATTTTATTCAAGTGTGCCATGGAAATCTGACATTTATTGATTGTTATGACGATAAATCAACAAGAATTAGAGTTTTGAAACCTTGTTATTTGTAAAATCAAATCAAAATGTACTCAAATGTTGAATTTACTGACATGTTATTAACCTAAGGCGAATGTTTAGGATGTTCTACTTAGGATTCTTAGGATGTGACACGTTATGCAGAAAAGTTTCCTAGAAGAAACTTACCAAGTAAAAATACATTTAGAGCCGTTGAACGATGTTGTCGAGAAACTGGGAATGTAAGACCAAATAAAATAAATTATGGTAGACCAAGAACAACAAGAACAATTAATAAAGAAAATAATATTTTAAATTTACTTGATCAAGATCCAACAGTTAGCGTAAGGAATATAGCAAGACAAACAAATACTTCTTCTTCAAGTACTTGGCGGATACTGAAAGAACAGCAATTACATCCTTATCATTACAAACAAGTCCAAGAGCTCTTGCCAGATGATCTACCGGTTAGAGTGGATTTTTGTGAAACATTGCAAAAAAGGACAGCCCACAATCCAAATTTTTTAAAATGCATTCTTTTTACGGACGATGCCACCTTTATGCGACAAGGTATGTTTAACTCCCATATTGCACACTACTGGTGTGATGAGAATCCACGAGTCAAAAGTGTATCACATTACCAACACTCATTTAAAGTTAATGTTTGGGCAGCAACTTTAGGTAACAAATTAATAGGTTCTCATATTATAATCATATTCTACCTGGAAATTTAAATAGTGATATGTATCTTGATTTTTTTAAACAACTCCCTATTCGAGATATTAGAAGATTTAACGCTAAACGAGCGAAGATCTTTATTTTTTATGCACGATGGAGCTCCACCACACTTTGATAGAAGGTGTCGTAATTGGTTGAGTAATCATTTTCCGAATCGATGGATTGGTAGAGATGCAGAAGCTCCAATTCATTGGCCTCCTCGATCATGCGATTTTAACCCTTTGGACTACGCAGTTTGGTCGTATATTAAGGAAAAAGTCTATGTTACAGAGGTAAATTCACGCCAAGAATTTAAAGAAAGAATTCAACGTCAATAATTTTCAAATCAAAATATTCCGAAAACGGTACACAGTATCGAGTTTTACCAAGAGTACCTTTTTCGTGTAAAATTGAATGATGTTTAACATTACTGAATATTAATAATTATACTCTTAAAAAAGTTATATTAACTAATACTTAGTACGATCCCTGTAACTAGCGCCCTCCATGAGAATCAGATATAAAAACAAATTCATGGGATGTATCAGCTTCCAAAACATATTCGTATAAAATTTCATTACAATGTTGCCAGTAGTTTCGGCAAAATCGTAAAAAATGCGTAAAATTTTTTTTTTCAACGCCCTGTATCATGAAAACGGATGGCGTTACAAAAATTTTTTACTAAGCAAACCCCAATTATTTTTCAGTTTTTTACCTACCCTAGAGACGGGATTACCTTTTTTTGAAACACCCTGTATATATATATATATATATATATATATATATATATATATATATATATATATATATATATATATATATATATATATATCAATTTTTAATATTCAATATTTATTAGATAGTTTTATTATATCTAAAAGTACAACTAATTTAAAAAATTTAAATTTTTAAAATAATTTTTTTTATAAATTTTAAAATATTATTTTAGGGACGAGTTAATATACTAGCTTACTACTTACTGAAATGGTCGACTAAATATTTAGTTACTCAAAGGCATTTATAAACACCATGTTAACTTAGGCAAATATACTAAACTTGCCTTGTCACTTTCTGGTTTACACTACGGTAAATAATATATATCTAGGTATAGTGTCAACTAGTCCTCCCTGAGCCCTAAGATAAACGTAAGTGATCCCAACGCGCTTGATTAGAATTGTTTAGACAATCAAGGAATCGTGCTTTCTCAAAGAGACACTCACCTGACCCTATCGCAATAACAGCTATGTTAAACAGAAATACGGTGTGTACCTATTTAGCTGAAGTACCAACTTCAAGGTTCAAATATGTCACAAAGGTTTTTTTATTTCTTTTAAAATAGTTAGTTTTTGGCAAATTTTAATCCTTAAATTCTTGTCAGTTAACTGACATATTATCAAAATCTTATAATTATAATAACAAATTTAATATTGTTGATTCTTTTCACTTTACTGTATTTATTAATAACTTTGAACTTACGCAAGGTTACATTTTAGTGAGTGTTGATGTGGTATCTCTTTTAACTAATTTATTTTTTTTTAGTGTCACTAGGGATGTATTTGCAGAATGGGATGTATTTGCAGAACTGTGGCAATTAGTATTTGACGCTAATTTTTTGGTCTTTGATGACAAATATTATCTTCAAATTTTTGGGTTACCTATGGGTTCCTCAATCTCTCCCATCCTAGTTAATTTTGTCTTGAATGATTTAGTATCTGAGCGTTTGGGTCTTTTAGATTTCCAAATCCCTTTTATTAAGCGGTATGTCGATGACTTATTGTTAGCCTAACCCCCAGACAAGGTCTTGTATTGTCTTTGTTCAATGAGTTTAATTCTCACTTACAGTTCACTGTTGAACTTGAGGATCCCATCACAAATAGTATTCCCTTCTTAGACATGCGTGTCATTAGAATGGGAGATAATACCTTAACCACAAGTTGGTATAGGAAACCAATGGCCTCTAATAGGTTTCTAACTACCATTCTTGTCATCCTTTCAAATATAAATTAAATCTAATTGAAGCTTTAAGCTTTAGGCTAAATAGACTGACACATCTGGTTAGTCGAAGGAAATACCTTTAATTACTTAGAAATATTTTAATTGAGAATTCCTATCCATCCTCCCTCATGAATAAATACCTTTATTTACAAAGCTATGGTTCCTCTTTAAATGGCATACCCAATGGTGACCAACTTAGAATAATATCAAATAATTCCATTAATAACACTGTTCTGCCTAATACTGTACTTGAGACTCCAACAATGTATGTAGATATATATATATATATATATATATATATATATATATATATATATATATATATATATATATATATATATGTATATATATATATATGTATATATATATATATATATATATATATATATATATATATAGCTATATATATATATATATATATATATATATATATATATATATATATATATATATATATATATATATATAGCTATTTATACAACTTGTTGTGCGATAAATATTGATACAAGGTATTTAACTAAAAAAATTTAAACTACTGAGTTGATTTAAAAAATGTTTTCACAATTTATTACAATAATCTACAAAAAAATGTTCAAAATGACCGCTATTTGCCTGAATACAGCGCCAAAGTCTGTCAGATAATTTATCGATGGCTGTATGGATGACATCCATACGCACATTATAAACAACCTTTTACAGAGCCTGTTTCAATGAATCTTGATTATAGTAATGTCTTGTACAGGCCATGCCCTCTAAAAATAATCACAATTAGTCATAGTCGGTAGATTAAGGTCTGGGGTGGCTGAAGGCCAATCCTTCTCCTTAGTCGTACTCCCTTTTGAAATGTGGTGTCATCATCAGGCCTTTACAGTTTTTTCACGATTTCCCTCCATCCTTTCCTATCCTGGACTAGTTGTTCGGCTTCATGTAACCCTTGGTTAATCAATATTTTTGTTTGATTGACCTCTAGGTCTCTTTCCTTCAACTATATACTTGACTATTAGTTTTTCCATCGTACCTGTTCTTCTAGCAATGTGTCCAAAATACTTCTTCTTCTTCAAGTGCCCTGTCCGTTGCGAACGTTGGCTATTAACATGGCAATTCTGATCTTATTTGCGGCGCTTCTGAATAGTTCGACCGATGTGAGCCCGAACCACTTCCTCAGATTTTGGAGCCAGAAGTGTCTTCCCCTGCCTGGCCCTCGCTTACTGTCTATTTTTCCCTGGACAATCAATTGCAGTAGACGGTACTTATCGTGTCTCAATATGTGGCCTAGATATTCAAGCTTTCTTTGTTTAATTGTATTCACGATTTCTTTCTCTTTTCCGATTCTTTGGATTACCTCTGTGTTGGTGACATGTTCGGTCCAGGATATACGAAGAATGCGTCGGTACACCCACATTTCGAATGCTTCTAGTTTTCTCGTGAGCGTCTCCGTCACAGCGTCTAGGCCTCCACACCATACAGTAAGATCGGAAAAATGTAGCATTTAACTAGACGTAGTTTTAGGGGAAGAGACAAATCCCTGCTTATGAGGAGCTTTTTCATATTGCTAAATGCTGCTCTAGCTCGTTCTATTCTCGCCTTAATTTCTGTGGCCTGTTCCCATTTTGCATTTACGTTGGTGCCAAGGTACACATAAGATTCTACATGGTCAATTAGTATGTTACTTATCCGTAACTGTCGAGCAGGCTGTTGCTTCCTGCTTATCAGCATCCACTTTGTCTTGTTGAAGTTGAGGCTCAGGCCGTATTCCTCACTAACTGAATAAACTCTTTCCATTACCTGCTGTAATTCGTCTATGGTACTGGCAAGGATCACCGTGTCGTCGGCATATCTTATATTGTTTGTTAACTCGCCGTTTATTTTTATGCCCTCATTTGCATTTTCCATACATTTATTAAATATTTCTTCGGAATAAATATTGAATAGGAGTGGGGATAATATACAAGCCTGACGGACACCTTTTTTGATCTGCACACTTTTAGTGAGTTCGTTGCCAATTTTTGCTCTTGCTGTTTGACCCCAATATAGGTTTGCCACAATTCGAATGTCCTTGTCGTCAATACCTGTCTTTCGCAGAATATCTATCAATTGTTCATGATTGACATTGTCAAATGCTTTTCTAAAATCCACAAAGCACAAATACACGTCCTTATCAACGTCTCTACACCGCTGTATAAGCACCTGGAGAGCGAAAATTGCTTCTCTAGTTTCAAGTGCTTTCCGAAAGCCAAACTGCGATCTATCAATATTTGACTCACATTTATCATATATTCTTCTATGAATGATCTTAGTGAACGCTTTAGTGACATGATTAATCAAGCTTATAAGCCGGTAGTCATCACAGATCTGGGCCTTTGGTTTCTTCGGGATTGTAATAAATGTTGACTGCAGCCAGTTCTCCGGGATTTTACCGCTATTATATATGTTGTTAAAAAGTTCAACTAGATTATCAAGGAACTGTTTGTCTGATTTACATAGGATCTTTAATATTTCGCAGGGTACATTGTCCGGACCTGCTGACTTATTGTTTTTTTAGTGCTGCAATGGCATCTTCTATCTCCGATTTAAGGATTGAAGGTCCTGTTTCTCCTTCTCCATATAGGTGATCATCAGTCCTGTCAGATGCAAATAATTTTTCTATGTATGATTTCCATGTTTCTAAGATCGTTGATGGCTCCGAGATAAGATTTCCATCGCCATCTTTTATGCTGTTGGGTGACTTATTGAATTTCCTCTTGTTTGTCATTGATTTTATTTTTTTGTGCATATTGTAACTGTCGTATTTTCGTTCGTATTGTTCTATTTCCCTGCATTCGTTGGAAAACCATTTTTCTTTGGCTTCTCGAATTTCGTTCTTATGATTTTGTGGATCTGCTGGTATTTTTCTTCATTTTTATTCTTGAATTTACGTCTTTCATCCATCATATCCATTATCTCATCAGACATCCATTCGTTCTTCTTTCGTCTGTCACGCTTTAATAGAGTCGCGCATGTTGTTTGGATTGCTTCCCTCGATTTATCCCATCTCTCTATTATGTCCGACGTGTTCTCGTTAATGTCGTTTATTTTCTTTCCTAGTTGTTCTCGTACTTTTATTTCGGTTTTTGGGTTAGTGAGTTTCTTAATATCAATTGTGTTTAAATTGCAAAATACTGCAAATGCAAATATCTCTGTTGTATTTGTTTAAGCAATCTATCCTTTACTTTAAGTTATTCTAATATCGATATTTTAGTGCGATGATCAATCCAGGATATTCTTAACATGCGGCGGTATACCCCACAGGAAAATATGCGCTACTAATAAATTCGGTTATATGATTTTCAAGCCATTTTTGAGGTGTTTCGTATAAAAGTATAAAATATCTTTTACAAAATGAAGTTAGCACATATGACATAGGACGTAAGCCTATGATAGAAATAGCTTTTGTCAACATGGAACAGAATATCTAGTCTACCGGTCAGAAATAGAGAGAGCGAATATTTATTCTACGGGACAGAAAGAGAGAATAAAGAAAGACAGAGGAAGAAAAGAAAAACAGAGGGCGCCAACTACTTTTTAAATAAAAAATAGTAAAGCAGTAAAAAGTAAAAAGAGAAATAGTTAAAGTAATTAATAAATTAATAAAGAAATTAAAATGAAATAATTATTTAAATATAAATTAATAGAGATGTGACATTTATAACGTTACAATATAATAACATAGATATTTAAAATTCGATACTCTTTTTGTTGTAAATTTGTTATATTTTAACGCAATATAGTAATTTGTTGCTACTGTTGGTTTCATAGTTTAAGTTAGGTTATAACTTCTATGTTGGAAAGAATAGTAATTATGTCACAATAAAAATCATGTATAGGTAGTTTTAGAGATTTACTGGAGTGTTTTTGTCGATGGATCAGTAAAATTACGGAATTATTGTATGCCGTTCTATATATGTGCAAGATTTGATGAAAAAAAAACGACTGACGATAATTATGAAGTGTTTTATTACTTAGAGTAATACTTCATTATTTATTATTTGATAATAATAAAATTTGGACAAAATACAACACTCTTTTATAAAATATTAATCTCTATAATCAAATATATTTCGTGTTTTATTATTCATGGAAATATTTGTCGAGTTATTAGTATTTCTATTAATATTTAATGCGTTTAACTGTGTTAATTCGGGCAGAATTGATAGACGTTAAAACAAAGCACTTTTAGCATCAATCTGAATCTTTTAAATCTGATAATTTTAATCCATGTTTAAACAGCACGAAAATGAAAAGAGAAAACGGATATAAAAGAAATTTAGAAGAGAAAGTGGTAGCTTAATTTGATCATTGTGAATAATTTTATTGAATATACGCAGTGCTTCAATTAAAAAGTATACTGAAAATTTTATTTAAATTTCGTTTAAAAATATTATTCTTTTGACTGAATTATGTGGATTTCTTCTTTTGATACCCAAAGTTTGTCGGTAACTTATGTTGACTGGTTATATTTCTTCTTCTTTTTCTGCATTCGCAGGCCTTTTAGGACCACTGACAATTGCTCTTTATTTTTTGTGTCCTGATTTTATGCTGTAATCGTTTAATGACTGTTATATAATCAATTTGATTTCTTACAATATTATCTCCTCGATCACTTGGGGACTTCCAAGTATATAGTCTACATTTTGATAGACTATAGACCTGTCATTATTTTTATTTTTTTCATATGTACTTAGTGCAGTGTAGTGTTTCGCATTTTTATGGGTGTTTTGTATAAAACTTAGAGGTCGCTGGTGAAATGATATTAGAGATAGTAATGAAGAAACAATGCAATATTTTGACTGTAAATAAATTAGCGAAAAATAGCAAATACAACTGTGAATAAATTACGAAATTAACTGGTCTTATTTCTACTGATACCCTTTAACCGTTACGTGGTGGTCCGTATACTAAGAGGGTATACCAATAAATAACTCTATTGTATTGCGATCTTGAATGGCGATAATTTAAGTTAATTGTCACGGTAATACGATACTTTACTCTTGTGTGTATTGGCGACACAAAAATAATGAAAGAAGTCAAATTCTCCTTACTTAAAACATAATAAATGAGATAGCCAGTTTAACAATTCGATTTTACAAAATAACAGGAAGCAATATATTTTAACAAACTCGTTAGAATACAACATTGAATTATATCACATTATAGTACAGCAAAAACATAAAAATAAATACCACATAGTTTCCCAAACATTCTCCCGCTCCAAAAACGATTGTTTTTAAGAACAGCTGAAAGTATAAAAGTAAAGAATAGACATGAAAAGGTCGATATACTAATAAAGAATTAAGTAAGAATAAAATATGAATTGCCAAATAAGCGGCAGTCATATTTTGAACACAAACTGTGTCGGCGATAAAACACGACTAACACAGTCAGAGAGGTCAGATGTATCTGTTCAGATGTTTCATCATCCTAGGATACATTGAAGTACCTCAACGGTTATAGAAGACGTTTGATTAGCAAAAAGACATGGCAAAAGAATAAAAACAAGAGGATAGCAACAAAAATACGAGTGATTTACAAACGAATAATGTTTTGTATAAAACGTAGAGGTCGCTGGTTAAATGATATTAGATATAGTAATAAAGAAAAAATACAATATTTTTGACTGTAAATCAATTAGCGAAAAATAGCAAATACAAAACGTAGAGACCGCTGGTTAAATGATATTAGAGATTGTGATGAAGAAAAAATGCAATATTTTGACTGTAAATAAATTAACGAAAAATAGCAAATGCAACTGTGCATAAATTACGAAATTAACTGGTTCTAACTCATACGGTTGTCTGTACATAGAATGACTCACCTTTTGGTATTATATTGATGTATTCTTGGCCCATGTGTGGCGTTGACCATCACGACGCCGAGGCACAAAAGAAGTGACGTCCCGTGTGGTTACTGTTCGCTGTTTCGGTGATGGATTTGAAGTGTCATCTCGAGATATAAGTTGGTTAGAAAGAACCCTCTAACCCTGGGATCCTCACTAGGATTTCTTTAAGAGCCTACCTAATAGTTTGAATGACATTTTCCTCAGGGCCGCAAGTACAAGTGGTGGTATGAAATAACTTTAAAACTATATGACTGTAACATAAGTTTATTACATGTTACGTAAAAACAAGATAATTATAAATTATATGGACTGTTTTGCATGTAAAAAATAGGAAAATGTCTTTTACTTGATTTCAGGAATGTCAAGTCCTAAATTTGTTAATTTTTTGAAGTCGACCGGCGAAATCTTTCAAAACTCTCTAGAATGTTAGCAGGTTGGGAAGAAACTGAAATTCTCAAAATGTTTTCAATGTTCTCACTAGTTATTCTAGACCTGTACCTACTTGTTTTTTATGAACTTCAGCTTATTGAATGTATATTCACAGACATATGTAGATGCAAAAATACACAAAATTTTCTGAGCACAGTCACTTAAGTAAGGAAATTTGTCATTTTCAACTGCTTCCCAAAACTTATAGTGAGCATTTTCCTTCTTTTTTTTCTTCAAAAATACTTTTAAGCTCTGTATTATTCTAAAGATCAATTAACTCATTTTTCAAATCCCCAGCTCCGTATCCAGAAAGAGAAAGATGAGCTACATTTGCTGTTGTTATTGCCCATAGGTTTTCCACCAAGTGAAATGGTTCTTCGAACTTCCTGAAGTCACTAAACCTCACAGACATTTCATCCTTTAGGTCTGCTAACAGCTTCAGTAGATCAGAAATCTCTTGACTTTATTCTGAATTTTCATCAAACAGTGCTTTAACGGAAGGAAAGCTGGAATAATCTTCAATTGGCAATTCTTAAATATACATATTCAGGTTCTACTTCAGTGAAAACACAATACTCATCATTTTCGTTACAATGTTATTGTAGTCTCCTTGCAATTTGGTCAATGTGTCATTCATAATGCTCATTGTTATAGTGAGAAACGCTGCTTTAAGCCACCAACTAAAATTATGAATATCAGGAAAATCTTTATTCTTTGTAGCCAAAAACAGAGTAATCTCATGTCGAATGCTGAAGAAACGTTCCAAAACTTTACCCTTACCTAGCCATCTCACTTCTGTGTGGTAAAGAATGTCCCCATATTACGATATAAGTTCTTTCAAAAATTCTTAGAACTCTCTGTGGTGTAGTTGATTTGATCTTATGACATTCACAATCTTTACAAATGTTTTCAGAACACAGCTGAAATTTTCACCAAGTTTAGCAGCTAAGCCTTCTTGATGAATGATACAATGGAAACTCAATAAATTATCATTTCTCAAGTGTTTTTGCAACAGCTGAACAAGCCCTATATTTCGCTCCAACATTGATGGGCAACAATCAGTACATACAGAAAAAACCTTTTTCAAATCAATGCTATGCTCGTTAAAAAAATTTACGGTAAATGGTAAATATTTTTAGGGTCCATTTTTATTTTTTCGGGCATGCGTATTTACGAGGTCCACAAGGTTTTGAAAGATCTTTACTGGCCGGCCAATGCCACTGTGGTGGGGGTAAAGATGACTAATGCGAAATGCGGTACAATGCATGGCGCCGCTCTACACTACTTTAATCGGATTAAATACAGAAATAGAAACATAATTATATTATAACTCGCAAATTTTGTTTTACTGCCGCCTAGCAGTCCTAGGGCCGCGAAAAATCGCTCCGAGACGGGCCGCGTAGTGAGTATTGATGGTCTAACTGTTACTTGGTGGTCCGTATACCAAGAGGGTATACCAATAAATCACTCTATTGTATTGCGATTTTTGAATGGCGATAATTTAAGTTAATTGTCACGGTAATACGATACTTTACTCTTGTGTTTATTGGCGACACATGAATAACAGGAGAAGTCAAATTCTCCGTACTTAAAACATAATAAATAAGACAGCCAGTTTAACAATTCGATTTTACGAAATAACAGGAAGCAATATATTTTAACAAAGTCGTTAGAATACAACAGTGAATTAGATCACATTATAGTACAGCAAAAGAAAAATATTAAATGTAAAACATGAAAATAAATATCACATAGTTTCCCAAACAATGGGGTATGTCCCTTAATTTTTTGGTATATTTGAATAACCACTATTTTTTATATACAACACTAAAAAGTATTTGTAGGTATGTAGTTTCTAAAAAGCGTAAATTCTCACAACTGCATATCATACAATAATGATCAAGGTAAATTTAAATTTTTCTTTAGATAGCTTTTCTTATTGAGATCATCATTAAAAAAATATATTTTTACCAATTTTATCAGTTTATGAGAGTAGTTATGATTTGACGTTAAATAAAGATGTAAAAAGGTATTAATTTGTAAGTGATATTTGTTTGTAAGATATAACTGATTATGTCCAGTTAAATTTATGTCTCAGCTAGTAATAAATACAGCTGGTTGGTAACAAATTTGTATTGTTTAATTTTTCTTATAATCTTTTTGTCTTTTGGGAAATAACAAAATAATTCTGACAGAAATGATTAACGACCATATGAAGCAAATGTGATTGTTTTTTGTTTTGTTTTTTTACTATATATGCATATTGGTTTTAAAGAAAGATTTAGCATATTTGTTATATTTTTTTTCTTATACCTTCTTCTTCTTCTTTTTATTTAGATATGACTCTGTTTTTCAATGTGCCTACAGTAAGTTGTCGTTCCATCATTTTTGTGGTCTTCCTACTGATCGTCTTCCTATTGGGGAACCGTCTCTTGCCGTCTTCACTACTCTTTCTGTTATCATTCAGCTTATATGATCGTTTCATTTTACTCTTCTATTTCTTACCCAGTTCTTAATGCTCTCCACCTTGCATCTACGTCGTATATCTGTACTTCGAGCTATGTCCCATAGTGTCTTACCATCAATTTTCTGTTTTCATCTCTGCTGTTTCTAACATCCTCTTTGTCATCTTTGTCTCATGTCGTGTCTCTGCCGCATATTTTATTATTGGTCTGATGACTGTTTTGTAAATTCTGCCTTTCATTTTTGTTTCCGATATTTTAATTTCTCCATATTGTTTTATTCAGGCAGTCTCTGGCTTTGTTTGGTCTATTCACTTGATCTTTCACTTCTGTTTCCGTAGCTAGATAATGTAATGCCTAGATATTTAAACTCCATTACTTGTTCTATTATCTTACCTTCCAGTTCCAATTTACATCTTAGTAAATTTGCTGTTGTAACCATGCATTTTGTCTTTTTTTGGGGAAATTAACATGTTAAATTTTCTGGCAGTTATATTAAATTTGTGCAGAATACGTTGTAAATCGTGTTTACTTTGAGAGAGTAGTATTGCGTCGTCTGCATAACAGATTATTTTAAGTTGTTTTTCTCCCATTTGGTATCCTCTTTTAGTTTTCACTTTTTTTATTATTTCATCCATAATCAGGTTAAACAATAGAGGAGTCAGGGAATCTCCCTGTCTTATTCCATTGCCAGCTTCAATAGGATCGGTTAGTTCGTCTTCTACTTTTACTTTTATGGTGTTGTGTTGGTAGATATCTTTGATCGTTTTGATTATTCCTAGAGGTATTTCTCTTGCGTGCAAAATAAGTGGATAACCTCCTTTAATTTAACCCGGTCAAATGCCTTCTTAATTTTCACGAAACATAGATATGTTTCGTGGACATTATGTTGTATTCTAATGATTTCTCTTGCACCTGCCTTATTATAAATATAGCGTCGGTGCATGATCTTCCTGATCTTAAACCGTGTTGTTCTTTTGCTAGTGGTATAATTTCATTCAATTTATTTGTTATTACTTTTTTTGTTAATTTTAGTGTTGTGTTAATAAATTAATTCCTTTGTAATTTTCCTGGTCCAATTTGTCTTCTTTTTGAAGAGAGGTATTAGAATGCTTGATCTCCGTTCTTGAGGAATTCTGCTTTGTTCAATTATTTTTTGGATACGTTTTAATGATTGTTTGGTCAGATCTGGTCCTCCGTACTTTAGGATTTCGTTTGGTATTCTGTCCTCTCGTGGTGATTTTCTATTTTTTAATTTTCTTAATGCTTCCTTTACCTCTTTTTCTTCAATATTTATTTCTTTGTTTGACGTCACCTCTGGTATTAGTGGTTCAATATCATCACCTTTAGCAAATCGGGATTGAAAGTAGTCTACGCAAATTTTCTTCCAAATGTGTTTCATTTTTATCAGTTCGTTCATCTTTTTTTTTGTCGTTTGATCATTCTCCATATTTTTTTTGTGTCCCGTAGAAGTCGTATTCCATCTGTTTTGGGAAGCTCTGCCAGTGTTCCCTTTTTATTTGTCTAACTAACTAACTAAAGTATTCGTTTAAATTTTTATTTATTTATAGTGATTATATGCCTGTTGTATTTGTTGTGTTCTGTATTGTAAAAAGGCTTTCTTCTTTTCTTCACATTTTGACTTCACTTCCTTTTAAAACCATGGTGTTTTCTTTTTTTGATATGTTAGTGTTCGTTACTTTCCTCTCTCCAAGTTGCTGCGTTAATTATGTTATTTTTGAGTTCTTCCCAGCTTTCCTCGATGTTATGGTTTTCTAATATTTCATTCCCAGCTATCTTCTCTGATATTCTTTTTCTGTACAAACTTATCCCAATAAGTATACCGGTTTCTTATACATACCAATCTCCTTATATGCAACATATCGAGTTTTTTTTATCCGTCGAAAAAAAAATAAGGTGCTGACTTTTATTTTTTTCTTTCGCCACCAAATTGTGTCTACTTCTCTTTTAGTTGGTACGTTTCACTTTTATATTTCTTTCTGACCTTAAATCCCTCATGCTAGATATACCCACGTTGCAAAGCTTGCCGTTGTGTGCTTCAAAACACCTGAGTGTTGGATGCAAAAGGGACCTGACTTATCTGCGGTTGATTGCGTTTCTTTGATTGCGGTTTGCTACACATTTTATTTCATTAAGGTAAGTGCTGCTTTTTTGATTTTTTCCTTTTTGCTGTCTGTTTTCTTTCATCTACAGGTTAACATATTTTCTCATCATTTTTTTAAAACGATTTCCAGATTTGAAATCAAAACAAAATTTAAACAAATGTAAAATGTTATTTTTATTACAACTAATTGGGGTTTAATCCCATAAACGTATAATATTTAACATAAACATGCCACAAGAAAACAGTTTCCGAAACTTTTCAAAAGTATGTCTATAATTCCAAAAAAGGCATTATTTCTACCTTTTACTTATTTTCTTAAAAATACAAAGAAAAGCACAGTATTCAGTAAAATCGCAATTAAAATTTTACTGGATTCTCCAGGGAAACAAATTAAAAGATTTTTTTACAAACCGGAAAATTGATAACGGCAGCTGAAACTCAACCATATAGAACAATATTTCAGTAAAGAGCTGGTAACACGAGTGCAGTTTGGAGAAACTTTAATACTTTTCGTAAAATATTTTCCAGAAGTTTAAGTTGGTAAGCTTTAGTTTGAGAAAGTAACTTCAAGTGATCAAACAAGGACAATAAATTCAAGCGCTGATTAAAAGTCTCTCAAAAATAAGCGGGCAAATAGGAAAATTATATTTTTAATGTTCACCGTAAATTAAAACGGCAATTTTTATACTTTTTATACAAGTTTATGTTTTATTACAAACATGTTTTATATATATATATATATATATATATATATATATATATATATATATATATATATATATTTATATATATATATATATATATATATATATATATATTTATATATATATATATATAAATATATATATATATATATATATATATATATATATATATATATATATATATATACATATTAATTACATTACATTTATTACATTTTCATCATACTATTTTTGTTTTTTCTTTCTGTTCTCTATGGATCAGTTAAAACACACCATTAAAAAATGTCACAAACGAAATTTTTACTATCAATAACTAAATTTTAAAATGTATTTTGTTTAATATTTTATATATATTTATATATATATATATTTATATATATATATATATATATATTTATATATATATATATATATATATATATATATATATATATATATATATATATACAAGAATAAATTTTTTGAGAACTTTTATAAAAGCAGCGTTGATCTATGTTAGATTTTTTTAAATATATCACATATCAAGTTGTATTTTGTTTTCTGAGTATTTGATGCATTATGAAATCACCAAGAAAGCGTATAGACAGAATTGAGATATTTTGTTACATGTGTGTAACAAAATTTATCAAAAATAATTTATCATGAAAGCTTATCACGCTTACTTTGGTGATCAGGTAAAACCTTTAGCTCCACACAAGATAAGTTTTTGGTGTGTGGAGCTACTGAAAAAATGGCAATGGACAAAAGGTATACGTGGCGCTTTACCTTTCGGCATTTCCGTGGTATGAAGAGTACCAAAAAACCATAGAGACAACTGGATCGTTTGTTCCTGCGATGTCAAGAGTTTCAATTCAAAAAATAAACATACAATTCAGTCAACGACCTGTATATCATAAACCAGGAATCTTTATTCTTCTCCCTTTTCTTCACATCATCCAACAGCAATTATCATATGAAAGGTCAAACGAAACAACCGATGGGGATGAATTAAATCTAGATATGGACCAATCGCAACAGCTTATCTAAGCTAAATTAAATGACTTGGTAAGAGACTTGGGCCTATGAAAGGTTGCTGCACAAATTTAAAAAAATTAGGGATAAAAAAAGAAAGACAAAAATCTGTTGGCTCCAGGAACCAAATTTTCGTGGTATAGGCATCGTGAAAAAGAGTTCGCAGAATATTTCACTCAAAAGGGTTCACTGGTATATTTTAACAATATTTCTGAAGTAGTCATGAAACTGGGAGCTAACAATTACTATTGAACATCATGGCTGGTATTTACTGATTCTTCAAAGAAATCAATCATCAAAGGATCAGCAGCTGGATTCACAAAGTATACATGTTTTTGTGCTAGTAAGATAGTCGAACAAAAAATTTACATTGCATTAAGTAAGAATAGCCACTCAGGGAAAGACTTGTACTGGAACAAAAAAATGTGCAGCATGATGCATTAGTTAAACAAAAATTAGTTCTTTTGTCTTCCCTTTACATAAAGGTAGGATTGATGAAGCAGTTTGCCACAGCTTTAAATAAACAACGTGACTACTTTAAATACCTATGCGACAAATTTTCTGCGCTGTCCGAAGCTAAATTTAGAGAAAGAATTTTTGTAGGCCCACAAATTAGAACCTTAAAATCGGGTAGATTGTTCCAGAATACAATGACTCATCATAAATCTAATGCATGTTCTTTTTGTTCGTGAAAAAGTAATTAAAGGTTTCATTGGAACCAAAAAATCTTCAAATTTCAAAGAAATTCTAGCCTACATGGTCGAAAATTATAAAAAACTGGGATGCAATATGAGCATGAAACTTAATTTGCTGGACTCCCACGTTGACTATTTTCTCAAAAATCTTGGAGCCGTCAGCGAGGAACAGGAAGAGAGGTTCCATCAAAAACGAGATAGAGAGACGTTTACCAAGGAACATGGGATATTGAACAGGAACTCGTTCACAAAAATCCACAAAAAGAAAACTACAAAATGCAGTTTTCAAGGAAAAAGAAAACGATTTTGTAAAAAAAAGACCAACGATTGTCTAACGTAGTGTAATCTTTTTTATTAATCTAATTTATTGTTTTTATTCATTATTACAGGTTCTATTTATAACACTTACAAATTTATTAAAGTCTTTATTACTAATTTATCTTACACTTATAATTATATAATTTATTATAATACGTGCGTTACATTTTAAAACGCGACGCGATGTTCAAAAACTAACTGTTTTGCAAAAACTAAAATGTCTTATATATATATATATATATATATATATATATATATATATATATATATATATATATACACTTGCGTGCATAGAAATCGGCCCACTGTAAACTTTTGACTATATACTATATACTATATTTTTTTCAAGAAATATTCATCAGATCACAAAAACAAATATACTGTTTGAAAGACAATTTAATATGCTTTAATGTGAGTATAAATTTATCAAGAAGGTTTATCGTTTACATGCGTAGTAACCGGTAAACAAATGAAACGTGTTTATGTGGTGATTGTCACGAAAATAACAAATTTGTCTAATTGTAAAACTATTGCCTTTGCAAGTAAAATTTGCATATTCTTCGTTTTTCATAATCTCAGCAGTGTTCAAGTGTGTAGTTTAATGCATACTACACCACAAAAAGCCGCCCAAGTTATTGCTCTAATCGAAAATGGACTTAGTCAGTGAGCTGTTGCTAGACAATTGGATATGACAAGCGCAGCGGTTCGAAGAGTATGCCAACGTTATGAGGAGACTGGATCCTTTCATAGGCGACCTGGAACAGGCAGACTGCGATTTACAACCGCTCGTGATGACCGCTTTATTGTGTCAACAACATTAAGAAATCGTCACCTTAATGCCGTTCCGGTGCAACGACAGCTCCGTGAGGTGCGAAGAGTGGATGTTAGTCAGTGGACAGTGAGACGAAGACTGCGGGAAAATAACCTGACTCATAAAACACCTGCGATTGGTCCAAAACTTACTCCAGCTCATCGGCAAGCACGCCTGCGTTTTGCAAAGGATCATCGGAATTGGACGTTAGAACAATGGGGATCTGTTCTGTTCTCAGATGAGACCAAAATATACCTCTATGGTAGCGACCGAAGAAGGAAAGTGTACCGGAGACCAGGAGAGAGGTTTTCAGAATGCTGCTTTGAAGAGCGGAGTGCTTATGGAGGTGGTTCCTGCATGATCTGGGGTGCAATTTCTATAGGAGCACGAACCGATCTTGAGTTCATTCGTAGGGACGACCGTGTTCATGGAAGAAAAGGTTTAACGGCTGCCAGATATATCGAGGAGATTTTAGCAATTCATGTGGTACCTTACGTCGACTACATTGGAGACGAATTTATCTTTATGCATGACAATGCAAGGGCACACACCGCAAAAATTGTGCACGATTATATTGCAGAAGTCGGTTTTCAGGTTATAGACTGGCCAGAAAACAGTCCTGACCTAAATCCGATTGAACATTTATGGGATGAGCTAAAACGAAGAATTCGAGCTAGACTTCATACCCCAGACTCGATCCCAGAGCTTATTCTTGCAGCAGAAGAAGAGTGGCTTAACATCCCACACGCAACAATAACAAACTTGATTAGATCTATGCCTAATCGTATGAGAGATGTTATTAGGGCAAAAGGAGGTCATACCCATTATTAAAAAAATTAAGTGTTAAGTTTTAAATTGTCAATAACCCTATTTATGTTAATAATAAAAAAGCTTAATTTGCTTAATGAATTCATTTCACTATATTAAACATAGGAAGCCGAAATAAGTTTTCATAAATTTATACTCACAATAAAGCATATTAAATTGTCTTTCAAACAGTATATTTGTTTTTGTGATCTGATGAATATTTCTTGAAAAAATATAGTTAAAATCAAAAGTTTACAGTGGGCCGATTTCTATGCACGCAAGTTTATATATATATATATATATATATATATATATATATATATATATATATATATATATATATATATATATATATATATATATATATATATATATATATATATCTAGAACACAGTTGTTCTAGAATTACTTCGAACAATCGATGACCTTCCATCCATAACAGTTCCATCACTGTAGACAGGTTTTTTTGTTTATATCGTAGGATGACCCATGGCTCTAGAAGTTTCTGCCGGCAGGTTTATTTATTATCTAGAAAATACTTAAATAGAAAAGATATTAGTGATAAATATGTTTACAGTTTTAAGTCATATGACACGTCATTATCTATCGTAACAGTAGATTATACTGCATTCTTTTTTATGACCAATTTAATTTTATTGTGTAACTTTTTATTAAAATTAGTTTCAATAAATATTTTTTTATAATTCTTTGGTAGGAAAAATTTTAAATACACTTTGGTAAAAAACTTGACGTGCTGAAAAAAAACTAATCACAGATTCGTGATATAAACACCTATTAAACTTATAAAACACTTTTTCATAAACAAAAAAATGTATGCTTATGTTATTTAAGATTTTTATTCTTTACAGTTACTTTTTTATGTTGGTTATGGTTATTATTTTGTTTTTTTTTTCTTGTTTCTTGGATGACTATTTGTGTATTTATTGATTCAAATACACATATTTTATCAAAATAATTTGGACTTCTAATCACAATATGTCTAACTTTTGATAAAAATATTTTGAAGTCCATTATCCTTCACCACTCTTTGCGCCAATATTTTGAGACTGCTGTTACAAACTTTGTAACATCAATTTTTAATCGTTAACTCTTTGGAATGAACTGTTTAAACAAACCTAAAAAGTTAGCGAACGCCTGTATCCTAACAAAACTCGACAGACGAAATCCATTAGAAATTCGGAAGTGTTTGAGGTAACACGGAAAGTCAATAGAAATATACCAGCGGACGTAGCTTTTTGTAAAAGTGTGTGGTTAGTCCGACCGTACACGTCCATTGTTGATTTTGATTCATTTGATTACGACTCAGGTGACACGGGTTGGTTCTTTTCGTATTCTCGACCAGAATAGAATAGGGTTTTAAAAGAATTGACAGATATTCAAATAGAGATCCATGAACATGAATAAATTAAAATTACATTTTAGGGACGTTTAGTGCGTCCTTTGTCACAAGTTTATAATTAATAAATAGCCTTGGCAAGCAAAAATTAATGGTGTTATTACCACTTAAACCACAACCAAAATATCCAATAAAAAATATAAAATCATTATATGATAGAGTTCGAAACACCTGTTACAATGAAAACGCATTTCAGAATGAAAAAACTTGCTAACAAAGGTTTTTACAAAAAATGGCTACCTATTGTAATTTATAAACAATGAATTTAACAATATAGATATAAGGTAACAACAAAACGCCACAAGTAGTCCAGAAATACTCACATAAAGGATTCAAAGATGACAACAAGATCATATGTAAATGGCTTATCAGAAAAAATCAGAAGAAGGATAGGAGATAAGAAATATATAACAAACCCAATAACATACAAGAAAGATCAAAGAACTGGATCTATAAAATACCCTGTGAATAAAACAATTTTTATGTGGGAGAAACCGAAAGACCACTAAGTGTCAGGATAAACGAGCATGAAATATAGACTCAAGAACAGAGACTTTGACAAATTTCAGTTATGCCAACATGCCTGGGACAATGAGCACAGTCCCTAGAAGAGATAATTATGTTAGCAAAATTCTCCTAAGTTTTATGCTAAGTTAAAATTCCCTGAAAAATGTCACATAAATCTTACCATAAATCCGTCTAAGTCAAAAAGACTATTTAATTCGAAATAAAATATTTCACGAGAAATATCCTGAAAGTCGAAAAGCTATAATAGATAGCTTATACAATTTAATAAATATACAATTTAAATATAAAATCGACTGAGTCTCACTAGAGACTTAGAAAAATCCTTCAATTAAAAGGATAGCGGTTAGGTAATACAAGAGCAAAGTTTCTAGGAACTTAATCAACTAGAAGGTCTCTATTGCCAAGAAGGCTGGTTCTGCGGACATGTCCTGACGAGAACGAATTTTTGGCCATCGTGCACCTATATTTATTCAAAATTAATTAGGTCAACGGTCCATGGCGTTCTGCCATTGGACCTGTACCATAGCCAATGCCCAGTTTCGGATAATACCATTGGCTGCACTTATGTTGCCATTTGACCAATGGTAAATCCGCAATTAAGCTGCAATTTCGGTCAATACAATTAAGGTTGCAATTTGACCAACCGTAAAGCCTTTTGCTATTGGCGACATAATGCAGAACGAGGTAATTAAAAAAACATTCCAAGAACAATTAGAGGGGAAACTATCAGCACAGGAACTAGCACAAGATACAGACAGTAGGTCGGAACGACTCAGAGAAACGATTCAACAAGCAGCACTACCAAAACCCTCTCAAAGAAGACGACAAATATATTGGTATGATAATAATTGTAAGAGAGATATTAAGGAGAGGAATAGAGCCAAAATTAATAGCATAAGGAAGAACAATTTAAACAGTAGAGGACTAAATGCTGATAAGAGAAGTGAGGCAAAAAAAATATTCAGAACAAAGAAAAGGTTGTACCTGGAAGAAAAATTAAAAAATATTGAAAAAGATTATATAAATAGCAAAGTCAGAAACTTTGAAAAACTGAAAAAAAAATAAAAACTGAACACAAACAGAAAGACATTATAAAACCCTACCCAAATATTATAAAGTTAGGGACGGACATTTAGTAGGAGGAACAGAAAAAAAACTGGGTAAATGGGACATAATGGGAGATATTTTAAAACTATACTAAACTCGGATGAAAAACAATATCTTTAAATACAGCAGACACTAAAACAAACAATAAACTGGAATAACAATGGTGAAATACCAACAAAAGGAGAAACAATAGACATAATAAATAAACTTTACCTAATCTAACCTAATAATAAGAAGGCCAACAGAATTAAGAGACATTTTTAAAAGACTCGAGAGAATAGCTAGGGAGTATGGGCTGGAACTAAATGAAGTGAAAACAAAGTATATGGAGATGAGAGGATATAATGAACACATAGGACAGTTTTGGAAAGTATCTGCACCAGACAAGAAATATAATTTTGAGACAGTTGGACAATTCGATCATTTGCGAGTAACGTTAACAAATAAAAATGAAGAGACCCAAGAAATAGAAAAAAGAGTGACTAAAGGTAGTAAAAGTTTTGGAACTCTAAATAAGATGCTGACATCAACGAAAATATCCAAAGAAGCAAAGAAGAAGAATATATACAACGTTTATCCGACCAACGGTGTTTTATGCTAGCTAGACCTGAATCTGCCACAAAAAGGAAAAGAGAACGAAAACAAAAAAATAGATGGAATCGGTAAAAGAAGTCTTGGGATTATTAGGAGGACAAAACCGAAGAAACCTAACACAAGATAGAAAGAAATAAAAAAAAACCCATTGAAGTCTTGGGTTTCCAGGCCCTGTTTGAGTCAACTATCAAATTTAAAAAACATAACCTACAATCAATAATATTTTCGCAGAATTTTTAAAATAATTTTTTTAAAAACGTTTTCCGGAGTGGAAAATGAAACTTTAAATATTAGTTAGTTAAAAATTGTGGTTTAATCCCGTACAAACATAATATTTAATTATATATCTTTCTTTAAAATTCATATGATCTGTTCGAACTTTAGACATATCGAACTTAACTTTTTCAGCATAATATCGGATTCAAATTTGGATTTAAAGTTTGTTCGTATTCAGCGAACTTTTCCACCACATGTTTTTTTACTTATTTCCCTGAGCTATGAGTATTAGTGTAATACTCTGTTTGATATTATTTGATAAAATACCAAACAGTTTTCGGGTGTTATGCAAAGCGGAAGTTATAACTTTTCACATTTGACTTATTGACAGAGAGCTCAAGAAACTTATATTGGCGTTTTGCTTTTTATTAGAAATGAGAGTAAACACCAAAAGGTAAACTAAAACAGGATATTTGTTAAAGATTCCGCTCAAGTGAAGCAAGCAAAACATCTCTTTATTTTCAGAAAATAAAAATTTGGGTTTTACAAAATATGGCTGACCGTTATTATTACATTATTTACGTTGGACAGTCCAAATATGTTTATGGTCTTATATTTTGCAACATCGAGAAATAATTTATCCCAAAAATTTAGCTTAAAACAAAAGATATCAAATTTTCTAGTTAACTTTATTAACAGGTTAAGTCTTCACTTAACTAATGTCTTCATTGGCCGATCACTTTTTTTTTCAGAAAATATTTTTATTACTTTGATTAACGTTTAAATCAAAATCTAACACTAAAATGGTTAAAATTTCATTTTTGAAAATGTGAGTCCACGTTGGAGTTTCGCTGCCAGCAGCAAGATTTTTATCACAAAATACCTATGAGAGTCCAACGTGGCATCACACTTTGACTTATCTATTCCTGTTAATAACGTTCGGCAAATCTATCAAGCGAAGGCGCCGTCGCCGTGGCTTGCATTTTTCTTGTCAGTATTTAGATTAGAGCGATACAATGCAGTCGTACGATAAAGAGCAACAAAAATAAAAAATATTGGCCAGAAATTTTGTCAGATGAAGAATTGGATGAGTTTGTACCAACCAACTGATTCTAGTGAAAGCGAAAATGAATCGTGTACTCCGGGACAGAATAAAAAAAGAAAACGTCTGACCGGAAATACCAAACCGTTGGAAAAATATGTGTCGGCGTCCATCAGCAAAGAAAAAGAATATACGAATTTCGGAGAACATGTTGATGCTGCTATTGAATTTGTCATTGCAAAACATTCTGAAGTCTCTGAACAGGAAATTGTAGAAGAACCAATGGTATCCACTGCAATGAATAAAGCTATTGTCTGCAGGTCGGTCAACAGCGAAAATTTACAGAAATTTACATTTGATGACTATAATTCTGCAGGTTTTCTTAGAAAATTATACGAAAACTTGCTACAACAAATTGCCCTTTCAATTCTACGAATATTTTGTAGTCGATGGTCTTTGGTCTATGATGGTAAATATCTAATTTATTTTGTTTAACTGATTTTGTTTTTTTTTTTAATTTTTTGGTCGAAGAAACAAATCGTTATGCCCTGCAATGTCAGAAAAGAAATCAGAAATAAAGGCACACGTATAACCGCGTGACACAACAGTGATGTCGCCGATATAAAACAATTCCGGGGTATAATTATATGGATGGGATTATGACATTTTCCATCTTTTCATTTGTACCAGTCAAAGAATGATCTTTATGTGAATAATATAAAAAAGTAATGTCAAGGAATCGCTTCCAATTATTGCGGAAAACTCTGCATTTCAACTATAATTCAGTAACACCAGATGGCCGTTTGTAGAAGATTGTTCCCTTGGTTAGCAGACTGAAAGATAAGTTTAAGGCTGCTGTCGTTCCAAAGGAAAACGTGCGTTTTGACAAAACTTTAGTGCTTTTTCAAGGGCGACTAAAATTCACGCAGTATATTGGCAACAAGAGGCACCAATTTGGGATAAAATTATTCAAACTTTGTCTGGAAGGTAGTTATACTTACAATTTTATCGTATATTGTGGAAAAGAACATGCTGAAGGTAGCACCATACCAACAAATGTAGTGATGAAACATGTGGATGGACTGCTTGAAAAAATTTAAAGTAGCTGAACAAAGTAATTCGAGCATAGTTGTTCAGAAGTGGAGGGACGAGCGAGATGTGCTGATGATTAGTACCAAATTCACTGAAAAAATAGTGACAATAAAGAAGGTGCTCGGTGAAGTTGTAAAGCCAAAGAATGTTATCGAATTTAATAAATATCAAAGCTTTATTGATATATCAGATCAAATGAAAAGTTATAAGTCGCCATTATGTAAAGGAATAAACAAGTACAGAAAATTATCGATGAAGCTCTTGTTCTTACTATGAATATATAACAAAAAAATATATAATTACGCAATTGTTACTTATAAAAATATTATGTGTCATATAAGTCCTCGTTGACATCTCAGAAGCATAGGCCAAGT
Organism: Diabrotica undecimpunctata; assembly: GCF_040954645.1. NCBI lineage: Eukaryota > Metazoa > Arthropoda > Insecta > Coleoptera > Chrysomelidae > Diabrotica > Diabrotica undecimpunctata. Next base: position 131,488,684 of record NC_092805.1, on the reverse strand, counting down.
CTGCTTTATAGATCATCTGACCGGTCTCGAAATGTCCCCGTATATTTTAAATGAGTTTGAGAAGCCTTTGATGGGCTACACTGCATTTTCTGACGACCTAGCGCGTGAGTCCACGTCGGCATCACGCGGCCAATATATAACTTTTATGTGTGAGTCCGTGTTGGCCTAGCATGGCACTTAACCTGTTAAACACTAGTTTAAATTGGTTTTCTAGTTAAAAAAACAACAGTTTATACTGGATTTTTATGCACTAAATTTTCTAAATTATATGCATATACAAACATTTTTCAAAAGATGCAATATCCTTTTTCAACTTTTGAAATCCCATGCTAGTTCGTTCAAACATAAATAAAAGTATTTAGCATACATTTTTTAATTTTTACGTGTAATTTTTAAGTTCTGATAAAATAGGAAGAGTTTATTAAACAAAAGATGAAATAAGTCTTATTGAAGTCATATAGGCTTCAAAAGGCATACGTAAGTACCGGTAATTCCCGAACGGTATCACAAATGCAGTTTTATCACGATTAGATTCAGCGATGTTAAATTGTTGATACCCGCCACCCAGATATCGCCCATAGGCTTGAACGGATAAGAGGCACTAGTAGTTATATTGTTTAAACGTTAATAATCTTTTTTTGGTACTAATACAACTGGCTCGGCCAATCCACTTTTACATTCTTCAATGATACCTTCTTCTAGAAGTTCTAATTCGGCTTTCTCGGTTTCTTTCTTTGCAGATAACATTCGGAATAGTGGCAATGCAATTGGTGCATTATTTAAAATGTTAATGAGATGCTCGATATAGGCTCTAGGCTCTCTCCTCATTCTGCAGGTGTTCTTTCTACTCTAAAAAATCATTGAGTCCAGCTCGTTACTAATCAGCGAGCATCGTTTTTTAATTCTGTTTTAAATTTTCACAACCATGAATATCAATAGGTTCTATCCACTTGGCTACAAATAGCAACTGCTGTCGTGTGCTTTTATTTACAAAATACAATTTCTTATTATGCAGATCTTAAGCTATATTTGAATTGGTTAAATAATGAATACCAAGAAGAGTTTTATTTGGTGCATTAGAAAAAACTATAAACTTAGTATGCACCTTTTTTTTTATTTAAACACAAAACCACATCAACTGCGCAGGGTTATTAGTGGTTATAACAAATACATGAAATATTACATTAAATAAAATTGAATAACTTGATGTCTTTTAAATAGCTTAACACTGTCGAAATTTTTTTGGTGAGAACTGTCTTGAGATCATCATCTATGAATCCGTGGGATCTCCTTTTTTCCTTGAATTGAGGACAATCAAGCAGGATGTGTTTCACAGTCAGTGGGTTAGAGCATGAAGATAGCTACTCCGCCACTGGCCTGTTGTGCTACTCTGTTTTTTGGAAACATTGATAATTTCGAAGATTTATATTAACTTGTTTAAAATGAGTTTCTTGAAGACATAAGATCTTTGGACATAATTCATTTATTAATAGTTTTAACTGTTCCAAATGGGTATAAAACCCATTAAGATTCCACTGTAAAATAAAGGAATTGGACATGTTAGAATTCTGCCTGAGATAATTGTTCATCTTTTCTTCTGTGGAAGAGATATTATTGGGCTTTAGTTTCTTTTTTAATCTACGAGTAGTTATATTATTTTTTAATTTTGAATTGTGGGTATAAACGTGAACAAAATTAAGGATCTCAATTAGCTCGGTAGTTTCATTCGAGTAATCTTTTGAAATTATTTCAGGGTGTTTGGCATATATTGTATTTTCTAGAAAGTGACATATTTCATTATAATTTAGGATAAACGGTGGTGAACTGTTTTCTATTTTGTCTTTAATTGACTTTAGTGAAAGTAGAATTTCTTTGCGGGAATTTCTGGTTGACCTTTTTGACTTTTTTTTTGTTTGCTTACTACAGGAGAAGTAAATATCTGTGAATCGGTCTGTGGGGTATTTTCGTTAGTGTTTGGAAAAGATGAGATGAACCTTTTTAGTTGATTAGGGACGTTTGCATTAATTGGATTTGGTGTTATTTCTACTGGAGTGGGATTTCTGATGTTGTTTGAGGTTGATGATGTTGGAGTTTGTAAGGAAGATGTTTCACTTCTATTACTTATGGATCCTGTCAGGTTATTGTCAGTTTCCATAATTTGTTCTGTTTGGGTATTAAAGGATTTTATTGTAATTAATGTGTTTTAAAAAGTTTCTGGGTGTGCACTAGCAGTGGATGAATTAGCTTTGTCAGAAATTTGTAGTTCTGTTTGGTTATTAGATGTATTTACTGTAGGTAATATGTTTTGAGAAGTTTCTGAGTATATATTAGAAGTAGTGGGGTTTGCTTGGTTAGAGCATTCAGCTTCTTGATGACCAATAGTCTTGCATTTTGTACAGTTAAATCCTTCTACTTATAGAAAGGTATAAACGATAATTTTATTGGTATTATCATAAGAGATAAAGAAAGAATCAGGAATAAATATATTTAGTCCTATTCTGTAACTACAAATCTAATAGAAATGATGCAAATCGAATAGAGGTCAGCAAGTCGGATCGGAATTGTAGGAATCGGTATTCTGTAATTCATCTCGACCTCTACTATCAGAATGTTGTGTAGAAATTGATTTCGACTAGACAAGCTCTGTCGAGATCAAGTTTCGACATCGAAATTGGTCTTGACGTTTGTTTTGACATTTATTTGTTGACTTTTTTAGTCTGACATTTTTTAGTCTGTGGTGTTATTTATTTAGATAAAGTTTACTAAACAATTTAACTGCTCAGCAGATGTCTTTTTCTTTGGAGTTCCGCTTGCCATTTTGTATTAATTATTAATTTTTCGCGCGCACTAGCCTTTCCAGTAATATAACGTCACAGAACACTTATTTCTCTTTTTAGTGCGTGGTTGCCACCAACTTCTGAGCGCGTCAAGTAGAAGTTGGCGTTTTCGATTTACACCGATTACGATGTGAGTTACAGAATGCCAATCCAAACACAAAAACGACGCGATAGATATCCAACATTCCGAATTCAGGTAATTACGATTCGACTTGGTCATTTCTATTCGATTTTTTAAAAGTTACAGAATAGATCTGATTGTCTAAAGGTATAATAAATATTTGCCTTCTAAAACTCAAGACATGATTGTATTCGCTTTCAGGCGAATTTTTTAGTTCTTGTTCAATTAACGAGTTTGGAACAGTAGGACAAGCATTTGATATGACCAGTCTTTGAGCTGGAGAGATAAGTCTTCTTATTTCTACTTAAGTTTCTTTTATATTAACATATTTGTGGGAATGTAGTAGTGAATCGACTGCATTTTTAGATGATAGATATAGACATATTCTATTGTTGGCAATTCTGGAAGCGAAGGATACGTTACGTGGACCAACTAGTGAACCAACGGCGATGATATAGTCATGAACTTTAGTTCCTTCAATACTGGAAAGTATTATAGCTTGTTCTTTTGTTGGATCTTTAAATGTGTTGACAACACTGGAATATGAGACGTGAGATGAAGTGTAAGTAGTATCCATAGTTTTATTCGAAGTCATGGTTGATTAATTATAAGTCCGGCCCTATCACCGGTTCGAAAACCGGTGTGGATATTGACCCAAAACTGGATTTGTTTCTATTTCTTCGGAACGTTATAGGTTATATTAATATTAATATAAATACTATGAAGTGATTTTTGGTACTCACGTAACGTTTACTCGGTTGACTTGAAGGTAGCACTATAAAGATTTTCTCCAATAAGTTTACTACCTTTTTACTGCCGAAGTTCACACACTACTTAGTTTTTAACCAGTTTTACTAAATGAAACTGTGAAAAATACTTTAATATTAATTAATATTGAGTATTGTTAAAAGAGTTCTAACTTAATATGTATTCTGACTTTGACATTTCAGTATGCACCTTTGTATCTAATATTTTTACGTCAACTACCGTTGTCAAACTCGTTCGATTCTATTAACACAATCAACAAATTTTAGAGCAATTTGTTCGTACTTAAAAGTTAAGTAAGTAAAAAAGTTTTGTAAATACTATATTTTACAAAACATACTATGTTTAGCATCCATATTGGTTAAACTTTGACCTTCATGACCTAATATATTGATGTTTAAAACTGGCCTAGGTTACGCTAAAATAAACGTCTCTATGAAATAGAAACCTAACGAGAATTCTTCCATATCACTACATACTGGACAGTTTTCTCTAATAAAACCTGGTATATTACAACCGTAACAAGTTAATAATTGTTTAAGCTATTGTACAGTGATTTCAAAGTAGTTTCTTTGACGCCGAGGTACCACCAACCGTACGCGATAAACCTGAAATTACTTTTAAAGTTGTAGGTGCAGCTGGATCTTCAGACTGTTAAGCAAATCCTTTGTGATAACAACAATAACTACAACGAGACCGTTTTTTATACGATTCATTATTGTGAGAGGCTTTCTCCTCCTTAAAAATAGATTGGTCAAAGACATCTTTAACTTTTGTGGTTCTGTACGCAAATCATTAAAAATTGCAACTGATTCTCGAGGGTTTTTTCTCTAATAATTTTATGCAATAATTCGTACACCATGTCTTATTAAACTGATTCTGTAAGGCTACCTGGTTCTCATTGTGCAATTATTCTCCTTCATTCTTCATTTACAAATGAAAGCCTCATCAGTATGTTTTTGTAGTTTATTCCTCAGCAAATAGTTCGTGATAAATACGACATGCCGGTTTTTGGTACCAAAGATAATTCTTAAAACAGTAGCAAGTTAGTTCCATGTAGAAATATAATATTTAACGACTTAATAGCATTTAGCAGCAACATCATCAAAAAGCATTTCGATTCCTCGAAACGCGTTTTTGTTCGACATTAATGCGCAATCTTTATATATTTGTACAGCATTTACATCGAAGTCCTTTTTACGATCAAAACGCGAAGGGAATTTCGGAAGGTTACCACATTGCAACGACGGCAAAGTAGGAGCATTTTGCAGTCTCGACAAAAGTTCTTGAAATTGTTCATTGCTTAACACTACGGTTTAACTCGTCATGTTCCTACTCTTTACGTTCTCGGATGTATTCGAAAATTATCAGAATCCAGATCGAAATTATTTATCTAAATTAAATGTTCGTTAAATTCCCTTCTAAATTTTGAATGGTTTTCCTTGAAGTAAGTATAATTGGAAAGTAAAATACTTCCAGGACCTTACTTCCTAAAGCACTGTATTAAATAACTAAAAATAATTTTTTATTAAATAGAATCCATTACAAAACTGATTGTGTAAAAAATGTTACTTGGAACCCAATGGTTCGCAACCCATGGGTTTTAAAACAATATTTAAAACTGGTGACGACTATTAATAATTGAAAAACTCAAAATCCTACATTATTTAAATGATAAAAATTAGAAAAAATCAAATTCAATATAATATGCAACTATTTATAAGTAGAAAAATAAAAATTAATCTTTATTTTTAATGGCCTCAAGGAATATAATATACAAGCAACGCAATTAACAGAGAAACAATATTATATAGACTTTGATAGATAGACTTATATAGACTGTGATAGCACTATGGAAGTCTTGTCTGTACATTGTTGCTGAAAGAAAGTCTATTTTTTAGATTTAAAAGCAGGTTAATATCTAAGATTAAATCAACAGTTTCTTTAATCATATATAAAAAATGACTTGATAAATTCTTAATGGCATAAATTAAAACAATTTATTCTAAAAAAATAACCATTTTATAATTTTATCTAAAACTGTTTTAAATTTTCCAAAAGTCCGCCACGTTCAGCCAAGCAGTAGCCCAATCTATTGTAGAAATTGGTACTTGTTTCTTTTTGAAATATTTCGTACAGTTCTAGCACTAATACCAGTTTCTCTTGAAATTAGGGTGCTGTTACAAGGACAATAATTATTTTTAGCTAAACTACATACGGCATTTTTACTCTGTTCCCGTTCGTCATTAATTACACGAGCTGGTAGATTTTCATCCATCATTTCATTTCATCCCTATTCGTACATTTTCTACAATTCTTGACACAACCAGTTTTTACAAATTTAAAAATAATGTTCTGAATTGTAGATTTTGTTGATAAAGAAAACCTACCAATTATATCGTCGGCACTACTTCCAGAATAATGCCATTTAATATTTTGAACTTTATGTTCAGTTGTAAAGATTACCATTTTCCTAACTTGTGTATATATATATATATATATATATATATATATATATATATATATATATATATATATATATACAAACAAACAACTAGTTTATTAGGGCTGCATTGCAATGCTTTGTGCCTTCCAAATTTAAAATCTGGCAAGACACTGGACTACCTGGCCTTTCGGCATACGTCCGTTAACGAAACCTCTGCCCTTACGAGTCCGACACCAAAGTGAAGGTGCCACGCCACGTATGCAAGAAACGTTTCGTGGGGCTCCACCTTCCCCGTAGTACCTGTGTTGCGAGTACCTCACCTACACGTTATCCCGCCCCTGGGCGGATATGTTTGGCAGGCGGAGGAATTTCCACCTCGCACGTAGACAGGTCGCCGCCGAGGATCACTCCTCTATCACTCTTGGATCTCTTGGTGGGTACGTGCCGGGGCACCCACACCACGCCTGACACAAGGTCAGGATAGGTATGTACGGGCCCAGCTCGTTCAACCTCACCAGGCTCTTTTGGAATGAGAGTAGAGTGGTTCCACGAGAGTCTCGTCTCGGATACTAGGCCCCGTATTTATAGTCGGTACTCAAGCTCGTGCTTGAGCACATGCTCCGCCAAGTCGAACTTACGTCAAAGTCATGCTCAAGTATTTGTTGTGTTCTATAAACGGTACTTCGGATATTCTCGTACAAGATTGATCTCAAGCACGAAAATTAGGGATTTTAAGTAAATTTGATATAATGGCATCCTATAAAAAGAAGATTCTGTCAATTATTATAATTGTCACCAAACTTTATTTAAACATTTTTAGCGCCAAATTTAGCTTTATCGAAGAAGAGGCATGTTGTGTATTAAAAAAATTAATTTTTAATAAATAATTTTAAGGTATGTCATGTATTATAAAAAATATGCATTCGAGGGAATAAATTTCAATTATGTCGATTTTTAGATGAGCTTAAATTGTACTAAATATGCAGGGTATTCAACAAAAGGAAAGGTGTTTTTAATCCAGCTGGTAAAGGAAAATAATACTGTAGAGAATAAAAGGACAGACGGTGCTTCCTTAATGAAAAAAGAAGGGTTGGGAGTACAATACAGCATATTATATAACTGCCAGCCTGAGGTAGATATATTAAGGACTTCAGAACAGCTACGAAAATTGTAAAACAAATTGAACAGAGGTAAAATACTTTTATTTATTCAATCAAAATTTTTATCATAGAAAATGCAGAGAAACAACAGCATGCTGGCTACATGTGATGGCCCTTTAAAAAAGTCAAAGCCTGATGTAGTGCTGGAGTTTGTGAAAGTTGCTGTTCCCGACATATATGTAAGCATAGTCTGTCCTTGGGACAACACAGAAGTATTTGGAAGAGGTAAATTTACTATATTTTCATACTTAGTATAATTGTAGAACAAAAGGAGGCCCACCAGATAGGAGGAGATGTAAGTTTAATTACTGTAACATCAGAATTATCTGACTCCATCCATTGCTTTTCCAGTTCAAAATAAAGAGTTGTTATGTATGATAATTTTGAGAAATCTTACCTGTACATATAATAAGAATTTCAAGTAATACATGTAATATGACACCTGTTGTTCCTATAGAATATGTCAATGTGCTTCAAATGGTAAGTAATCTTAAATATACTTATGGCAATATGTAACAGTAATAACAAACACTACTACTAATGGAGTAGTAGCTATTATAATTGCAAATAAAAAACATTCGCCAAAAAAGGTTTGAATTATTCCAAAGGTTAATAGTAATCTATAGTTATGGATTTTTAAAACAATCATTTATATAATAACTATTCTTATTTTGTACTTAATGTATTATATTGAAAACTGTTAAAAATTCTAAATGTAAATACTAGTACTAGTATGTAGTATTTTGTACTTAATGTATTATATTAACGATTTAAGAAGACTCAATAAAAACTGGATGAGAGCGGCGCAAGATAGATGGGGTTGGAAACATGAGGAAGAGGCCTATGTTCAGCAGTGGACTCTTGAGGCTGGATGATGATGTATTATATTGAAAACTGTTAAAAATTCTAAATGTAAATATTAGTTGTGGTTATTTTTTTTTGGTGATTTTGTTTTTAATGTATACTATGGTGGTTGTAAAGCGATTATTATATTATTTTATATTTAACAAGCCTGATATTATTCCATTTTTTAGTTTTATAAATTGTTACTTTCAAATTTACTTATCGTGAAGGTTATAAATATATTTTTAAATAAAGAATATTAATATTCTAAATGTGTAATTAATTTTATATTTGATAAGGAAAGGTTTTGTGAAATGAATAAACACTTATTTAAAATGAGAGAGACAACTCGAACTCAATAAAAATATACTTGCTTAAGTTGTCTGAGTATAGTATAACCAAAGAATATAGATGCTTATATAAGCGTCTATATTCTTTGGTAAAAGAATATAGATGCTTATATAAGCGTCTATATTCTTTGGTATATCCCTCATTTATTTTAAATTAAAATATAAAAAATACATTTCGACATATAAAATAAAAAAGAATTACATTTAACATAGGTATTCAATAATATATTCACATTCTCATGCATAACATTGTTGAATAAAATGTCTCCTAAAATTTAAACCTTGTTCCACATCATTAACATTTCTATTTTCTGGCACATCAGTATTTTCTAGAAAATCATCATCACTATTTATAATTATTTTCCTGTAAACACATATTGCAGAGTACTGCTGTAGCACTTATTATTGCAAGATATGTATTTAATTTGATTTGTAGGCTTCATTGCAGACAGGGAAACCATATTTTCCGGGTTGTAAATAGTCTTTTGGCAACATTTCTTACATGTGCACTATTATATCTATTTTGTCCATCATTACCTAAAAAGATATATCTATCAAATAACCTATTTTTTGTTTAGCCCATTATCAATAAATACCTTGCTTTAATGCTGGAGTAAGTAGATAGTGCCTGTGCTGCATGCATATTCACTATTCATAATAATTCACCTATTAATAATTCTGGAATTTGTCCTCTTTTCTTTCTAACTCTTAATAAACTTTGATCAAATATTAAGCTGCCATGACTTAATCCTGGATGTTGAACAACAATATCCATAATCTCAAAAAACAAAAAATGTATATATTGTATTGAAGGGAATTGGAAAAAAATATAAATATAAATCACAGTATGTTGTTGTCTATACTGTGGTATAAATAAACAAACAAGTTAGGTTAGGATCCCGTGCTCAAGGCAGGTCGATCCGATGCTTGAGCACGAGCTGTCATTTTTGTGTACTCAAGCTCGATTTCGTGCTCGAGATCCGTTTATAAAACACAAAAACGACTCAAGGTCGACCTCAAGCATCGACCGATACTTGAGTACCGACTATAAATATGGGCCTAAGAGTGTAGACCGGTGAGCGTGTCGCCGAAGCGACCGTGTGCGTTTCTACAAACCCGACACCTCAAGCGACGGCTCTCCACCTCCCGATTCCTACCTATTAGTCGCCTCTTACGACAGGCAGGGCTTTCTGACCCCGGTTGTATTCTTATCTCCGCGAGACCGGACGGAGATATTAGGGCTGCAGTCAGAAGGTTGACCGGGATGTTAAAGAAACACTCTTTTGACTTTCTGTCTAGCTTTCTGAATTGTTTTATTCCTTTTTCAAGACGCTGTAATATAGATAAAAAGAAAATGTAAATATTTACAAAATATCACAATTTGTCAGTGCAACTTACTAATCGTTGAGATTATTTATAATAAGCTTTGACCCTCAACATTAATAACACAAACATAAAATAATGGACAAAATACATTTTAAAATTTGGTAAGGATAGTAAAACTTTGTTAATTCTATGATATCTTTTAATAGTGTGTTTTAACTCTGATACATAGAGAACAGAAAGAAAAAACAATAAGATTCAAAAGTAATTAGGTAAGGTAATTTCCACAGTAGGGTATCTCACATGGTAGTGACATAAAAACCAATAAAATAAATGCACGTGCACTTACAGAACATGCATTAACTTTGAAACATGAGTTTAATTTTAAAGATTCCTGTATTTTGACAAAAGAAAAAACCATTCAAAACGTGTTTTCTTGGAAATGTTTTTCATAAAATCTAGTACGTCTTGCATAAATAAAAAGTCTGACATAGATAAACTGGAAAAACATCAAAAATAAAATAGATATTTACTTGTACATATACGCTTCATAATAGACCTGTGTGCATAACAGGTTGCATACCATTAAAGCAGGTTTAAAAATTAAAAATCACCCAGTATGGGCCTATTGGTTTTTGAAAAGAAATACAATATTAAGAATACGTAATTACTTTTTAATCTTATTGTTTTTTATTTCTGTTCTCTATGTATCAGAGTTTAAACACACCATCAAAAGATGTCATAGAAATAACAAAATTTTACTATCTTTACCAAATTTTAGAATGTGTTTTGTCCATTATTTTATATTTGTGTTATTAATGTTGAGTGTCAAAGCTTATTATAAATAATCTCAACGACTAGTAAGTTGCACTGACGAATTGTGATATTTTGTAAATATTTACATTATCTTTTTATCTATATTACAGTGTCTTGAAAAAGAAATAAAACAATTCCGAAAAAAAAAAATTACGACCTTGATGTGTAGCTGTTCTTATGAGTACCTCCTAACTCTTTGTGACTGGCCTTCCTGTTGCCATGCGCGACAACAAACCACCACCGTATTGATGTTTTAGTTAACCCTGATTCCTATTTTTTATTAATGATAACTTGCCTATATTTGCCCACTGCTGACCGTAGGCCTCCCGTAAAATTTTCCACCGATTTTTATCTTGAGCTTCTTGCATCAAATTTTTGGTGATTCGCTTTATATCATTTGTCCATCCAGTCGATGGTTGTCCTATGTTTCGATATGCCTCTTGTCTCGGTCGCCATTCAAGAATCTTTCTGGTCCATCTATTATCCGTCAGTCTAGCAACATGTTCGGCGCAAGCCGATTTAGCCATGGCTATTTTGTCTACTGCGTCCGTGACTCCTGTTCTTCTTTTCATTTCTAGGTTTGATACTTTATCTCTAATAGTAATACCTAACATTGATCTTTTCATAGCGTGTTGTGTATAATTTTATTTATTGTTTCTTTTGTCAGAGTTAGTGGTTCTGTACCTACGTAAGGACAGGTAAAACATATTGGTTAAAAACCTTAAACAAACTGACATATTACAGTTGAAAATGTTGTTCACTCTACCAAAGGCAAGCCCATATAAGACCTATTTTTCTTTTTATTTCAGTTGTCTGATTATCGCGGCCTAGATATTTGTAAGCTAGTATTTGGTCGATGCTATGACTTTCAATCTGAATTTTTTTGCTGACTACAAGGTTGGTCACAAATTTTGTCTTTGAGATGTTATTTTTAAGACCAATTTTTTGTGATGCTTAATAAAACATTTTCAGCATTTTTGTAGCTTTATAAAGACTATCAGATATTATAACGATGTCATCGGCAACTATTAGGTGGTTTAGATCCTCTCCATTTATATTAATTCCCACATTATCCTCTGTTACCACTTACTTGAACATATATTCGAGTACAGCTGTAAACAATTTCGGGAAGATAGTATCACTCTGTCTAGTTTCACGTTCTATTCGGAACTTTTTGGTACCTTTATGAAGTCAGACACAAGCTGTACCAGTTTTTACCATACTCTTGATCAACTCAATATATCAGTAGTCGATGCGGCAGTCAGCCAATTCCCGAAACTGGTTTAGATGTTGAAAATGTGCTCGTCTTCTTATTCTACACATAACAAACAACTAAAGCAACTTTTCATAACGTATTGTACGATGATAAAATGCCAATCTAAAAAGTCCAACTATCGTTTACTTCCTTTTTTATTAAGGACAAACGATATGATAACAATTACCTTATTGATATAGTTACAAAACTAATGGTTTTTGTCCTAATTTTAACAAACATGTTCTCAAAAATTGGTTATAATAAATTCAGTATTACTACTTTGTAATTTTCAGCGTTAACTAGGCTAGAAAAGATATTTTGTCAACACTGAATATTCCAAGTTATAAATATATGGAAAATTATTCACACAAGAATTATTTTTTGTTTGTCAAAAAAGAAAATCCTCTTTAAAGGTATGACGTAAATTTTTAAATGATCAAATTAAATTTTTATTCATTTCATTATTTTCCAAATATATCTGCACTTAAGGAAGACTCTCAATTTTATATAATTTAAAACGGACTTTGGGAAAGCTTCCTCATAAAGCTCGTCATGGCATCATGGCATCACATTTCATTAAGTTGAGAGCCAAGTTCGGAGTTTCTGCGCTTCTCTATATCACAGCAAATCGCAAAGAGCTTTATACTGAAATATTTCACCCAAAACTCAGTAATTACATCATCTGTCAGTCTATATAAGGATTCTCTGCTTTCGTGTGCTCAGAATAAAGATCCGTGTCCAGATTCTATTCAAAATAATACCAGATTTTGTTTCTACTTGTTTTTAAATGTTGTCAAAAAAGTGTAGGAAGTAATGAAAGTAAAAAGTTAGTCAAAAAGTTTAAACAGTATTAGCAACACTAAAATACTATTTGTATTTTAATGGTATTAACGATTTAATTGTGGAAAAAATAAATTTTTATTTATTCTTAAGAAAAATAATTCAATCCAGTTACCGTTCTATTTGAATATGTTAAAGCCATATGTAAAATAAGTATTAAAAGAAAGTACTTTTGCGTCTCGCAATGCACCACACGTCACAATTAACTTTACTGTCATTTTAATTCGTAGTCTTATTTCTCCGGTCAAAATAATATGGATTTCAAATATATCGGCTGTAACATTATCGTTTCATCTTTTTTTTTGGAAAGGCCCACTGACTTTCTACCATCTGGTGTCTGAAAAAATACTGTCTTTAATACTCTTCTTGTGATCTTACCTCACACGATGTTTTTAGTACCATACAGAGTCACGAATTTAGTATTTCGGTGCCTCCTTCACTCTCCTGTCAATTCATCTCTTTGAGGTCCAAATATCATTCTGAGAACTTTTTTTTCAAATATTCTCTTTTGTATGTAGGTGTCATATGTGATTACCGTCTACAGATATTTAAACTCTATACTACTTCGAAGTTGTGGTCGTTAATAGTTATCTTCTGCTTTACTCTTGAACTTGTATTTTTGGTTACTAGCAGATATTTCGTTTTCTCCGGATTTATTCGTAGACTCAAACTACGAGTTTTCTTTACGAGTTGTGAAAACACCTCTCTTACGTCTCTTGTAGAATGAGCGACTGTATCTAGATCATCAGCAAAAGCCAATTCTACGTATTTACTTATCGCATATGCATATTTTAAGACAATATTTTACTTATTGCATATGCATTTTCTAAGAACAAATTAAATAGCAACGGTGATAAAGGATTTTCTTGTCTAAGTTCCAATGTTATACTAAATGACATCAATGTACTGTTTTCTATCTTTACCTGAGCATATCTCTCTCTGACGCACATTTGAGTTAGCTCCAATAATTATTCCTACTTAATGGACAATTGCTACTATGTATTAGTTTACAGCTATTACCAGTTACTTTTGCTAAAACGCGGACAAATACAAATAAAAATAAGGAAAATAAGGTACCCATATGCACGTACTATGAGTTTTTGTAGAGTTACATTTAAAATCCCTGACAAGGAAGACTTTCAAGTACAATCATCCTCACTAATTTATTTAAGAAACACATTCTTTCGAATATTTTTATCCAGCGATAGCCTATAGTGATTAGTTTGTAAGATTCTTGTCAAATACTGCAGATGTTTACCAAGAATTTCTTATTAGACCAGACCATACTTTATATTTAACTAATCATTTCCGCCCTGTTTGAAAGAGACTGGCATCATTGGAAATGTACGTGCATTCGAAGGAGAGCATTGAAGGCACTAAATTGCAATATCTTGTTTAATATTGCTAATTACATAGGAGGCTGCTGAGAACTGATAGTTCATTTTGCATAGAACAAGGAATTGGACAACTCAAGGCAGAGGAAGCGTTTCAACGGAAGAAACATTCATAATATATTCAATTTGGGAATTTTGGGGCAAATAATATTATATCATATTAGTAACGTGTGAATAAGTTGTCGATAGTCGACGGAGATCAAAGTTGTTCTGAGAGAGTTGTGGAGAGAATTGGATAATCCATACAATTTTTTCTTGGTACAATCGATATACCAAAATTGCATTAGGAAGGACACTGAATATTACTTGATTTGTTTATGTAGAATAATAAGCTCGATTTTAGATTGTAATTGTATTATATTATCCATGCATTATTGAAGGTTCACGTACGTAGAACTAATTTTGTTTGATAAACATTGTATGCTAATAATTTTTGGAGGTATTTTAATCCATTTATTTTATTACATTATTTTCATATCATATTATGTTGTTTTATTCCGTTATTCTTTGGACCTAACGCATCAGCTGTAAAGTATAGATATTGAAGCACGAGTAAAACCTGAGATAACAAAATTGAAAGGTGTGATATAAATCATAAATAAAAAAAATCGGTTGCCTGTAAAGTCGGTTTTACGGGCGAAGATTTTACGTGACAACGTCTTTTTCTCGGTAGAATATTTATTGATATGACTGAATCGACTGAATTACGATTGATTGCAGAGTGATTTAAACTAATAATTTACTTAACACTATCAACATTTGTCAATAGTATGACATAACCTATAAACTCAGTTTCTCAACTTTTGTGTCAATCTAACAATTAATCAATCAATCATAGTTTACGATAATGAAATATTAGTGTACAATTATTTACCTTTATTGTTGTAGTTGTTGTAAATGACGAATCTAAGCACTCCAAATTTTCACTACAGACACAGCTGACGATACTTTAACCACACGTGTGAACTTGTATTATGACGCTTTCTCGGTTTTCCAACGCCAAGAACGCTCGAGAAAGACAGAGACACAAGCACGCACCGACTCAACGCGCCTAATTCTCTAGTGCTGCGCGCGCAGCGGACCGATCATGTTTGAGTGGGAGAGAGACGCAAGGCATTCGCCGGTCCGGCGGGCCTCTTTCTCGTTTGGTGACTCATCGTAACAGACGTGAGCGGGCGTTACACTTTTTCATGAGTGACTCCGAGCCACAACCTAATTTAAGACGTTGTCACGTCAAAAATTTAAATAATGTTTTATATATATTTTTTGTAAAGTTTTAAAATTATATATATATATATATATATATATATATATATATATATATATATATATATATATATATATATATATATATATTGTTATGATATGTAAAATCGAGAAAAATATTGGTTTGTTTAAAAATATTTCAAAGTTCAAAAACATTAAAATAATTCAGATAAGTAGGATAATATCCAACAAACATTTCGAAGAAGGAAAGTTATTAAATCCTTGGATTTCCTGTACTAAACAAAGTGTAAGCTTTGCATTTATTTCTTTGTTATACTTGAGTGACCCGCATAAGTTTAAGTGAAAGCCACAGACAATTGAACGGGGTTTTTCAAAATACATTAATGCAGTGATTAAAGACAATAGAAGGGATTATAGAAAGTGGTTTTTGTTAGTTTTTAAGAATTATAGAAAAATATTATTTGTAAATAAGTTTTAGGAAATTTATAAGTATAGGTAAAAATTTGTTTGTTATCGAAATGAAAAAATGGGGGAATTGTGACGAGTTGTGATTGGCGGAGATTGAAAAAGGTAAGATAAGTCTGTAGGAAAAAGTTTAGCGAGATTGAGGAGGAGAAAAGAGATAGTCAGTTGATTTTCCAAGTCTGTAAGAGGAACAGTGATTGTTCTCTGGTGGTTCCAAAGAAGTAGCAAGCAGTAGTGTTGAATGTTAGTGAGTTTTTGTGGAGTTAGTGTATCTGACAGAAGCTGAAGCAGCAAAATATTGTAAGTCATATTTTCTTACTTATATTCCAAGAGTCACTGTTCAGGCCAACGAGAGATTCAGTTTATCGTAAAGAGAAGATATTCCAAGAGTCATTTTTCACTCGGGCCAACGAGAGATTCAGTTTATCGAGAGGAGAAAGGCTATCATAATTTGAATGATTTTTGCTTTTGAAGGAGATCATTAAGGACGATATACTTGCAACAATCTGTTGTAAGATTGCTGATTACATAGGGAGCGGTTGAGAGGAGATAATACAGTCTACAAGGAACAAGGATTTGGACCACTCATCATCAGAGAGAGATATTTTTGTTTTCTGCAATTTTTTTTTCTTTTATTGATAACACAATTTTTACTCGTAATTTAGAAAGGATATAAATATTTTGATTAGGAGAGTTAGAATAGTTTGGGATTTTGAGTTTTCAATTAATATTGTTTGTACCATAAATTTTGATTGTTCACGTACGGAGAACAAAATTTTGAGAATCCTTATATGAGATTTGTTTATTGAAAACTTTTGAGTGTGAATTATTTCATTATTTTTATTTCAATATATAGTGTTAGATCATATGTGTTTTTTTATTATTCCGGTATTCTCTGGACCTTACCTTTCACATGTAATAGCATAGATATTGAAGCACGAATTTAACCCTGAGATAAAAGAATTAAAAATTGTGATAGAGTCATAATCATATCATTTAAATAATTTTAATTAATCAAAAAAATTAATTAGCTAATTATTGCTTGGCGCACCAAGACTTTAAATATCGCAATAACTGGCTTCCAAAACGTGGGGCTTGAAAATATCGCAGCTTTACATTTGAAGGAAGGGAAAGAGATCTGGAATAAGTACAGGTGATCCAGAGATAAAAACATATAACATTGAGGGAATTTGAAAGTATTTTGACAATTTTTCCAGAGAATATAAATTTGATTTATTGATTGATCGTAGTTAGTGGATATTTACTGCTATTGAATTATTTGATTTTATTTTCTTTACCAATCGTTAATTTGATATTTATTTTGAATTATTTGAATTTTACTGATTGCATATTTGATATTTGTCGTGAAAATTTAATACATTTGGGGAGAAATATTGTCGTGTTCTGAAACATATAGAGTGTTGTAAAATTTCACATTTGGCGGGGACAAAAACAGTAACGAAAAGAAACAACATGTCGACCACAAGGAGTCAAAGCAAAATGCAAGAAAGGAAGGAGGATAACAGAGAAGAGGAAACAATTGTTGAAGAAGGATCGGATAATGAAGGAAATGTTACAATAGTTGAGGAAAAAAAAGAATTATCAGGAATAGAGAAATTATTAGCAATGATGCAAATACAGACACAAACAATGAATGAAACATCACTAAAAATGGATAGAAATCAACAAGAAACAAAACAAACAATGGCAGAAACAAAACAAACAATGGAAGAAAACCAACGGGAAACAAGGCAAGCAATAGAACTAAATAACAGAAATATAGAGCAGCATCTGGAAAACTATGAACAGGAAATTAAAGGATGTGTTGAGGGGATAAAGAAAGAACTGATACAACAGATAGAAGAAATAACCCTAAAGAATGCAAAACAAGAGACAGAGATTAAAGATATCCAAAATACAATG
Source organism: Diabrotica undecimpunctata (assembly GCF_040954645.1). Lineage (NCBI taxonomy): Eukaryota > Metazoa > Arthropoda > Insecta > Coleoptera > Chrysomelidae > Diabrotica > Diabrotica undecimpunctata. Next base: position 131,470,919 of record NC_092805.1, on the reverse strand, counting down.
AAGGAGATACAAAATTGCCAGAGAAAGGAACTAGAGATGCAGAGAGAAGAAATAGAAACTAAAATGAAGGATATTAAGACTGTCCAGAAAAAGGAATTAGAAAAATTAGAAACAAAATTTGAAAACGTTTTACAAGAAGACATGCGAGAAATAGAAAGAAAAATGGAGGAAATCAAAAAGGAACAAAATTCAGGGGAAAGAAGGGAAATGGTCATCCATGGAACAAGCGAGGCGAAAATACAATTTGGCGGGGATATTCGGAAAACACACCCAGTACCGTTTGTTAAAAATTTGAAAACCAAATTACAACATATTAGATATTTTGACGATTGCAAAGAAACAATTAGAAACCATTTGAAAGAAGGAGCAGCGTTATGGTATGAAAGCAAGGAAGATGAGTTTGAAAATTGGACAGATTTTGAAAATAAATTTCTCAACTATTTCTGGGGGAAAAATAAACAGAGAGAAATCAACCAAGAGCTACAGAATGGAAAATATCACGAAAAAATGGGAATATCTGAAGAAAGATATGCTTTGTAGATATATAACAATTCAAAATATCTAGAATACAAATATTCTACCGAACAGCTGGTAGAAATGATCAGCAGACATTTTGAGGAAACGTTGGAAGATCACGTGATTTTGAGAAACTATCAAGATATTGATAGTTTGTGCCAATTCCTTCAATTAAAAGAAGCGAAAAGAAAAGAAATGAGAAATAGAAGACAACATGACCAATATAATGGAGCGGAAAGAAGGTATTCATCAAATTATGACCAGAGAAACCGACATCCCAGATCAACAAACGAATATAGGCCGAGAAATTACAATAATTACAATAGACAACAAAATTACGATAACAGGAATGACACACAACAGAGAACATATGAAAATCACAACAGGAATAGAGATGCACAAAATCCTCCGAATAGGAATACTAACGAACAAAGGGACGATAGAAATAACCAGAGCTTCCAACAACAAAATAGAAGGGAGATGAATCATGTAGCAATAGGAAACGACAGACAAATTTCTAATTCTAATCTAATATTTTTAGATGCATTTATAAAACATAAAGCGATTAAAATTGTGATTGATTCTGGATCGGAGATATCGCTAATCAATAAAAAACTAGTAAAAGAATTAAATTTGGACAGATTTGTGTATAAGATTCCTAGGGTTGATTTAGTGGGTGCAAACAATAAAAATTTGACGACAGTAAACGAAGGCTTGGGAGTACAGATAAGAGTGGGAAACAAATTCCATATTATGAAATGTGTGGTGATTGAAGATTTAAATCATGATATGATAGCGGGAATTGATGAATTGAGGAAAAAAGATATCACCATAAATTTTTCGGAAAATAAACTGGAAATCAGAGCAGAACCAGACAACACAGGAGAAGAAAAGCAAACAGATAGGAAAACAAATTCTGGAAGGATCAATGCACAGGAAAAACGCAAAGAAATCGATATGACTGTAGAGGATAAACCGAAAGTACAAGAACAAGATCTAACAGAAAAGAAAAAGAGAAGGAAGAAAAAGAAGAAGAGTTCGAAAAGAAAGCAGGAAAATAAGATGGAGACCAGAGAAAAACAGGAAATAGAAGGTACAGAAGTATTGTTGGCAACCGACGATAAAACAGAATGGAAGCAAGAAGAAAAAGAAGGTATCATCAGAGAAATGAAAGGAATAGAAACATGGTGCTCGGAATACCAAAGGGAATTAGAGGATAAAAAGAAAACAGAAGAAAAAATGGCACTGATGGACGAGAATCCAGAATTTTGTGAAGAAGTATTATGGACAGTGAACACATGTGAACAAAAGGTGGATGAAAGAAAAATAAATTGTGAAAAAAACATGGAGAAGGAAATAGAGAAGATTTTAGGAAACCATGGAGATTTTGTTAATAAAGTAAATCAAGTGGTTAAAAATTATGAACTTTCTTTTAAGGGAAAATACTTGGAAAAATTTAAAACGAAAATATATCCAATCCCGTATAAAGACAGGCAATATACGGGGTATTTTAACATTCACGACATTTGTCAGTATCATAAGTAGATTTTAATAACATAGTGAAATAATTTGATCCTAGAAAACTTTTGTCATTTTAAAATTTAACAAAGAGTTTTCGGCAGATCAAATGGCGGGGATTTGTTATGATATGTAAAATCGAGAAAAATATTGGTTTGTTTAAAAATATTTCAAAGTTCAAAAACATTAAAATAATTTAGATAAGTAGGATAATATCCAACAAACATTTCGAAGAAGGAAAGTTATTAAATCCTTGGATTTCCTGTACTAAACAAAGTGTAAGCTTTGCATTTATTTCTTTGTTATACTTGAGTGACCCGCATAAGTTTAAGTGAAATCCAAAGACAATTGAACGGGGTTTTTCAAAATACATTAATGCAGTGATTAAAGACAATAGAAGGGATTATAGAAAGTGGTTTTTGTTAGTTTTTAAGAATTATAGAAAAATATTATTTGTAAATAAGTTTTAGGAAATTTATAAGTATAGGTAAAAATTTGTTTGTTATCGAAATAAATAAATGGGGGAATTGTGACGAGTTGTGATTGGCGGAGATTGAAAAAGGTAAGATAAGTATGTAGGAAAAAGTTTAGCGAGATTGAGGAGGAGAAAAGAGATAGTCAGTTGATTTTCCAAGTCTGTAAGAGGAACAGTGATTGTTCTCTGGTGGTTCCAAAGAAGTAGCAAGCAGTAGTGTTGAATGTTAGTGAGTTTTTGTGGAGTTAGTGTATCTGACAGAAGCTGAAGCAGCAAAATATTGTAAGTCATATTTTCTTACTTATATTCCAAGAGTCACTGTTCAGGCCAACGAGAGATTCAGTTTATCGTAAAGAGAAGATATTCCAAGAGTCATTTTTCACTCGGGCCAAAGAGAGATTCAGTTTATCGAGAGGAGAAAGGCTATCATAATTTGAATGATTTTTGCTTTTGAAGGAGATCATTAAGGACGATATACTTGCAACAATCTGTTGTAAGATTGCTGATTACATAGGGAGCGGTTGAGAGGAGATAATACAGTCTACAAGGAACAAGGATTTGGACCACTCATCATCAGAGAGAGATATTTTTGTTTTCTGCAATTTTTTTTTCTTTTATTGATATCACAATTTTTACTCGTAATTTAGAAAGGATATAAATATTTTGATTAGGAGAGTTAGAATAGTTTGGGATTTTGAGTTTTCAATTAATATTGTTTGTACCATAAATTTTGATTGTTCACGTACGGAGAACAAAATTTTGAGAATCCTTATATGAGATTTGTTTATTGAAAACTTTTGAGTGTGAATTATTTCATTATTTTTATTTCAATATATAGTGTTAGATCATATGTGTTTTTTTATTATTCCGGTATTCTCTGGACCTTACCTTTCACATGTAATAGCATAGATATTGAAGCACGAATTTAACCCTGAGATAAAAGAATTAAAAATTGTGATAGAGTCATAATCATATCATTTAAATAATTTTAATTAATCAAAAAAATTAATTAGCTAATTATTGCTTGGCGCACCAAGACTTTAAATATCGCAATAATATATATATATATATATATATATATATATATATATATATATATATATATATATATATATATATATATATATATATATATATATATATATATACACCTCCCGTATACATCTGTCGTTTTGATTTATGATAATATATAAGAAATCGTCCTAACTTACGCCTACATGTTTTTTAAAATTTAAAAAGAACTTAAAGATCGAACGAAGATCTTTTAGAGATGAGGTGGACGAAGCAATGAGTAGAAGAAACCTACAGGAAGGGGACTGGCTAAACAGGAAAAATTGGAGAAAACGGTTGAGTGAAGGAATACAGTGAAAACTGTGGAAATCCTTGTATATATATAAAAAGAACTTAAAACTAAGTAGATTGCCTTTACACAGAGAAATGTTGGATGCATTTATTATCTAGCATAAGTTAAATTTTAATGTTTTTTTTAACTACTTATACTATCTTGCAGAGATATTTTTACTAACTTAGAATTAAATTTTTCCAATTTTTTTCCTTGTCCTTTATTGTCCTTTATTGACAATGCTTGTCAATAAAGTACTTTTTACTAGTTGAAATCTGAGAATTTCAAAACCTAACAATAATTAAAATTATATTACCACTTTGAAATTTAGTTATTGGATGAGAAAAAAAAAGAAAAAAGAAAACTTACTGAAAAGTTCCGAATATGGTCCGATCCATGCACTTAACTTAGAAGTCATCTTTTGAAACAAACTCTTAATTTTTTGAAATCTGTATTTTTCACTTCTCGGCATACGGGACTATACAACTGATAATTTTAAACAAAAAAAAAGCATAGGGATTTGCCAATAGTGTATTTGCCTCAAACCTCGACGAGGTATATTTTCCTAGAAATCTATTGTACATAAACTATTGATATTTTATTGTAGATTTCAGTTTTTATTATAGTAACGTTTAGTTATAGTAGTATAAATAATATCATGGGTAGTAGCATTCAATTAAAAAAGACACAAGGCGGAATTTACGAAAAAAAAAGCAAAATGTGCAAAAAAAACATTAAAGAATGGTCAAAATAAAATAAACATTTTGCCTATAACTTATGCCTGAAAGTACTGACAGATGAAATCAAGGAGAGTAAAATATGTGAAATCTGTGTAGTTTCCTGGGGGGACTTTTCGTGAAAATTGAATTTTTTTATGAAAAAAAAAATTTTCTCTTTTGAAAAACTTTTCTTCCTCATGCCATTTTAAGAATCGATAGTGGGGTAATATTTCTTTTTTTTTTAATTGGCATAAGAGCTACTGGTGCCTTAAGGGTGGTAATTTTATTATGACCTAAACATGTAATGTTTTTAAGTCAAAATTCGTGATTTTCTTCTTCATACCACTTTAAAGTTTTTTAGTTTTCACGATAAAAAACCTACAAAAAAAGATATAACGGCAGGTCACAAAAGCAGTAAATTTTACATTCAAAAACTTATGGAAAATTAGGAAAATTCGATTTTCAAAAAAATGCACCCTGGCCACAGAAAAAGAACTTAATAAACCCAATTATTGAAAATTATCCTTTTAAATAGCACTTATTAGCTTTATTAACATAGTTTCTTAGAGTAACACATTACAAAAGTAATAACTAGAAGTCAAAAGCTATGTTTTTGAAAAAACTCTACAGGGAAAGAACTTGAAATATCCATTCCAAACAGGGGTAAACTTTGATAAGTCCAGGTAATCCTAGTAGTTGACATCAATGGCATGCGAAATGAAAAACTGGAATTATATTGTAAAAATTTTTTAATGACAATGTTTCATTTAATAATTTTGGCTTTGGTTAACATTTAACGGCTCTATTTCTGTTGATTTTTTTTCAAAAAACAGACAGCAGTGTTATTACAGGGAAATATTGGCCGCTATGTCTGGATAAGTCATGCTTGCGCACGCACCCCTCTACCTAACCTATCTCTGATGTGTCAGCTAGAAGCTTCGACAGGTTGTAAATTGATTACTGCAAAGATAGACTGACGGTTGGAAAAATTCATAAGAAGTTTTACCAGTGGTGTATGTAGTACCCCAAGTACCAAGTACCATGTAATTGCTTTTTTAACTCCTAAACATTGCCAAAATCATCAGCTAGATCCTATACAATGCTGGAAACATTCACAATCCTCAAAAATATAGAAAAAAATTTCTCAAAGAATCATTCGCATTTACAAGACTTCATCTTTCAGAGAGAGCTGAAATACAGAGTTTACCTGTAGATTTAAAAATATTCTTGAAGAAATACAAAACCGTACAAGACGACCATGATGAAAAACCACTAGCAAAAAAAAAACGGGGGAACTGCCATTGTTGTGAAAGGAAAAAAAATAGAGTTACAATATATTGTTGCAAATGTAATAGAATGATTTGTAAAGAGCATTCTGTTACAATTTGTGCAAATTGTAATTTAGTAGACACAAACGAGGAAGAAAACGAAAGTGAATAGGAAACCTATTCTCAAATATGTCTCTTGTGAATGGATGTTTACTCCTTAGTTTTTAATTTTATATATTAGTTTTAATGTTAAGCTAATATACAAGAATCTCAAGGTTATTTGTATAGAATAAGAAGTGCTTGAATTTTTGTTATTGCATTTGTTGCTAATCTTTATATTTTTGTTATGTACTATTTTTTACGTCATCACAATTTTTTAAATATGTACCTACATTTATTTTGTACAAGTTATGTATTGAAAATACTTAGTTGTGGGTTTTATTTGCGTTTTTAGTCGTTGGTGTACAGAATACACCGCGCACATGATTACATAAGTACTTCTTCAGATAACTTCTCTGATGTGAAATATAACCACAGCATTTAAATTAAGTAACCACCTCTTTTATAGATTTTTTTTATACATTATCTCTTATTTTCTTTGTTTTTTGTTTTCTGTATTTAAAATAATTCAGTGGATTTGCACTGCGTTTTTTTCCAGGCTATGGAGAATCTGAACTCAAGCAGACATTATATGACTGGAAGAAACCAAGGCAAAGAATTTCAAACTTCCCCACTTAAAACACTGTCTAGAATCTGCTGTGAGTTAAAGCAGTTCATTACGCTTCCATTTGCGAAAACGTATAGTTGTCTGTGTATGTAGAAGAAAGGAATGGTCTTAAACGAAGTCCCTAAGTTTATTATTGCATCGAAAACACGTTTATTATGATTTAACAAGGGAGAAAGCGTATATTTATTGATGTGTTGTTCTCAGACGAAGTCATTAATTTTGTTATTGGGAAATATATATGTTTTACTTTAGGTTTTATATTGAGACACTACTGTCGTTGTCATAAAATCAGTAAGTCCTTTGAAAAAATGCAGTCTTTACTACAATTGAAACACTTGACATCTATAAGTTAGTTTAACGTTAAAAATGTTTTTTGGAATCAGTAACCTAAATCACGTATCTGTCTATATACTGGGTGTTTTAAAAAGGTATATCATAATTTTTTTTTATTAAAAATCCTTTATAAAAGGTATATAATTTAAAATACCCAATCGGGCTACATCACAAAATGTTTTCGGAATCCATGGTCTATCATCAGTGCACTAGGTGGGTATACATGTATTGAGCCACTAAATATGTGGGTAAAAACCGTTAAAATTTGTTGTTCAAAGTTAGATTACATTATATTGTGATAAATTCTAAGATGTTAAAGTTACCAGTGGATTTGGTAACATGGCGACGTATGACTCCACGTGAAGTTGCTGGTCCTGAGACGATGTGTCAACGAGGGCATGATAAAAGCAACTCGCCTTTTTCTTGTTTCCCAGGGAGGACGCTGCCGCTGGCAGTACTGCTGTTTTTATATTATTTTATTTGCCCTCTATGAGGTGCAGTTCTAGCGTCCTTAACTCATTTGCGACTATTTCTTCAAACTTCTCTTTACAATCCTAAATCTTCAGATTCTCCAGGTCCAGTTTGTTTGTTCTTTGTTGTCTTTCGTTTCTTTCTTTGTTAACTCTGCATCTAAATTTGGTTATGAGTAAAAGATAATCTGATCAACAGCATGCTCCTCGTCGTGTTCTCACATCTTGGATACTACTGGCTTCCCTTTTGTCTGTCAGCACATGGTCGATTTGATTGGTTGTGATTCCATCTGGTGACATCCGTGTCATTTTGTCTATTATGTGGGAAGCATGTGAAACTTATAACCATGTTTTTACTGGTGGCAAAATTTATCAAAAACTCCCAATTCTCGCTTGTTTTAATGTGCAGTGGGTGTTTTCTTGTTGTGCCATAGAACTGTGGCTCCTTGCCTATTTTAGCATTCATATCACCCATTATAATCTTAATGTAATTTTTAGCCGCTTTGTCATATACTATCTCCAACTGTTGGTATAAGCTTTCCTTTGTGTGTTGTTCTTGTTCTTCTACTAAGCAGAGAGTGTTTATCATTGTTAGTTTAAAGTGCGTGCAAATTCTTAACTTGTATATCCTTTTACTGACTGCCTGGAAGTCTATCATTATCCACCATAAATGCAACTCCACATTCTTTGCTTCCTTTTTCCTTCCCACTTGATAGGATTTGTGTGTCCCAGCCATCTTGTCTCCTGAAGAGCAGTAATCATAAGCTAATATCTTTTTAGTTCTTGCAGGAGTGCGGTTTGCGCTCCTGGTTTATTTAGTGTCCTCACATTCCAGTTTTCAAATATATAGTCTATATTTCGTAGCTATTTCCGAAAGTTCCGTCCTGTATTCCGAGACAAATGTTTAGATTCCGTAACAGTGTGTTTTTTTCTGGGAGTGGGTTGTCAGCCCACTGCCCAACCTTTCTCCTTTACCAGGGCTTAGGACCCACAGTGGTGACTCCTGAGCTACTCGATCTATTTGTCACCACAGGAGGAGTTTTTCAAAATAGATAATATAATTTAATATAATTTTTTATATTAATTAAAATATTGTATTTTGAATCAGTCAAACTCCCGTTGACGAAACAGATGCATTTACTGGCAGATGATTACTTTTTAAAAAAACGCTTGGACTCGTCGATTTTGTTATCGAGGGGGAAACAAAATTGGCATAAAATCACATTAACGTTTGCAGCCCCCTAAGCGGGGGTGGCACCATCCCTAAAATCTTAAATGGAAAGGGGGGTCGAATGATCCATCATTTAAAAGGTCTTTTAACTCCCTTTACAATGATGTAAAATTCATGTACTTCAATTCAGTAGTTTTGGAAATTTATTGATATAAAGTTTAAATACATCATCGTAAGAGGAGATCGATACATAGCAGCAAAGTTGTTAAAGAATAAAGAATGAACTGACCTGTCAGCCGAGTAAATGTTGAAAATGACCACCATTACTTTCCATGCAATAATAAAGATTTTGCTGAAAACGTTGCCGGACATTTTGCAATATTTGAGGAGTAATTTGATGGCACTCATTCACAATTCTTTGTCGTAAATCTTCTAAGGATGTTGGCTGAGTAGCATAGATTTTGCTTTTTAAGTAACCCCACAAAAAGAAATCCAAAGGTGATAAATCTGGCGATCTTGGGGGCCATTCAACGGCACCTCTTCTACCAATCCATTGACCTGGAAAGGTCTGATCTAAATAATGCCGAACTCTTAATGCGTAATGTGGTGGGGCACCATCCAGTTGGAACATCAACATATTCTCAACGTATCGACCATCATTCTGATTTTCAATTATATCTGTTAGCGCAGGATCTATGGCATTTTGCAGTAATTCCAAATACATTTCACCAGTCAAATTTCCAGGTAAGAAAAAAGGACCAACCAAATGATCGCCAAAAATGCCAGCCCAAACATTTAATTTTTGTGGCTGCTGTGTGTGTACCTCATTGTAAATTCTGGGATTAGAGTCCGACCAATATCGACAATTATGACGATTTACTTCGCCATTTAATAAAAAAGGAACATTCGTCGGAAAAGCAAATGTTAAATAAAAATTGTTCATCGTTTGTAATTCGTTCACTCATAACTTCACAAAATTCTAATCGCTTATCAAAATCGTCTTCATTAAGTTCTTGTACAAGGTGAATTTTATACGGATGAAAATTATGGGCCTTTAGAATCCGTTAAATAGTACGTCGACTAACACCACACGAAGTTTGCAATTTGCGGGTACTTAATGTAGGATCTACAATAACTTGCCCTAAAACCCCCACTTCTGTTGCTTCGTTCCTTATAGGATTTTCAATATTACGTTTTTTATTGGCGACTGATCCAGTTTCCCGAAATTTAGCTACAAGTTCTAGAACATATTTTCGGTGCACATTATTTTTCTCATGTCGCTCATTAAAAATTTGTGCTGTTCTATTAGCGCACTGATTATTTCCGAAAAATATTTCAATAATTTTAACCCTTTCTGCCGTGGAATATATCATGGTTAATTTATGTATAAAGCAATAAATGATATTTTAACAACAAAGATTGGTCAAATCAATCGCAAACTAATGTACTATTTCCTATTTAAAATAAGTACGTGGCATTTTCTACTTATCTTTCTTCAAGAAACAACTTTTTTTGTCACAAAGGACACTTCAATTGCTATTTTTATTATTAATAAACCATGGGCGTAGTAAATAAAAGCATTTACTTATCAAGAAAATGCTTTTACTCAAATTTCTTCTGAAAGAAGTACAAACTAATTTGATGTACCTATTAAAGTCTACTTTAAACTTTAAATCAATAAATCGTCAAAACTACTGAATTGAATACATGAATTTTACATCATTATAAAGGGAGTTGAAAGACCTTTCAAATATTGGATCATTCGACCCCCCTTTTCATTTAAGATTTTAGGGATGATGCCACCGCCGCTTAAGAAGCTGCAAATGTTAAAGTGATTTTATGCCAATTTTGTGTCCCCCTCGAAAACAAAATCGACGGGTCCGAGCGTTTTTTCAAAAAAGGAATCATCTGCCAGTAAATGCCTCTGTTTCGTTTTCGGTGCGCCACACTGTATTATATTAAATAACTTAAATGCAAAAATCCAACAAACTAACAACTACAAGTAAACAAACCAGAAACGTCACAAATTGTACTGAAAATCTGAAAACGTCCCCAAACGTCTTTTTTGTACCTATATCTTTTCGATGTCTAAGTCTAGAGCGTTCATAAAAGATGTGTCTTTACGTAATAACAGGTGGTAGCTGGTTTGCCTTTAGTTTCCTGCGTGGAAGGCAATGATCCACGTATTAATGACGCAGGGGTAAGAAACCATGCACTCAACTGTAGCTGCTTACAATAAATCACAAAACCTGTTATTCAACGCTCAATTTTATGATTGATTACTGTTGTTATACATATCAAAATAGACCTTAATAATTATATTTGGGGTCTGTTTGTAGCTACGTATATCCTACTCTATTGTAAATTCAATGATATGGAAATCTGATACACAATGCATGCATTAACAATTTATAATTACCAACCGAAAACGTTCAGTCCCTACATCGAAAGCCGAAAGCAACAACCAAATAAGCAGAATTTCAACAACTAGAGATATAAGTGTGATTGTAGGTTTACCTTATTGTACTAGTTCATTTTGAGTTCATATTAATTCAATAAATGTTTAGATTATTTATATAGATATTATAGTTATATCAACATTTTGGGACATTTAATATTATTCGGTAAATTTTTTTTTTAAATTCAAAGATTTTTTAAAACTATTTTTACATATCGTTCAAAATTTTTTTTTTCATATAAAAAAGCATTAAAAAAGCACAAGGCATCAAAACGTAATGGAATAAATTAGATATTTCCTTTTAATATTTTCTATTTATCTGTTTTTAAAATGTATAACATTTATTTTTTATTTCTTTTACTTTTCTTAACTATAATTTCAGATTTATTTAATTAAAAACAAAAAAGTAGTAAAACGTAGTAAAATAGTAGGTGGGTAAACTAGTTTATACCCTTTTTTTGTCCACCTTGTTAGCTACTAATAGCTCTTTTAAAACTAAAATATGGTTTTGAATTTATTTTCTTGTGCTATTTTCATTTTATTTAGACCCGCTGAGAACAAAACTGGTAGAAGTCCAAAAATCAAATTCTCAGCAAACTAGTGCTTTACTAGAAACTCTTTTGAAAAACTTTTGTTGTTTGTTTAGACAAATAAATGTATGTAACAGGCCTAGGGCAATTAAACAAATGGCGTTGTTGAATTTTCTAAAAAGGTTGTGATGAACCGTATTCGGCAACTGCAATTCAGAAAAGTCTTCTATGCCACATGTTTCCTTATAAAACATTGTATGAGGATAGTTTTTTGTGAAACGTATCCGTTGAATTTGCAGCCAGTTAATTGACTTTCCGTCTGTATTTAGTTTATTTCTTCGTACCGATTTTTCTAACTAAAATACAATAATTAAAATCTTCTTGTTTCATTACGTAAACGTTAAACTTATTTTTCCTCTTAGCATTACAGATGGTTTCATACCAGTCATGTGGAATATAATGCAATTTATTTTTCGCGGTAGATTTAATTTTTCCAAAGTCAGAATCGTTCATCATAAATGAGTGACCAGATACTAGAAATTTGTGATCTATTACTTCAATAGCGTGATTTGAATCCATTACTATTTTAAGCCCAAGTTTATGTAACTTTGAAATTACGGTTTTGTGTCGTGCAAGTATCACTAAACGATATTATGTGTTTTTTACCGTCTGCCTTACATTTCAAATATTTGGTTAAGCAATATGCAGTTTCCTGGAATCCTCTCTCTCCCAGACCGTAGTTTCGTGCGATACAAACATCCACGCTTTATGGATGTGCAAGTCATGTACACCTAAATTGCAGCAATATAAATTTCATTTGTAGTTGACAATTGATGTGGGAAGCGGCAATGCTTTCTGTAAATCAAACGAAATTACATAATAACTATTATCAGACTGAGCAAAACATGCATCAATGTTCATTGCAGCTCTGGCCTTTTCAGCTTTCCTTAGATGTAGTCTATAATTTATCTTCGAAAGTTGATTTTTCCGATTCATTAGCTGCGTTCATGCGTAACTTAAATTTATCACACTGTTTACAAGTGTTCTTTCTAGGATGGTGAACATGTAGGTTTGGTCTAGAAATATTTTTCTGTACATGTTTTCACTGACTGGTTGAAATCCGCCTTTAAGACATTTTTCTTTGTATAAAGCAAATATCTTTTTAATATTAAGATATGGATCCAAGTATCTTCTGTTTGTGTTATGATTTCTCGTATAATGGTTGGTGTAAGCAGGAAAATTGTTGATATGATTTGTTACAAACCCAACACGAGCTTCATCACTTTTATTGAAACTTGCATTCTTCCCTCTTAAATCTTTCTCTACTTTACCAGACTTTTCTTTCTACAAGGCTCTTGTCATTCTGTCATCAGACGTTTAAAATGTTTGCAAAACATACTGCTAACAAACAATGTGACTAAAGCCCTCAATGTTCAAAAAATATTTATGTGTACAGGCCTTCATTTCTCTACTTACATTACGCCTTCATCTATTTGCAACTACTATTTTTTGTACTAGGCCACATATATAACAATTTTGTCTTCTATAGTGACACATAACCCAAAACGAGTCAATGAGAATTTTCCGACTTGCCTCACTAACCTTCTCGTAACATTTTTTATTGTAGTTACAGTCGTTATTTTCAAATATTTTATTCTTACCAGCATTTTATTCTGTACTTTTAAAATTCTTTTTCCACAAAGAAGAATTTTTTGTCTTTTTGACAACAATATCTTCATCGATGAAGTTAAATGTGTCGATAGCAATTAAAGTAAATTGTATACTCACGCTTAATCAAGCCATTAAGAGCGATGCTGGGAATATTTATATTCCACTATGCATCAACAATTTACCCATATAAATTACCATCTTTCTTGTACTCATTGCGTCGAGTAAGGACGATAAATATACGAAAATGAATGCGTTTCGATTTAATTTGAGTTTCTTACCACTCCCTGACACGTGTTTCTGGGTCTTCCCGTCATCAGAGAGAGTTTGTAAGAAAACTCAAACTAAACCAAAACGCACCGACTACTCTGGCAATTATAGAAAAAATAATTACCAGAGTATGCTACTAGAGACATCTAGTGATGAAAGATGAAGTTAAATGTGTCGATAGCAATTAAAGTAAATTGTATACTCACGCTTAATCAAGCCATTAAGAGCGATGCTGGGAATATTTATATTCCACTATGCATCAACAATTTACCCATATAAATTACCATCATGACCAGAGTAGTCGGTGCGTTTTCGTTTAGTTTGAGTTTTCTTACAAACTCTCTCTGATGACGAAAAGACCCAGAAACACGTGTCAGGGAGTGGTAAGAAACTCAAATTAAATCGAAACGCATTCATTTTCGTATATTTATCGTCCTTACTCGACGCAATGAGTACAAGAAAGATGGTAATTTATATGGGTAAACTGTTGATGCATAGTGGAATATAAATATTCCCAGCATCGCTCTTAATGGCTTGATTAAGCGTGAGTATACAATTTCCGTTAATTGCTATCGACACATTTAACTTCATCTTTCATCACTAGATGTCTCTAGTAGCATACTCTGGTAATTATTTTTTCTATAATTGCCAGAGTAGTCGGTGCGTTTTGGTTTAGTTTGAGTTTTGTTACAAACTCTCTCTGATGACGGGAAGACCCAGAAACACGTGTCAGGGAGTGGTAAGAAACTCAAATTAAATCGAAACGCATTCATTTTCGTATATTTATCGTCCTTACTCGACGCAATGAGTACAAGAAAGTTGTTAATTTATATGGGTAAATTGTTGATGCATAGTGGAATATAAATATTCCCAGCATCGCTCTTAATGGCTTGATTAAGCGTGAGTATACAATTTACTTTAATTTCTATCGACACGTTTAACTTCATCTTTCATCACTAGATGTCTCTAGTAGCATACTCTGGTAATTATTTTTTCTATAATTGCCAGAGTAGTCGGTGCGTTTTGGTTTAGTTTGAGTTTTCTTACAAACTCTCTCTGATGACGGGAAGACCCAGAAACACGTGTCAGGGAGTGGTAAGAAACTCAAATTAAATCGAAACGCATTCATTTTCGTATATTTATCGTCCTTACTTGACGCAATGAGTACAAGAAAGATGGTAATTTATATGGGTAAATTGTTGATGCATAGTGGAATATAAATATTCCCAGCATCGATCTTAATGGCTTGATTAAGCGTGACTATAAAATTTACTTTAATTGCTATCGACACATTTAACTTCATCTTTCATCACTAGATGTCTCTAGTAGCATACTCTGGTAATTATTTTTTCTATAATTGCCAGAGTAGTCGGTGCGTTTTGGTTTAGTTTGAGTTTTCTTACAAACTCTCTCTGATGACGGGAAGACCCAGAAACACGTGTCAGGGAGTGGTAAGAAACTCAAATTAAATCGAAACGCATTCATTTTCGAATATATTCATCCTTTTTACATACAGAAGAGTCGTCGTTAACTTCCAAGTTGACCTCGTTATCATCCGAAACACAAAAATTATTACTTAATTTATCAGAAATGATACACATTTATATTATTAAGTTATTTATTGTCTTTAAGCTTCGGCTAGTTGCGAAAAGAGAAATTAAAAGAGAAAATTACAGTGGTTGGCTGTATAACATAGTCTCAAAAAACTATCTTCAAAGCGTTTTCGGTGAAATATCTTGAGAATACTTGAAACTAGCTACCTATCTAAGTATAAAAACCTTTAGATTAAATGTAAAACATATTAAATATTAAAAATTTGGTGACACGAGATCGATGGTGTAGGATATCACTTTAAGGGAACATATTAATCTCTGCTCGAAATACGGACGACTCGATTTAACTGTTGAAACCAGCCAACTCTGATCAACCAACATTTATTCGATCATCTGTGGATGTTAGAGCACAAGGTCTATCGTCTCAAAAAATATCTAAATTTATTCTTTCCATCTCCCCAGTTTGTCCTCTATACCTTTCTTACCAATTATTTTGTTATTATTATTTCTTGATATTGCTTCTTGTCTCTTTCTCTTTGTTATTTTCATTTTTACAGCAGTGCATGTTACCTAAGCGTCTGTCTGTATCAAGGTCTTTATCGTTTCTGTTTCTTTCTCAACCTTGAAACTTATTTCTTATTTCCTTTGAGCGTTCTTCAGTTGTCAGTTATCTATTTTTCTATTTCTATTTCTATTTCTATTTCTATTTCTATTAGTCTAAAATCGATTATAACTTGATTTTGATCGTCATATCAGCACCAAAAGTGTGGGCTATTAAAAGGTTGTTCTTACCTTAGAATTGTTTAAGTCTATCACCCCTATTATTTTTGGCTTTGAGACCGTATGCTCCTATGTTGTCTCCTTCAGCACCACGACCAATTTTGGCATTATATTCATCCATAATTATTGTTGTCTCACCTCCTTTTGTTAGTCGCATTATTTCATCTATGTTGTTCAAATATTTTTCGATTTCTTGCTCTGATTTGCTACTTGTTGCAACATAAACCTTAATATTATTTAGGTTTTTATGGATTATTCATAATTTTGATATAGCTACTCTAGCATTTAGAAGAATGAAATCTGGACTGATTGCGAAATTTTCTTTGGTAATAATATAGCCGTTCCATTTGGATATTCTGGATCGTTCCTCCAGAATACTAGATATATTGATCTTTAATTTTTTTTCCTGAAGTATACCTTACTATTTACTATACTTACTATATCTTACTTTACTCATCTCCAAGATGTCTATTTTCTTTCTTCTAATTTCGGCTTTAGTATTTACGAGATACCCGGACATAAATAAGCTGCAAACGCTCTAGGTGGCAATGCGTACTATCCTACTATATATTTGGGTTTCTTCTGGGATTCTTTTCACTTTCTCTTCATTTAATGGGTGCCCAGAATGAGGGCCTTTTCTTGTTTACGTTGGCCGCTTAAATTTTTGGGAAATATAAGTATATTGTGAAAGACCAGGTAGACTATTTTTTTGATGTCAGTAATAAGCAAGTTATTGTAAGTAGTTGAACGTTGCAATACCTTTATACATTTTTGTGATTGACGATTAGTCTTAGTGTAATCATTATAGTGTACTAGCGTGGTATAGTAAACGCGCTTTTGGGTATCTCAGACCTGCGCCACTAATTTATATACAAAAATATTCTTAGAGGTCTTTCAGCTTACTGTTTAGCTTACTTACAAAAACTTTTAGAAGGATAAGTACTAGATAATGCTGATAGTAAATCCATTGCATACGAAGATGAACCAGATGAAGAGGAAGAGGATATTGAGAAATTTATAAATCACGACAGTGAATTGGAACAGGAAATGTCAAATGCAGGTTAAACTGTTGTGGCTGTCAATTTGCACGACTTTTCTGTAAACTATGAAACTAGAATATGTCATGCTTAATTTTGATTATTGTAGATAAAAACCGGATAACATCCTCTATATACCGGTGAGCATTCAGGGGGCCATTGATGCAAATCAGTTTAGTTTGAGCTTCAAATGAGATTTCAGCCCAAACCATGACACCACCACTTCCAAACTTACTTCACTGGGACATACAAGCTTCAGCATATCTTTTATTTCTCCGCCAATAAACCTTCTCCTGGCCATTGTCAGACTTCAAACAGAATCGCGACTTATCAGTAAAGAGAATTTGGCTCCAATCCTGTATATATCAGTGTTCATATTGTCGAGCAAACATTAATCGGTTTCTACAGTGTCTGGGTTGTAATTCGAAAACAATAGCCGGTCTTCTTGCCATTAGTCCCATTTCATTGGGATTCAGAACGTATTCTAACCGTTCTCTCACTTATATTCACATTTCAGACCTTCTTCAGACGGTTTCTTGCAGCAATTGCAGTAGAATGGCTATTTCTTAAAAGTTCCATCAGAATAAAACGATCATCTCTTTGCGAGGTAACTACTCTACGACCAGAAGCAGGTCAGCGCCAGTATGTACCTGTCTTTCAGCAATGGAAAGCTCTCCGTACTGTGGTTCTTGAAATACCTAAAGTTTCGGATACATAAACTTGACTTTTTCCACCTTGTAGCAATGCAATAATTCGAGCAACATCTACTGTAGATAACACCATATCTTAATTATTCGCTTAGTCGAAATCCACGTTTGAAAAGCTAAGTTACTGTTTAATTAAATGTTTTTAATAAGTTTAACATAAACGTCAAAACTGTCAAAAACAAGCATACATGTTCGTAATAAATATTTAAATTATTCACTAATCAGACTAATCAAACGAAAATCACTGCTTTATAGAGCTCTTTTTTTGTCTGGGCTAGGTCACATCAATACCAACGCAAAGGATCTTTGGAGAAGAGATGATTATGATATAGAAAGTTTCTATCTTATAATGACTCTATAAAGATTCCGATTTATTCTTCATCGTATTAGGTTTGATAATAAGAAAACACGTGCAGGGCATTAAAAATTAAAAAAGCTAGCTTCCATTTATGTGGTGTTTAATCAGTTCGTAGAAAAATGAAAAAATGGTAATAATTTTTTACCAATTGTATCCATGAAATGTTTGTTCATAATAGATCTGTAAAAGTAGCAGTGTGTTAGGCTGAGAGTCGCCCTAGTTGTAATGTGTCATCTATACAAAGACTCTCGAAATAATAAAATAATAGAAGATGGCCCATGGTAATATTCTACACATTAAATGGTGGAGTAACCAATACTCAGGTAATATAATAAAAAAAAAGGAAATCTAAATGTACATCGACGACATTTTATTAAATAATTAGCAAACGTACTGGTTCATGCACGTTTTATTGGAAATAAGCCACAATTGAAGGTTAAAATCAGTTTATTGACGTTTCAATTTCCACTCCGGAAATTGTAGTTTGAGAACGATTTCCGAAGTGGAAATTAAAACGCCAATAAAATAATTTTAACCTTCGATTGTGGCTTATTCCCAATAAAATAGTATCTAGTTTCAAATGCCACAAGAAAGTAGCTTCAGAACGATGAAGAACAAAATTAAAAAATTCTATTAACTGCTGGAAGGTAAATCTACTGCGGCTGGAGATAGAATAAAAAACTCGTTTTTCCTGCTACAAATGCAATGCATTTAGGTGTTTAAAGCATTACGGTTTAGAACTGTAGAGAACTACAAAATTATATAGTTTTATTTTTTTTGTTGTCGAAATTTGTTCCGATTATGATGAGATGATGAGTAAACATTTTTAATACGGTTGGTGCGTTACATTTTTTTTCTCTTTTTATTTTTAAAGGAAAAACTATTAGTTTTTAAAATTTGCTCTACGTCATATCTGAGTAAGTTTTGATAGAAAATATATTTCTTTCTTTAGCAAAAATTTACTACTGAAGCTTACTCTGTTTGTCAAAATAAATTTGTGCAGTGCACATGCTCCTATTAATTTGATTTATCTCATCATATACTTTGCACTTTAATGATATTATTTGTGTTTTCTGTTTTTGTTTATTTGTTCTACCATAGATACCTCTTAACATATTAACTTATGTCAATATAATAATTTTATAATATCTATTTAAATCATATATTATGGACTTTTTTGGTCTTACTTCTTATGGATTCTCCGACCCATTTGCCGATATGGTGAGAGCAGATTACATTGAACCAATCGCACCACCCAAAAATCCTCTGAAAGCCGAAAGTAAGGTAAAAAAATCTCTCTCAGAAAAAATTAAAGTGTTAGATTGTTATATTGGACATGCTGACGGTTATGCGTATAAATCACATGAACGATTAGAAAAGATGAAAAGAAAATATGTACGTAAGCCCGATGGACCTATAGATATGTATAATTATCCTGGAACAACATCGATGGAGGTAATATGTTTAAATCAGATCGTGCACGTCGTGCACACAAAAATGTTACATTTTAAAGCTTTTTGTTAATTTCTTCTTCGGTTTTAGTGTAAATATAACAGCACTACAGGACCTATAGGCCCTTGACTGATAGTCTTGATAAGTTTTTTTTTTACTTTTTACAGGCCTTCAGTTCTTTTCAGTCTCTTGTTCCCATTTCTTCTATGTCAGTCTAGATGGTATCAAATCACTTCCTTCGTGCCCCCCCTCTTTTTTTATTTTCTCATTCTCCTACTTGCAGAAACTTTGGGACAGATTTCTTTCTTTTAGCATTCGTTAAACATGTCCCAACCATCTAACTCTCAGTGTCCTGATTTAAGATCTCTTATAAATCTCCATTAGTTCCTGGTTTGTCCTTTTTTGATATTTCCTGTTAGTCTCCTTTATTCTACAAGATTTTTTTTTTCAAAAATTCCCTTTCCAAAATTTCTAACTTTTTTTCTTCTTTTTGATTCACTGACCAAGTCTAAGATGCGTATAACGTTTCTGTCTCACTATTGTTTCATAAGTTTAAATCCTGGCTCCCTGGACACGTGTTTTGCCATGATCCTACTGCTTTGTTAACTTCCGATATCTACTGATTTCATTGTATGCAAATAATACCATTTTTGTACTTATTTTATGTTGCCCCTTATTATCTCGAATAATTAACTGATAACCCTTTTTCATACTGTTCACTAAGTTAGCAAAATATTTTTACTATTTTGTTTATAAAACGAATCTATTTTTTCTTTCTTTTGTCAATTTTTTACAAAAATCCGAAGTAGGTAGATTTTTAAAATGACAGCCGTGATATTGATTTACGTTTAAAAGAATATATCTAAATCTGTTTTCCTGTGACATGTTTAAGTTAAATATTTGTTTGTCACTTTAAAATTTTGCGACAATGTATATCCTACATTCTGTATGTAGATTATATGTTTGTGTATTGTGTGTTGCATATATATAATTGTACACGATGTGTTTGCGATTTCCATTAATCTGCTATTCTTGGTATGCTCTTGTTGTTCACTTCTCCTTTCTGTATTGTTAACCAAACCTGCTACATTCTGCTGATAGGTATGCTGCACAGTTTTTTCATTAAGTGCGATGAGGGCTGCTTCTTCGATTTTTCCTATCTGCTTCTTATATGATTATTAATGCATCTTTTCATTATACTCTGTGCTCGGTATGCCGGTACATCCTAGGTATGTTTGCATGATATTTGTTGAGATCTCTGTTCTGGATTTATGTTTTATGTTAGTTTATCCTGACACTTAGTGGTCTTGTGGATTCTCCTACATAGAAATTGTTGCATTCACAGGGTATTTTATAGAAGCAGTTATTTAATTTTTCTTGTGTGTTGTTGGGTTTGGTATTGAACAGGATAAATCTCAGGTTTTAAATTTTGTTGTTATTTTGTGCTTATTTTTTATTCTTTGCAATTTTTGTGATAAGCCCCTTACATATGGTATTGTTGTCATCTTTGTATTGCTTCTTGTAAATATTTTTGGATTGCTTGTGATGTTTTGTTGTTTTCTTTCTTAAATCTTGTAAATTTTTTTGTTTATAAATGACAATAGGTAGTCAGTGTTTGCCAAAACCTTTGTTAGCAGTTTTTTTCTTCTTAAAATTAATTTTCATTGGAGTAGGTGTTTCGGGCTCTACCGTATAGTGTTGTGGTTTGAGTAATACTTTAAATATAAGTTAGTGTGAATAAGTTTTCTGTAAACTTTAAATGCATATCCTGTGTATTCTTTTGTGATTAATACATTCAGAAAGAAAAAGGGAATTTTTGTTTTCTTTTTCCATTGTGAATTTCATTGATTATTGTTTATTGTTGATATCAGAAATTTATTCAATGCTTATGATCGGTTAGGTCCAATGGATAACACCTAATTTACATATCTTTACCATATTGTGGGCTGTTTATCTTGTTTGTTAAAAAATATGGAAATTTTTAACGAAAATATATTTTATTTCAAATTAAAGTAAGGCCTACTTAATAATCTTTTTCTTTTTATTGGGCCTAAAAATTGCTTATCTTGGTAAAATTAGTCAAATCCCTTATCCAATTTTTTACTTATCTTTTATAGGGCAGTTTACTTAATATTACTTTTATGTCAGTATTTCTTAGATTTAAATATCATCAAAATTTACATTTATCTAGTCATATTAAAAACCCGTCTACTAACTTCACTAAAAAGGTTTAAATTATCTTTTTATTTATAGATAGGATGGTGGCAAACAGATACAACTTTGGATTCCGAAAAATGGCACAAAGAAAAACGATATCCAAGTACAAAATCTGAGTTAAGTAGATACGCCGAAATATGTATGAAGAAGGATAAAGCTTTTAGACCAACTGCATATTAATTAATTTGTTATTATTTGAGATACGAACTATACAAATAACAAAAACTTAATAAATATTTAACTTCTTATTTAATATTTTCAACTAATGAGATGGTTTAATAAATAAACGAATTTTGAATATTAATATCAGCTTACCAGACTTTATTCTTATGGGCTGATTTATGGTCTACCCTTAACGTAGTTCCAATTTAAATAGAATTTTAAACTTATACATAATAAAAAACTACATGCATATATTGACCACCCCTAGACTTGTCCCAGTTTGCATTAGTGTCACCTCTACAATATCCTCTACAATAAGTCACGTGGATTTTTGTTACAAAGGCGGTCACGTGCTCTTACTGGCCAACCCTATTTGAAAAATGCAGACAAATTGCTGTTTTTCTAATATCTCAATCGAATTGCTATTATTTCTATGGTAAATTTTAATTTTCATTTCAGGAAATAGATACCTTTTGCAAAATTAATTTAAATTTGTCCATATTATTTACAAGACACGAATATCTAGTCAGCGTGCTAGGCGTATTTTATATTTATAAATTGATGCTAGAATGCATTATATGTTTAAATGTTTCCAGGCTTGGCAGCATAATAAATTTTTCAAGATCTGCGCAGTATACAATCTTACCTGGTTCATCTGGTTGACTACCATCATCTCTGTAATTTTCTTGTAACTGTTACAAAGTAAGGTCACTTAGAAGGTAAAAACGTTGGGGTGCATGCTCTCTCCGATAGATGGAAATAGTTGGGTTGTAAGAATTAATATGATTACGAATCACTTTATCGTCCATTTTATTGTAAGGTTGCTTCGTGCATCTTAATTCAGCCACAGGTACTACAGAATTATTATTAGCAGTATGCAATGCTGTACGGATAACTATGTCACTTTGTTTATTAAAGCCGGGAGTTGTCAAAAAAATACCTTGCATACATTTTCAGATGTTTCTTTTTCATTTTTAAGCGTATAGTTATAAGTATTATTTCTTTGATAACCGAGATCACCTACCGAAGTAGTTCTCTGTTTCACAGGTTTTGATGAAACATGATGTAAAATAAAAGATTTCATGTCTGTATCATTTCAAATTTTCCAAAATTCATTGTTCAAAAATTTTCTTCTATGTTGTGATATATTCAACAGACATTTTTTTAAACAATCTTTTCCACAACCTTCTTTAACGCTGTGCTTTTTCGCAAGTGATTCATGCTTAGCTTTTTTTCTGGTACTTACTGATAATTCGAACTTCTTTCTTTTTCGAACTATTCCCTTTTAAATGTATTAAACTACAGGTACTGTATTATTTACTTCAGTTTCGTCGGGTTCTACAAAATCGTCAGAATATGTAACAGGCTCGTCTTGAATAGGTTCATGCATCAATTGTGACTCGGCTGCTTCCGTGATTTGATCACATAATTCAGTCACTGTTTTTAACTCAACAGTTTCTACTTCTGACGTAAGGCAGCATAAGTCTGCTTCTTCGAGAGCCTCAAAGTGAACTGGCACAAAAGACCTAAAAATATCGAGAAGAACTGGCCTTTCCGATTGTACGTGTATGGCAGGGGCGATTTCTGTTACACAATTCCCAGAGTTTATGTCGTTATTCAAATTAATGTCGTTATTAATATTAAGTTCTTCACTGAACTTACTTGCCGTGTCGCTACTACTATCATTTTCCGAATCAGGATCAGTCGGATAATAATCTAAATCTCCTGAAACCTTACGGTTTTTATTTTTTTCCTTGGGTTGGAATGCTTGTTTAGTTTCCTTGTTCAGCGCCAACATGAGCAGTTTTTTTCATCGAAATCCTTGTGTTATGTCCATTGAATCTGAAAGGGAAGGGAGAGTTAGTTTTAAGTATTTTTAATAATAAAAATTATTTCTGGATTTTTTTAAGATGTACACCTTATTAAACGTAAATAGTAAAAAGACCAATAGAACAGACAAAAGTGCTGCTCAGACAAAGACGGCCACGCATAAGCTCTTCATTATGTATTTATAACCTTAAAATATATATCTCGCCTCTTTTGAGGTATGATTAAAGTATAATTCTGTAATTTTATAGAAATACCTTAAAACGTTATTAGTTCTCAGGTGCTTTTTACTTTATCGATGCTCGTCTCTCTATTATGATGCTCGCCAAATTACGACCTAATTCTTCTTCATGTGCCTTGTCCGTTCCGAACGTTGGCAATCAACATGGCTATTCTGACTTTGTTTGCGGCAGATCTGAATAGTTCAGCAGATGACAATCCGAACCATTGCCGCAAGTTTGGAGCCACGAGTGTCTTCTCCTCCCTGGACCCCTTCTGCTGTCTATTTTCCCTTGGACGATCAGTTGTAGTACTCTATATTTATTGTGCCTCATCGAGACGATCTAATTGACTAAACAAAATTAAAAATAATTACTTACCTGTCGAAAGGGTCTTGTAGTCGATATGTCTTCTGTTACAACTTTATAATAGGCACAGTATTTAGTAACTCCCACAGTTTATCACCGCGATAAAACAAATTTGTTAAAACAACGATTACTACAATTCACATAAAAGTTAGGTTATAAACAGCCGATAACCGGTTGCTCGTGTTTTCTTACCACCACGAACTCATTACACAGAAACTACGATATAACAACATAATAAATTGGGAAGACTGTGCTTATACTTACCAATAATAGTAAGCGAAAAATGCGCATCTTTGAGAACCGTCATATTCGCTTGGGAATTTGAGATACGTCGAATCGGCGTAGGATTTTGTATTCTTTTTTAAGATGCGTCTAATTTTATTACCAATTTTTAGGCACTATGAAGTTAAAATGCGTCTTTTTCGCTTAGAAAATAGGTTAAACATCATATTTGGGGTACTTAAGAACCATAATATAAAAATCGAAAAATTTTGAGATACGCCCTTTTGGCTTAGGACGGCAGTGTAGATGTTGTCTAATATTGTTGTTTGATCTGTTTATCAGTGCACGTGTGGTCTTTTTTAGATTTCAAACCTTGTATTTCTGAGTATAAATATCTATTATTTGCACGTATTTATAATTTAATTGCTTCTTCTTCTTATTCTTCCTTATTGTGTGAGGCTTAAAAGCCTGTTTCTTCTTCAATATTAGCCTCCTAAATTGTTTTTGTACAACCATCTTTTTCTTGGCCTGCCAATAATTCTTCGTCCATTTGGTGACTTATCTCGTGCTATTTATACTATCCTATCCTCTGTAATTCTACTAATGTATTTGTTCCACTCCTGTTTCCGTTTTGTCACCCATCAATTTATGTCTTCTATATTGCATGCTCTTTTAATGTATTCTTCTATAGGTGTCTCAGGATTCTGGAGTATTTGATGTTTTGTACTTCGTGTAGGCCTCTTGTTTCTCTTTACATTTCTCTTTCATTTCTTTTCTGAACCATGGTGTGTTTTTGTCGTTTCTTTTGTTCAGTATGACTTTGCGTTTTTCTACAGCATCTGTTGCTGCTTTTTCAATGTTGTTTTGAATTTTCTCCCAGCTCGCGTTTATATTTTGGACGTCGTCTATTTGTTTCAGCTGTATCTTCTGTGCTAGTCTCCTTTGGTACATTTATCTTGTACTGTGCCTCTGTGCTAGCCTCCTTATTTTTGTCATTGAGATGTTCATATGTATTATTATTTCGGAGATATAACGGTAGCTATTTATGTTGTCTAAATTTTTAGAATTTTTAGAAAATAATGGTTATAGTCTCTTTGGCCTTTACCTTTGTTATTGCAAAAAATTTAAGTAAAAATCCTTTATAAAAGGTATATATAAATTAAAAACCCAAACGGGCTATGTCATGAAGACAAAACGTTTACGGAAACCATGTTCCATCATCAGTGTCTAGGTGTACATGTTTTGAGCCACTAAATATCAGGGTAAAAACCCGTTACAATTTATCTATTACAATTTGGTTTACATTATTTGGTATTATATTTTATGATGTTAGAGTTACCAGCGGATATGGTAACATGGCGACGTATGACTCTACATGAAGTTGCTGGTTCTGAGACGAAGTGTCTACGAGGACTTGATGATAGCAACTGAACTTACAGATAGAACAGGAATTTAGTTTCCTTGTGGACTTTGTTATTGGTTTGTTGGATTTCACAAATGTCTATGTTTTTTATCAGTGTTTCTATTTTATCTCTTGGTCTTTGTTGTTGAAAGAAGTAATGTTCCATGTTGCTAATCTGACTATGTGCTTATTTTTAATTCTCGTTTTTTTTTCTTTGCGTAGTTCGTCATCTTAAGTTCCATCTGGATCCAAGGCTTTACATCGGTTCTTTTAGCCTTGTTTTCTTTTAAAATGGACAGGATGCTAACCTGGCTCATCAACCCTTCTCTTTTATCCCGGCTTGAGACCGACAGTGGGCATAAACGCGGCTTCTGAGCTACTCAATCCACCCAGTCCTCGCGCTCATAACCTCCAGGCAGAGTTATAATTAGACTTCGGCATATTTTGCATATTGTGCATATTTTATGCAAATATTTCATATTTTGGCATATTTGTATAAAAGTTTGCATAAAGTGCATAAAAGTTCAGATTTTTATACTGTATTTGAAAATTTTTAAACATACCAATTTATTTCAATTCTTGTATAAAATTTTGTAGTCATTTTAATCAAGAAATGATCTAAGTACGTAATCTCTACAGGTACAAAACATTTACAATTTCAAAGAAGATCAATTTAAGTAGCCCTCAACATTCTTAGAAAGTCCCGGTCACTGAGGCATTCAGTTATTGGATAATCGCTAAGGGTTCGCTCATTTGCATTTTATGATCTAATCCCTAAATCTATCTACAATTTATTGTATCTTAACAGCAGGTAAACGGCTAATAGTTTTGTTCCTAATTTAGGGATTTTCCAAAATCTCCCAGTTTATTGAATTAGGTACCTAAACATTTCTAATTTGATGCTCAGATTTGTAAATCATTTTTGTTTTAATATTCAAAGCGTAAACACTCGTTGTGCGTAACAAAAAGGAAGATTGTGATTTTATAATGCCTAAAACAACCAGTGCTTCAACTTGGATTAAACCTTATAAAGAGCTGTCTATGGATATGGGAAAAATCTACTGTTCAGTCTGTGGCAAAATTGTAAGTATCTAATATTTTCTATTAAATATCTAATATTTCATACATACAGGGTGTTTCCAAATGACACTTACAACGTTTGACTGTAGATACTTCTCGAAAAATTGAACAAAACGATATAGTTAATGAGGGGCAAACTTATTTACTTTTCGAGATACAGGGTGTTAAAATTAAAAAAAATTAAATTCTTTTAGTTAATAACAACAACAACTTTAAAACCAATAAACGTATTTACTTAAAATTTAGTACTCGTAGGTTGTTTTTAAATGAAAAATAGCTTCCTTTAGTGAGAAAAAATTGTCCATGGTACAATACAATGGTGTGTATTTAGAAAAATTTTTCACCTTTACTTTTTTTATGAAGTCAGCTATTCTAAAACACAATTATTTTTATTGTAATTGAATTAACAAAAAAAAAACTTTTGTTGAATTTTAAAATAAGTTATATGATGTACTAATGGTTAGTAACAAAAACTAATTTGTGGATTAATACTGTATTTAAAACACTTAGCGAGTGTTTTTTTTCCAAACCAGTTATTTGATTAACCAAAAACACCTTGTATATTTTTATATTTTAAAGGTTGGGTTAAAATAAAGGTTTTTATTTTTATTTATAGATAGCATGTGAGAAGAAATTTCAGATAGACCAACATGTGAGAACTGCTTCACACATTGCAAAAAAAAGGAAAAATAGGAGGAAAACATCAAACTTCAATGGCTAAATGTTTCCAATCTACTTCAAAAAAATTAGATGAGCAAGAAACTTTTAATGAAGACTTGTGTCGCGCATTAGTGTCTGCAAACATACCGCTTTCAAAATTAGCAAATGTAAATTTTAGTTCGTTTCTAAAAAAATATTGCAAACTTAATGTTCCAAGTGATCGGTCTCTAAGAAGAAATAATGTGAACGGGCTATACTCGTCGGTGTTAATTAATATTAAGGAAGAAATTGCAGATAATTATTTTTACATATCTGTAGACGAAACCACTGATTCCTCAGGAAAGTATATTGCTCATTTATTGATTGGTGTTCTTAAAGAAGATACCTTACCAAAATCTCATCTTATTTCATGCCAGCAACTTGAGAAAACAAAAGCTTTAACAATTTCGCGTTTTATACAAGAAACATTAGCAACTTTTTTTCTTCCGACAACTATTCCTTCTAATAAATTACTGCTTATTTTATCGGATGCTGCTCCTTATATGGTGAAAGCAGGACAAAATTTAAAAATATTTTTCCCAGATTTAATACATGTTACTTGTGTAGCGCATGGATTAAACAGAGTTGCAGAGGAAATACGAAAAAAGTTTCCTCTTGTAAATACCATGATATCCAGTGTCAAAAAAGTATTTCTTAAATCTCCTATAAGAATTCAACTTTATAAAGAAATGCTACCTAACATTCCTCTTCCACCACAACCTATTTTAACGCGATGGGGAACATGGTTAGAAGCAGCTAATTTTTATGCAGATCATTTTGTTAAAATAAAGAACATAATTGATACGGTAACAGATGAAAGTTCCCAATCTTTTTGGATTCTAAACAAACTTTTCACAGTAACTTGCTTCAACAAGAACTTTCATTTATAAAATCAAATTTTAGTTTTGTTCAAAAAACAATTACTCAGTTAGAATCACCAAAACTGTCATTGTTCGAAAGTACAGCATTAATAAAAGAATTTGCGTCATGTTGTCGGAACGTTAGAGGTAATATTGGAAAAGATATTTAAAAAAATTTGAAGCTACTATGGAAAAAAATAAAGGTTACCATATTCTTTCTGAAGTAGTCAGTGTTCTAGCTGGAAATATTTCGGAAACAATTAATTTAGAACCAAATGTTTTGGTTAGTTTGAAAAATGCTCCCGTTACATCAGTTGATGTTGAACGAAGTTTTTCCATATATAAATATATGTACTCAGACAGAAGCCACAAGTTTTTGTTAGAAAATTTTAAACACCACTTGGTCATTTATTGTTACCATAATTCTAAATAAGTTTATTCATACTTAAAAATGATGTAGTTACTTAAAATAAATGTAAATCTTAATGAATAGTAGGAAATATTTAGTTATGTACACTTTTTTTTTTAAATAAAATTGTTACTATTTTACGATTTTTTTATTTATTTGTATGCATATTTTGTAAAATATTTGCATATTTTCGGGTAAACACGTGCATATTTATGCGCATATTTTCTACATTTTTATTTGCATATTTGCCGAAGTCAAGTTATAATAATATAGTATTAATTCAATTGCTATTAAGAAAATGTATTTTTTTACTATTGGTAATTTGATTGATATTTTTATCTTACATTAATGGTTTTAAATATTAAATCGTCGAAAAAGGTTAAATTAGACAATATTTCTAATATTATTTGTAGTTGAGTACTTGTAAAGACACTTATGTCTTCGGAATATTTTAAATGCGTAGGTGGCTTATATTATACTTACATATTACTAACTTAATATATGATATTATTAATGCGTATGAGGTATGATATTTTAAATACTGAGAATAAATGAAAAGAATTTAAAAAAATCTAAAGATCTAAACAGCTAAGAGCAACTTCAAAAATCTAGAAATATACGGCAGTTCACTCTGTACACGATGAAAAACGTAATCAAGAAGTTGTGCGAGGAAAGGGCGCTCGTAAGCCCTTCAGAATCTCTTAATAATACGAAGAAGACGGGAACGCGCCATCCAATTCGCTTTCTACTCAATAAAATGCGGTTTACGTGGTCTCATAGTCATCTTTAAAAAAGCCTGATTACGCCATATCCCACAGCAAAAAATAGAAAGATAAATTGTAAAGGCTGGAAATTAACATTTTTGGTAAAGTGAAAAAGTTTATTGTAAAATTAACAAGTATACATGTAATATCCAGTGATGAATAAGCTGGACACCGTCACCAGGGAATTTATCTAAATAAAAAGAATACTCAAATCATGATAATAGATCGCAACTCTTTTAACATCAAAAGGATTGGTGATGTCAAAGTGGTCAGCAGGTTTAATTACCTCGGGATCTTATTACAGATAAAAAAGGCTGTGACGAGTAAATCAAACGCACGTTGTCGATAGCTCGTAGCGCAACCATAAAACTAGCTCTTCATGGAAAGAATCAGTAATATCTCAACAAAACAAACTAAAACTATTGAACACAATAATCTTTTCTATTTTAACATGTGCATCTGGGACATGGATCTTAAAAGTCACCAATTACAGAAAAATAGATGCTTTTGAGATGTGCGAGTTCATAAGAATGTTGCAAATATCGTACCAACTTTTCAAATATAAAATAACTAAATATCTGCACAAGATTGCCAATAACAATAAATTAGTGCTACATCAGGTATTTCGGACAAATTGAAGAAGAAAATGCCTAGAAAAATTGACGGTCTAGGGTAACATTAATGACAATTGACTACGAGGAAGGTCTTTCACACGCTGGATAGATTACTTCCCAGTAATTATTGGCCATAGTTTACATGAAGCTTTCCTAGAGACCCAAGATAAAGAAGGATGGAGCGCGATATGATGGACTATGATGCAGGCGATCGGAACATAATGTTGCCTTTCCTCGCTCAACCGTTTCCATCTCTCTCTGTTGCTCCATTCTCCATCGTTTAGGCCTCTCTTACTCATGGCGTCGTCTACTTCATTCCTCCAGCATTTTCGGGGTCGTCCTCTTTTCCTCCTTCCTATGGGGCTCCATTCGGTTATTCTCTTTATCCATCTGCTGTCACTAGTTCTTCTTACATGTACATACCACTTTAGTCTATTTTGTTCTATGTATGTTAGTATGTCTGTTTCTACTGACGTTCTTTGCTTTATTTTGTAATTACTTATCCTATCCATTCTTGTTACTCTACAGCATCTTTGCAGGCATTCCATCTCTGTTGCTACTATCTTACTGCTGTTTTTCTTGTTTATGATCCAATTTTCAGACCCATATGTCATAATACTTCGCACTAATGTTTTATAAATCTGTGTTTTTGTCTTCATATTTAGGTGTCTATCCCACCATACTGAGTTAAGTTGTCGGATTGCTGTTCTAGTTTGTCCTAATCTTTGTGTAATTTCTTCCTGTGTTGTTGCCTTTTTTGTGATCATAAACCCCAAGTATTTGAATTTATCCTTACCTTTGATTGTTATGTTTTCATCAGTCTGTAGACCTTCTATGTCTTCTTCACATGTAGATAGGTAGACTGTTTTCGCGAGGTTAATATCTAGGCCAGCCTTGGTATATTCTTCTTGTAGTTTCTTCACCATGTAGCTGAGGTCGTCTTGGTCTTGTGCAATCACTATTTGATCATCTGCAAAGCTTAACGTATATAGGTATTCGTTCCGTACCGGTACTCCCATGCCTTCGCATTTTCTTTTCCATGTAGTCAAGGGTTTCTCTAAGTATATTTTAAATAGGGTTGGAGATGTGGAACAATCCTGCAGGAGCCCTTTTGTTGTGGTGAACTCTCCTATGATTCTTGTTCCCATTTTATTGGACACTTTATTTTCTTTATACAGAGCTTTTGTAGCTTCTATGAGTTCCGTCTGCATTTCTAATGTATATCTCTATTTTTTGCTTTTTTCTTTTCCAACAGTTGTTCCAGTGTGTAAATGTGGTCTATGCATGATCTTCCTGCCGTGAAGCCTGCCTGATCCTGCCTTATTTTGCCTTTTATCGCTTGCTCTATCTTTTCTCACAGTATCTTTCCATTTAATCTTCCTATTGATGATATTACGCTTATTCCTCTGTTGTTTTGGCATCGTTTTCTATCTCCTTTATTTAAATTATTATTTAAATATAGATGTCATATATGCCTCCGTCCATTCCTTTGGGAGCTGTTCTCCATTTATGGCTTTCTGAAATATCCATTGTATCATCCGGTGTAATTTTTTTGATCCGTATTTATATAAGCTCAGGTGAGATGCCTCCAGGTGCTTTCTTATTTTTGATTATTTTTATGGCCGTTCTCATTTCCCTATCTGTTATTTCTATTTCTTGTTGTGGGGATCTGCTTCGTCTTCGCCTGTTTTCTGTTTCAATGAATTGTGGTTTTTGTTCTGTTAACAGTTCCTTGTAATAGTCCTTCCATTCTTTGTCCTGTATATTTTCCAATTTAATTTTTTCTTTCGAGTTTTGTTTCAATCCTCTCAGTACTTTCGATGGCTCCGTTCTTGTATCTACTATGTATGTTTTAATATTTAAGCAGGTTCTTTTCCATTCTTCATTCTTTTGTTGTGTTATTTGTTTTTTTACTTCTCTATCTTTTTCTTTATAATCTTTATAAATTTCATCGTGGTTTGTAGTCAGCCATTTTCTGTATAGTTGTTTTTTTTCTTCAATTATTCTTTTTGTTGGTTCATTTATTTCATATTTATTTCATGTTTATTTGTTATATTTTCTTTTTCTCCAAGGGCTGCGAATGCTGCTTGTTTTATACTCGCCTTTATATGCTCGTATATTTCTTCGATGTTGCCGTATCTTAATTCTTTTAATTTTTGGTCTAGACGTTGTTGGTATAGTTCTCTTATTGATTGTTCTTGGAGTAGTTCTATATTGTATTGTTTTTCTCTTATAGTGTTCAACGGTTCTTCTGTAGAGAGGGTCTTGTTATGTTTCCAATTAATGCCCATTTTTGCTGTTAGTAGTTTATGGTCCGTTCCGCATTCTGCTCCTCTTCTGACTCGCACATCTTTGATCTTTATTGTGGTATCTTGTTTGATTGTTATGTAGTCTTTTATCGATTTCAGCTTTCGTGTTTCTTGCGTCCGTGTATATTTATGAATATTTTTATGTCTGAAGAATCCGTTGGTGATTTTAAGGTTGTTTCGTTCGCATAATTCAATCAGACCTTCTCCGTTATCATTTTGTCCATCCTCTCCAAATCTCCCCACTACTTTATCGTTTTCTTTCCTTTCAGTTCTGCCGTTAAGGTCTCCTGTTATAATTATCTCCACGTTCTTTTTAATTAGCTCTATTTGATGTTGAAGTTGTTCCGTGAAATGTTCTTTTTCTAATCTCGGGGAATCTTCTGTTGGTGCATATACTCCGAGCATCACTGTCTCTTTACCGTATGTATTTTAATTATTCTCTCGTTGATTGGTTCCCATGTTCTAACACTGTTCTTCCACTTATTTTTGATTAGTATTCTCTCTCCTGCCTTTGCTCTACATTCTTTATTAACTCCGCTCCAGCAGTGGATATGGTCTTCTATTGTTTCCGTTCCATTTCCTTCCTTTTTGGTTTCTGTTGTTACTAGTAGGTCAATGTTGCTTTCTCTAAACTCCTTGATCACTTCCGTCGCCCTTTTGTTCCATCCTTGTATATTCCATGTTGCACATATGAATGTTCTATCTTTTCTTCGTTTTGATTTTTGGTTGAGCTTTGATAAGACTAATGTTACTATAAGTAATTGTAAGGACAATATTGTTCTGAAACTTTTTTTTTTTGGCTTTAATGCAATTGCTGTTTTAGTTGGGAATAACCCACAATTTAAGTTTAAAATAAGTTTGTTTTTGATATTTCGATTTTCACGTCTAAAACCGTTCTCAAAATACAAAACAACAACTCTTGAGTAGTCGGGTGGAGCCTGTGAGACCAGCGACAGTTTATTTCTAATGCCTCACTGCTTATTTTATGTCGAAGTGCGCTGCGTTCGTCAGTACCTTTCCGTCCACATGTCGAACAACAGTGAACAACGGGGTTTGCATTAGTGTACAATAGTTCGCTAGTTATTTGCACTTATTTGCACTTTTGGTCTGTCAGATTTTACCAGACTATTCGAGTAACTTTTGTGAGTTCGACAAGTAAATTTGTTTTCCTTATTTTTGTGAAGTATAACCTACATAGAATTAGTATTTTAATTCCTGTGGTTATACATAAATATAGTAATGTTCCAGCCTTTAACTTTTTTCTCTTGCATTTCAGGTTTCAGTAGCGGATTCTTATCTGAAAGAAATTCAAGGATTACAACAGCTCTAGGATGAAGAAGAAGAAAATATTGATTTGTAAAGCAAGCCAGAATCAAGAAAGTGACCACAATACAGACACAGAAGAAGAATGGGAGGAAGATTTGGAAACATATTTGGAGGAAGGATTGGGAGAGAAACCTGCAACTTTAAAATATTTTGAAACGAATACGGAAAACCGACAGCTTTTTTATTTTGCAAAAGATAAAGTATCCTGAAAAAACATGCGCCTCCAAGAAATGGTAGGACAAGACGTTCTAATTTAATTTCATACTTACCAGGTTTAAAAAGAAATGCTCGTCAAGCCATTGATCCTTTAGAGTGTTGAAAATGTTTAATTGATGATAATATTCTTAAAACCATTGTACAGAACATAAACATATTTATTTCTAAACTAAAAAACAATTATGAATAAAGCCAGACCTACATAAACTGTAGAAACAAAGGTGTTAATTTGTCTATTGTACATAGCTGGGGTTTTTAAAGCAAGCCGCCGAAATTGCAAAGAATTTTGGGCTACTGATGGAACAGGCGAAGAGGTGTTTCGAGCTATTATGGCTCGTAGGCGATTTGTATTCTTGCTAAGTTGCTTGCGTTTTAATGACGTAAATACTAGAAAAAAAAAGAAAAACCATAGATAAACTTGCACCAATAAGAAACGTTTTTTACCAATTTAATCAGAAATGCAAACTTAATACGTCTCTGGATCTTACTTAACACTAGACAAGATGCTTTTTACATTCCGTGGACGTTGCGGATTCCGCATACATAACCCGAATAAGCCAGCCAAATATGGCATAAAAGTTTTTTCCTTAGTGGACTCCAAAATTTGGCGAAAAACATTTAATGTTTTACACGGTAAATATGGAAGTAAACGTTAAAGCTCAGATTCCTGGGCCGTACGGCGTTAGTACTAAAACCACCGATTTAGTGGAAAAAATATGCGAGCCTTTATTTGGAGAATCTAGAAATATAACCATAAATAATTGGTAAACCAGTTACGAAATTGTAAAACGCATTCTGGAGCAGCACAAAATTACAATTGTTGGAATAATTTGAACGAATAAAAGTTTCAAAAAAACTTCTTGATCCCAGCAGACTACAGTAATCGTCTATGTTAGCATTTTCCAAATCCATTTCTTTGGTGTCGTATGTCCCAAAGGAAAAAGTCGTAACGCTGTTATTATCTTTTCACTATGATGACTCGATTGATGAAGATTCTGAAGATGACTTTAAGCCCAATATTATTACTTCTTATAACATTAAAAAATCGGGCGTTGACTCAGTCGATCCGAAATATGCGGCTTATAATATAGGCAGAAACAACCAAAGATAGCCAATGGTCATTTTTTATAATTTACTCAACATTGCTGGCATAAACTCTCACGTCATACATAAATGTAATGCAGATGAAAACGACCTAATTTCGGAATGAAGTTTGTTTCTGAAATCAATTGGCTTAGCCTTGACAAGAAAAAACATGTTAACCAGAGCAAGAGACCCTCATATACAAAAGGATATCAAAAATATCACCCAAAAATTAAGCGGAGTACATGCAGATCCAGCGCCTCCATGTCCAAATACACGAGGTCGTTGCGCCTATTGTCCAAATCGTAAAACACGATATTTTTGCGTCAAATTCCAAAAATTGCTACGCTTAGATCATGTTAAACCGATTTGCGAACACTGCAATGAAAATTGAAATTAGGATTATAATTTTGTCTAATAAATGTAAGAGAATTTAGAGAATTTGGAGAGATTTTATCATTAAAGTTTAAAATAGTTAAAATGTATATAAAGTGAAATTTGATTTAATTTTAATTAAAAAAGATTGTCATTATCATCAGTGGCATTACAGCTTGTTATGAACCAAAGCCTTCTTCAGAACAATCTTCCATTTGCCCCTGTCTCTGGCAACTCTTCTCCATGATTTAACTCCGATGGATTTTAGATCATCCTCTATGTTATCTTGATACCTAAGTTTTGGTCTTCCTCTGGCTCGTCTTTCTACTGGTCCTCTTCGGTCGAAAATTTTTCTGATCGTTGCATCTTCATCTCACCTAATAACATGTCCTACCCATCGAAGGCGTGCTAATTTAATATATTTTACAACGTCAGGTTCCCCAAAACTTCTATATAACTCAAAGTTTTAGCGCCTACGCCATAAACCCTGTTCTTGGATTTCTCCATATATTTTTCTTAGAATTTTTCTGTCGAAACGTTTAAGCAATTCTTGGTCGCTCTGTGTAAGTAACCACGTTTCAGACCCATATGTTAACACTGGCCTTATTCGTGTTTTATATATGGTAACTTTATTTTTCTGGGTAGTTTTGGGGCCATATGTTTCCTCAAGCCATAATAGCACTTAAAGATTGTACATATATCAAATAGTTTTATTTTAATAATTTCTAATGTATTGTGTAAAATAAAAACTGGGCCTCACAGACCCCACACGACTGTTCATGTAATTTGCATGTACCTGATTACTCAAGGGTTAACAAATTAAATAATTTTTTTTGTTGGAAATGAATGAAAAATGCTTCTAATAATTTAATTTTATCTGACTCACTCATATTGACAATTCAGACATATACATATATACATATACATTTCAAAGAAGACGACTTTAAAAAATGATATTACCAATACTGTTGAGTTGCGTTCATAGGACGACTTTATTGTAAGATAGTTCATTCGATTACATGATATCAACTTTAGCTTGAAAATACCCATCAGAAAAATCAAAGCATTTGATTCGTCTCTAAAAAGACAACCACATGCAATGATGACAGTATGAATCACTAAGAGGAAAATTTTAATGTCATAATTGCATGTGATTGTCTTTTTAAGTCTTTTTCAAGGCGAATACAATAAATTCGTCCCAGGAATGCTTTTCAACAGTACTGGCAATATCATTTTAAAGTCGTGTACTTTAAACTGTATAATAATATGTCTGGATTGTCAATATAACTGAGTCAGATAAAAACAAATTATCAGAAAAAAATTTCGTTAGGTGAAAAAATAACTTTAAAAATTGTTTAATTTATTATAAGAATGATTTCCGAAGTGGAACGTCAAAAATAAACTTAAATTTTAAATTTAAATTGTGGCTTATTTCCAACTAAAATAGTAATTGTTAAGAACAAAACTGTCAATAATACAAAAATCGAGAAGTTGTATACAAAAATCATTAGAATACAACTTTAGAATACTAGAATTCGACTAGAATATTAGAATAGTTCATCGACTTTGTTTTAATAGGACACTATATTTAATTAAAGAAATAAATAGTTTTTTTAGAGACAAATTTAACGGTACAGAGTTTAGCAGCTATCCTTCTCTATTTACTTTATGAAGTAATGAAGGAGATCCTTTTTAGTACACAAGAACGAGAAAAAGCCATTTTATTAAACTAAACTTTTATGACCACCATATGATGAAATCCATCACTAAATATTTAATTGCAGAAATTAAGTTATTACGATATAGTATTCTAAATCACCAACAAGATGATAGCGTATATATACGAACAATTAACAAGAATGCGATACTTTCCAAAACTTTTATTTTAATGTATTAGTCAAAGCTAATTAACTCACAACCAAGTAAGTTCGCAAAAGTAACTTTCCTTCTCTGGATAGGAGTAAGATGTTCGTAATCCTTATATAGCTAGCTAGCTGCGGCTTTCCCAATAAAAGGGAGCTTTAAGAAAAGGCAGCCGTAAATAGTGGCGGTGCCAACAGAAGGTCAGAGTTTGTAAAGAAAAAATATATTGGTCTTATTTACGAAGACGGAATATAAATAAAATTGTCTCTAAGTTGGTTACAACTTAAGGATAAGGTAAACAAACAATTGGTTATTGAATTTTACTACTCTTAATGAAGAAAAAACTTATGATCGATATTAAGAATTATAAAATTAAAAGTGGTATAATTTAATAAATGTATTTATTATTTATTATTATTATATATACATATATATATATATATATATATATATATAAATATATATATATATATATATATATATATATATATATATATATATATATAAATATTTATCATTACCCTGAGCTTTCGACATCTCCTTTGATGTCTTCTTCAGGGCTTCCGAGGTCACCTTTTTTCTCCAGAATGGCAGTGTCTCCTGGTGTTTGTTTTTATTTTTTCCGTTATTTTAGTTTCTTATAAAGCTAAGATCTCTAGTTCAAATCTGTTCGTAAACTCGTCCAAAGAGTTGATTTTTCGTTTATCCCATGTGGATTCCATAAGCGCAATGGGCAATATTGCTTATCGTGCTCACTGCACTACTTATCTTCTCGAACATAAACATGAAGTTCTTCAAGTGTTCGGACCATAAGAATTACTGTTTCAAAATTTACCACGAATTTTAGTTTTTTCGACTTTTGTGTCTTCCTGGTTGCTGGTGTGTAGCTAACTGATTCTGTTACTGGTGCACTTTTTATGTTTCTGCTCCTTGGTGGTTGTGTAGCATAATTTTTCTTTTCGGGCTCTTTTGAACAGCCCTTATAATTTTCTGTATGGATTTTACTACAATTTGCACATTTTGGTTCCATCCTTATGTCATTTTGGCATTTTTTGCTGATTTTCTCCGCACTTGACACATCTTGAACCGCAGTGGCCGGCCGTTAATCTGGGGAAGAATCTCTTACAGTTGAAGCACTTCGTTACTTCCTTATGCATACACATATGCATATGCATATAAATATACGTACTAAAGCGTAGCTGATAAAAAATATAAGAATAGAAAACAAACCCTCATGTGGTATTAATTAATATGCTAGATAATGCTTAGAATATTGGTTAATTAGCATAGTAAGTCACACTAATAAGGTTTTTCTAAAAATACTTTACAATAAAATTGGACGTAAATGCGAAAAAGATCTCGAAGATATCCAGTTTTGTTTTAAAAATGCTGTGGGAACTACGAAGGCACTTTTGCGCTAAATATCCTATAAGAAAAATGCCGTGATCAAAGAAAAAATGTATTTGCATGCTTCGTGGACTTTGAAATGACATTATATTAAGTACATCATGTAAAATTAATGCAGATACTAAAACATATAGGAATAGATGACAAAGATATTCGTGTCAGTAAAAATTTGTAAAGTAATCAAACTGCTATCATGAAAAATGGAGATAACTACACAGACGAAATCTCCATAAAACGAGAGGTCAGCCAAGGTTTAATTTTGTCCCTAACATTTTTCAATGTTTCGATGGTCGGTGGATTTCTTGGCTCTTGTCACCTATTTCTTGGCCACCCAGAGGTCCAGGTCTTAACCCCATGGACTTTTGCTATTGGAGGTTTATGAAAGAGAAAGTGTATTCTGTAACAATAGAGGACGAACAACAATTAAGGGTTAGAATAATTGAAGCTGCAAATCAATTTCATCAGAAAAATATAATTTTTCTGCGCATTCGGTTTTCCTTATTAAAACGATACCGACTGTGTGTGGAAGAAAATGGGGGTCATTTTGAACATTTATTGTAATATCATATTTATAGAGGTTATAGAAATTTTTTGTACTTGTTAATTCATTTAAGCCATTTATTTAATTGCACGTAATTTTTTAAAGGTTAATGAAAAGGGTCGTAACTGAATAAAAAGCTGTTTTTTTGAAAAAAGTAATAAGAGGCAAAATTTTTTTAAAAATAATGTGTTAAACTAATGATGCCACAGAATTCATTTGATGTGAACGTACTCAAAATTTGGGGGGCACACCCACCTTAAAATTTTTCTGTGCGCTTAGATTTTGTTGTTTATTTTTTATGAAAAATGCTCTCAGAACAAGAAAGTAACGTGTCCATTTTTGTTACAAAATGTCAAGTAGTTAAGGAGATAATGCAAAAAAAAACAATTTTTATTTTGTAACTTCAAAGTGCTGTACTTTTTTTATGTACACTTTTGCACTAAGGTAAGTTATATTCAATCAATTTATTTTTGTCCCAGGAATGCGTGATTTAATTTATGACATACCTTTTTGAAACACCCTGTATAATTAGATATGTGGATAATATAATAATTCTATCAGAACATATTGAATGTATCCATATTATGCTTGAGCGTATTCACAAAGTAGGAAAAAAAACGGACATTAAATAAATTCAAACAAAAACAAATTTTTAGTCTTAGTCGTAGTCCACTTTCAGATGAAGAGCTTCAATTAAACGGAGTTCTAGTCGAAAAAATTGACAAAATGACATATTTGGGAACTGTCATAATGGCCAACTAGATTCAGACATAGAAATAAAACGCAGAACAGCAATAACTAAAACTACTTTTTGAAACTACTACTTGAAAATAAAAACATTTTTTTGTAATAATCGTCTAAGTTTAGAACTAAGACAAAGAATATTTAAGTGCTATATTTGGTATGTATTTTTGCAGTGAGTAGTAGTGTGGATACCAAAAATATCAAGAATGAACAGAATTTAAGCTTTGGACAACAATGATAGAGAATTGCTTAAGAATATTAAACTCCAGTAAATGTGTTATCTGGGACATATATTGAGGAAAAATCGATATAGAATACTTGAGTTACAAGTTCCTGGAAAGTGAAGAGGAAAACCAACGAAGATTTGATGGGAGACTCTTAGACAGGACATGTCTATAAGAAGAAGAATAATATTGATATGACTTAAGATAAGACACTTATATAGAAATGTAATTAGGCTAATGGACTTCGCGTAAGAATAAAGGCAAAGAGAATGACGATTACATCAACATAAAAGGCTTAAGGCGCGTTTTAACGGGTCGATCTAGGTTGAACGATATGGATCGTTCGAGCATAATTCGATCTGTGTGGAAAGCAAAAAGGTTTACACGACAGGCGATGAATGTTGAATTAATTGTGGTACAAAATGGCGTCACGTGAAATAATTAATGTAGGTGTGCAATTAACTTGCTGTGCAATTTGGGAAGAAACTGCTAAATCAAACAAAAAGAACAAAAAACGAACGTGGTGGAATCGACCGTGAATTGTGAGACGAAATACCCATGGTGCATCACAAATCCTGCTCCAAGAAATGGTTGTGGAAGATCCAGAGGCTTATATAAATCATCTAAGAATGTATAATGCTCATTTTAGAGAACTTTTACAAAAAACTGCTGAGACAAGTCAAAAAAACGATACAAATATGCGTGAAGCATTACCAGCAGGTCTGAAATTGCAAATAGCTCTTCGATTTCTAGCCACTGGAGACAGCTATGTGTAAATGATTTATTAAGGACTAGTACAACAAAATGAATGTTTTTAAAAATAAAAAAAAATATTATCCACCTACCATGTTTTATTGGCTTTTTCTGCCTCCCATCGTTACTGTTCCCAGAAAACTATCAGCATGTTTATGCCAAATTAGTCCGGTACATATAAGTCATCAGGTCTAGAGCCACCCTTTAGTGATTTTAATACTTTGCTCAATTCACGATTGTATGTTGTTCTAATATATTGGGTTTATTCATATGTTGTAGAATTGGTTGTAATGCTCTCGCCTTGCTTGTAGATTGCGATAAAGCTCGGTTTGTGGATTCCATAATACATTATAGTTTTGATAAGCATCCAAAAATCTTGCCATGCCTGCATCTGACCATTTTTCAGTCATTTTTTCCCAAAATTACAGCTTGTAGTACTAAAAACAACAACTTTATATACGCTAGAAGTACTCTACTCGGTTTTCGGTACGTTGTGTTTCCGTTCGACCAGGTGTTTACACATTCGATTCCAGTCGTTCGACATCGATTCGGCGACAATCGCCTGTCAAAAGTAGACAGTCTTTCTACTTCCGTAGAATCGACTCACTCCGCCGAACGGCCAGTCGATTTATGGTTTACATATTCAATTTGCTTTCGATTTCATAATCGACCTAAATCGTTCAATCCAGATCGACCCGTGAAAACGCGCCTTTAATAACGCATACTAATAATATAAATGTATTACTTAACAGATGTCTACAAAGAAACGGTACAATTTTTTAGCAAATACTTCTTTTATTGTAACCATGGAAAATAATACTTTTTCGTTAGATAATAGAACTCTTGAACTGTATAATGTAATTTTAAATTATATTGCTGTTTGTGGTAAACTTTGCAATATTTGTACACTACAGTAAGAATTTAGAAAAATAAAATCGATAACAATACTTATGTTATATTTTAACCTGTATCTCTCCCGTTGCTCTAACACTGATCTCCAAAACGCAATGGATGGAGACTCGACCAAGTTTATAGGGAACATTAATTCTTCCAGACATTGAATACGGTTTCCTTTTAATGAAGAATACCGGAAGACTTAATAAAAGCACTTTTTGGGTAGAATAATAAATGAGTTTAAAGTGAATTGTCGATTTTTAAATTTTATTGATATTGATTTGTAAAACATTAATGGATTTATGTTAAGCAATTCCGAAAATAACTAAACGTTATTGAAGAAAAGTGAAAATTGCAGCTTATTTAATATTTGATCCTGAGTACATAGATCTTTGATTTTCTGTACCCCTTATAGTTCCGAAAAAGTTGTTTAATTTTTTTTGTCTGATTTGTTTCTGACGCATGTCTTAATAGATCTTGTTACAGGATCGTTTCTTCATCTACAGGTTGAATATAAGAAAATAAAGGTTTTAAGTAAAGTACCTGGAAATATATATATATATATATATATATATATATATATATATATATATATATATATATATATATATATATATAATTTTTTAATTCTGCAAATGTGATTGCAGACTTAAAAAACCATCTTGTGCTTTGGCAGAGCATGTAATCGATAAAGACCATATTATGGATTTTGATAACATTAAAATTTTATGTACTGAAAGTAATAAATTCAAAAGGACTTTTTTGAAAATGGTTTGTATTAGCAAAAGTGATAATAATTTAAACAAAAGATAAGAAATTCAAAATCTAAGCAAAATTTATAATTATATTATTTCTTTATAATTTGTACAGGAAACTTGAAAAATATCACATTTTTTTTTAATTCCCATATATCTGTTACATTTTTTTAGACATCTATCAATGATGAATAAAACTTCTTCTTTTTTGTTACTAAACAAAAAATAATTTTTAAACAAAATTTTATTTTTGGCAATATAATTGTCAAAAGTAAAAATTTTAAGTTGGCATTTATGACATTGATGCTTATTTGTAATTGGTTGCTACTTTAAACTATTTATAAATTTAATTATTTTTGTTAAGAAAATGTTTTCAAAATTATTAAAATTTCAGGAAAGCATTTATTAGATAAGGGCATTTTAGTATTATTTCTTTTTGAAATGTATTTGCAGCAATTTTATTAACCAAACTAATTTTATTTGGTGAGTTAACAAAAAATTTTTTTCTTTCTAGTTCAACTTTGTTAGATATTTTGTCTTTTTTAGCAGCTCTTGATAATAATTGTAAACACAATTGAAAGCTCGAGATTTTTTTTTTTTTTTTTTGGATTTTTTGGCTTGGACAATTTGTCATTCAGCCAGTCACAATCAGCATGAGCTTTATTTTCGAATTTAAATATGCATATAAATATTTAAAAAATTAGTGAAACATGATTAATATAATAATAATAATATAATTATTCCGTACTTAGCTAATGTACATACTATGTTAATAAATACTATATTATACCTTTATTATAATTCAGTTATTGACAGACGTGAAATACATAGTGTATACATCTTACAAATAAAAATATCTACCTACTATGTTAATAAATACAACTATGGTAATATATATTTTTTTTTAATCACTACGTTAGGACATAAACCCGATTCAACACCTCGGAGGTTTAGATCCTCTTAGTGATTGTTTTACTATATATTTATTTTTTTTTTATTTTTTTCTTTTTTTTTTTTAATTAATTTTTTTTTTTAATATTTTTTTTTATAATCCTTTTTTTTTATTTATTTTTTTTTTATTTTTTTTTTTAATTTATTTTTTTAATCTATTTTTTTAAGTATTTTTTTATATTCCTTTTTTTTTAATCTTTTTTTTTATTTTTTCCAAACATAGGTTACAAATCTAATTACAGGCATACTTTACTATCAGACAAAAAGTTTATCAAGCAGTCAAACATTTTCTTTTCATTCAGTGATAGTAGAAAGAGAATATTAACAGGAAGTGGGATGTTCTTGTCCACCATTCTTTTAATAAGGTTGTTGGTGTGTTGTTTATACTTTTGACATTCAAAAAATATGTGGTTTAAGTCACTTTTAATCTGACATTCTTGACAAATATCGGAATCTAATATATTTATTTTAAATAAATGTGCAGGATAACATGCATGACCAAATCTAAGTCTACTGATGGTAGTTATATATTTGCGAGGTAGGATGAAATTGTTATACCAAGGTTTTTTTGGAATATTTGGTTGTATCAAACTATATTGTGTTGTTGAAATACTACAGTACTTTTCCCAGTGTGCTTTCCAGTTGTTCATTTGTTCAGTTCTTGAACAAGCAAAAGCATCTATAATGCAAGGATGATAGTTGGTTAGTGTTCCATGAATGATGGAATTTTTAGCTAACTGGTCTACGTGTTCATTATATGTAAGTCCTGAATGTGCTTTGATCCACATCAATTGTATTTTTTGGGTGTATTTATTAATTTCAAATAAGCATTTTTTAATTAAAAAAATGTATGGATTAGAAGTACTACATGGTAGTTGCGGTTTTTGAATAGCTGTAAGTACAGATAATGAATCAGATAAAATTATTGCTGAACTATAGGATGCAAATTTAAAATAAATTAAAGCTTCATATATGGCCGCAGCCTCGGCACTAAAAATAGAGAAATTTGTGGGCAGCTTAAACATTTTTTCTATAAATTTATCTGGAATATAAAAAGCACAACCAGTACCCTTTGAACTTTTAGATGCGTCTGTATAAATACAAACAGATTTTGGCCAATTTGTTAGATAGTTGTTTAAAACAATACGACTTATTAAAGGGTTCTCATGATAAATAGGTTGTATTATATGTACTTGATCCAGTAACTCAAAGAAATCTTTAAAATGTACCACTTTATTTGCAACTGTAAG
The DNA here is from genome assembly GCF_040954645.1 of Diabrotica undecimpunctata. Classification (NCBI taxonomy): domain Eukaryota; kingdom Metazoa; phylum Arthropoda; class Insecta; order Coleoptera; family Chrysomelidae; genus Diabrotica; species Diabrotica undecimpunctata. Next base: position 131,426,033 of record NC_092805.1, on the reverse strand, counting down.
TTCAGTATCTTTATTTGCAGTATTTCGAAATGCTTCGCATAAGGGTGGAGAATTCTTGTGAGTCCAATATTTATTTGTTAAGTCGAAATAGTTTAAACTACAAATATCTTTATATAAACAAGTGTTGTAACCACGAACTTTAAGGAGAAATTTTTGACTGAGATATTCTCTTCTAAATTTACTGGGCGGTTCCATTGTCTCAACATAAAGTGGTTCAATAGGGGTAGATCTCATAGCACCCATGCAACACCGCAAAACTGTGTTTATAAAAACATTTATACGGCCTAAAATATTGTTACTAGCGGATCCGTAAAGTACAGAGCCATAATCTATAATGGACCTGATATAAGAACGATAAAATAGAAGACATGTTTCAACATCAGCACCCCACCAAGTTTTTGTAATTGATTTGAGAAAGTTTAGTGCTTTATTACACCTATCAAGCATAAAATCAACATGCAGTTTCCAGGTCAGTTTTGTATCCAAAATCATACCCAAATATTTTATCGACTTACAGAGGGGAAAATAATTATCATTTAATATTATTTGTTCTCTTGAGGTAAGTTATGTCTAGTGAATATACAAATGTTAGACTTGTTGTTTGCCAACTCAAAACCATTTTTTCTAAACCACCTACAGCAATGTTCATGAACACATTCCAATGTGTTTAAGCCGTCATTGTATTTTTTAGATTCAGTATAGATACAGAAGTCATCTGCATATTGTATTGTATTAAATGAAATTTTTTCGATACTAATATTATGAAAATCGGCTGTGTAAAGATTAAATAGAAGTGGACTTAAAACTGAGCCCTGTGGAAGACCCGAACTATTAAAACGTGGTCCAATGAGTTGATTGTTTTCCATCCTAATATATATTTTCCTGTTTAAGTAGAAATTGACAATATTTTGGGCAAGTAGAAAAGGTATTTGGAATTGTTGAATCATTTTTTCTTTTAGCATATCTAAATTAACACTGTCATATGCACCTTCAATATCCAAACATAATAGTGGAACATACGTATTGCGAGAATATGCATTTTGAATGTGAGTTACTACGGTAGCGAGTGCATCCAAAGTACCACATCCTTGTCTGTAACCGAACTGAGAATTTGGAAGTAGTTTTTCTCACTTAACCACCATTCAAGCCTTACTTTTAGTATCCTTTCTAATACTTTGAGAACACAAGACATAAGTGAAATTGGTCTGTATGATTTTGCCAGATTCGGATCCTTCATTGGCTTTAAAATTGGGATTACAATAACTTCTTTAAATTCATCCGTACCTGCAGACATAAATTCGTTAAATATTTCCAATAAAAGATCTTTAGCGATTGGAGGAAGTAGATCAAGCATAGGATACTTAATGTGGTCATAACCAGGACTTGTGCTAGAACGATTATTTAAAACATAGCTTAGTTCTGTCTGTCTAATCGGTTGAACTAAAAAGTGGTTTTTGTCGGTTACTATTTTCTTAGGTTTATTAGGCATAGATATCACTGTTGGAGGAGCAATTATATCAAAAAACTCTTCTATCCAAATATTTTCAAAAGATTTTTTTTTTGTTGGTGATTTTCTGTATAACTTTCTAGCTTGAGTCCAAAGTACTGATGATGGTATTGATTTATTAAGAGAAGAAACCCAATTGACCCAGCTTTGTTTCGCAATACTTTTTAGTTGTTTTTTTGTACTTGCCATGTTTGATTGGCATTTTATATAGTTCTCAAAATTACGTTCTTTTTTATAATTCATGAGTGAATATTGCCGGTTTTTAATAATAGTGTCACATTCAGAATTCCACCAAGGTGGCGGGTTTCGAGTTTTTGGCTTAAAAGGTTTATATTGTGGTATGGCAATGTGAGCAGCATAATTTATACTATTAATTAAATGTTCATATTTGCTCGATGTGTTATTTGGAATTTCAGTATTTTGGTTAAAAAAGTTTTGTACTAAAGAAGTATATAAAGGCCAATAAGCTTTTTTGATGTTCCATTTATTTTTTGGTAATATTTTTTCTGTTTCGGCTTTAATGCAAATTTCCAACTGTATAACAAAATGATTTGATCCTAGCGTGTCTGAAGAGATAGACCATTCAGTCTTACTAACAAGATCCGGACTGCAGAAAGTTACATCAATCATTGAGTAATTCTGGTTAGGTTGAGTTAGTATTGTTGGTTGTCCATTATTTAAAACTGTAAATTCAAGATCATCTGCCATTTTAATCAGCTGTATTCCGATTCCATCATTTGTACTTGAACCCCAAATAGTATGATGGGCATTAAAATCACCTCCTATTATAATTGGTTTTTGTAACTGGGAAAATATATTAATCCAATCATTTATCGTGCATCTTATTTTCGGGGCTCTATATAGTGACATAAAACTAATTTGACTATTTCCATATTTAATTTTTATAGCACATAACTGTATTTCGTTATTGTAATTATTATTTTCAATTTTTAGTTCAGTAAAACAAATTGATTTATTTATCAGTATAGCAACTCCACCATAACCATCCAACCTATCATTACGAACAAGATTATACCCATTAAAATCATATAATACATTTTTTTTAAACCATGTTTCACTAATAAGAGCTATGTCTATTTTGTTAGTTACTAAATAATGCATCATACTATTTTTATTTGAGATAGCAGAACGAGCATTCCACTGCATTATTTTTAACTTAGGTTGACAAGACATTTTTTTATTTAGTATTAATCAGAGTACCCTCCAATACCTGTTCAATATTATTGACTATTAATTGTTTATCTATAGATCGTATATCATCAAAAGTTTGTATACTTTGTAAAAGCTGATATATAAAAGTAGAAAGACTTTCAGTTACATTTCTTTTAATTTCAACGTTTTCATAATTTGGTACAATTCGATTAACAGGTAAAGGTTTATCAGGTCCAAAAACAAAAGGAAACATTGGTTTCTCAGTAGACGACTGTGTAGTTGGTGAATTGACTTTTCTTTTTTTATTTGTTTGAGATTTCGTAATATTTAAATCAGTGTGAGTAAAAACAGAATTTGGCTTGTGTGAAACTTGTTTAGATACCGGAATAATTTTACTAGTTGTAGGCAAACTAGGAAAATCCCTTTCATATTCTGCTAAACATTCAAAGGAGTTGTTACTTACAAAATTTGAAAAGGACTTTTCACAGTAATTACGTGCTTCTACAAAAGATATGTTATGTTCAGCCATTATATTTTTTATTTTTTTCTGTTTTTCATATTGTGGAAATTTATTAGATATCGACAGATGGTTCCTACTTTTACAATGAATACAAAATACAACTTCTCTATTACAATTATGATCTTTTTCTTTAATTTCACTACATTGAATACACCGTTCTTGTGTACTTTTACACTGTTTGGATACATGTCCAAATCTAAGACATTTATAACACTGAACGACTTTTCCAATATACTGTTCAACAGGACAAAATACCTTATTAAAAGAAACATAATTTGGCAGAACGTTGCCTTCAAATGTGATAATTATTGTCTTTTTATCTATGAATTCAACTTTATTATCATTAACAACTTTACGTTTAGTTCTATATATATTAATAACTTTAGAAGATGACTCTATAGTATTTATTAAATAATCTACGTCATACTGAGTATCTACGTCCCGTACTAAACCCTTGATTTCCAACAAATGATTGGGTATGTACGCCTTAAGATTTTCCAATTTTAATGCTTGATTATTTACTAAATTATTTGCTTCCAGTAAAGACTTTAACAAAACCTTGATGCGATTTCTACCTATGCTTTTAATTTCTAAAATATTTGTAAGCTTTAATTTTTTGAATAATATGTGACCAACAGTCATCGGATGTAATCTACCTAAATTTTCAACATTTACTTTTTCAATATAAACCCAAATATTTTTAATATTATACTTATCTGAGCGTAAATTAAAGGTTTTCTTTTCCGGTTCCATGACAGCACCTACACTGTTGACATTTTTTATGGTCATGCTTTGATTATTAGTTATTTTTAAATGGTCCTCACTATTATCTACTAACATTTGCGTCAACGAGGACGTCCCTACACTAGTTTCCCCCATTGGGGGAACAAAATATAAGTTTACAACCGTAAAACACTTGTCGTTTAACTATATGGTCAAAATTAAAATCCTAATTATACATAAAAAGTAAATCACAATACTAATTAGAAAACCGGCTCGTTTATTATGGTTTTTGCACTTAAATTTTAAATCAATACTGTTTAAAATTATTAAAAACTATAATTTTTATCGGAGAACTTTTAAATTCAAATTTTCACTTTGACAGTTATTTGACGTATGCCTATGAAAACTCGAGATAATAAATAGTTAACCAATAGCCCCTTTTATTGACTCCAACCCATCCAAAACATTTATATATATATATATATATATATATATATATAAGAAATACAGGATTTTCGTGACTGTCGATATAAACAAAACCACCAGTTTATTAGGGCTGCAGTCAGAAGGTTGGCCGAGATGTTAGAGAAATACTCTTTTGACTTTTTGTCAAGCTTTCGGAATTGTTTTATTCCTTTTTCAAGACATAGTCGTTGAGATTATTTAAAATAAACTTTGACACTCAACATTAACAACACAAATATAAAATAATGGACAATCCATTCTAAAAATTTTAGTCAGGATAGTAAAACTTAGTTCATTTCATGACATCTTTTGATAGTGTGTTTTAACTCTGATACATAGAGAAACCTATGTATCAGAGTACGTAGTATCGCTTGTAGGAAAATTAAAAAAAATCGATCAAAAAAAAAATTTATTTAGGGGCCAGGGTGCCCGGTTAAATATTTTTTAGAACGGTCCAAGTTCGGTATAGGAATATATAAATACTAGTCACAACTTTTGGCAACTAGCCCTGTAGAAAAATAAAAGAAAAATTTTTCGGCCCGGCCTAGAGACGCTTTCACTTATCCAGCTTTTCAACGTAGTATGTCCTGCATACACATACGTTTCATTAGCATATACAATTGACCTATTTAGGCTTTCATTAGGTTTATTGTTGTCTTAATATTTATTGCATAAACAGGAAATTTGGTTTTGTTGAAATAATAAATTAAATATTAACAAGGGTTGTTACTAAGAATTGATATATCTAATTAAATACATACCATACAAAGGAAAATTATATGTGAGTAGTTTATACATTGTTGACTGTTAATAGTATTAAAACCATTGTCATCTGCTAACTAATCGTCATTCCGAAACGGGATACGGCAAAGCAATGACGTTTAAATGGTCAATGCGGAAAGCCACAAAGCCATTCATTCCCATTTCACATGCATCAATTGATATGGGTAATTAATAAAAGCTGTGAATGTGATATTTATTAAGCAAAGTGTAGATATACTGTACCAAGGTGATTAATTTTAACAGGATAATATTTGAACACTTAATTACTACAATCCTAGCGAGAAATCGGGCCATATTCCTAACAGAAAATTCTGATTTGTACAATTATAGTTTGTATGACAATGTGACAGAAATGTTATAATAGATAAACTTTTCTTCTTCTTAGGGTGTCATCTTTCTAGGGAACATAAGCGATCACCATACTCATGGTGATAAGTTTGTTATTCTTATATTAATCTCGGTTTTGGGCTAACTGTAGCAATTGGTATGCTGTTAAACATGTTCAATGTGGCAAATTTTTCAGACTGTATAGTTTTTTCTACTCTAACCATGGCTTTCCTTTAATTTTATCGCTGAAAATTAGCTAAAGAAACAAACATCTTGGTCCTCTGATTATATTATGTCCAATTCACATATTGATGTTTAATAAAGTTCGTTGACGTCTTATTCTTCGAAGAACTTCTTTGTTTCCGTTGGGAGGCTTAAGTGGGAGGCTTAAACCACATTTTATTAGTATGTTGCTTAAATCAAACCCCACATTTCGACTTGCATGCCGAATTAGCTAAAACTAAACTTCCCGCTCCCATAAATATTTGCACAATCCTTACAAATATTATTGAAAATACAATAAACAGTTTATGCAACTTTATTTCTACCTTCAATATTATATTATAAACTATGATCTTTCTTCTTTCAGTCCTGGGTGCTTCTATTTTATCCGTCGATAGCATTTCTGGTGTGTGCAAAGCTTGGAGGCTACCCACAAGCGAGAAAAGTTTATACCTTTGTTGTGTTGTCTTACTAAAATTTTAGCCTAAAATGAATATAAAAAAATACCAATACAAGTATACATGTAGACTATGTATACCAATAACAAACAAAGGATGAATACAAGTGTATGTAGACACTGATTGCTGAAGCAAGACAAAAAGTGTCTACCCCGAAGTAAACTGGGTAAATTGTCAAAAACACAGCCTCAATTTTACAATTAAAAACAACCCCAAAAATTACCTTAATACACAGCTACTGTCAGAAAATGTCACCACACAGTCGCCGGGTTAAAAATAGTAGTGAATTATATTATTAGACATAATAAATAATCGCCATTTATATTGCGTCTCATCATCATCATCTTTGGCTCGACAATCCTCTGTGGATCTTGGCCTGCTCTAAGATTCGTCGCCATTCTGTTCGGTTTCTGGCAACATGTTGCCATCTTCTGATTTTTAATATCCGTAAGTCGGTTCTAACTCCAGCTAACCACCTAATTCGCGGTCGGCCTTTACTTTTTCTTCCTACAGGTGTTCCTGTGGTTAGCTTTTTAGCAATCGTATTTTCTGGCATTCGTATTATGTGTCCAGCCCATCTAAGTCGCTGTGTTTTAATGAACGTTATGACATCTGGCTCATCAAAGAGCTGATACAATTCAAAATTATATCTTCTGCGCCACTGCCCTTGGTCGTTTATAGCTCCAAATATTTTGCGGAGTATTTTACGCTCAAATATTCCCAAAAGTCTTTCATCTTTCTGCGTTAGAGTCCATGTTTCTGCTCCATATGTGGGGACCGGCCTCAGCAATGTTTTGTATATAATAATTTTAGTTCTTCTTTGAATGTTTCTTGAGTGGAAATGCTTTTGGAGTCCATAGTATGCCCTATTTGTAAGATTTATTCGTCTGTTGATTTCTTCGCTTGTTTTATTGGTAGCAGTCAATAGCGACCCAAGATATGTGAAGTTAACAACACGTCCAAAGGTATGACTTCCAAAGACTGTTTCTCGTTCCTTATTTGCTATCGGATCCTTTGTAACCAACATGTACTTGGTTTTGTCTTCGTTGATGACTAGACCGACCTGTTTCGCCGCTGTTTCCCATTCTAGGACATATTGCTCAACATCTCGCTTGCTACGCCCTATTATGTCGATGTCATCAGCATATGCTAAGATTTGTATCGATCTATTGTAAATAGTACCGCCGTCCCTAATTCGTGTATCTCGGACTGCCTTTTCTAAGGCAATATTAAATAGGAGGCAAGCCAGAGCATCCCCTTGTCTGAGTCCATACTTTATCTCAAAGGATCTAGAATTCTCTCCCTGTATTCTAACAGTGGCTTCTAAGTTAGACATTGTCACTCTCGTTAGTCGGATAAGTTTCTCTGGTATACCAAACTTATGCATTGATTGGTATAGCACTGTTCTCTTGACACGATATAAATCGATTAATACTAAATATATAATATTTTTATCGAGTCTCCGTTTTTGGTTGTTTTTAACATACTTTAAATAATATTCAATATTGCGTATTAAGTAAATACCTTCAAATTTATTATAAAACAAAAATATAAATTATTGCGACATTTTCTTTTGTATGTATTATTTAATGTTAACCCAATATTTATTGCTACCATCTATATATTTCTATTGAAAGATCTTAGCTTAAAATTATTAACAGAAACATATTTAAAGAACCTGTCTACATCCATTCCCTTCGTTTATACAACTTAAATGAATTAAAAATACCAACAAAATCCTCTTGCTTTCACTTCATCCTGCCGAGTCCTAATTGTCCTTAAAACTCATCTCAATCTCATTATCAATATATTGGATGATCCCTGCGTAGAGTAAATGTTTGGGAGCATTAAGTTGAAGGTAGAATGTCAACAGCACAGCACGATGCCTTTTCTCATGAGATTCGACCGTAATTTAGAAAAGGTCTCAACAGTTGGAGTTTTCCTGTCCCTATTCAATGATGGAGGATATAATTATGTTGAGGTTTGGTTCCGCACGCTATAATGTTAAGGTATTACTAAAATTTTTACCGTTAACAAAAAACTTCGAAAAATTTAGTTTTGTCTTTTAAATAATGTTTTTTCTCATTACATTCAATACATTATGTTTAACTTATAAAATGTAAAGTGTATATATTTTACGCTCCTGCTCTTATATCAAAAATTAAAATGTATCATAAAAGAAATGAAAAGTAAAGAAAGAAAAAGTAAAAATAATTCCAATTCTATGAAATTAGTTGGAGGATAAATCTGACAATCAACACAGATCACAATACTGACATTGAGGAATAAATTGAAGAAAATAGTTCCAATGAAAATCTCGATGAAAATGGCCCTCTTCACAAAATTCTTTATTTTCTTGGAAAAAATAATATCAGATGGAATAAGCATGTTTCCTCCCGAATAGCTGTACGTACCCGTGCCAATATTATGTAACGCTGGACCTGCCTGGCGTGGGAGGAGTTTCAAAACAAAAAACAAAAGCCCTCGAAATTTGGAGTTTATTATTACACCGGTTTTATTGAAAATTAGCGTCGATAATACTTATGAAATACTAAAAAAAAGACCCAGATCTATAAACAGCTCGCCCAATAGAGGTAACTGAGCTAAAGGCATTTCTGAGACGTTTGTATATAGCAGCTGCGAACAAGAGTAACCACCAAAATGCTGCTGATCTTTTTAGGACCAATGGGATGTCAATGGAGATATACCGATTGATAATGTCCCTAGAGAGGTTTAGGTTTCTATTAAAAAATTTACATTTTGATGATTAAACTACCCGAGAAGAGCGCCAAAAACTTTAAAAACTAGTTGCAATAAAGAAATTTTTTGACATACACGCTTCAAAATAATCTAAGGAACAAAAACAAAATGCGAGATTACGGAAGGATTTCAAATAATTTATTTTATTTATTTTTAATAAAAAGATATAAACAAGTGCCTTGAATATAAAATAAACATTTTTTCTTAGAATTATCGCAATAGCTCTTAAGAAAATTAAAAGAGATCTCCACAAGTTAAGAAAAGGTAACAAAAAAAAACTAATTTATTGCCCCTTAACTTCCAACAAACAAGTGTTTAGGTTAAGTTAGTATAGTGTATGACCTCTACGGTTGTTGATTACAGTCCTACATCTGTAAGACAAACTCATGATCAGATGGTCAATTGCTACGATATTCTGTTCCACTCCATTGAAAGGCCCTCAAACAGTTGCTGTCTTGTATTGAACGCAATATTTTGTTGTAAAATGCGTCTCCTGAATATCTTCCATGTATGCTCAATTGGGTTTAAATCTGATACTTGTGTAGGCCATGGTAAAACATCAATATCAGTATCTTCAAGGAATTTTCGTACGACCCTGGAAGTATGCAGACGCTTATTTTGGTGCATGAATTAAAATTGGGGACCAGCTTGTTGTACAAAGGGTACACGAGTAGGTTCAAGAATAACATCGCGGTAGTGTGTTGCATATGGAAACCTTTCTAGATAAACGAGATTGGTTCTTCCACCAAGATTAATGCCACCCCATATCATTAGACAGTCACCTTGCTGTCTACGAAGCTCCAGCATAGTGGCCAATCATTAGGCATTGCCAGATTGTCTTCATATTGCATATCCAAGTCGGGACCCATATGTGAACGAAGTAGAAGCCTACTAACATATAACTCAATTTGCGTGTTCTTGTGCCCACTGAAGTCAATGAGTGTGATTTCCTCTGGATAACACAGGCACTCTCACAGGTTTTTCAGCGTTTAACCTTACTTCATGCAGTCTATTTCTGATGGTTTGGTCACTTATAAACACTCGACGGGTCTCTTGCAGCCTCGTTTGTAATTCTGATACAGTTACAGTGCGATCTCGTAAAGCCTGCAACCTAATAAAACGGTCTTCAATCTGGTTGGTTATCCTTGTACGGTCTGTATGACGTTTAACAATATCACCAGTTTCTTGGCGCCTTAACTACAAACGATTAATGACACTTCTGTTCATGTGGAGGACCTCAGCAACTTATCTTTGATTTCTGCAAGCTTGAAGCATATCGCTACTACGTTTTGCAATTTAAATAATGTTTCCCCATTATTGACTATTGCAAAACTAAATAAAAATCCACATTGGCATCTAAAATCAAGTACCAATAAAGTAATATTACTATATATCTTATAGCCAAAAACGCATATTAAAGTTTTGTTAAATTTTTTATAACTATTCTTATCAGCATTATCGTCCAAGTGGGTACAATAATGGACAAAACAACAAAATAGATTAAAAACATAAATGTTTGTATTTGCAGCTAACACTTATTTAAAGCTATTTATGTGTCCACTAGATTATTTCGATGTGTGTATTTGCTACTCAGGTATCAAAACATTATTCAGTGTTCCATTTTACAACGGTAGACGAAGTAGTGTTGTTAGGATTTCATGGATGTGGGTTTCTGGTTTATATGCCCAACAAAGCATGGAAATATGGCATAAAAGTATATGATCTTGTAGTCGCGAAAATGTTTTATACATCGTCAATGAAATAATACGTTAATATGCAGCCAAACAACGGACTTTATAAAAAAGATAATGCTAACATTGCCTTGCTTCTTCGTTTGTGCAAACCTATAAGAAGTACAAAACTACGGAAAAATTTTTAACCGCTGTAAATATAGCAACTAAACTTCTGAATGATTATCAGCTAACAATAATAGGTACAATGAGAAAAATAAGCGAGAGATCTCGCCAGAATTTGTTAATATACGTCGCTATGTAAAAACAAGTATGTTCGGCTCCAAAAGAATTCAACTCTTGTATCCTATATTCCGCGAAGTAATAAAAATATTTTACTGCTTTCGACTATGCATTTTTAAAATCAAATTGATAAAGAAACTCAAAAGCCGGAAATCATCAGAGAATATAATAGAACTAAAGAGGGAATAGACGTCGTGGATAAGCTATCAGTTTCTTATAACTGCTCTAGACCTACCTGCTGCTGACCACTGGTTTTGTTTTGTGGTGCAATGAATGTGGAAAAATGTTTTCATAATTTACAAATGCAATAATGTAGAAGATAAAACACCTAGAAAGATTTTTTTTGGAAAACTTGGTTATGATTTGCTAAACGATAATATAAAACGATGACTTCTACTGAGGACTCGGAACAGACAGAACATTGGTTATTCTTAAAAAAGATATTGATCTTCGATCAATACTTTCAGAAATATTGGGCATGCAAATTGATTATCATGACAATAGAGAAGTCACACGGGGAAGGTGTAGTTACTGCCCAAGTAAAAAAAATCGAAAAACACACACGGGCCCCAAAAATACGTGTTTGGGGCATTTATTACCCATCTGTAAAGAATGCACCCTCCAGGATTATAGCACAGAGATCGAAGACTAGGTTTATAGACATCTAAGTTTAGGTGAAAATATTTACATGTTTATATTAATTTGCTTAAATTATTTTAATAATTTATACATAGAAATAAGTTGCTTTGTTTATCAACTTGTTTTTTTTAATTTTGCTTATAAAGTATATTAAAACCAAAAAGACAGATCTGGATCATTATGTAAATACTTGCAGATATAACCAAATTTTGCGTTTGGTCGGAGTTAAGTTCTAATTTGTTTGCAGCAAACCATGTACTAGATGTAGTAGAAAATGAACTTTGATCAGATAAAAGGCATATATCGAGCACAGTTTAATTAAATCTTGCCCAAGTACTTTCGATCCCTAGATCATCTTCAGGGGCATCTGAAATAAGCCAAGAAACGTTTTTTTATAACCAAAGAAATTGATTAACTTCGATAAAAACTCGAAGTTTTATGGTTGAAAAAAGGTTTTTTATATGATTAACGTTTATAGACTTACTTCGTCAATTGTGGCCTATCCGGCAAGAACAAGATGTCATAAACATATAATTGTACATTACACTACACTACAAATAGACAAACAAACACTTTAAAATAATTTAAGGAGGGCTACATTGCTTGAAGAAGTCGGAGACAGAATGGCTCCTGATCTAACGGAAATGTTGGGGTGACATGTGACAAATGACAACTTGGATGAGCAGTCACAATCATAGATATGTGATCTGCACCTTTTACAATTCTATGAAACTAAGTATTGACCAAAAGTCCAACTGACACTACTATAGGAGGTCACTGATGAAATATAAAATTATATAGAATATTTTTAAGTAGATTGAATAATCCAGATCTCACACTCAAACATGTCTGTAATAATTAAGGTGTTAGTTTGAGAGCAACTGAAATAGACGAAAAGTAAGAATGCAAGAAGCGGACTAAACAATATGTTAAACAGTGGGTGGTTGACTACAATAAAATGGTCTACCAAGCACTATCTGTAATATAGAAAGGAAGAGATCTGACTATGTAATTAAAATACTAATAATTGAAAATCAAAATGGAAAGCAAAATATATAAATGGGGTGTAATCCAAGTAGTTCAGTTGAACCCACAGTCAATGGTATAACTATAAAATTACTATGGATGTGCTCAGTGCAGGAAGTCTAAACAGTTGAGCTGGGTCCCCCACGAGGTGAAGCTGTAATAAAGTTTTTAAAAATAGGTTTAAATTTAGTACAATTTAAATTAATTTGAGTATTAAGACAGTGAGAGTTTTCATTCGTTTCCCTTGTAATTTCCAAATCTTCCAATAAATCCAACTCCATATAGTTTTTCTTTCTACTAATGTCATGTAAGATAGATGAACCAGTGTTGATGTTAAAATTGTGTTTACTGGATAATAAGTGTTGACCAAAACTTGAAGAGTTTGGTCTTTTCAAATGTTCTGAAACTCTAGTGGATAACTTTCTAATGGTTCTACCTACATAAGAGGCATCACAATCATCACATTTTAATTTGTAAATACCACTTTTGTCAAGTGTGTTCATCCTATCTTTGGTGTTGATTAAGAAGGAACCTAAGGTGTTGTGTGACTTGAAGGAAATTTTGATGTTATCGATTGTAGAAGTAAAAAGTTTAGATATTTTATTGGAAATGCTGCTAATGTAGGTGAAGGAGAAATATCTGGTGTTATTTGAAGCAGTAGGTTGAAGAAAACATTGTGATGAATATGCAAGCTTTTCTGCAATTTTTAGTTTAGCTCTATTTAGAAGCTTATAGATAATGTTAGGATCATAACCATTATTGAAAGCAATTTGTTTAAGAGTGTTAAGTTCTGAATTAAAATTATCATTAGAAAGTGGAAATTTGAGTAACCTATGAATGTAACTGTTGAAAGCAGCCATTTTATGTTGGGTTGGATGATTAGATGTATCATGTATAACATGATCTGTTTGGGTAGGTTTTCTGTAAATATTGTACTCTAAAGAATCTTTATTACGGGAAATAGTCATATCCAAGAAGTTCAACTTTTTATCAGATTCTGGTTCCAGAGTAAAAGAGATGTTGGGATGGAGGTTATTAAGATCATCCAGAATCTGTAAAGCATCATCTTGGGTTCCCTGTATGAGAGCTATACAATCATCAACATACCTTGACCAAAAAACTATTTTGTTGTTGTTGTTAACAAACTTCTGTTCTAAGCTGTCTAAGAAAATGTCAGCCAGAAAAGGTGATAGTGGAGATCCCATTGCTAAACCTGTTGGTTGTTTGTATATTTTTTGATTGAATTGAAAGAAGTCCTGATCCAGACAGAATTTAAGTATAGTTAAGATAGCATCTTTGTCTTTTGCTGATATGTTGCAATTGTCTAGAAGATTGTGTACTAAAGGTAATGTTTCATCTCTTGGTACAGAAGTAAACAGATTGGAAACATCAAAAGAAACTAAATAAAAACCCTCTTCTATCCTAATGTTATTTAACCGTTCTATTAGATCTAAAGAATTTTTGATGGAAAACTTAGGTTTAAAATTAGTGATAGACTGAATTGTGTTGTAAATAAACTCTGATAAAATAGAAACTGGAGTATTACAAAAACTTACTACCGGCCTTATGGGACAATTGTGTTTATGGATTTTAGGAAGTCCATATAACCTAGGTGTTATAGGATTAGATACAATTAACTTTCTGTTGTTAAATTTAGTAATAGTATCATTAAACAATTTGACCATTGCTTTTGTTTTATTAATAAAGGTGTTAAGTGGATTTTTTTCCAAAACTACAAAACTGTTATCTGAAAGAAAAGATTCTACTTTCTCTATGTATTGAGTTTGTTCTAAGATTACAACACAATTACCCTTATCAGCCTTGCTGAGTACAAGAGAATCTCTATAAATTTTTTGTTTAATTGATTTTAGCAAATCCTTTTGTTTTTTAAAATTATGGTGATTTCTATGAAAATTGCGTTTGTACTTACATTGTTGTTGTTGAAGTAAGCTAATGCAAGAGTTTCTCAAATATTGTTTAGTATCAGCATTGTTAGTCATACCTTCTATTAGAGTGTCCAGCTCTACCGCAAATCCTCCCAGCACTGAGTCACTTAACCTAAAATTCTGACAAGAAAACTTAAGGCCTAATCCTAAAAAATACAGTTCATCCTCTGAAAAGTTAGTGTTACTTAGATTTAAGACTCTAGGATGAAATTGATGATCTGAAAACTTATGCAAAAGTGTTGAGGTGCTTCTCTGTTGTTTTTGCAAAATCAAACGGTTTAATTTGTTGGTAAGATTTCTCTTCTTGGTGGATTGTAAGCGAGAGACCTCATCTTCTATGTTGTTAAAGGAGTCGTTGACTAGAAACCAAGGATGTTGTTGCAAAATTTGATCATAAGTAATTTTAAGATTGACGTTAATATGGTGAAGTTTGGTATAGTGCTTCTTAAGTTCTCTTTTCAGGATCTTTTTCTCCAAAATCTGTTTTTCTTTATCGGGTACATTTTTTGATGTTTTGACCTTAGCAAAAGTAGGAGTGACTTGATGTGAAATGCACTGTCTAACGAACCAAATGTTCAAGAATATGATCATTCTCTTGCAGGATAGTCTTCTATAAGTATCAACCAAGACTGCCATAGTCAATAAATAAATATAAGGTTGAATGCTCGAATAAATGAACTTTGATCAGATAAAAGGCATATATCGAGCACAGTTTAATTAAATCTTGCCCAAGTACTTTCGATCCCTAGATCATCTTCAGGGGCATCTGAAATAAGCCAAGAAACGTTTTTTTATAACCAAAGAAATTGATTAACTTCGATAAAAACTCGAAGTTTTATGGTTGAAAAAAGGTTTTTTATATGATTAACGTTTATAGACTTACTTCGTCAATTGTGGCCTATCCGGCAAGAACAAGATGTCATAAACATATAATTGTACATTACACTACACTACAAATAGACAAACAAACACTTTAAAATAATTTAAGGAGGGCTACATTGCTTGAAGAAGTCGGAGACAGAATGGCTCCTGATCTAACGGAAATGTTGGGGTGACATGTGACAAATGACAACTTGGATGAGCAGTCACAATCATAGATATGTGATCTGCACCTTTTACAATTCTATGAAACTAAGTATTGACCAAAAGTCCAACTGACACTACTATAGGAGGTCACTGATGAAATATAAAATTATATAGAATATTTTTAAGTAGATTGAATAATCCAGATCTCACACTCAAACATGTCTGTAATAATTAAGGTGTTAGTTTGAGAGCAACTGAAATAGACGAAAAGTAAGAATGCAAGAAGCGGACTAAACAATATGTTAAACAGTGGGTGGTTGACTACAATAAGTCAAGTGTAGTAGAAAATTCCTGATAAGACATTTTTGATTCATCATTATTTTTTTCTGATATAACTTATGTCGTATCATCTGCGAATTGTACGGATTTGTACGGAGATATGAATTTGGGCAAATAGTTGACATAACTAAAAAAACAAAAGTGGTCCTAATTTAATTTGTGGAGCAAAATGTGGTGTTAAACCTAGTCAAAAGCCTTTGACAAGTCGCAAAGAGAAATTGCTATGCGATTGCCGCGTTCAAGATCCTCAATCACCTCGCTCACAACATTAAATACCACGTTCGTAGTACAACGAGCATTTCTGAATCTATACTGTGAGGTGCTTAAGTAATTGTTTGACTTAAAATAAGAATACAATTGCTGTTTGATAACCTTTTCAATGACTTTCCCAAAAGTAAAAGTAATGCTTATGCGTATGCCTTATTTCGTCCGGAGGTAGATCAGGTTGTACCGAACTATATAGTGTTTTTTTTCTTTTAAATTTACTATTTTCCAACAGTCTCTAGGTTTATTATAGGAATTAGTAATAAAATCACAGTAAGCTGATTTTTTAGCATTTTGGAATCGCTGGTTATATTCAAATTTTTGTTGTTTATATACTTTGAACAAATCAGGATCCTAAGTGCCATCTGCACAGTAAAATTCACCTGTTATTGCTTTCATAGTAAATCATGAAGAAAAAACACAAAACAACCTCATAATACTATCTCGACATGGTAAGAATCTGGTCTTACATTTGATTTACTCTCAATAAACACCAAACTCTGCTTTTATATGTTTATTATTTAATAACATATATAATGTAGCCTCGATATGTTACTAACTTACTAATAGTGGTATTTCCCTTTTATCAACTTCCTCTTTTAATATGGATAACCAGATCATACTGCATTCTGTCGAGGAATTTGCGACACAGTTGGTATCAATTGGCACAATTAGAGTTTTTTCCATCTGTTTCTTTTAGGACTATACTTGAATCTTTTTCTAAAGATATTTTCTTGTGGCATTTTAAAGTAATTACTATTTAAATGGGAATAAGCCACAATTAAAAGTTAAAGTACGTTTATTGACGTTTCAATTTCCACTTCCGGAATCAAAAGTGGAAATTGAAACGTCAATAAACGTACTTTAACCTTTAATTGTGGCTTATTCCCATTTAAATAGTAATTATACTTAAATTATTCCATTGAACCTTATGTTCACTAATCATTGCACTTCATTGTGAAACTTATCAAATGAGACTCATTCCAATTGAGATATCCATTTCGATTTGCAATTTTGTATAATATGAAACAAATAATGAGGGTTTTGTTTTTGGTTTTAGTTATTAGTTATTTAAGCAAAACTTATCATTTGCTTTTATTATATTTTAAAATATTTTGTTTTAATGTTTTAAAAGGAGTTTTTGGGATAATGTTTATGCATAGGCAAGTCTATTCCTTACATCTATTTGATGGTGTATGATCATACAGGTAGTCGCAGTTGGCATGTCTTAATATATAGAGGTTTTAATATTAATAATATTTACGGTTTAATTGCTTACCTATATTCTTTATAATTTTGGTCTAACACATATTATTTTCACCCGAATCGTGAATACCTAATAATAAAATATTAAGCGATCTAAAAATTATAAAAACTGATTCCACCCATTTTACAACATTAAAATGTGAAAACCTTGAATTATCCATGTCTGTCTGTCCTTTCGTAAACACCTCTTTCATAGATACAATTGCCATTGTCAATCTGACTAACCCAATCTGACTAAACTGATCTAACTTGAAAATGGCAAGTATGATCTTGCCGAAACGTTGACAAAACAATGGTTTTTCTACAAACCAAAACTATTCAACGCGGAGTCAAACCCGGAAAACCACAAACATCATATACTTTTAAATCATTTCCATTTGACGTTTATTCCTTGGGTACTTTATTTCCTAGTAATTTACTTAATGTTAATCTTTAAACAAATTCCCTAAGTTAAGGAGATTTTTGAGTATTAAAGAAAAACTTTAAACACAAAAACCGTATGGCCAAAAAAAGGAATAGATTTGCGTATTCAATTAGTACCAAAATCTTTACGTTAACAGATCAAGGAATAAAGACACTGTTTTTAGGTTCCTTTACTTTGTTATATTAATATCACTATCAAAAATCTCTAAAAAACAAAAGAAATAAAAGAAAAGTAGTTCCAATTAAAATTAATTTTATTAAGAAATTTAAGATGTCGACAATTCTGACGGATGAATGACGAATATAAATTAAAACCACTATCAAAGTATTAGTTCTTTTTAGCAACAAAAATCGATATGCATGTATGACTCGTGGCATTTAATCCTGTTAATATAATCGAGTTTCTTAATACGGATGTTCAGTTCATGAGTAATTTACATCTATTACAGGATCTTTAAAATTAAAATAGTAAAAACAATTTTCTTTTTCAGGTTAGTGCTTAGTACACAATAACTATTTGGGTAAGTTTAAATTAATTATGTCTTTAAATAGCTTACACATAAATATTATTGCGTACATATTAGGCCATTAAATAAAGCTGAAAAAATGGCAAAACCTCGCAATTTTTCGTTCAGTATTAATTTGTACAAAAACTTGGGATTAGGTTGATTTAACCCTTAAGTTCATCTTCTTTATTGAGCCGTTGTACGCTTTTGGTCTTTAAGGGTGAAAACTACTCCTAATTGTATTTTACTAACATTTTAAATTTTAATATGGTCAACATTTGGTTTTATTAGTTAAATAATGATTAGTTTATGCTTTAGGATATAATATTATAATATTTTAACCATGAAAAACATCCTTGTTGGGGCTATATATAAAAAAATTCTTTATTTCAACAGAATGATTTCGGTTTGCACCAATTTGCATAAAAATTTGAGATTAGGATCGTCTTACCCTGTACTTCATATTCTCTGTCATGCTCAAATGCGTTGATTATTTTTAGTGGTGTAAACTACCCCTTATTGTCAAAAATTACAATTTTTATAAGCAATTTAATAGATTTATACAGAAAAAAGAAGAATTACGTATAAAAACATATATTTACACAAAAATACGAATTTAAAAATACAAATACAAATAGTTTTTTAGTCATCTTCATCAAGATCGATGCCATCTTCGTTTGCTTCTATAACTAGTGGACTATTGTTGCAACCTTTCCCTGAGCTCATAGAACAAGTGGGGTTGCAGTATAACCCCAAGTTTCTGCACCCGCATGAAACGTAACACCCTTTTTTCCATTGGAAAAAAATCATTGTCAAATGTTCATCGAGTGCAGGTCGATTGTTTATGCGCACGGGATGTATATAATCTTTAAAATACCACCCCCACTCCGTTGCTGGGATGTTTTCATTTTCAAGCCACTGTTGGATTTGGTAGTAGCATATTTTTCTGTGCTCGTCTAAGGCATCAACAGAAGGGTAGAAGAGAAAATAGTTTGACTGCACTATTTTTGTTGTGGCTTTAATGAAATATTCATACCGTAAAGAAAAGCTTTAAAATCTTTTATTTTTTCAAGTTATTGAGTTGCATGTCTTTGGCGACTCCGCCAAATTACACCATTATTGCGCAGTATCTACCGACGTTTAAAATTTCTTCGAGATTGGCGTACTATTGTAAATAATCTCTGTTCTCTCGCGTCGGGTCTTTTTTCCAAAATGTAAAAAAAAATTTCTGACCCTTATAAAAAAAGCTAATACGGTATCGCATCCAGTAAAAGTATGAGAAAAAGCTATTCATTTTGCACCATATGGGTAGCGTATTTCAAAATGTACTTCTAAAACTTCTCTACATCTTGGCAGGAGAATTTTGTTTGCCAAGATTGAGAAACTAAAGTTTGGAACATATTGTAACGTATTATAGCCGAAAAACCGGTTCTGAGGTATTATGTACATTGAAAATGCTCTATTACAGTCCCAAGCGGACTATTCGAATTTTTCAAAAAAATTCGTTTTATAAACATAACTCCTTTATTTTTGGCGATAAAAAATTTTCCAAAATGATTTTGTAAATTTTTTTGAAGAGCTCTAAGACTATGTAAATTAAATTTCGTAAGATCCCTTAATTTTTAAGTGAGGTGAGTTTAAAGGGATCGAATAAGGGGGTGTTTGCTCGTAAATAGAGGTTTTGAACAGCTATACCTCGCTATATATTTACTTTAAAGAAAATATATGCACAGGATGATTTTATTTATTAAAAAAGCTATAATTTAGTACTTTATTATTTTTTTTGTATCTCCAGTATTTTCGGAGATATTTTGAAGAAGATGGTTAAAAAACCATATACAAAACCCTTATACAACCAGTGTTGACATATGGGTCAGAGACATGGACCATTTCCAAGGCAGATGAAAATCTGCTTATATTTGAACGAAGGATCCTGAGAAGAATATTTGGTGGCATCTGTGAAAATGGTGTTTAAAGAAGGAGGTACAACTACGAGATATAAACATATATTTGGTGGTAAAGACGTAGTATCCTTTATAAAAATAAGAAGACTAAGATGGGCAGGACATCTGGCAAGATCACAGCAGAACAACCCTCCTAGAAGAATCCTTATGTCACAACCTGTGGGAAGTAGAAGTAGGGGTAGACCAAAACTCAGATGGAGGGATGGTTTAGATGAGGATGGTAGACAAATAGGCGCAGCAAACTGGCAACAGTTGGCAATGGATAGAACTGACTGGTGTAACAGACTTGGGAAGGTCGAGGCTCTTTTATAGGGCTGTAGCACCAATGATGATGATGATGATGATGATGAGATGGTTAAAAATACGAAATTGCTAAAATTCAATTTATCTTTAAACTCCAATTTTTCCAAAATTAGGCATTTTTCATAAGTCCAGCTTCTTGTCTGTATTGATAATACTTATACAAAAGAAATTATAGAAGGGTGAAGATCAATTTTAATTAGGAAGGTAGTTAGGGGGTTGTTTTCACAAATTTTTTCGTAGATAAAAGAAGGTACCGAACTTTTTTTGGTCATAAGTCGCTCAATTTTTATGCTAGAAACTTTTTTTTCTAGGTCTAATTGTATACTTGAAAAAAGATTCTATATGCATCCATCAAAAAGTGCAAAGTTTGCCCGTTATTTGGCTTTGAATATTTCAGATTATGCATTGGAGGAGAAAAGCTAACCTTTAACATGCCGTATCTCGGTTTGTATTCGTCGTAGAAAAATTATCAAACAAAAGGATTTTGTTTGTGTTTCTAAAAGATACAATTTTAATGTTCACAGTTTTTTTAATTAAATGCATATGTTTTGAGTTATTTTAAAAAACCCTCTAAAAAGTTGTTTTTTTCGTCAATAACTTGAAAAATATTGCCCCCCCCCCCTAAAGGTTGATTAATAAAATTGGAGCAGCTTGCCATGTAATGCCATTTGCTATCCCCACTGGACTATTTTTAAGCTTGTGGTATAAAAAAATGCGTTTTATAAATAACTTTCCATTCAAAACACTATTTAGAATAATTTTAGGTGAAACCTACCTTTATTCGACGTAACAACTTGCAAAAATACAGAAAAACAATAAAGCTCGTATTGCAACCTTTACTGCCAACGTAAATATGAAAAATAAATAAACAAAAGACGATGAAACTGGTAATAAATGTCCAACACAATTATGTATCATTGCAAACAAGTTTAAAGATCGTGGCATATTATCGTGCACGTTGCGTTTCCAGTACATAGCGTTTCCGAAAAATATAATTTAAATGGTTTTAAATATGAACAACGCACACTGTCCGGAACATTGCGTTTCAGACACTTAACGTTTCCGTTTAGTATATTCGAAAACAATATTTTACTGATGCCGATGGCTGAGTAATGAGTCGTAACCGGTTTGTAAGGATAATGTTAATTAGATACCTGTCGTTTTCCCCTTGTTGTTTATTTAGGTCTTTGTTTGATTTTAATACAGAGTATTAAAAAAAAATAATTTTCGAGGCTATTTTGTCATTTATACATGTGTTTTTAGTGCTTTGTGACAATTAATCACGGAAGTGATAAACAATAAGGAATTTAATAATAATTAATAGGTTTAACAATTATTTTAGAATGAATAGGATTCAGTTTAAATATGTTTTAAATTTAATTTCACCTTCAGTTAAAAAACAAAATACTACATTTACCGAAGCCATACATATCAAACCAAAAAGTATTTTTAAAAAGAAGAGGTATCACTTCCGTACAAAAGTCCTAATTGTTTATCACTTCCATGATTAATTGTCACAAAGCAATAAAAACACATGCATAAATGACAAAATAGCCTCGAAAATTAATTTTTTAAATACTCTGTATCAAAATCAAACAAGTTCCTAAATAAACAACAAGGGGAGAACGACGGACATCTAATGCACATTATCCTTACCAACCGGTTACGACCTATGTTCCGGACAGTGTGCGTTGTTCATATTTAAAACCATTTAAATTATATTTTTCGGAAATTACACGCTATGTGCTAGAAACGCAACGTACACGATAATATGCCACGACCTTTAATTTTGATTTATATTTCACGTGTTAATCAGATCCACACAATTGTGACGTCCTGGAGCATAAAGGTTGAGTAAGTGTTTACAGATTCAGCATGGTTAAGTTTCGAGGAGTTGTACTAAGCACATTACTTCACTACAGTTTAACTTTGTCTTAAAAGAGACAAAATTTGTAATATTTTTTGGTTTTCTGTTTACAATAAAAATCTACTTATATAATTTTACATCACACGTGGATAAGTTATATGTCAGCAATTAAGATCTGAACTACCTGGAAAAAATTGTATAGCTAGTAACCGAAAAGCGTAAACCAAATACAGTGAACGGCTAAATTATGGAATATTATCATTATTTTGAGAACCGTCGAGTTTTGAGGGAAATCCCGAAACAGGTCGATTTTTGTTATAAAATACCAATGTTATAACGTACATGGATTAGGGATGATGTCACCGGTGCAGGTGTAGTGACGTAATCGTTAATTTTTTAAAATAGAAATCAATATAACGCGACAGCTCATTTAAACGAGAATTTAATTCTCTATTTACCGACATTACATTTTTAACTAAAATATTTTTTAAGGGTACCAAAACAATTTTTTTTAATATAAATTCAACTAAATTTAATTTTAATTTATAATTTTATAAATTTTATAGATTTAATTAATAATGTAACTTAACGTAACCAAATTATGCATAATAAGTATTTTAAATTAAATGTTCGAAATAATATCCATCGGTTTCTTGACAATATGCGAATCTACGGACACATTAATCAAGTACATTGCGGATGACTTCTGGAGTAATTAGACTCATTTCATGCCTTATTCTTTCTTTCAAGTCCTGTAAGTTTTGGGGTCTATTGACATAAACTTTTGATTTTATGTAACCCCACAGGAAAAAGTCTAGAGGTGTTAGATCTGGTGACCTTGCTGGCCACTCCATAAAACCTCGTCTTCCGATCCACCTCCTGGGAAAGCAATGATTTAAAAATTGACGTACTTCACGTGCGTAATGCGAAGGGGCTCCATCTGGTTGAAGCCAGATATTTTCACTAGGTAAATTTGGATTATTGGCGTTTGGATACATGTTAGGAAGGACAGGTATAAGTTGATTTCCCAAAAAACTTAAATAACGTTCTCCTGTTAGATTTTCTTCAAAGAAAAAAGGGCCAATGATTCTGTCATTAATGATCCCTGCCCATACATTTACTTTCTGAGGATATTGCGTGTGTGACTCAGTCATCCAATGGGTTTTCTTACTCCAATTCCTGCAATTTAGACGATTCACGGTACCATGTATAAAAAATGTGGTTCATCGGAAAAAATAATTTGATTGATGAAATGTGGATTGCGGATACATAAATCCTGCATAATTTCAGAACATTGAAGCCGTTCGATCGGGATCGTTGTTGTTTAATTCCTGATGTAGTTGAATTTTGTAGAGATGGTATTTTTATTTTTTTAAGATACGTAATACCGATCGTTGGGAAACTCCTAAATATTCATCCATTTGTGTTGAACTACTGTGACGATTGTCATGTACATTTAATATCAAGTTTCACATTGTCTTCAATTTTAGGACGCCCAGCGTTTGGAATATGTTTAACGTGCCCAGTTTCTCCAAATTTTCGGACTATTTTACTTACTGTTGATTGGCTGATGGGTCTGTCTGGATATTTTGCGTTGAATAAATTGCATAACTCGTTCTGTTTTCTTGTTTTACCTCCGCATCCGCTAGGAATTAATATTTTTATGTGTTATGTTTCATTTAGGTGAGCCATAATTTAAAATTCAAAAGTAAAAATTGCAATTGACAACTGATGACAATTCACAAAATCAAAACATTTACGTCAATAAATATTACAGTAACTATGCCACTATCACTTGCTTGAATTAACATTTGACAAAAAGTTTCAGTGTTTATGAGATACCTTTTTGTGTCCATTATTATTTTTACTTATTTTTGCTTTTTTAAGGATGTACTTCAGAAAGTCATGGCAGGAACCGATGGATGGCATTTCGAACATTTAATTAAAATAATTGTTATGCATAATTTGATTACTTTAAAGTACATTATGAATTAAATCATAAGTTGTAATTAAGTTGAATTTAAATTAAAAAAAAATTGTTTTTGTACCCTTAAAAAATATTTTAGTTAAAAATGTAATGTCGTTAAATAGAGAATTAAATTCTCCTTCAAATGAGGTGTCGCATTATATAAAATTAATGGTTATATATTATTACACCCACACCGGTGACGTCATCCCTACTCCATGTACGTTGTAAGATGAGTATTTTATAACAAAAATCGACCTGTTTCGGGATTTCCCTCAAAACTCGACGGTTCTCGAAATAATGATAATATTCCATAATTTAGCCGTTCACTGTATAATAATTACACAACTTACTGCAGATAAGACAGATAATAATGATTATTATTTATTTTAAAAACCTAAAACCTACTAAATATATTATAATTCTAATAAAACAAATTTATCTAATCAGAAAGATGGCGAAGTTAACTCGACACATTTATGTAAAAGTTTTAATATCCCATCTCCGTAAACCTAACGGGATGGCACTAATTCATTGCAGAACGTCAACATCATGAATTATTTTCGCAAACTACCACTAGTTACTTGAGGGGAAGTTGTTATGGAATTAAAACAATTTTATTACAATACAGGGACTAAAACTAGACCTAACAACAACGAAAATTTTAAAGAGATTACAAAAAGGCTACAAAATAAACGAACAACTTTAATCAGTGTTTTTTTTCAGCGAAGCTGTGTACCACATTTACGAAAACCACACTTTATAAAGGTTTGAAAAACTGGTAACGAATCGATTCTAGTAAAGATAGCAAATTTATTTTGCTATCGTTAATTATTTCTAACTAATGTTATCATAAACTGGGTCTTTTTAAGTTATTTTTCAACATACCTCGGTTAACGTATTTTTAATGTAATTAAAAACTATTAGGCTTATTTGAGATGTCTGAGATCATCATGATATCGTCAGAGAAGCATAAGTGGTTCTTAATTAGTGAAAAATAACTTCACTCAATTAAACCAAAAAGTGGACAAATTGGACACCTCCAAACATCCACTAAACTAACAACTAACAACAACAACTAACAAATATTTTAATGAGTAATCAAGTCAATCTACTCCAGGAGGCACATATGTAATTATTAAGAAACATATTTAGCATTACCAGGGCGGGAAAATCAGGTATCAGAGTAATACAGTTGAAATAGGCATAGGTGCAATATACTGTACCCCAAGACATAAATTATTACATTAATATTATAACAAAATTATATATAAACTGGGTCCAAAATTTATAATTGGAGAAGACTTTAATTTAGTCCCATCGATTTAAAGTGCAATAGTCATCAAGAAAATATGGCAAAAAAACCTGACCAATAAATGTACTGACTGGGTTAAAAAAATCAGACAAACCAGTTGCCCGAGTAGGGTAAAATACCCAGTGATTGGCCATATTCATGGTACAATGAATACACAAGGTATGATAAATAATGTTCCAAAATTGGTTCGCTTTCGCGCACGACGTAGTCAAGATCGCTTATTCCCGCAACATTTGAATGTAGTTGTATAGGAAAGACTTTTAATTTTAAGTTTTTTATATAATTTGGCTAATTTAATTATAGTAATTATAAAGAGATGATAAAATTATGTTATTATAACATTTATCCTTTATAAAACATAGATATCCTTTATAAGACAAGTTTTAATTATCTTTTATTACACGTAGGTACAGGTTAATTAACTTATACTCCAGAGTTCGATATTTCAGATGTTTAAAAAGATACAGAAAAGTGGTAATGCAGGTACACAAAATTTGTACGTATATATACCTACTGAACTAAACACAAAATCAAAATAAATAATGACAAAGTCAACTTTATTTATATCGAATGAGCTAGCTGGCCATCGAATATGAGTGTAGTGAGGGCACACAAAATTGCACAACATTTAAAATGACATTTTTGTAATATTCACACATAAAATTATCTTGGTATTGTTTGTAATAATGATAACATTGTATATTTTAATAATGATAACATGATTTAACAAAGAAAAATATGTTATTTTGGAAGATGCTAAATTGATTTCCTGCGAAACAGTTCTTATTGCAAATTGCATAGCAGGCTGAGGCTAATTTCTTACTTAACAAATCGATATGAAAAAACCATTAAGGTTTCATGACTAATAATTAATAAAAATAAAGATTTAGACTTACGTCGTTGACCTAGAAGTAGTAAGAAACTGCTCAACATACTTTTTGGACTCTCTGTGTTCGCCTCCTTGTACGCGTTTCTTTTGGTTGGTTAAAAGTGTAGCCGATGTTGATTTAGGCAAATAAAGACTAGGTACTGCCTCAGGTTTGAGTTTTAGACCCTTTTTAGAAACGTAATTTAAAAGTTTCTGTTATAGATTTCTTTGGTAATCTTCAGTTTTAAAATGTGTATAACAAATTCTTGCAGTATTACAATTAAAATTATACTATCTACAAAAAGATATAATCCACAGTTTTCTGGTCACGCTATCTTTAGAAAATGTATGAAACCTAAAGATTTTATCTTCATTGTCACTATTGCAACAAGCAATTGCACAGCGTACTTTGAAAAAGGTACAAAACCAGATATACAAAGGCAAATAAAAACTTTCAGTTTTACAAAAAAATACTATAAAGTATAAATAAATAGTAACTAAACACCATTTGTATAAAGACACATATATAAGCATATATCTAAATTATTTTTCTATTATAAAATAGATGACTCAGTCAGTATTGACATACTTTAAAATATATTTATTATCTCATAACTTGCAATTTGCAATAGTCACCATTGATAACCGATATTATTGTTGAACTTTTGTTTTTATACAAGCTTTCTGTCTTGCCGGTATAAAGTCGTCTGAAGTCGATATTTATTGTGTTTTGCGTTTGAACTAATTTGTGTCTTATTTTCATATTATTATATTGTTTGATAAGTAACTTTTGCATATAATAATCGGTAGGTTATAGTAATGTGTATATTTTTTATTTTACTAAATTTCATTATAACTCATCTAAAATACCATATTGAATTGTAAATCAGATTTTTCTCTATTGTACTCTATTTTGTGTTTATTTCAGTAAAACTGCTTGGAAGTGAGTGACAGTGAATCAGAATAAGCAAATCTACTACTATTTACCTATTCACAGTATTTCCTCTGCAGAAAATTTTTAAATTTCAAGGGATTTACATACAAAAAGAGTACTTATATTATTAGTATATGTATGAAAACTAAAATAAATATTTTGCCTGAATCTCTAGGAGAAGTAAAGGTTTTACGCTACTGAAAATATATTTTTTATTCAATTATAACCAAAACAAAACATTTAAAAAAAAATTAGATCACTTTTTAACCATAATTTCAAAATTAATGTGTACGTTAAGCTGTAATAATGGGTTCGAGGTGGTTCAGGCGATCTTAACTACGTCACACTCCTGGGCCAGCTGTCAAATGTCATGTGCAATATCATACCTTGTGTATTCATTGTACCATGGGCCATATTTAATATTTGTGTCCAACTTTTAAAAACAAGGCATCACTGTATAACTAATACTAAATACCAGTATCAAATTCGTCTTCCAGCATTCAAGGCCACTTCTATAAAATTTCGTTGTTAAACAGTCTGTTCAGTGAGCTAGAACTCGTTGTTAACAGGTCATTCAGTCGTGTATAGTATTAAATTATATTCCTAAAGTATTTACTAAGGGCGACTACATCTTGGTAAGTGTTTGTGCAGTTTATTTTCTTTAAAACCCTGATTTTCTTACTTTGATTGTCTAAGTTAAGTACTAATTGGTAGCTAATTAAATGATTTTTTTATGAACTGAACTGTTTTTTCAATAACTGAATTTTAAATACCTTGACGAAATTATATTTTCTATAAATGCTTTTGAACTCTTTGGGCATATTAACGCTATTGCTAGTATATATGCTACAAACAAATCATTAAAATCAGGTATTGGTCGGCGGCCAATAACTGATGTTACACAGGACCAATAACTGATTTTTAAAAATTTGCAGGTAATATTGAACTGAACTTTTTTGGAACAATGCCTAAAATTACTGAAGGAGAGAAATATCAAAAAAAGTATACAAAAGAAGAGCTTCAAACTGCCCTAGATGAAATAAACAACAGGTTTTCATTACGAGAAGTTTCAAGGCGCTATAAAATTCCAAGGGCAACCCTACAATTTCGAAAGAGTAAAAAATTTACGAAACAAAATTTAGGACCTAATCCAGTTCTTCTACCAGAAGAAGAAAAAATTTTGGTGAACTGGATTTTCGAAAATCATAGGAAAGGGTTTGTACGTCGAAAGGAAGATGTGCCGGAATCGGTTAAGTAGTTTCTTGATAGCAATCCCAGAGATAATCCTTTTATTAACAATAGTTATGGCGAAACTTGGTACAAAGCTTTTCTACGAAGAAATCCCGAGATTTTTTTGCGTACAACAGAAGCTGTAACCGCGAATGTTTCGGAAAGTGACATACGAAAATGGTTTTTTGAAGTTAAAAGTTTTTTCTTAGACAAAGGACTTACGGAAAAAGGTGTTACAGTGCTCCGATCGTTTTATGAATGAAGATAAGACATGTTTTAATCTGTACCTGAAAAACAGTAAAGTTCTAGCGCCTAGGGGGGCATCAAATGTTTATGAAGTGGAACTTGCATCGTCTAAATCTACCATCACTCTGATGTTTACTTTTACAGTATCTGGAGGAATAACACCACCGATGGTCGTGTATCCATATAAGCAGCTGCCTGCGAATATCGCTAAGTCTGTTCCTGGTGAATGGGGCATTGGCCTTTCTGATACGGGCTGGATGAAAGCATAATTAATGTGTGATTATATTGAAAACATACTTTATCCGCATTTAAAAAAAGTGAATACATCTTTTCCGATCATTTTGTTTTTAGACGGTCATCAAACACATGACGTACAACCTTAGTACCTTGTGTAAAAAACTAAATATTATTTTAATATGTCTATATCCTAACTCTACGAGACTTCTTCAACCGGCAGATGTGTCAGCTTTCAAGCCTATCAAAAGTGGATAAAAGATGGCTGTTATACAATGGAGACGAGATCATCCTTCAGAGACATTATCAAAAGAGCATTTTGCAAATGTTCTAAAAATTGCCGTGGAACAAACTGGTAAGTTATAAACAATAAAAATTGGATTCAAGGCTTGCGGACTATACCCTTGGAATCCAAATGCTTTAGATTATTCCAAGTGTCTTGGAGGACAAAAAATATTGACTTGAACAACCACTATTGTTTAAGTTATGGAAAAGTTTTAAACACATTCCTCAGGCCACAGAAGTGATTCCGGTGGAACAGCAAACTTTAAATATGCCTACTGATAGCACTGCTCATATAGAAGAGCCTAAACCTTCCGATTTCAACATTAATGAGATTCCTGTATTAATTTTAATTTACGATCAAATATTAGATGAACTGGTGGATGAAAATATTCAAATTATTAACGTCCAAGATATGCCCCCTGAACCTACAGACACGGAGCAAATTGAACTATCACTGCCTAATAATAATAATGAAAACACAACAAACGAACAAAGGCCTCCAAATCTGAATGAGACTTTGCAGTTTGGAAAGACACCTAAACGAAAAGAAAACAGAAACACCAAAAAAATAACATACGCAATTAACCAGTGGATTAAAAGAAAAGCCAAGGAGGAGGAATCTAAAAAAAATATTGCTGCAGAAAAGGAGGAGAGAAAAAGACAACGTTTGGAAAAGAAGTCTTTTACAGTTAGCAAAATTTCCAAAAAGGTTAAAAATTTAAAAACTGTCAAGAAAGAAAAAACACACAGTAAAAAAAACAGAGAAAGGTATAAACCGAGAAATAAAAGATGATGATAAGCCTAAAATGTTGTACAAACTTACCGAGCAATCTATCTTACCAGACAAGGATTCTTTTAATACATGTGAAGACAGTTGGGTTCTTGATAAATTTCTGTCAAAGATATCATCTCCCTCGTCTTTTCAAGATAACGAAAAATGTGCTTTGAAAAACATTGCAATGGAGAAGGTAAAAAGAGTTTATTTACCGATGAGCTCATGGAAACCTGCAAGAATAATTCGTTATTTAAAAATCCTAAGCTGACTGCTGGTCTTTTTTGCTTCTCGTGTACTTGTAATTTTAAAGAACAAAATCTTGAAATTAAATGTAACTTTTGCCGAAGGGTCTACCACATTTCTTGCATAACTAGACTTAATATGCATACATCAAATTCATAAATATTTAGCTGCAATATATGTCTAAAAAACAAACATAAAATTAATTAAGTTTTATAGGTACTTATGTATCAATTTTTACTTTTATATTAAAAGGGAATTATATTAATAGGGAATCATTTTGATTTTGTGTATTTTTTTACTGTAAATAAATACTAAGTACATATTATTATTTTAATTAGTACCTAAACCTGTTTAATTTTTGATTATCTTTTTCGGCCAATTACTGCTTGGCTGGTGGCTAATCACTAGAAGTTTCATAATCCGTCCTGACCAATAACTGACAAATTAGTGGCTAATCACTGGAGGAGCCATGCCAATAACTAATTTTTGACAGACAGGTATTATAAAAGATATTTTGGAACTTAAATTTAATTCTACAATCGGTTCACAATTTGTTGATAGCTCACTACAAGTTTAACCCTAATTAGAAAACTGAAATACAGAGAGGATAGGTAATACGATATAATAGTAAAAACCAACCTAAAACTGACGGTTTAAGACGTTTTCGACTAACCCACCTTATATCTGAAGGAATACAATACCTTATAATCCTATTACGGGGGTATTTTGAATGGTTAGAGATGAACGACCAGTGTCGTAGAGTATATGATTAAAACATTTATTTGAACTAAATAAATATATTTTTTAAATTGTACTTATGTAAATTGTATTTTTTAATAAAACTTATTTATTTTATTTAAAAATAAAAAGTTTCTTGCCATTTGTAAAAGATACATTTATTGAATTAAGGAAAAAGGCGCCAAATGTTGCCTGGCAAAATTTCCAATGTGTTTTAAATGTATCCATTATTTTCAAATCCGGAGAAAACTAATAAATATTTTTGAAAAATTTAAACGCAGAATGAAAGATTACATTATTTCTCAGGGCAGAAATTCCCTGAAAACTTCTACAATGTTTATTTTAATATGTTATGTAACAGGGGTGAAAATAAAAGAAAAAATATGGTATAATTTTTAATTGAAAATATTGCATGCAAAAGAAACTTTTTATTTATTCTAAAAAATATTTCATTCTGCCTTTAAATTTTTCAAAAATGCTGTTTAGTTTTCTCAGGATTTGAAAAAAAAATGGATACATTTAAAACACATTGAACATTTTGACAGGCGACATTTTGCGCCTTTCACCTTTAATACCTTACGATTACAACTATTATTACTTACCTTATATAATTACGATTAGAAAACTATTCAAATTCAAAATAAATAGGATCAACTTCGGAATCCGAGTCATCTTGAGGGTTAATAATTAGCGGTTGTGTCTCTACGATCGCATCAATTATGTTATCAAGATCCCACATTTTTTGTTCTTCTTCTATTACATGCCTTACTGCATCTTTTCAGTTTTGTTCTGTAATATGTTGTAAAGACTCGTATAACAATTCACGTACAGCTTGTATTTTATATAACGTATTTTTTCTAGCCACATAACTTTTCATTTGTGCCCAAATTAGTTCAATTGGATTTATTTCGCAGTGGTAGGGTGGAAGTCTAAGGACTGTAATGTTTTACCTTTCCGCCATTTTGTCAACTACGTATTCCTTGAACTTAGATTTGTGTTGCCGGGCAATTTTTAGAAGTTCTGCTTTTACTATTCCATCTTCGTAAGGCAGATACTTATTCCGCAGCCAGTCAAGAATATCCTGTTTCTTCCACGCAGTCGTTGGAAGTCTTTCTACTAGTCGTGAATGATAAGGTGCATTATCTAATACTGTAATTGAATTTGGTGGTATGTGTTCAATCATTTGCTCAAAATACTCTTCGAAAACATCAGCTGTCATCTCCTCGTGATAGTCTTTTGTGCTTTTGGACTGAAATTCCAACAAACCATGCTTAACAAATCTTTTTTCACTGCCAATGTGAGAAATTATTAATCTATTGCCTTTACCAGAAGCTGGGGAGATACCAGTAGACCAACCTTCCATAAAGGCTTGCCTGGAGCTTAATATATTTTTATCTGACCAAATTTTTTTTAGAGTATGACCTAAGTTTACCCACGTTTCATCCTGGTAGAAGATGGGCCTTCCTTCAGCCCGGAATTTTCGTATGGAACTTCTTGTAAAATTTTGTTTAGGTTTGGTATTTCTTCTTTGAAAAAAATCCATGAATTTTCCTTCGAATACCATTTTTGGCAAATTCATCAATTTCAATAGGCTTTTTCACTCTCTTTAAGTGTTCGTTTGTGTTTGGGTTAGCTATACCGTGTTTTTTTCTTTCTGATAGGAACCTATATATAGTTAACTCTCCTACGCCAGTCATGTTGGCACAATTTTCGACTATGTTGCGAACAGTGTTTGTGGGAGTCTGAGAAACCAGAGCATCGTAAACATTCAGGACAATAGTCTTCTCTCTTGGTGAATAGACAGACTTACTGACTGTACGCAACAGTACCGGTGTAAAACTTGATGATGTTGATGATGAAGCCATCACAAACAATCCAACAAAACGAGCACGAGCGAAAGGTACGTATATGTTCGTAGGTATATGGAATAAAAATCACTCACGCACTGCATATAATTCGCAAAAGAAATATTCGAGACGCTAATTACTCCCGTAGACGCGGACACACCGACGAGCCGTAAATTACATGCGATTTAAAACGTACTAAACAAAAAAATTGTTTTCGTTGGTAATAACTTCACCGTTTTAAGTTAAGTTTCGAATATAAACTGAACAAACGAGGCACGTGGCCAAAGCATACCCATTATATTATTAAAAATCTAATTCCATCCTAATTATCTTGCAACGAATAGTACCTTCGGATATGAATTCCAGGTTTTCTAGTAAAGTGATTAAACGCCAAGATTAGTATTGAAATATCCAAAGAGATAAGGTATTCTTATTTACAAAATTGTTAATGGTTAAATTCTTATTTTTATTAATATAATATAATTACATAACATTAGCCGTGAAAGTTTTAATTGTTTTTTTGCTAAATATATTAATATTAAAATATTATTAATATTATATATATATATAACAGTATTAAAAAATATTATATTATTATTTAATGAATAAACACCTCAGGAACGCCTATGGTTTACGACCGTTTTATGAGTTTAAGGCATATTTCGTGCTCTCAACAGTTTATGAACGGAGAATAGACTGGAAATGTTTGGTTTTGTATAAATTACAACTAATTTTTTATTGGGAGGAACGTAATATTCCTACTGATAAACATTTATTACATAATTCTATGATTTAATCCCTTAATAAAAATGTGACCGGCCAATTACTGGGTAGTCTACCCTACTAAAATTTACAAATTTTTATAAAGATTCTAGAAAAAATAACTACTTGTTAGACAAGCATGAAGACTTAATGGAAATATTAACATTGTAAGAAAAATCATAGATAAAGCTTATTCTGGTAAACTAATAATTTAATATACAGCAAATAAATCTAGAAATATCATAAATATTGTATTATTAAAACAATAAAACTAATAAATATTTAATGCCCTGATAATATGACCTTGTAAATTACCCAAACATAAGTCAACCTTGTGTGCGAAAGTACATTTCCAAGTATGTAATCGACATAAATGTGAAACGATGAAAAGTTTCTTTCCTGCAGGTCTGTTTGCAAAAAATAACAAAACCCCCTTGATTGGGTTCAGCAGGATCGTTTTATTAGGTTTTTGACTGCGTATTTTTCTGGAAAGTATATTTCCGAACAGCTTAAATTTCAGGCACGTCATAAAAGCTAGTCTCGACGTGACGAGCTTGTATTCAGTAGCTTTATGTGCTACTTTTGTAAACGGTTAGTTGGCTTCCCGATCTATTCAGGACTAGCTGACTTCTCTCAGTAAATATTTATTTTATATTGCAAATATAGTTGTAGTTGGTACACTCGAATATGTTATTGACATAATTTGAAATTCTTTTACTCTTCGATATAAAACAGTATATTATTATTTGGATAAATAAGAAATATTTGTTTGTTAACTTATATTTTTGCAATAAATATGTAGGAATGTATCACAAATTATAAAATAAATTCCTTACTGTTTGATATTTAATTTACTTTGAGTTTTTATTTATTCTGTGCAACCACAGAAATTAATAGCGTCATAAAATATAACATAAGTAATGTTACAATAACTTAAATCTGTTTCGACTGTTGGTGACCATCGTGGCAATCTGTATTTTGAAAACTGCTGCTCTGAAAAGATTTGTGGTTGTTTTGTTAAACCACGTACGTAGATTTTTCAGCCAGGAAATCCTTTGCCTTTTTGGTCTTCGTTTTCCTTGTACTTTTTTTTGTAGAATTAGTTGCAGAAACCCATATATTTGGCTGTTTCTCATTATGTGACCGGGACTTCGATTTTGGCTGTTTTTATTGTGGTTAACAACTCATTTTTTTTGCATTCCTAATAAAACGTCCTAATTAGTAATATGGTCGGTATATGATATTAAAAGGATTGGACGATAAGGCCTGATTTTTATTGGTACTGATAAATCATGAAAAAGGCTAGAAAAAGGCCCTAAGTCCCCGGCGGCCCAACGGTCCCTGGTGACGGTATCCACCAGATTGGTCCAAGGGCAGAGGATGCAAGGAATCACCGGGATAGACACGGCTACCATGGACAACGAACATTGCATATTGCCACTTATAACGTAAGAAAGCTTGCAACTGAAGATAAGCTCATTTAATTACAGGAACAACTCAACTGCATAAAATGGGATGTATTGTGACTTTTTGAAAAACGAAGAAAAGGAGAAAACCAATTAGTTTTAAAATCAGGGCATCTGCTACATTCCATTGGAGAAAATGATAAGGCAGTTGGCGGCGTAGGCTTTCTCGTGCACAAGAAATACCTAGATAAAATTATAAAAATAGAGAGTGTAATCTCAAGAGTTGTGTACCTCATATTAAAACTGAACGAGAGACGCTTTATTAAAATTATCCAAGTATATGCAACCACGACGAGCCACAGCGATGAAGAAATCGAAAACTTTTATGAAGATATAAATAGAGCTATAGAAAAAGATAAAACCCACCACCTAATCTTAATGGGCGATTTTAACGCTAAACTTGGACATAAAGAAGATAACGCAGAAGTGGCTATGGGCTCATTTGGATACGGTGAGCGAAATGATAGAGGAGGTGTGCTACTACATTTTTTGTTGCATCATCGGCTCTATGTAATGAACACATTTTTCAAAAAAAAACCAACAACATAAGTGGACGTGGGATAGTCCAGATGACATAACAAAAAACGAAATTATTTTCATCATCACAAACAGAAAAAATATTGTCAAAGTTACAGTAATTATTAAAATACACTGTTGAGAGTGACCATCGGTTGGTTAGAGCAAAAATAATGATCAAGAGAAAAAACAAGATGGATAAACTCACTCAAGCTACTAAAGATCTTATAAACAAAAGAAGAGAATTGAAAGACAAATACACAGATAATTTTATAACACTTAGACAGTTAAACAAAGATATCACAAAATCCATTCGAAAAGATGTCAGAAATTACAACACTAAATACATAACTCAAGCCATTGATAAAAATAAAAGTTTAAAGGTTCTGCGCCGACAAATGACTGAAGGATCGAAAAATATTTGTAAACTTGTAAATAAAAAAGGAGAAACTACAACAAATAATAAAGATAATAAAAATTACTCAAGATTTTTACTCAGAATTGTATAACCGAGAAGAACTTCCAGATCCTGATCAAAATCAAATACCAAAAGTTCAAAATATAGGCTCAGAAGACGTCCCAGGTATCACAACAGAGGAAATAAAATCAGCTCTCTCGGAGATAAAAAACAATAAATCACCTGGAGAAGATGGGATCGTCATTAAACAATTCAAAAAAGGAGGAAAAACGTTAGTAAATGTGTTGAAAAAGATGTTCAATACTTGTTTGACAAGAGGCGTAACCCCTTCCCAGTGACATAAATGCAATAATAACCATAATGCACAAAAAAGGTGACAAACTGTGAACAAACTGGATAGTTACGAACCTTGTGAACAGGCTGGGTTCCAGCTGGCTACAAGTTATAAAAACGCTAATAGAAAAGTGTACAGAGTATAACAAGCCTATTTTTTTTATATTTGTAGATTATGAAAAGGGGTTTGATACTATAGATCCTCATAAAATGCTTCGAGCATTGGCTGACTGCTACATTGACTACCGATATATCGCCTTGATTAAAAGTATTTACGAAACTGGTACAGCTTGTGTCCGCCTTCATGAAGATACCAAGAAGTTTCGAGTAGAACGTGGAATTAGACAGGGTAATACTATCCCCCTAAATTGTTTACCGCTGTTCTTGAGTATATGTTCAAGCAAATGGAACGAGAGGATAACATGGGAATTAAAATAAATGGGGAAGATCTGAATCACCTAAGATTTGCCAATGACATCGTTTTAATATCTGATACTGTTGATAAAGCTACAAAAATGCTGCACACGCTCTATAAAGTGTCAAAAACAATTGGTCTTAAAATTAACACCTCAAAGACAAAATTTATGACCAACCTTGTAGTTAGCGGTAAAATTCTGATTGAGAGCCATAACATCGACCAAGTAATACCTTAAAAATATCTAGGGCATAAGATTCGCTTAGGCCGAAATAATCAGACAACTAAAATACAAAGAAGGATAGCTCTCACATGGGCTGCCTTTGGTAGATTGAATAACATTTTCAAGTCTATTATCCCAGTTTGTTTAAAAAGAAAGGTTTTTAACCAGTGCGTTTTACCGGTTCTTACATATGGTGCAGAAATACTGACTCTGACAAAAAGAACAATATATAAAATAAGAGTTACACAACGCGCTATGGAAAGATCAATATTAGTACCAAACCTAGAAATAAGAAGAAGAGGAGTCACAGATGCAGTTAAAAAAATAGCCATGGCCAAATGGGCTCGGGCCGGACATGTTGCCAGATTAACGGATGATAGATGGACCAGAAAGATTCTGGAATGGCGACCAAGGCAAGAAGCATATATAAGCAGAGGACGATCACCGACTAAACGGATGATATCAAGCGCATCACCACAAACTGGATGCAAGAAGCTTAAGATAGAAATAGGTAGAAAATTTTACGGGAGGCCTAAGTTCAGCAGTGCACAAATATAGGCTAATTGATAATAATGATAAATCATGGCAACAGAATAGCTTATTTATTTTTTGAAATGCAGATCATGCTTTCTCTATCCTACATTTTATTTCTACGGAATGGTCCCAATTTTCATTGACGTTCATACCAAGGTAGGTGTACGTTTTTACTCCTTCTATTGGTTGAGAATTTACACTCATTCTTTCAATTTGCTGTTCGTTCTTAGAGATCATCATTTATTTTGATTTCTTAATGTCCGCGTATCCGATGTTATTAATACATTCTCCTTTAATTAGAATTCAGGCTTCAACATCCTCTACTGATTTTTGAAAAATTCCATCAGAGTATATGTTAAACATCAAGGGTGATAGTATACATCCCTGTTGGATTTCACATTTGATTTGGACATCGTCGGATTCTCCTACCTCTATACTCTATACGGATATACGATGTTTGATTACAGTAAAAATTGCTAATAATTTTTCGATTACATGTGTTTATTTCAATATTTGTTACCATATCTCCATCTGATACATCTCCATCATCTACAACTGTTCAATAAAAGTAATCACTCTTATTTATCTCGCAAAATACAAAAACTGAATACGAAGGCTAAACTCTTTTTCTTTAAAACGCATCTTGATCTTTGTCGATAGGTCATTTGGATTAAAAGATATCGAATTTTTACCGTCAAGCTAATACAAATTTTATTGAACATTGTTTTCGCGCGCGTAACTGAAATGCAAAATAGACGGTCGCTTCAAGCGTTGTTTCTAAGAGAACTATTTATTCTATATAAAAATTGCTTATAAACATTTTTGTTTGAAATTATCTTAGCTACATTTTTTATTTAAAATTTTTTTTTTCTACGGTGTAAAGATTCTTGGTAAATCGATTTTTTGCGTTTTTATCCCGCTGCGAGGGGGGTTTTAGGGGAAAGCCCGGGAGTAAAAGTGGTAAACTTTTTAGCATCTTGTTTGGGGCCCCAAAATAAATATTCTTCGCAAAATTCAGCTTGTTCGTATGATTTTTAGAGGTTTAGTGGCATTTTCGTCTCTGACGACTGGAGCAACTTCCAATTTGTTCTGGCTATTCTTTTGATGTCGTCCATTGATCTCATCTGTGGTCTTCCTCTTAGTCGTCTACCGTTGTAAGTACTCCAATATTATATTGTGGCGTTCCAACTTTGATCTTTTAGTCTAGTAGTGTGACCTGCGAAGCTTCATTTGTATAATATAATAATAATAACAAAAAATTAAAACGGATTAATAACACTATCTTTAATAAAATATAAAAATTTTTTTATAAAAATATATTTTACAGTTGACATTAAAACTGAATGCATTCATAAGGCTGCAAGTGAAGCTTTGGGGTATAAAGACAAACATGAAACAAAAAATCAAGAATTGTGGTCGAAGAATATGCAAACGTTAGTAAACAAGATGAAAACTACTTATCAGAAATGGATGTCAACGAGAAAGGAGGAAGATTACAACATATATAAAAAATTAAATCGAGATGTAAAAATAGAAATAGTAAAAAGTAAAAAATGAGATGTGCAATCTAAGATGTGCAGAGGTGGATGGTATATGGGTGAAACAAAAGTTGGACAAGCGTGGAAGGTGATAGTCTCTCCGGAGGAAAGGAAAAATTTAACTTACAGTTAATAGATATAAAACAGTGGAAACGCCATTATGAAGTCTTACTGACAGAGGATAGATGTAAATTCCAAGAGATCTACATAGAAGAAATATCCGAACATACACAAATAATTGGGATAACAACAGGAGAGTTTAGCGATGCTCTTAAAAGATCGAAAAACGGTAAAGCATCAGGACCTGGAGACATCCCAATTGAGTTGGTAAAGTATGGACCAAAAATATTACATGAGATATTGGTTCCACTATTTAACAAATGCTTAAAAGGACAAAATATACCTGATGATTTGGAATCTTGGATACATCAGCTCAATATTCAAGAAAGGAGACACAGAAAAACAAAATGGATTTCGTGCAGGAAGATCGTGCACTGATGGTATATTCGTTCTGCAGTAGGTAATCGAAAAACGGGAGGCAAGGAACCAATCTACCCACCTATTTTTTGTAGATTTAGAGAAGGCATATGATACGGTACCTTTAAAAAAACTGTTTCAAACATTGACGAAAGTAGGCCTCAGTAAAGAGTGTGTGGATGCCATCGTAAATATATACAAAAATGCAAAAAGTGTCGTTAAAAAAGGAAACTGTATATCTGAATCATTTCCAATAACAAAGAGGCTTAAACGAGGATGTTGTCTATCTCCGACCTTATTTAAAATATATATTTAATCGTCGCTAGAGCAGTGGAGGAAATAAGTATCCGGAATGGGAATAGACATAGGCGATGGTAAATGTCTAACAACTATATTTTTTGCAGATGATCAGGTACCTAGTCGACTTATGGGGCAGAAGTTTGGCAGATCACAAAAAAGATAGAAAAAGAATAGAAGTAGTAGAATTAGATTTTCTAAAGAGAGCGTGTGGTGTATCCAAAAAAGATCATATCATGAATGAAGATATTAGAAGGAGGTCAAATACTGTATATTCCACTTTAGACAGAATTGAAACGAGACAACTAGTATGGTATGGTCACGTAAAGCGAATGAATAAAGATAGATGGCCAAAGAAAGATTAAAATTACATACCACAACAAAGAAGAAGAAGGGAAAGTCCTTTAGTTGCCTGGAAAGAAAATGTACGGCACATAATGAGAGATAGAGCCAACAAAGAAGACGAATGGATGGACAGAAAAAGATGGCGGTCGAAATGCAAGAAGCGGCAAAGGCTATAGGAACCTCTCCTATATATACAATAAAACTACATACTTTATAAGTCTTTTTATATATGAGAATCCTAGTAACAAAATCGGCAATCTTCATCATTTTGACTTTTGAATAAAACGCAAAACAATGGTATGCCTTTATTTTAGGTGAGAAAGACAATGAAAAATGACAACAAATAGTGAAAAAACTTTATTTGCCTAAATTATTAGCAGTTTTTTTTAATTAAAAAATAATGGAGAATGCTGGTTTTAATAGTAAAATTCAAGAAAATAATAAAAGTTTTATGTTACCTTGGAGAGGTTTACAGATAATTTTATTTATGGTGGCTCATAAAAATAAAACAGCAACATTTTGTTTTCAAAATTATGTAATTTAAGAAATGAAATATTATATATTATAGACTATATACTAAAATAGAAGGAAGGTCTTCAAAAAAGTTTCTTTCTCTATTATTTCTTCGGTAACTGGAACTGTATCAGCACTTCCTTCCTAAACTTCTAGCTGCTCTAGTTATTATTAAAGATAATATCTTCAAGAAACTTGAGTTCTTCTATGGTTATCCAAGTATTTCCAAAGTGCTTGGTAAAAAGTTTATCAACATCTTGAAGCTTAAGTGAATTTACTTTTTGCAGACCACTTTCTATAATAACGGAGTCAATCATATATATTGTACAACCTTTCTAATAAATTTAACACTAGCTTGAACAAATCATTAGTTTTTTTTTTATTAGTTTTTCATAACATGTAAAATAGTTTTAATAATAAAATAAATAAAAAAAATTATATAAATAAAATCTGAATCCGGATTTGCTTTTAAACAGCTTGGCACCTTGATTGACAAGAACCTACGAAAAATTAGAACGATAACGACTCCTAGTAGTATATACCACATGGTCGCTGCCAGGATTCTTATAGGTCAAAGATGACATTGCCGACTATGATTCTAAACTGTTAATGAAGATTGCCGTGTTTGATTTTTAGGCTAAATTTACATTTATTTTTGTGTAGTGTTTTGAAATACGAATGATTTGATGTAATCAACTTAATTTTGGTAAAAAGTGGAGATTGCCGACTTTGTTACTAGAACCCTCATATAAATCCAATTGTCATAATCCCATAATGACCCCATTCCCCTTAAAAAAATTACACTTAATACACTAAAATGTGTGTTATTTTCTGATAAATTATAAAGGTCAGCAAGAAATTTTACATCGAAATGAAATGACATAAATGGTATGAAAGAATATTAGAAAGTCAGAATTAAATATTTCAATTTGTTAGGAACTTAGAAAATACAAATAAACCATATGCATCATGCACTTTTCAAAAGTAATAAAGTATCTTTTATTAAAAGAATAGCTACAGTGAATTCCAGTCCGTACGTACTGGAATGCATGAGTTTAAGATTAAGAAATTATTATGAAATAACCATATACCGTATAATATAAAACACATAACAATATTGTAGAAGTATGGTGGGATAAAATTAAAAAGTATGTCCCGCATTTAGTCCAGGCGTCAGAGATTTGATCTCTTGAAACAAGAATCGTAAAAAATGGCTTTAAAGAAACTGACTTCATTTGTATTTTGAACGTTTTGAGTTTTGTCGATAGGACACTAATAAGATTATCAAATTTTTACCGTCAAGTTGATATAAATTTAATTTAAAAAACTGATATCGCGCGCGTAATTTAAACTTAAAATCGCCGATCGTTTCAAGCACCGTTTCTAAAAAAAACTATTCTTTCTACACAAAAAGTGCTAATTAACATTTTTATTTTATAAGAGACAGCTGTGAACGTTTAATTTAACAGTTAATGATAACAGTACAGATGAAAGCTGTTTGTTATCATGTATCAGTTGTTCATGTGGGATGAATCTGTTGCAGGTAGAGTGGCAAATCAGATAGCATCTTATCTGTACAGATACCTGCAAACAATCACACCACCTGAGACAGAACATGTAATTTATTATTCAGACACATTATGTGGATGACAAAACCGTAACTCTCATGTATCTGCCATGATTACGTAGGCATCGAATAGATCCTCATCTAATATTCAGCTAACAGATCATAAGTTTATGCTATCAGGTCACACTCACTTGGAAGTAGATACCGATCGCAATATAATTGAAAAAAAAAAAGAAGAAAACTGACATTCAAATATTTTACCTTCATGACTAGATGCAACTTGTACGTTTAAGGAGCTCTAAATTCACTGTTATTGAAATATCACAAACAGACTTCTTTGATTTCTCATCTTTACTTACAGATTGCATGGTACTAAGAAATAAAGACACTGATGGTTGTCAATCCCGATGGCTTCGATTCCGTGGATAAAAGATTGCTTCGATATATAAAAGACTTGGCAATCGTTCAATTTCTAGTGAACTGGGTTTATTAGTCTACTTTATTAACTTTATTTATTATTAAAATGTTCTAACACTTAATTTATTTAATCTTTATTTCCACTTATTCTAATTTATTACAGTCTTCTACACTCATTTTAATTCACTAAAAACACAATAATTTATATTAATTTATTATACTAATTCGATATTAACTTATTCAATACAACAATTTATTTTAGACTAACTTTAACAAATTAAAATTTCTCTATATATATCAAATAGCCGTTATTCTGGAATCCCTTCGACGACCTGTGTTGACCCTTCTCGAATGCCGTAGAACCCAGACTGGTTTTATAGCGGCTCGCAGCTGTGTTGACCTTTCCCGAGAAGGGAGCGTCAGACAGGTTTCTAGGTCGGAGAAAATACCAGAACAAAAATAACAAAATGTATACAGGTTTTTAATATGACTCATATTTATCGTAACACTAGACAGACTTAATAGAAAAGACCCATTTAAGACTATTGATTTCAACAGAAGAGGGGATCAACTACCTTCGGAAGTTCCAATTATAACTAATCAACCAGTCCCTATTTCTAGAGAGAAAAAAGCAG
Organism: Diabrotica undecimpunctata; assembly: GCF_040954645.1. NCBI lineage: Eukaryota > Metazoa > Arthropoda > Insecta > Coleoptera > Chrysomelidae > Diabrotica > Diabrotica undecimpunctata. The sequence goes on along the minus strand of NC_092805.1, from coordinate 131,382,416 downwards.
ACATTATTTCGCCACTGCCCCTAATTCCTACCTTATTTCACAGTTTTTATCAAGGCTTGCATACGAATGCTACAACTCAAAATACTCACCCCGATCTTGTAAGTGATGATGAAGAAATAAATTATTTCAAACTTTTTTTTGTGCTTTTGTTCTTTTAAAATTGTATTTTTTAATGTTTATTTCGTAATTATAATATAATATTTATGTTTTTTTTTATTTTAAAGTTTTCACTTCATTTATACCTTATAAGATAAGTCAATAAAGACGTATTTAATTTGACAAGTCAATCAAAATCTAAAATTTTTAACATTTATATTGTTTTTAATTTGTATTGTAGTACATATATTCTACATACATAATTTTAATTAATAAAAGCTGCATTTACTCATGCATTTAATTTTAAAATAGTTTTTATCACTTCCTGAAAAAACTCAAATTTGGACTTGTCTGCTTTTGTCCGTCGACCACACATATAATACGATTCGAGTATCGGAAGGCATCTTTTTCAATTATCAGATCCTTATTTTTTTGGATTATGCTAGTTTTTAACGAATTTATTTTAGTTTGTCAAGATTCTAAAGTTTTAAATAATAATAACAATAAATTAAACTGAACCGCTCGACTTCATTGGATCATTGCTTTTAAAGGTGTCGAACTAAAATCTCTTGGCTGACAACCACAAAAGCGTGTTGCCTGCGATTATTTCCCTACCCAGAGATCTCACTCGAATTGCAGAATAATTTTCTCATCAACATTATGCATAACATAGGTCAGAAAGCGGGAGTGTGATTTATCGATCACGTCTCTAGCCAATTTGTGGGATTACTCAAACGGAGTTTGTGTGACACTAACGAATTTGGGTCAGAATTAAATGAGGAAGTTTAAAGGCAGTAGTAGTTCAAAGAAGGAAGGTTATTTACACATTTATAAATGCATAAGATAAAAATACTTTATGTTTATTTATAGTAGAGATATCAAAACACACCATTTTATTTTTTTCTAAATATATATTCGTAACATATTGTTATATAATTGCAGGTTACTATTTAATTTATGTTGATATATTTTAGTATTAGTATACTTATTGTGTTGTTATCTATGTTTTTGTTTATTTTGTATATATCAAGCAAAACTATAGAATCTTTTTCTCCCTTAGCTTTTCCATTTTCTGGTGTCGCTATTGCGTACTCTTCATCGACACTTATTTCTGTCCATCGGGCCTTCTTCAACTAAACCTATTTCTCTTAAGTCCTTTGCCACACAGTCCTTCCATCTTCTCCTCGTTTTCCTTTACCTCTTCTTCCATCAACTTCTAAGAGCTCTATCCTTCGTCCCACCTAGTTTTCATCTCTACGTTTGACATGACCAAACCATTGCAGTCTTTGTTGTTAAATATTTTTATCTTTTTTGAGACTGTAGTTACCCCGGCTCTTTCTCTAATTAAGTCGTTTCTGATCCCATCCCTTCTAGCTTTATTTCAGCTACCCTCATCTTTTTTCCTGGATCTTCTTTACAAGTCACTCTTTACAATCATTCCTCTTTCTCCCAACCTCATATACTTCGTTTTCGACCTGCTAACCTTAAGTCCTCCCTCTTCAGTAGCCCTTCTCAAACACTTTATCTTCTTCTCCAACATTTCTTTGTTTTTCTCTACTAAAACATGATCAGCAAAGAGCACTGACCAAGGAGCTCCCTCCCTTACTTTCTCTGTTAGTACATCCATAACAAGATTCAATAGAGAAGGACTCAGTAAAGAATCTTGAAGCAAACCAACCGTCACTAGAGAACTGTCGGTCAATTCGGTACTTTTTAGGAACCTGTTTCTCTCTTATACATCTCCATTTGGGATCCCGTATCCTTTACCTCTCCTCTGGTGTTGTCCATTAAGCAACTGACTAAAGTAGTCATACCATCTTTGCTTTATTTAAAAGTCGGTTCTTAACACTCTTCCATCCACACTCTTAATTTGCATCACGTGAATTAGGTTCCTTAATAACTTGTCTCTTACTTTTATAATGCTGTATAACCTCTTCATACCCTCGGGTGTTTTCATTTCTTTATACAGCTGTGCAGAGGATATTTCCTTAGCAGTAGCTACAGCGTGGTTTGATTTTCTCTTTGCTATCTTGTATATATTCTTATCTTCCTCTCTTTCAGACCTGTCATACGTCTTTCTAGCCTCTTTCTTCTCTCTAACCTTCTTTTAAACCTCATCGTTTCACCACTAACTTTCTTTTTTAGGAGACCTTATCATAACACTACCAAGTTTCTTTGTCTTTAGGGGGCCCTTTACCAGATGTTTTCCTAGCACTTTCTCTTCCACTCGCACTACAGTACTTTACTACTACTGGCTTCCGCCAGTCATTTACCTTATCTTTTTTCTTAAGCTCTTCCAGTATTTTACTCTTAAAGAATATTGCTAAATCATTATCATTTAACTTCCACCACTTTACTTTCTGGTGTGCTACTTGTTGTACCTTCTGCCTTAACTTTATACACTCACACTTTATCACTTTACAGTTCGTAACCTATTTAGGTTGACTTCTTTTACACAGCACAAAATCTATCTGACTTTCTCTTTTCCTAGTACTATAGGTAACATACTGGTCGTTAGTCTTCATGAAGAACGTATTAATGACAGCCAAATCCCTTGCCACTGCAAAGTCAATCACACTATTTTCTTCATCATTTCTTATTCCTATCCCCAAAACTCCATGAAGTCTTCTATTCCCACTTTTTTTATACCAATATGCCCATTTAAATCACCTCTAATAAAACACTTTTCGTCCACAGAAATCTTGAGCGTCTCGCAATAGGTGCCCACCAAAATTCTTCCTTTTCCTGTTCTTCACACCCTATCTATGAGGCGTAGGCACATATGATGTTCACGTTAATATTACATGTTTTCAGTTAGACACTCATTATTCTATCTCTTCTTCTGGTTACCCTTACAAGATGTTCCTTCCATTCGTTGTTCGAAATAATACTTACTCCATTTCTGGTTAAACTATTATATACAAACTTGCATCTATCTCTAAGATCTCTCGACTTATAACCTTTCCAACGAGTTTTCTGCAAAAAAAGTACACCAATTCTTCTCAAGACTAGCTTATTTAGCCCCTTTCATCTTCTAAGGTGGTAGTCCTTGCTTATATTTCACTGGAATCAAGCGAAGCCGCAACTGTGCGTCGCTTACGGGGAACGCCCTAGCTTCTAAACTATTTTCCACAGTTCTTCTATCTATCATTTTAGCAAGGTTGTTACTGACGGATGCCTTTAATGACGCAAATCCTACTCCTTTATCTAGGCTTGGGACGGGTACTGATAGTTACAGAGCTACTTAATTTACCCAGCAACTCAAGAGGTGGAGTTGTGGAAAAGTATGGAATAAATTCATTATTTGAGAATCAAACGACTTTTAAAATAGTAAGTTACGCTAATGAATGTATGGGCGCCAGGAAAGTATCAACCAATACTTCCCAAAGTATATTATACTGCTGTAAGGGTTGTTAAATTTATGAATAAAAAACGATACTAGTAAAACAGGTAGTATATACAACCCAATTTAATTCCTACTTAATTTTAATATTTACAGATACAAAAGTTAAATTAGCCCTTCATTGGAGGTGGAGATGGAGGTGCACTTTCGTGCCGATTCCGGAGATTGGGGTGGTCAGTGGGACAAGTGGGACAAGTGGGTCAAGGACAGTGGGGTTGGATTTGATTCCAGTGATTATGTAAAGAGGTGAGCACAACAGGTAACGGTAAGTTGGTAAAGAGAGACACTACATCAAAACTGACTACTTGGAACCCTAAAGGTAGTTGGAAGTTATTGATAAAATCGCTAAACTAGAAAAAGTCTGAGATAATGATATCGTTATGATAATTATATGCTGTTGAAAGTATATTAGCCAAAAAACGTCCAATCTTGCAATTAGGAGAATTAATGGATGATACTATGGGACGCATGCACAGTTGAGGTTTGTGGATTTTAGGCAAACAGTAAAATCTCGGAGAGATGCCATTGTAATTATTGAGGGATTTGGCTACAAAATCCGTGATAAGATTGGATCTTTTTAATTCAAAAATTTTCAATTTTCAATTCAATAATTTAAATCAAAATATGGTTATTGATTCTGGAAGTAAACGTACTAGTGGGATTTCTGGGGACTGGTCGATAATATTGTTCATCAATCAAAAGTAATTTTCTGAGATCCATGTATTGCTCTGTGTACATAAGTACAGTGGTATTACCCTTATTACTTTAAAGTACCAATTGTTCAGGATGGTCTTTTAGAAAAGTTTTAGTTTCAATATAGGCTCGATCAATTTCCGATTGTGAATTTTGTGGAGCATTAGTAAAATTAAGTAAAATATTAATGGCTGATGATCTTAATTGGGTAGGATCTGTAGATTCGAAAACTGTAAGAAGGTTTTCAACGTCAGATAAAAGGTTATAAATTAAATATTTCTTTAAGGTTGGAGATAATCCAAATTTAGGACAAACTCTGCATAATTGTGTATGTTTTGTTTTTTTTTGTTAAGTTAGTTTTAAGTAATGAGTAAAGTTTACAGTACGTATATAATAACATCGGTAAAATACTACATATTGAGTTGTAAGTTATGAACTATTAGCGTCTGTATCTCTTATAAACTCTATGTCATCTGTTATATTTTAGAGAACTGATAAAGCTTTAGAAATATAAAGCGAAACGTCTTCGATAAACTTATAAAGTAGTTGACTTTTATTTGCCAACCTGAATGACCGATTAAACCTCTGAAGAATTCACTACTTGAAATATAATATATATATATATATATATATATATATATATATATATATATATATATAAATTACCACTTTAAATATAGTATTTTATTATGTATGCTGCTTTTAAGTTCAAGGTATTATTCTGCATTCTTACAGCTCAAAACTAGACCGTGTTTATCAACGCCCCAATAAAAGTAACTTTTATTTCAAAACTTTATCGGTAGTATCCAACTGTTTAAAATCAAGCTTCCATCTTTTGTTACACTTTTGGTATACACGTTATTTAACGTTTTCTGACTGGTAAAACTTTTTACATACATGAAACCGAAGTTGGAAAACAAAATTGAGAGAGGTTGACAGTTATTTAAGGTTAGCAATAAGGGGAAAATTTGTTACACCGGTGTCTTGGGCACGTTTTCGGATTAAGTTTTAGTTAAATCAGTTTTGTTAGAATAAATTAAGGGAGTTAAATTGAGAATGAATTTAAAATATTGATTACGGTTTAAATAAAAAAAAAGGTTAATTAAAACATGCTAAGATATTCTTATCTATTTGATCTACAGTTGACCAAGGTAAATTATTTTCTAGTGTATTTAGTAAGAATAAAACACAATTTTAACTATAGTTTATTTTTATGAACGAGAGAGTAATTAGCATAATTTTAACTGGTAGCTCCGACCACTCCATGGGCGTGCTCAAGATTAATTGAAAAATTACTTTGAATAATTGTAAAAAATAAATGAATTATTTCAGTGTTATAAAGTGTTATGTGTATGTAAACAAAAGTGACCTCTTTTATCACACACTATATTAGAACTGACTGGCCTACATTAAAAAGGGTTTTTAAAAATTCACATTTTTTTTAATTTTTAAAAATTACAAAAGAAAAAAAGAGTTTTTAAAACCGTCTAAGGTATGTTAAATAGATGAATAAAAATATTAATATAAAACTTACAGCTACTTGTTACAAATCCAAATCAGATTCAGAAGATGAACTTTCAGAACCAAGATTTATAATAACTGGCTCGATCATTTTCACATAAACGTTTGTCTGTAAATGATTTAAAACAATTAAATAATAATGTTTTTTCATTAACTGTTAGAGGACCATTTTTTCGGCGTTTACACGGCACTTCCAAATTTTCAATAACACTAGTATACACAATAAACTGCACCTTGCAACTGAAGTACCTACTTTTAGTGAACTGTTAAGAATTTTGAATACGCCACTTGGACCTTCCTATATACAAAATGGAAAAACCCACTATCACATTTTCTGTGGAATAAGTTTAGAAGGTAATTATCTAGTCAATTACTGTCGTAGATTCCTGGAATTAAAGAATTAAATGTTTGATTGTTGAAACCCTTACTTCGTGGAATGCACTCATTTCAGATAAAATAAAACGTTTTATTTTATCTAAAGAATTAAACTTTATTTTGCAAATAGGCAAAGAATTAAACTTTATTTTGCAAATAGATAAAATAAAACGTTTTATTTTATCTAAAGAATTAAACTTTATTTAGCAAATAGGTAGGTACTTATTAAACTTTTATTGGTTATATATAACCAATAAAATAAACATCTTACATTTCTTGCAAATTCATTAGTACCTGTTAACCTCCATCACTCCGACACTGGCAACCTTATTTAGGGATTAGTAAGCCTCACAACTATTGTATTCTATTCTGCTCCAACCTTTATACCTGGTGGTCATACTCAATTTAAAATTGTTTTCCTATATACTTCTGTAAACTTGTTGACAAATATCTGTTTTTCATTGAGTCACCCGTATCAACAGTTTAGGGATTTGCATACATAATTTATTGTTTTATTACTCTCTCATACATAAAAATACACTATAAAAAGACGTTATATTTCATGTCTTAATTGTCACCTGAAAAATCCTCCTTCCCCTCCACCTCCATATGAAAAGTTAACTACATTATAACATCAACGTTGGCACCATAGTCCTATTGGGCCTTATCCTGTATAATTAGTCCTTTTCATCCATTCCTATTTTTTGCTTTGATTCCTTAGTTTTAAGCATTCTCAGATCTCTCTGTATTTGGTTCATAAATCTTATTTTTGACGATCTCTTAAATCAATTTGTTACCATGTTTTGTTGAGTTTTCCCAATCTGTAAGCACTTTCATTTTTAAGTGTAAAAAACATTGTTTTTTGCAATGAATGTAAGAATTAATGTAATATTAAGGGCATAAGTCTAAAGTAAATGTTCAAAATGTTTCCCTTCAACGTCTACGAAAAAACTTTTATTCTATTTTTCATATCATCTGGCGTTATCGGAGACTTCTGATAAACAAGGTTGTTCATATAGCCTTACGTAAGAAAAATCATTTTTTGAAAATTCCAGTGATCGTGGTAACCAAACGGTTGTTTCTCCTCTGCCAATCCACCTTGCGGGAAAGTTATATTTAGATGATTATGAATAAGAGCAGTGAGATTAACTATTGCACCCTTGTAAAAACCACATTCTTTGTCGAATATTAAGTAAAACATTTAGCATTAGTAATGACGAATAATTATTTAGATAATTTTAACATAAATATACATAGCATCATTCACACGGTTGTCAAAAAAATGTGAGCGAATCAGCTATTGTTAGGAATAAAACCAGCCCAAACATTTATAGACCACTTAGTCTGACTATAACTGTTAATGAAGTAGAGATTGCTTGATCCATAGTAATAACAATTACGCAAGTTCCATTTTTGTGAACTGTAACCTCATCTCCAACAAGCACAAAATCGCTAAAAAAGATCACTATACACGTGCTGTGAGACCATTGATAAAAAGCTAGTTTCTTGATGTACTGCTATTCGGTAGGGATGCATTTTATGTTTAAGGATGATTTTTGCCGCCCAAGGTTTGACTGATGTCAAATTGACATAAAATTTTACGATTGCTGTGGGATCCTTAGTAATATCGAACAGTACATCATATTTCTGTTCTTCACATATCATAGTTTTTTTTTCTCTCATATTTTTTATATGCAACTGACCCAGGGCAACAAAACGATTTGGTAATTTTTCCAAAGCTCTTCCGTTTGGGTTCCTACTTTCTGATATCGCTGTTGATATATTCTACACAAAATTTATTTTTAAAATTAAAGACAATCCACACAGACCGGTAAAGGTAATACGTAGACTGTGATTCAGATTTTGAATGCGCAAAATGTTCACCCTATCGACATTTATAAGTAAATAAAGGCTGTTTATATTGAAAATTTATTGAACGAATCTTTAGTGAGGAAATGGTGCATTACGTTTAACCAAGGAAGAACCAGTGTGCTTGAAAAACAGCGATGTGGGAGGCCATCTCTTGTGGCCGAGGAGTTGAAGGAAAAAGTGAATGCCAAAGTTCAGAAAAATCTGCGATTAACTGTATCCACATTGCATAACCCTTCCCTACCTATTTCTCGATCCTCATATGAAATAATGACAAAGCACCTCGGCTATAAAAAAAATGTATGCTCGCTGGGTACCAAAAGTTTATAAGACGAAACGAATGGTAGCAGCCCTTGATTTCTTGACCTGATATGACAGTGATGGTGATAAAATTCTCGAAAGCATTTTAACAGAAGAGGAAACTCTTAATAAAGTCTTGAAACAAAGCGACTATCCATGGAGTGGCGTCATGTTAACTCGCCCTCAAAACTCAAAAAGGAAAACTGAATCTGAACAGACGAAAAATGATGGAAATAGTTTTTTGAAACCGTAAGCGTTTATTCTATTTAAATTTAAATTCGCTAATAATATAATGTTTCATCGAATAATCTTGTAACTGCACTTACAATGTTGTTATCCGAAAGGTTAAAGGTTCTTTGAACACATAAATAATAATTTAGGGGCACTCTTTGCAATTAAAAGAAGGCACTTCATACTAAAAGATAAAAGAAAGATATATTAGATACAAAATCTGTAGGAGTTAATAGGGTAAATGTTATTTTTAATACATTAGAATAGCTTATAATACCTATAGATTATTTAACTATGATGTAATAGTAAAAAACAATTTAATAGAATTTATACTAAAATTCTATACTCACAAAAAAGGATCTGTCAGGATAATAGATACTTTCTTTTCTGAAGAATATTTATTAACGGCTATCGAATCACACAAACAGGTAGCAAGTGATCATCGTATGAAAAGGAAAATTATAGACTCTGATTCTGATAGTAGAATTTTTAGGATATAAAATTCCAAAATGTATACAAATTAATTTATGCAATTTATACTTATCCCGAAACCGGAAAAGGAATTATAGGAGCCTGGGGCGTACAGACTTATTTGTTTGTTAAATTCCTTAGGCAAGATCTTTGAGATTCTTGTAAAGACAAAGCTGGAGAGGAAGATAATGGAGAAGGGAAAAGAAAGAAAAGAAAAATCGGCGGTAGATGCTATAAGCAGGATCAAAAAGATTAAAGCTATGATCCTTAAGGGTCTCAGGACCAGAAACCATATAGTTTCTGCACTGGAGGGACAAAAGATCTTACCTGCCAAAAAAGTGAAGTATTTTTGGGTAGTCCTTGACACGTGGCGAACCTTTGTTGAGCACTTTAAATACGTCGAATGCAAGGTAGAGTAGAGAACTGCGGCACTGATAAGAATTATGTCCAATGTGGGAGAACCACGAACTGCCAAAAAAATTTTAATGGAAATAGTTCACTCTACTATACTTTATGTGGCATGTGGTATGTGGTATAACATCAACAAATATAGGAGAATTCTAGAAAAAGCCCAAAGAAAAGCAGTGCTAAGGGTAGCAGGTGCATACAGAATAACATCAATGATGGCAATACAAGTAATCGCAAGTGTGTTACTCATCCACCTAATGGTGAAGGAAAGGGCGACGACCTACTAGAAAGGTTAAAGAGGTATTAATTCCAACTACTGCAAACTGGATAAAATGCAGCGACAGAGATACTAACTACTTTTTCACACAAATCCTAACAGGACATGGCTCTTTCAACGCGTACCTAGAAAGAATAGGAAGGTGGCGGATGGAAACAGCGCAGAACGTGGAATGTCTGATACGGCCGAACATTGTGTATTCCAGTGCAGAATTTTCAATGACGACAGAAACTAATTACACAGGAAGGTAGGTAGGGAAAGCGCAAATACAATAATACAGGCAGCAAAGGAAAGAGAGAGAGAAAGATATAAAGAAAAGATGGGCTATTGATGTGATACACCGGTCTGAAGAGGACCTACCGCATGAGTAGTCCGGTTGAGGGGGTGGATTTTCGATGGTAGGCAGCAAGCTATGACTGCATCTGTATGCACGATTCCTCTGGAAGAAATGCGTGCAAATGGAGCCTTCCAATCCGAATCCAATACACGCCAGGGCATCCTTAATGATACACGGCCTGGTACGGTTTTTACAAGATTTACCACCTCCTTCTCATAAAAAAATACTTACAATAATATCTGAAAATATTGTCGTACATGCAGTATCTATTTGCGTACCATTATCAAAACACAACACAAATTGTCACAACAGTTAAGCTACAGTTTTTGAAATATGAGAATTATGTCGATACATAATGGTAATATCCAGTATTTTCCTTTAATATTTTTTATCGGAAAATGCTAAAAACTTGATTAACTAAATTAGTTGTAAAACAATCAACTCAAAAGGGAGTTTTGATATTACACCTCCTGTTTTCAATGTAAAAAGTATAAACATAAAAATATATAATAAAAAATAACTTTATTATTGAACTTACAAAAACTGTTATTGCATTATTTGCAGGACGCATTATAAAAACAATATGCAATACGAAGAGAGTTTCCTAAATATTCATCATGCAATGGATGAATGCAATAAAGACGTTATGAAGAGAGAAATCATCAACTACAAAATAAATTTCTTTTTTTTTTTAGTAACTGATATTAGTACCCCTACTCCTAATTTCACTTGCCAATCGATTTCGCATGGATCGGATGACTTTTCTAATAAATTCTTAATACATTGCTTTTATCATAAAGCGCAGCTGTGTATTTCATTATGCTCCCTGGTGCATGATTTCTATCCCGGACCCATAGTTTAAGCTCATACCAAATATGCTCTATTGGATTTAAGTCCGGGCTCAACGAAGGTCAATTTATTCTAGTTATACCGATCTCGGTCAGATAGGTGGTAGTGACTCGTGCGGTATGGCATCGTGTCTTATCGTGCACTAAAATAAAGGCATTATCAATACATCCCGCGTATAAAACCACATGTTCCTCCAAAATGTCTCTGATATAATGATCAGCCGTTTAACCTCCTCCACTTCCTCCACCAGACACGAAAACTAACTCGGTTCTCTCATCCAAAACAAATTGGAATGGGAAATGCCTGTTTAAAACATACAAGAACTGCCTCCATATGGGCACATTTTCTCGTATATAACATTAAGTAAATCGCTCTTCTGACCTTCTATAGATGAACGCCTCTTGTCGTTGCCTGTAGGCAGATCCTACTTTGGTCGGAGAATAATACCTGACTCCATTAATAGTCTTCCTAATCCAGATATTCGCGAGCAAATTATAATCGCCTTTGGTTCTGGGGTGCAGTATCTGCCTTTTTTGGTATCACGTTGGCTGCCTTCAGTGTCCTTTTGACTGTCCAACCGCTGCTAACAACACCCTGGACATGTCTAAGCTCTTCTTTAAGATTAGCACGTCAAATGTAGCACATATAAGAATTCGATCATTTCTCTTCGTTGTTATTCGTTTAAAGCCTCCTCCTTGTCGGCGGACACAATCACCAGTATCTTGGTACCGACGCGACGATACACTCGGGACACAGCTGATTAGCCTTCTCACAATAATGATACTGTTTAAACTGCTTTGATAAATGTATCCATTTGTAATGCACTTGCATAAGTAACTTGCATAGCTTTGTATAATTGCCTGATGTATTAGTGGTTTGCAATGGGAATTGATGCGTACGATGTTAACTGAAACAAATCGGTGCGTGTCGATTTCAATGAATCAAATTCTGACCCCCTTTCTACGTGTTGCATTCTATATTTGTAATAAAATATTCGATTCACCCAAAAACAAAACGTTTTTAAAATTCGATAATGAGGTCAATGATTGTGCACTAAATATTTTTAAATTTACACTTTTTAATTAAAACAGGAGACGTACTTTCGCAAAATAATTTTGGGTCGATTATTTTGCACTCAAGTCATATTTACTGTTAATTGCAGTTACAGCCACACTGAGACTATAGGCGGATAGAGCATAAAAAGTTGTACAAGGATAACACTGTAACTCAAAATCTCCAAAAATGTCAGTTACAATGTTTTTTTCTTCTATTTTTTATTTATTTTGCTTCAACCACTTAGGGTTATTAGCAAAAGAAAAATACAAAAAGTGATAAAGACATACATAGGCATATACAAAATATCAATTACATAATAATGTATACAATATATATATATATATATATATATATATATATATATATTTTAAATATTGATGTATTTAGATTCTCCTAGAAGTTCTTTTAATGTTTTTGGAATGTGGTGATATATTCTTTCAACTGAGTATATTGGACAGTCAATCAAAATGTGCTTCACTGTCACTTTACATTCACAAACAAAACACACTGGTTTCTCTTCTCTATTCAACAAGTATTCATGTGTTGTAGAAGTGTGTCCTAATCTGAGATGTGTTATTAGGACTTGATGTTGTCGTTTTGAAGGCTAGAAGTTCCATGGAAGGACGGAAGATTTTATTTCTATTAAGTTAGTGGTACTTCTATTCCATTGGTTTTGCCAAACATCGTGCAATTTTGATTTAAAGTAAGGTTTTAAATCTAAATGCACCGTTAGATTTTACACTGATGCGGCTGTATTGGTTATTGCGGACCTAGTTAGACTATCTGCCTTTTCGTTACCATATATTCCAACGTGTGACGGTACCCAGTGGAAGTCTACTGTCAAATTGTTTTGGTATATACGGTATAAAATTAACTTAATCTGCTGTAATGTTGGATGGGAGGAATAAATCTGAGAAATTGATGTCAGACAACTAAGTGAATCAGATATTATAAAAGATTTGGAAAGATTTTTTTTCTAGAATAAAGGTTAGGACCTTATTGATGGTTAATAGTTCTGCTGTAAAAATACTTGTCTTAGGAGACAATTTATAGATGGAATGTTCATGTGATATCACGAAGTATGCTTCTACTCCATTTACGGTCTTAGATGCGTCCGTGTATATAAAATGGTAATTTTTGTACTGTGTGAGAAAATGGAGAAAGTGAGTTTTAAAAAAATTGGGTGTCACATTATTTTTGTTATATGCTGTAAGTTTAAGGTTACAAAACGAAAAGGGAGCAACCCAAGGAAAACATAAATTTATTTCAGAGGTAGAATAAATGGGAGGTAATTTAATATTAAAATCTAATAAGTATCTATTAGCTCAAAAAAACGGAGAGGGAATAACTTAAGGAAAACATAAATTTATTGTAGAGGTAGGATAAATGGGAGGTAATTCAATATTAAAATTTCTTCTTCTTCACGTGCCATCTCCTCTAAGAAGGTTGGCAACCATCATGGCAATTCGCACTTTCGACGCCGCTGCTCTAAAGAGGTCAGCAGAAGTGCAGTTAAACCAAGCCAAGTCTCTTAAAATTTAATAAGTATCTATTAGCTCGTTCATAGAAAGGTACAGGACCCCTATTTCTTTTGATAGACCTCCTGGAACCTGTTAGCCAACAGCATAATGAAGAGCGGGATTTTTTGGGTTAGAATTTATATTAGAGACATACGATAGAGTTAAGTATTTTCTTCTTAGGTTTAAGGGTGGCTCTCCAGCTTCACGGAGTAGACATATTGCTGGTGCAATATGATCCTAAAGCAAGTCTAACGGCTGAACTCTGAAGTGTATCCAAAGTTTTGAGCAATGCTTGGTTTGCGGTGTTATACAGAACACATCCGTAGTCCAGTTTTGATCTAATTAAAGCTCTATATAAATTTATTAGTTGGAAAAGCTGCTCCCCAATTTTTATGTGATACAGATTTCATAATGTATAGTCCAGCTTGGCACGATAGTCTTAGCGAGTGTATATGATTTGTCAAACTTAATTTTGAGTCCAGTCCCTAGGAATTTTATTTCTTGTGTGTATTCTATAGGAGAATTGTATTAAAATAGATTTGGTAGCTTTTGTGGTTTTGATTTTTGTGAAAAATGTATTGCTTTTCTTTTTGTGGTGGAAAACTATTGTTAGACAATATTCTATCGACTTAAGAGCTGCAGCAATACGATTATGAGCGGATAATATATTTTTATTTCTTGCTAGAATTACCAGATCATCAGCATACAAAAAAGTTTTAATTGTGCCATTGCAGTACGACACAACATTGTTAATAGAAATTAAAAATAGCACTACGCTTAGATTCGAGCCCTGTGTAATTCCATTTTTCTGTAAATTAGATTCAGACAACTGGTTATTGATTCGAACTTGGAAATATCGTTGCCATAGACAGTTAAGAATAAAAGCAAACATGTTACCGTGAATCTTCCAATTGTGGAGTGTAGTTAAAATATCATAGCGTCATAATGTATCAAAAGCCTTTTTTATTCCAAAGAATATGGCTAAAAATTCTTGATTGCATATAAATGCTTCATGAATTTCTGATTTCAATGATATTAAGTATTTTTATAGGATTTTGATTTTATTATTATTCACTATTTACACGTTCAGAACTGAAGAGATAAACGTTTAAATATTTAAATTTTTAAGAGAAACTTTGAAATGCATCTAAACACTTTGACAGTTTTTTGACGTTTTTTAGTATCAATGTTATTCAGGGGCCGAAATAATCGATAATTCCATAATTAGTTCAGTATCAAAATGTATTTTAAATATAAATTATTTTTCTGATACAAGAATATTTAGATATTATGTTTTTTGATAATAAAATTATATAATATTCAGCCTTTTTTATAAATTAAAACAAAGTCTGATTAACCCTTGAAATCAACTGACGATGTAGTACAAAATTTTATTAGAATCTAGAGTGCAACGACATTAATGCGGCTAATCAACGCGTAGTCTGCGCTCTAATTAAATTTGGTCTGTACTGCTCGCTACCTCTACCAAAACTTGACACCTAACGGGAGAATCACCTCATTAAGCTCCAGCTTTTAAACTCATATATTTCGAACAACAATTTTCGCTAATGTAGACGATATTCTAGTTAACTAATAAATTAAATTTCTCTCCAAACTAATCTGTCTGTTGTTGGTCTCTTTTGCAGTTAACAAAGACAATGCGAGATAATTGGCAAACAAACCGGGCATAGACCTGTAGAGACTAAACTAGCTGCTGGCAAGTGTTTCGCTTCTATTATATTATGGTTATATTTACATTACCACGGAGAATAATACCGAAATCGTTTAGGTTAAGCCTCGAGTAACAATTGTTTCATATATAGCGTAATTTTCTGTTTTGCATGCTACGCTTATTAATTTATAATGATCAATGAATGTTACAGCCTATTAACGAGGAGGATAGTTTACAGAAATATTAAAGAAATGAATTGAGTTAAATGATCTTTTATTATCTACTTAAACTTTTTCGAATGCCGGTAATTATTATTAGGATCATTATTATATTTAGAAATATCTGTAAAGTGTAACTTATTAATATGTATAGCATTTTTCATATAAAAATGCTTGCACGGCATTCAAGATTTACGACGTCAGAACCCCACAGCGTTGCCAAAACATCAGAATAGTTAGTAAGTGACGAATTTTAAAATGTCAACCTTTTGTCAAACTTATATATTAACAGTAAATACACTTAGTATTTTAAACTTACCTCTTTTAGGGCTTTAATAGTAAAAACGTCCCGCTATTATTTCTTGTTCAAAATAATATATCTTATATGAAAGCTTATCAGCTTTCTACATACTATTTATTTGGTTTTAAATTCTATCTAGTCGTCAGGCCATCAGAAATATAATTTGAAGATGTAATCATTGTTATCGTCTTAATTCTAAACCTACCTATCCTATTACCCGCCGTAAGAGTCAATCAGGCAAAAACTTTTTTGCACACTGGCGTAGATTATACTGTTGCGTTGTCCATCAATATTGTGGCGTAAAACCCAAAAGGCTTACGTATGTTTGTTTGTCTAAGTATGAAAGCCATACATCTCGAATTAGCTTCCTCGCTTTCTACAGATTATTTCTTAGCCGATTTCAAAAGATTTTTATCTCGCCCTAGAAATTGTAAGGTTTTGTATTCAGATAATGGCACGAATTTTGTGGTTGCCAAAAAAGTACTCGATGAGATAAATGAATTAACTAGTTCAAAAACTTATAAAGATACACTTCAACAGAAGGAACTCAATAATACCAAAATTTCTTGGAAAATTAACGTACCTTATGGCAGTCACTTCGGTGTTATTTGGGAAGGCAATATAAAAGCCGGAAAACCTAATTTAAATAGAGTTGTGAGGAATTAGCTTCTTATTTATAAAGAATTTTTAAGTGTTCTGAAACAAATCAAGTGTCTTTTGAATTCGCGTCCTCTTTGTGTTCACATTATCGGCCATGAAAATCGTGTTGCACTGACTCCATCGCATTTGTACGCAACCTTTAGTGTACTTATCCTCGATTGATATTGATCTTGAATAAAATATGTTTTACGAGTGTTTTAAAAAGATATATTGCACTTTTAATATTATTGGAAAAGATGGTATTAAGAATATTTGCTCTTTATGCAGTTTCGTAAAAAATATGTTATAAACACTAATTATTGAGAAATCCTACCAAAAAAAATGGTAGTTATTATAAAAAATAAAACTATCAAACACTTACAGTGACCTTTGACAGTCATAGAAACTTTGTATCCTGAAAAAGATGGAATTGTGCGAAATATAAAAGTCCGAACCAAGCATGGTCGTTATTTGCGCCCGGTCGTTAAACTAAAAATAACAAAGTAGCTATTAGATAGGTACCTGGGCATTCCGGTATTAATGAAAGAAGACGGCCTATGTAGCAGCTACGGTAGGTACAGAGCAGGTGTGTTTCGGATTTGATGCCTTTTACCCAGTCTCACATCAGAAATGTAAAACTGATATACCGGAGGTGATCCCTAGATCAATACATAGAATAATGAAACGGGGGAACTGTTTGTTATCAGACTAAGTAGGCCATCGGTTTAGTCTTGTTAGGAAGTCAACTAACGGCTTTGAGAAAAAATGGAAGTCTGAAGGTAGTACAAGTCCTCACAGGTCACGCTAACCTCAATAGATAAAAAACATCTGTGGATTCAGCCCCATTTCAGAACATGGTTTAAGAAAACCTCAACGGAGCTGTTTCGAGCCGCAGCGAGCAAGGTCATGATTGCCAATATGATTTCCAACATCCGAAACGGATAGGAACCAGAAGAAGAAGAAGGATTCAGCCCATCGCCAATGTGTCTTAGATATGGGAAGAGGAAAGAGACAGCCAATCATTTTATGAGCGACTCTCTAGCCTTTATTAACGTAAAGCAGCTATTGTGCCACTCTTACCAAACAACCCTCAAAGAGATAGTGACGGAAACGGAGTGATGGTCTTTTTCTTCTTCTTCGTCTTCTTCTACAATGTCCTTTCAGAAGGTTGGTTGGGTGAAGTAGACCGGGCATCTAAAAAGAATCCCAGTGGCAAATTATAAAAGGAATAGATCTTTCCAAACCTTACTAGGAGGAAAAGAAACTGGGAACAAAGACAATGTGTCCCAACTCAGCCGCTTAGCCACAAAAATGCAGCCTTTAAGAAAAAAAAAAGAAATCATTACACATTATATAAATAAATAGAAATTATGGTTCTTATATACATGTAATAATAAATCACCAAAATTAAAACTTAATCATAGGTTATCAAAAAAAACGGGTGTGGCAGTCCAGTGGGACTGCCGGTGGAAGTTACACTTCTATACACGCATTCGCCGTTACAAATTTATTTGGGAGTCAATTTGCACAGTCATTACATATGTAATTCTATAGGTAAGACATAGCAGAAAGAGAAACAGAATTAATAACAACTTACTAACAATGAAGGATTGAATCAATATTTTGATGAAAATGTATATTTTTATTTTCATATATGTATGAAAGGAATTGAATGCAAATTTTTTTTACACATACTCTGCAGTAAAATTTATTGTTTATTTTGTTATTAATATAATAATACAATACAAATTAAACTGCAATATTCATAAGTAGATAAAAATGACAATAATATACATAAAAAAAATACACTACAATACAGTGGAACATAATTCCATATAATAATACAATACAAATCAAAATGCAATATCCATAAGTATTTAAAAATGACAATAATGTAATAATATTAATAAAAAAGTCCTCCCCGACTGGGAATCGAACCCTGGTCTCCCGCGTGACAGGCGGGGATACTGACTACTATACTACCGAGGACATGACACAAAGATATTTCAAAATTGACAGTTCTGGATCATAGAGTGATTTATGTAGATTATTATTTTGAAATAAAAAAGACTAATATAATTATGAACATTTAATAAATAATACAAAACATATCACATAAATAATAATATTATTAAATATTTTATTATATGTATAATATTATATGTATATGTATCTTTATATAATATAATATATATATATATATATATATGATATATATATATATATATATATATATATATATATATATATATATATATATATATATATATATATATATAATATTAAATTATATATACAAAAGGAACATTTTTATATTCGAGAGAGGAAGAGAGAGAAAATATATCTTCTGCCTCTCTCTTACTCATTATCTTACATATGTAATGATTTCACAGATTCACTCCCATACAAATTTCCAACGTGGAGCGCGCGTATAGAAGTATAACTTCAAAAGTTAAATATTTCGGTATTTAGCTTAATAAGAAGTTAACGGCGAAAACTCACCTTAAAAAAGAATAATTACAATTTAAAGTCAGCGTAATAAATTGGCCTGTTGGTACATATAATAACTATTCCTAAAAAAAAGTATCAGTTTACAAACTTATTCTGAAGCTTATATTATATGCATTTGAATTAATGAGTTATGCAGAATCATCAAATGTCAAAATGCTGTAAACTCTATAATCAAAAAATTAGGAACATAGTTAATACATCTTGATAATTTCAAACCCATACCTTCTATAAATACATAATGCTACGTTAATACTACAAATATCATTCATAAACGATGTAAAGCTGGGCATTCACGTTCCGACTTTTAGTCCAACTAGTGGTCCAACTTCTGCAGTTGGATCTGAAATCGGACCGTGAGTGGGCTGGTTGGATTAGTTGGACAACTAGTGATACGAGTCGGAACATCTAGTGGGACGACTTGAAGGTCCGACTTGCGACGAAGTGGGAGCGTGAATGGTGAAGTTGGAAGTCGGATTACAGGTCGGATCGAAAATTTCCTCGGTCAGTTGACCTTCGGCACCTGTTACGTATGAGATTTTTATGAATTACTTTATGCAAAGATTCCTAGTTCGCAAATATTTTATAGAAAATAAACTTTCAATTGCACAAAAAGTACCATTATTAAAATACACGATCCTTTATGAATCATTATCTACTTTTTGTTAGGGTAAATCATTTTCCTTTCTGTAGATCTATTTCGGACAGTCCCACACAGGTAAAATTTCCAACACTTCGGATTGACTACAGAAGAATTATCAACAAACAACGAAAATTAAATCATAGTTGTAGCAAAGATCCCTAGTTCGCAAATAAATAATAGAAAATAACTTTCAATTGCACGAAAAATTATTCATATTAAAAATATACAACACACACACATAAAATAAATCTCGGCTCCAGTTTAAAACAAGTTTTTATTTCTTTCTAAAATAGAATATACTTACAAAAATCCTTAAAAACTATAATTTTTTCCTACATATTAAAAAGTCATAAAAATCAAGAGTCGAAAAAATTAATTAGTTCAGCCCTAGACAAATAACTAGAGAAACGAAACCTAATTTTAAATATTGACCGATTATTAACTCATTATAACGCCAACTTTCGTATCTACTTCACGCCTTTCGTAATGAACAGTGAAGGAATTTCCGAATTTATCGATGTTTACAGAGATAATTTCTGTTTGTGGGATAGCGGTAGTGCTTTATACGCAAACCAACATGCGCGAAAAACAGTCCAACAACAGCTGCTGAATGTAATGTTGAAGTACGAAAACATTGCCAATGTAGCTTCTGTGCGTAAAAAAATTGACTATCTACGTTCTATCTTCTTCAGAGAATATAAAAAAGTTCAAGTGAGTGAAAGTGGAACTGGTACCGGAGCAGACGAAGTGTACGTGCCTAATTGGGTGCACTACAATGAATTAAGCTTTTTGGCAGAAATGCCGAGGCCAGCCAGGGCAGGCTATCACATTCACGCATGTCGGTATCTTTTTTGGAAATGAGTGGACCAACTTTTTCCAGCAACAGCGAAAAAGTGAAGTTGTCCATTCTGAGGAAATTTTTGTAATCATCCTCATGAATGACATTGAGCAATTTTGTCTTCTTTTTTTCAAATGAAAAGGATAACAAGCACAATGCTGCCATTTTCCTCCTCCTACTTATATTTTGCGTAGTGTTTAATCGATACATTTTTTGATTAAGCGATGTATACCGTTGTGAAAACAAACTAGAACTGAAGTTGGACCGCTAGTTGGATAGAAAATCGGAGCGTGAGTGGAGACGAATATCCAACTAGTAGTACTACTAAGTGGGACCGCAAGTTGGAACGTAAATGCCCAGCTTAATAGGACAACATACAACCAAGCACAAAAAAGGTATCTACTATCACCAATCTTTATTTCATGTTGTTCGAACATCTACTTTAAAAACAATATCCCATATATACGCACAAAAGTAGCTGAAGGGCATTAATGAAAAAAATTATATTTACACGCTTGAATAACACTGCAAATGAGAAAACAACAACAAAAATGTTTATACAACATATAATTTATTTTCGGTGTGTTAATATACCGTATTAAAATACGAGTAAATTATGATATGAATAAAATTATGAATATAAAAATAAAATGCGTAGAGAATAACGAAATAAACCAAGCTTTCTAAAAATATGATTAAGCATTCATTATTATAGAATACAATTGCTTAAAAAAGTCAATAAAAATATCATAAAATTATGTCCGTTATGTTATGTTATAACAACTATATTATTATTGTGAGTGTGGGTATACAAACGAATAAGAACGATAAAATAGGTAGATGGACTTAGAAATAAGGATGCTTTTGAATTGACGATAGTAGTTGATCAATACGCTACGTTGATATATCAACATACTGTGTTGCTAATTTAGTTTCCTGTCGTAATTAGTCAAAAATTCGCCGAAAAAAACTGTCCGTTTTGGTGATTCACAAAATCTTTAACCCTGCTGTCCTGTTCGGGTCTATTTGACCTAAAAAAAAATTTTTATTTTGCAAATTATTACGCGGCGTAACGTTTTGGTGTTTCGTGACATTATTACCTAATATGAGGTTTGTCAATTGCATACCAGATAAAAAATCAACGTCCTGATATTTTTGATAAAAAATTAAGTTTCTGCGCGCTAGAACTTGCAAAAAATGTGTAGTGTAGCTGGACGATGTCATTTAGAAGGGCATGTCACGTAGAATGAAGTGGGGGTGATAGACAAGTGGTAGGCTGGTAGGACACTGATATGCCAAGTGCATTCATTTATATTTCAAATTTCAGTCTACGTTTACATGTTGATAATGTCGCATGAAAGAACGCTTACCGAAGATGAGCTTCGCGAGCTCGCGAACGTGTTAGAGAGTGATAAGTGCATATCAGAAACAGAAAACAATACAAGTAGTGAGAGTAAGAAAGAAAATAGTGATGATTCTGCTGTTCCATTTTATATACAACATCCTGTAGAACCTTTTGTAAAATTTTCTTCAAAAGCCGGTAATATCCAGTGGCCACTCGATCATCCTTATCAAAGCTATATATATATATATATATCAAACTATACTGAAAGGAAAGTATAAAGGAGAAGACGTTTTGATACCACGCATCCCAATGATTCCGAGTGATGTACCATTTGAATTTAAACGACTACAGTTTCCAGATGCTTTTGCTATGACCAAAAATAAGTCCCAGGGGCAATCATTAGGTGTTTGTGGTATTAGTCTAGAAAACCCATGTTTATCACATGGTCAATTGTATGTTGCCTCTTCTTGTGTTGGAAAACCATCAGATTTGTTTATATATTCTTTAGATAATCAAACAAAAAACATTGTATATCATAAAGCACTACAATAAAAATAAAACAGATTTTTGTTAATAATTATGATTCACTTGATTTACAATAAAGCGATCACTGAAAATACTTATATACCTTTTATATTTCATTATTCTTCATTACATTGGATATTAACTTTATGTTAATAATAATATTAGTAAATATTTATTTACGTTTATGTTTTGTCATTGAAGCACCCATTTTATAAATATTTGTCATCTTTAGGTTCCCACTATCCCTTTAGATTATTTTTCAATCAGGTTTAAACCTTAAGTTCCCCTCTTAGTTTGAATCCCAGTCGAGGTTTTTAGTGGGTCCAAAAGGGTGACCAAAGTTTGTGGAAGCGAAGATACTTAGGTCACCCGAGCTGACCCTCACAAACCGCCCTGTCATCATGGTGACGGTTCTGTTCACGAGAAGAAAAAATAAACTGCCACATTCCAAATCTATTTGACAGAATGAAGTCTGTCGGATTCGCTAGTATATATATATATATATATATATATATATATATATATATATATATATATATATATATATATATATATATATATATATATATATATATATTAATGTGATATTAAAAGTCAGAGGTGCGCCAAGCAATTAATTAGCTAATTAATTAATTAATTAATTAATTAATTAAACTTATTTATATGATGTAATTATGATTTTATCACACTATTTAATTCTCTTATCTCAGGGTTATATTCGTGCTTCAATATCTATGCTTTACATATGATAGGTAAGGTCCAAAGAATACCGGAATAATCAAAACATATATGATACAGTATTATATATTGAAATAAAATTCACACTCAAATATCTTCAGCAAAAAATATCTCATATAATGATTATCAAAATTTTGTTCTACGTACGTGAACCTTCAAAAATTAATGTTATATACAATATAAATTAAAATTTCGAATCAAAATTGTTGTTCTAAATCTCCTGATCTAAATATTTTTATCTTTTCTAAAGCAATTAAAAAAACTTTGTTGATAAAGGAAAACTGACGAATGGTAAAAAACTATCTCTCTGATGATGAGTTGTCCAAATCCTTGTTCCTTGTAGCCTACACTATCTATTCTTAGCAGTTCCCTAGGTAATCAGCAATCTTACAACAAATTATTGCGAGCCTCTCGCCTTTAATGATCTTCTTCAAATGCACGTATCGTTCAAAAGATGCTAGCCTCTTCTCCTCTCGATAAACTGAATCTCTCGTTTCGGCCTGAACAGTGAATTGGAATATATAAGTAGAAAAGTATAACTTACAATATTTTACTGGATCAGCTTCCGTCAGATACACTTACTCCAAGAAAACTCACAAACATTTCACTTCTAATGCTTACTATCACTTGGGAACCACCAGAGAACAACGACTGTTCGCCTTGCACCCTTGGAAAACAACTGATTATCTTTTCTCCCTCAAAAATATAGCTAAACTCTCATTCCTACATACCTATCCCACTTTTTTCAATCTCCTCCAATCAGAGTTCGTCACACTTATCCCCATCTACTATTTAGATAACAAACAACAATTTTAGCTGCAATTATAAATTTCCTAAAAACTATTAACATGCTAATCGGTTTCTACAAATTCTTAAGAACTAACGGAGAAATATAATTTCTAAATATTCTATTCTATTGTCTTATTCACTGTATAAGTCCATTCGGAAAACCCGCTCGCATTGTTCATGACTTCACTTAAGCTCACTCACGTCACTCGAATATATTTTACAAAGAAAATAATTTATGCATATCTTAAATTTTGTTTACTACAGGTCATCCAGGATAATGGATTTTCATTTCTTCGAAATATCTTTTATAGTTTATTAGTTGCATTACTTGAATTATTATATTTTGTACTTTGAAATAGATTAAGAGCAATCCAATATTATTTTCAATTTTGCATAGCATAACAATATATAATATATAGTTATAACTACGGTTATTACATATACATATTAGAATATTGTCTAACAGCGTTAGTGTAGGCCGCGGACCTATGTTTATAAATATTGTTTCGATGTAGTCGTGAATTGTAAAACAACGCAATATAACGAAAAAAAATATCTATTTGATTAAAATATATTTCGTTATGAGTTTTTATTACTAAGGACTGAGAAGGGAACTTTATTCATTCCAATGCCAAAAGTTTGCTGTAAATATATTCAATTTAAATCAAAATCGCGCATGAAAAGCTTTAGGTGGCGATAGTAAAAATCAATACTATGAAGGGTAAAGTTCTTATTATGAAACATAGAAATAAAGTAATACTAAAGGCAGTAAAAATAAAGAGGTGTGATCGGGGTCCTTTAAATTACAGTACAATACCTTCGTACATCCGCTTAATTGCAATCGATCAGCAATTTACATAATTCACAGATAGGTTTTTATTAATTAATTTTATTTAAATATATATTTTTTTGAAAGTTGGGTCGTATTTCAGTTGATAAAAGTGTTATAATTTTGTTAGTTGTTTATTTAAAGCTCCTTTAAAAAGTTCATTACTGGCTATAGTACCACTGATGATAACATCAAAATTCGAATAAGAATATTTTTATATCATATATATAACTTAAATTACCTTCACGCAATGAATAATATTATTTACACCATGATTAGTTAAATTTCAAAGATTCCTTGACTTCTAGCGCAGAGCTCTTATGTTATTAAATATATCGTAATGTATACTTCCTGTTGAATTATATTAGTTTTGAAGTGTTGTCAAAGTTCTATATGATGATGTTTGTTTCCGTAACTGAAGCGTCAAATTTGTGATATAACTCTGGAAAGTTTACGGAGAATATCATGTCAACATATTAAGTTAAAATGATGTTTGCGTATAATTTTTGTATACATCTAAAGTTTCACTAATGTGACCAAATGTTTCCGTTTCAAATATATGCAACTAAAGAGGGAACAAAGTTTATAACAATAATAAACTTAAGTTTAAAACCAGAAGTAGATTTAAAATATTACAATTTTGTCTATATCATGAGCCACATTTTTTAAAATTTGTAGGTATATTACAGACTACTGGATTATTTTCACATTATTGTATTTCAAACTAATTGCCATGAAGATAGGTACACTTTTTTATGCATCAGATTTTCAAAACGCCTAATTTTGTGCCGATGGCTCAAAAACATTTACTCTTCAAGCTTAACTTTATGTTGTAATTGTGTAAAATTCAGTTAAGTAATCCAGTTTAAAGAAGTCTGCTTTAGGAATTTGGTTGAATTTGTTATGTTTTATTAACACCAGTTGACACTAGTCTTATTTTGAAATATGAAAACTGTAATGGCAAAAATCGGCAAAGACAACTGGATTCTTCATTACTTTAACTTATATAAAAACAGACAAATCACAAATAACAGCGACTTATAAGAGATTTTCTTTTAGACATAGAAAACGAAAGAGAGGTAACAGAAGGTACGCCTGACTACAATAAATTTCCTGAGGTATAGGAACGACTAAAAACAGGAAAAGCATCAGTGCCGGACGAAATCAATAAAGAGATAATTAGAAATGAAAGAGAGGAATTGATTCGCTAGATATATTAGCTAATGACAGATATTTGAGTTAGCATCTTAAATTTGGATTACCTGGTGGTGTATCTTCTTTACGCTGACAATTCTTCTTATTCTTAACCCAGCATCCGACACGTGAGGTGTGAGAAACCCCAGAGTTCAGAGAGTAACCGTTATAAGTTCAAATTTCGCTCCAAACTCCAACAGCGCTTCAGTAGCTTTTGAATACATACAATATTTGTCTACAATCTGATGTAGTCAGGTCAGTCGGCAACTAGATATACCGTGAGTGGTGTCGCTTTCAAGTTGTCTGTGGTTGGTGACACCTCACGTGTCGGAACTCGCAAGTTTATTCTTTCCGTTTTATTTCCTACTTCAACGTAATTTTAAGAGGTAAGCCATCTTATATATACTATTTATATTGAGTAATTCATAATTTCACTCTCGTAGATTTGGATATAATGGGCGACTATAAAAAAGAGCAGGGGCTGATCTCATGCGTTTGTGGGAAGAGTGTGAAAATAAAGACGAATTTATAAATTAAGATAATTCAGAGGCAAAAGACAATATTATCAATGTAAATATGAACAGCGATTATTCCGATCTGAAACAAGCACCCAAAGAAGAGAATGGAAATCAGCAAGCTGTTGTAGAATGTATCAGATAAGATTGTTATTATTCCGGAAAAAATGGAATGAAATGGAGTAAAGAACCCAATAACTGAAATGTTCGACCAAGAGCAATAAACGTAATTACACATTTACCGGGAGTCAAAAATCACGCAAAGAATACCAAGACACCAATTGAGTGCTTCCTGGTATTTATTGATAGACAAATGATTGCTGACTTGGTTAAGCATACTAACCAATGAATTGCAGAAAAATCTAAAAGTTGAAAAAACTCTCTACATTATGGGAATACCTTTGTGATAGGAATCAAGGCTGTGTTGGGGCTGCTTTACCTATCTAGTGCATTTAGAAATAACCATCGTCATTTATATGAATTGTGGAACACTGACGGAACAATAATGGACGTTTTTCGTTGCACAATGAGCCAACGTCGACTCGAATTTTTAATTTTATGTCTTAGAATCGAAAACAAACAAAACTATGAAGAAAGAGTCAAGTTAGATAAACTAGCTCACATTAGAGCTTTCTTTGACAGGTTTGTGAAAAATTGCATATCTGCATATTGTCTCTCTGAATTTTTGACAATTGAATTTTTGAAGGAATAAGAACCGAGAGGTACTGACCATCATCAAATCTTGAAACTTACAGTTCTTCGGACATATTATGCTAAATTAATCCAGATAAGCTCTCCTTCAAGCCATCCTACAATGTTCGATTGAAAATTCAATTTTTAATTTAAATGCAAAATCACAATATCAAATAAGAACAAAGTGTTTTACTATTTTAACCAATTTTAAAAACAAAATAAATATTTATTTGAAATTAAAGCATTTGCCTTCTTGACAAACAAAGAAATAATGATCTTATTGGCAGATCTCGCAAAAATGGTTACATATCACCAAATACAGCAAAATCAAGTAAGCTACACAACGCTATTCCACCAAAAATGTATGGTTTACCTCAAACACACAACGAGAATGTACCTCTACGTCCTATCGTTTCCTGCATTCAATCGTCCCTCGAGCATCTTTCAAAGTTCTTAACAAACATTATTTCTAATATTACAAATAAAAATATTTATTATATTAAAGATTCCAATGACGTTATTTCTAAAATTAAAAAATTCACGTACCAAATAACTATAAATTAATATCTTTAGGCATTTTACTATACACTTACATCCCAATAAAACTTGCCACTGATATTAAAAAGAAGTGGAATGACATAAAAGAGTACACTATCATCACATTGCAAGAATTCCAATCATCTGTAGCGTTAACATTAAACTCAATCTACTTTTTATGTAAGGACGAAATATACCAACAAATGGATGAATGTGCAATGGGTGCAAGTATTTCTTGTGTCATTGCTCAACTGGTTATAAAAGATTTAGAAAAATCTGTCATAGGTTATTTAGATTTTACTGTACCATTCTTCTACCGCTATATCGATGACTGTATTTGTGCTCTCCCAACAAATAAAATGAACGAAATTTTGGATAATTTTAACCAAATTACCATCCAAATTACCATCCAAAACTAAAGTATGCTATAGAAATTGAACAAAATAATAAAATAAATTTTGTGGATATAACCTTAAATCGTATTAATTATAACAGTTTCAACTATGTGGTTTACAAAAGATTCATGGTCTTCACGATATCTCAACTATAAATCTAATCATCCATTCTACCATAAGAAGTCTGTAATTATTAGTCTTGCTGATAGATCTGTAAAACTAACAGAACCAGAATACAGACCAACTGCAATAAAAAAGCAAAAAATGCTCTCCTAAATAAAGCAGATATCGACACTATTTTTAAATCAAGACTAAATAAATTTTACAACAATACAAATAACAATAAAACCAACAGTATCAAGACTACGTATACAACTCTTCCATATACAAATGGTTAATCCGAACAACTAACCAATATTTTGGCCAAACATAACATAACTGTGGCTCACAAAGGCAACAACCTTTTAAAAAAATATTTCACCAAACTAAAAACGCAAACTCCAAAGCTCAAAAAATCACATGTTGTTTACGAGATACCATGTATTAACTGTAAAGGTGTCTATACGGACAAACCAGTCAACTGCCTCAATCCACAATTCGTTTATACAAATATGACAAGAACAACATCACTCCGCTCACAAAACATGAAAATGAGAAGAATCATAAGTTTGACTTCGAAAACATCAAAATTTTAAAAACCGAGCAAAACAAAAAGAAAATGGAGATATACGAGTCAATAGAAATAAAAAGAAATACCAACGCAACCACCGACAAAAAAGATACACAGAACCTAAATAAAATATATTTTATTCTGAGTTAAATAATAATAAATATAACACCATAAAAGACTGTTAAAGATATAACATATCTCCACTTTATCTTTTTCGAAAACACCAACGATACTTCCATATAAATATAATTATAATTAATGACAATAAATCATGAGATATCAGATATCAATTTTTACTTTTGTCAGTTCATTATTGTCAGTGTCCCGTTTTACGTTTTGATAAACTTTTTGGTCCTAATCTTGAACATTTTAGAATCTTCAGTGGCACAATAAAATATAGTTACAAATTTATTATTACTTATTGAACATAAACCCAAGAAGTACTATATCTATATATAATAATATTTAATATAAACATCAGCTCAAACAGGCCTAGAAAGAAAAAAACAGGCTTTAATAATTTTTTCCATTTCTTCCTACCTTGTGCTAGGTTTCTATAGTTTTGTACTCCTAACGATCTCAGGTTTTCTTTTGCAGATTCCATTTATTTTCTTTATGATCGTTCTCTTTTCCTTTTTGTGCAGTTTTGGTATGTAATAATTCTTTGTGGCCCCTTTCTTTCTGCATTCTAGCTACGTGTCCAAAGCATCTCAGTCTTTGAACTTTCGCAATGTTGAAAATTTTTTGTCGTCCATTTATTTGCAATATTTTCTTATTTGTTGTTCTTCTATTATTATTTCCAACTTTTATACCTCCATACTTTCTCCTGTATATTACAGTATATTTTGCTTCCATCTATCTAGCTCAAGTTTTATGGTTTTGCTTAAGATGCAGGTCTCGCTGGCATAGAGCATGGTTGGTCGAATAACCACGGTATATATTATTTTTTTTTTGCTTCTTAGGATATTTTCTTTGATCTCAACATCTTATTTAGATTTTCAGCTTTTTTTACTACTTTTAGCCATTCTTTGTTCGAGTTCTTCAGTCTCTTTATTTTTATTTGTTAACGTTACTCCCAAATAATCGAACTACCTAACTATCTTATACCTAACAAAGTTATATTCTGTAATTAATGATATCGTTTTTTAAAGTTACCACCAAGTATTTATATTCGTTTGTTTGTTTTATTGAGTTGTTATTTATCCTCATATATTCTGCGGCTTTTCCAAAGACCAATATTGCGTTTTACCATAATTAATTTCCAATCCCCAGCTTCCAAATATTTCTGTCAGCTTTTTATCATGTAGACGAGATCATCTTTGTTTTCTGATAAAATTATTTGATCATCTGTCTATATTTCTTGTTCCAGTTTTTTAGTGATTCTTTCTACTAAATATCACATTAACTATTTCTTCTCGATTTTTAGTAATATTTGTTATGTAATCCCAAAACAAATTGCTAAAATGAAGCTTGTTGATAACCGATTTTTCAATTCCTGCAGTTACTACTGCCAACAGCATGTTGGTTCATCCTACTTTTTTTCTTTTTTTTTTGAAGACATTTTATATAGGTACCTAGACCAAAAATTCCTTATTTTATCAAAGGATTCCTAATATCGCACAATGCGGTATAGGTACTTTTCAATGAATACCAATATCACAGTGCGATATTAGGGCACACACCATTTTGAGGTTATAATGGTAAAAAAATTTTCGGAACAAGTTTAAGTATTATTTAAAGGGATAAAAAACGAAGAGCGGAGCTCATAGAAGAAGGATAAAAGCAAATATTAATATTGTACTTACCAGTTTTGTGTAAAATTATACGTAATCGAGGACAACAAAAAAAAACTCTACCGTGTGGTATGCAGCGTGTTCGATACTATAGTACATCCACTAATAATTTTCCAACATAAACATGCCTCATTCTGGTATCAAAGAGACCGCCTTTAAAATCAAGGTTGTCAGACATATTTCCTAAAATTCCTAAGGTTATATTTAAAAAATATGCTCTATTCTCTATTCGTTATTATTCAATTGCTAGTCAACGAACGAC
This sequence comes from Diabrotica undecimpunctata, assembly GCF_040954645.1. Classification (NCBI taxonomy): domain Eukaryota; kingdom Metazoa; phylum Arthropoda; class Insecta; order Coleoptera; family Chrysomelidae; genus Diabrotica; species Diabrotica undecimpunctata. The sequence goes on along the minus strand of NC_092805.1, from coordinate 131,351,906 downwards.
ACTCTTAAAAATATGAACATATTCTCAAAAAATATATCTATAAATTAAGTAACTAGGTACTAATATTTCCATGGACTCTTCACTATTGAATTAAAGCAACCGTTAGCTTTGTATATAGTACTTATACTCTAAGTAATTTTCGAATATCGGCAACATTGTAGTCTGGAGAGAATTTGAACCTTCCGTCCATATCGACGTTGCCATGTTGGTGAATTTAGCGGTAATACTTTTATAGATATAATGATCGACTTTTAAGAAATCAGACAACTTTTAAGAATCCAAGTTCTCAAAAACGGTTTCAAGAATTGTATTATTTTTTTCCAAATTTCATTGATTTTATACCTTACCTGGAAACATGAAAAATTGCAGATATATTAATATGGTATTAAAGTTATATTCACTAATTTTAAACTCATGCATTATGGCAACAGTGAAGCGCAAAGCTATAAATCGTAATCAACACCTGTTTGTCTGGCTATGTGACACCCTAAAATATTTCCTTTTGCAGAGGCGGAGGCTTATTATAAGGTAAGTAATATTATATTTTTCTACGATGGCATTTTTTAAGATGCGTCAACTTCTGTGTTATCAATAAATATTGACAATTATGTTAATGACAGCTCCGAATTAAAAAATAAAGATTTGCACGTACAATCCCAAAGAATAGTCTTAAATATGTATGAGTGTTTGAAAAAAGAAAATATTGGGATGGCTGATAATGCAATTGTTCTAATTGTATCTAATGCATTGCTTTTGTCGGCCAAAAATATAACAAAGTCTTCTGCCGATTATCACGAAGATATGACAGCCGATTTATTTAAAAAGTGGTTTGTTGAACAACTCTTGCCCAATATTCCGCCGAATTCAGTGATTGTTATGGATAATGCTTCGTATCATTCCCGCATATTAAATAAAATACCTAATAATAACACGAAAAAGGACGAAATTTTAAAATTTATGCAACTTAAAAACATCACTGTTCCTAAAAAGATTCCAGTAAAGAAAGAATTAATTCAGTGATTGTTATGGATAATGCTTCGTATCATTCCCGCATATTAAATAAAATACCTAATAATAACACGAAAAAGGACGAAATTTTAAAATTTATGCAACTTAAAAACATCACTGTTCCTAAAAAGATTCCAGTAAAGAAAGAATTAATTAGAATTACCAAAAGTCGGAATTTTAAAAACGAATACGTTATTGACACCATTTGCAGCAGGCACGGCTATACTCTTTTGCGATTACCCCCATACTATTGCATTTTTAATCCAATTGAAATGGTTTGGGGTACCGTAAAAAAACGATTGCGAAAATATAATCAGTCACCAACATTAAGCGCAATGGCCATTGAGAATATTCGAGAAATAATTAGTGGCATTAATAGCGATGTGTGGAAAAATTGCGAAGCTCATGTTGTAAAAATAGAAAACGAATATCCTGTTTTACCGGCAATAGCACCAATAGTTATCCAACCTGGGAACGATTCGACTTCAGAAGACTCTGACGATTCTTTTCAGTCCTTCTAATTAATTTCTTTACAGCTATCGCTATGCATCTTGAACACTAGTATTCATTATTATAAAGTGTGTCGCATCTAAGATAAAGACACCTCTATATATCAGCTACTAAAATACATACAGATTTGACATTTTGCACAGTCATACATGTTGATACGCGTTAGAGAAATCGGAAAAACTTATTTGGAAAAGTTGTTCCACTTATTGTAACCGCACATACCAAATTTCATGACAAAATTCGCAATTTTAGTTTTTCAATATTATTTGTTATCTCGATCCTAAATCTACAATTGGCTGTCTAAAGATGCATCTCGGGACAGCCAACTGTCCGTTTTAGAATCCTGACTACAATTGAAGAGCTTATTTCCAAAGTGTCTTAAATCTATATAATGAAATCCATGAAATTACAGATTTTCATACAAATTTAACATACAAATTATACAATTTTACAATTTTCATATGCACTTTTAAATGGTAAATAAGAAGTTGTTTTGGTACATATAACTTTATTCTAGACTTGAAGAAATCTATAAAGTTTAAAAAAAGAAAATTAAAAAAATCGAAATTTTGGATTTAAGACACTTTGGAAATAAGCTCTTCAATTAATGAAAAAAGTAAAAGTGCGAATTTTGACATAAAACTTTGTTATGTGGGGTTATAATAATATTTGGAACATCTTTTCCAAATAACTTTTTCAGATATCTCTAACTCGAAGCAAAATATTGAAGATTCACCCTGTTTGTGCATTAACAGTAGGCCGTGTTTAAAAATTAATTTTCAGTTGACTATCTCAATTGCTGGATAGACAATCTTTTAAAATTTTCTGACAGAATGAGCCATTATTTACAGATTGTAAAAAAATATTATGGTTTATGTAAAAACTAAATAATAAGTCCAATATTCTTATAAATCACTAAAATTAACAAGCTTTAATTTGAAAGAATCAATTTGTTATTTATTCGATGTTGTGAGCCCGCTCCCATTTGAAAAAAAACTGATTCTGTCCTTTGAAGAGTCCTATTCAAAAATGCCCCGTTTAAACAAATCGAAGGTTGAAGGGTGCCGGACATTTTTGCCGGAAACAATTCAGATTCAAAAGATCACCTTTTTCTGCTACGGAAAATATTGCTCCGATTTCTCACCAAAATCAATGTTGAGACTTTAGTTTAGATACTCTTGAATCTCAAAAATACTCATTTACATATTTTTCAAGCCTCGAAAATGCATATTAGGTATCGCATTTTTCGGATTTTAAATCGCCTATATCTCCAAAACTATTAACTTTTGAGAAAAATGGCATAGATCTTATTTAGAGTCACCCAAAAACCTAAAAAATATTTTTTGGAGCACAAAAGGTGATATTTTGAATTTGTTTAAAAAATTGTTTAAACATTTTCTGCCCAAAAATTGAGAAATTTTCCTGAATATAATTATGTAAAAATTAATAAAAATTATATGATTTTTCTTGAAATATGCGTTTGATAACTGATCCCTTTTCTTAATTTCCACGCCAATGGTCGGCATTGGCATCAAAGAATCTCAAAAGCCGACGCTTGGCAAACTGACATTGGAAAAAGTATACCATCATCTATAATTTTGCGAACGTAGTATACATTATGTAGTAACTGTAGAGGTTACCTACGAAGCTAAAATTACAGAAAACTTTACATCATTCAACCTTACCAGTATAAGAATAAACCTAGGGTGCGATATTGGGAACCTATGCGATATTAGGTTACTATTCTCTATGCCTGATGACCTTGTCGATATTTTATATGTTTACAAACATCACCCATTCTTTAAACTTTAAAACCACATCTTAAAATCACAATGTACTTTTCGATTGTCCATTTTTGACTATATGCTAAATTGCAGTACATTTTAGACTTAGTGTTATGTTCTGGATGTAATGGAACAAATTTATTAGCTGAATATTGTTGTATTTCTTGTTTAATTTAGAGCATTAATGGTTTGTGTAAATATCTGAAAGTAGTCTATATTAAGCAGTGTAATCGAATTCGTTTTCTACAGTCGTAGATTTTTTTAGCATTTAGTATGCCTTACCTCATCTCAAACTTAGTAGTCATTTACTTTTTAATGAACGTAAGTTTACTTCCTCACAAAACTTTTCCCTATTCTCCTATTTCATTAAAAAAGGATGCCATATCTCTTCAGAAATTTTTTTAAAAGTCTTTTGTGAAACAAGGAATTTGAATACCAAATTTTATTGATTGGCGCAGCCTAGTTGTCCCTTTCTGCCGTTATTTGAATTGGGTCATCCCCTAACACAGGGTGGAAGATTTTAATTCGAAAATTTTCTACAATGAATTACCCTTGTATGAATTAATTTCGAGATGGGTGTTTGAGAGCTTTGCGGAAATCTGATGAATTTGATGGGATGTAGGTGTAAGTGGAAAAGGGTGTTGTCAGAAAAACTCATTTTATTTATATATTCTACCTAGCTGATAAGTTGAATATAAAAAAAATGTTTCTTAATATTGTTGTGAAATAATTTTTTTGTGGAATAAGTATGTGGTAATATTTTATTTTTGATGTTTCCACTACCAATATTGAAAATGTTCTTAAAATGACATTAAACCAATTTTTTTTGTGCCTATTACTTGAAACAGTTTTATTCATTTCTTTTAGCCACATTCTAAGAGAAATAAATAAAACTGTTTCGAAGGCAATCAGGAGAGATTTAAGAAAATTTAAAACTGATAATATTAATCGTACTATGCAGGAAAATAACAGCTTAAAAGTTCTACGTAGAAAGCAAACGGATGGGAAATACAAAATCCATAAATGAAAAAACAAGCAACAACAATGAAAAACAAAAATGAAATAATATCACATAGAGACGAGTTAATACAGGTCTAAGAGTTCTACGAGGAATTATATGGATGTGGATGAGAAGATCAAACAGGAATACAAACAGCCATTTCAAAGAAGATCATGAATCAAGGTTCCGAACTAATGCCAGAAATAAATGTAGATGAGATTCGATAAGCGTTAAGAAAAATGAAAAATAACAAAGCCCCAGGAGAGGATGGAATTGTAATAGAAGCTATCGTTAATGGAGGAGATATGCTATTAAATCAATTAAGAAAACTGTTTAACCTATTTTTGCAGCAAAGAGAGTTGCCCAAAGAATGGAACAATGCTATAACCATTCTTCTACATAAAAAAGGCGATAGAACGGACCTAGAGAGTTATAGACCTATTAGCCTGTTGAACCACATATACAAGCTCTTTACTAGGTTAGTGACATCAAGATTGGAGAGAAAATTAGATTTCTACCAACCGAGAGAGCTGGCAGGATTCCAATCAAATTATGGTACGAATGATCACCTCCATAGAGTAAAGACACTCATTAAAAAACCTATAGAATACAACAAACCTCTTGTCCTCACTTTCATAGATTTTCATGAAGCGTTCGATACGATCGAAATAGACAGCCTTATAGAAGCAATGAATGATAGCAGGATCGACCATAGGTACAGTGAGCTTATTTACAATATTTACAAAAATGCCACTATGACTCTTAGGATACATTGTCAGCAAAATTATTTATAACAGCATTAGAGTATGTCTTTAAGATGGTCAATTGGGACCACAGAGGAGTAACAATAGAAGACGAAAAACTTAACCATCTCCGTTTGGCAGATGACATTGTCCTTATCACAGATGATTTAGGAGAAGCCACAGATATGTTAAATGAATTAGACTTTGCATTTTTGAAAGTGGGCCTCAGAATGAATTTGTTCAAAACTAAGTTTATGACAAATATGGACCCCAATAACCATTTAACTATTTAAAACAAAGTGGTAGAACTGGTGGAGAAATATACGTATTTGTATTACGAAATAATAATAAGCAGGGATAACCGAACATGCGAAATACAAAGACGAATTACTTTAGCGTGGGCAGCCTTTGGAAAACTGCGAGACACACTTAGGGCTAACATACCAATTAGCCTCAAAAGAAAAGTATTTGACCAATGCGTATTACCGGTCATGACCTATGGGGCGGAAACTATGACTCTAACCAAGACTACCGCTTCGAAATTGAGAGTGGCACAGAGACGAATGGAACGATCTATCCTGGGAGTGACGTTGCGGGACCGAATAAGAAACGAAGATCTGCGAAGAAGGACGAGTATTGCTGATGTTGTGGAACGCATAGCGGAACTTAAGTGGAATTGGGCAGGCCATGTAGCGAGAATGCATAACTCATGATGGACGAGTAAAACTACACATTGGAGGTGAAGAGCAGACAAACCTGTAGTAGTAGAGGAAGACCACCTACACCTTGGGCTGACGACATCAAGCGTATCACGAAAAATTGGCAACAAAAAGTACAGAATCGCAAAGAATAGAGGAGTTTAAGGGAGGCCTATGTGCAGCAGTTAACGTAATAAATGAAGGCTGGATGATGATGATGATGATGATTACTTGAAAAAAGAGAAATTCTTTAAACAGTTTAATTTTATCTGCTGTACTTACGAAAATTTTAACATAAAATAAATATTTTAACCTTTAATCCTATCGCTACCATTGGTATGAGATGATGTTCGAAGTAAAAGTCACTTAAGTGCTTGCACACATGTCTATGTTTGAAATAAGAAACTATGTTTTGTTAATTTATGCTTTGTTTCAGTTTTTAAAGACAAAAAATAAATTTAAAAAGTACACTCCAGTCGTCAGAGACAAAAATGCCACTGAACTACTAAAAATCATACGAACACGCTGAATTTTGCTAAAAATGTAAATTTTGGGACTAAAAGTGTATCACTTTTATACCCGGCTTTCCCCTAATATCCCCCACGTAGAGGGGGGAACCGAAAAAAATTCGATCTACCAAGAATCTGTACGCCATAGAACAAAATATTTTAAATAAAAAATGTAGCTAAGATAATTTTAAATAAAAACGTTTATTAACATTTTTTGTGTAGAATCAACCGTTTTCTCAGAAACAAAGATTGGATCCATCGGAGATTTTGAATATGATTTACGCGCGCATCAATGCACATTAAAATTTGTATCAGCTCGACGGTAAAAATATCTTTCGATTTAGATGCATTTTAAAGGTAAATAGTGCAGCTTTCGTATGCAATTTTTTGTATTTTGCCGCAAATGAACTCAGTTTTTATAGAAGTGTTCAAATAAATAAACGTGGCGTGATTTTTGCCGTTTTTTATAACTCTCATGAGATCAATACAATGTACCTACCCCTTTTATTAGCCGTCCACTATGAACTTTCTATAACTAGAAGCTAATCTTGTAACGATAATATTTTGCTTACCATAGGGTAAGAAAATAGGGGTACTTATAAAATTGGGGAAAAAAACTAATGGGGGTCAAGATAGGGCAAGCAAAATAAACGCTACTATGCGAACAGGCACTCAGGGGTTAGTTGGAGAGCTGGGGTCGTGAATAAGTGAACGACAAGGGTTTGGATTTAGGCAGCTAAAAAAATGGAATAAAGGGGTTACTTACGTAAATCTCCTGGAACAAAAACGAAACAAAGACAAGAAGAAATACCTCTAGCTATTTAAATGGGGACGCCGCTTCGAAGAAAACTTCCTGCTGAAAGAAAGAAAGTTTCTTCCTTCCTAAAATAAAGAAACACAAACAGGTTAGGAGATTTTTCTAAAATAAATAAAAACAATGGATCAGAGAAACAAATCAGAACGTTTATTTTTGTCTCATCCAAACAGTTATCAAACATACAGATTGCACAAAAATTATTAAAAGTTGCAAAATACAAAATTACAAAAAAAACTTACATGTGTTGCCTGTTAACAAAGGAGATTGCTACAAAATTCTTCGAAATGGTTCCTAGGTTATCTTATTAATATGGCTAAATTAAAATTGAAGGATATCCTTGTTCATGAAAATATATAAGATTTAACTTTTTCTATAAAACATCTTTCTATACAAGCAAATTAAAAATTGTCACAACAAAAACAAATTAGAGTTAGCTGTCAGATGTCACATTTAATTTTGATGACAAAATAAACAAAAGATTGACAGCAACCACACTTAGTTTACAAAATAATTCTAATTATTGCCAATTCTTAAATTTAAATGAAAGCAATTATTACTTTTAACAAAAAAATGTCTGTCTTTAGTTCAAAATTAATATGTTAAATGTTACCTTGATTTCACTGGTTAGCATTTAACTTTCAAAAAAAAACTTGTTAACATCTATGGAACATCTATCTGGACATATTCTCCAACAGGGACAAAACAACCATTTCTATGCTCAGGAACGAACAATCAAAATATGTAGAATTAGGTTCGGTGGAGGAAGCAAGCTGACGACGGGGACATCCTATATAATAATTTTCCAAATTTCATCAGTGCCGGTGTATTGCACAAATCTTATGATGATTACTCTGTTTTAAACTGCCATATTGCAAAGAGTACTATCACCTTAACCGGTCTTAGGACATAACACAAAAAAATTGAATCGACTCGCGATTTCTAATTACGGAAACATCTTTCTACTCTGACATCTCCCGCTTCACCAACTCCCTTAACTCAACTGTCCCTCGCCGGCCGGTCTTTCCAAACTAGACACAAAATACCTCCCTCCACGCTTCTCACATAAATTCCTTACGACTTCAAATTGTGAAAATTAACCTTGAATCTCTTCCGGAGTTAATGCGTCTCAGAGAGGAAAAGCACAATACTTGCAATATTTTTTCTAAGAACCTCTTCTTAACCGAGATATTTGGGGCCTGAATGTAAACAAATCGTTGTTCGACGACAAAAAAATGTTGAAATATTATAGTTAGAAATAACATGTACGAAATGGGGAATTTTAAATGTAAATAAAAAAAGTGCTAACACCTCTTTACTACGAGATAAACAAAATAGGCCTTTTATCTATTATTTTAACGTCGTTGCAAACAGACAAAACAGGGGCGTCTTTAGAAATTTTTAACATATCAATATTTCGTAGTTAAAAGAAAAATTTAAAACGCTACAATCTTCAAAACCTATAGCATAAAATCATAGTTTTGAATTTTGACAACAAATATGAGGCATTGAAATATGCTTGAAAAACGCTGAATTTAAACTTTTACATTACAACCTAAAACAGATCTAAAACATTTAAAACTGCTCTTTTGTAGTTACACTAGTACGTTTTTCAAAAGTACTTAACTTCTGCTATAGATTTCACCCAAAACCGTCTCCTTGGAGGCAGTTTCCATGACGTGCGATTGTTTTTAATGTAAAATTTTAAATTCTGCGTTTTTAGTCACATTTCAAATGCCTCATATTGGTTGCCAAATATTAAAATCGAATTGTTATGGTATAGGATTTCAAGACTGCTCTCTAACAATATAAATTTTAGTACGACCGGCCAATGTAAGTAATAAATTGTATTGATCTCAAGAGAATCGTAAAAAATGATAAAAATCGCTCAAAGTTTATTTATTGAACAGAATTTATAGAAACTGACTACATTTGCAGCGAAATACAAAAATTGCGTATAAAAGCTGCTCTCCTTACCTTTAAAACGCATATTTATATTTGTCGATAGGACATCCTAATCAAAAGATATTTACTTTTTACCGTCATGTTGATACAAATTTTATTTAATATTTATTCGCGCGCGAAACTGACATTCAAAATCGCTGGTCGTTTCAAGCATTATTTCTAAGAGAACGGTTTGTTTTACACAAAAATGTGCTAATAACCATTTTTATTCAAAATTATCTCAGCTACAATTTTTGTTATTTAAAACATTTTTTTCTATGGCGTACAGATTATTGGTAAATCAATTTTTTTACGTTTTTACCTCTTTACGAGGGGGTTTTTACCGTTTACGGAGCCATTACCTAGGGAATGGCTCCGTTCGACCTTTATACTACTGCCAAAAAAGGCAAATACAAGGGAATGCAGCGAATATCGTACGATAGCTTTGATGAGTCATGCTCTAAAACTGTTCCTGAAAATAATCCATAATAGGATCTATAGGAAATTAGACGTAGACATCAGTAACACTCAGATGGGATTCAGAAAAGGGCTGGGTACAAGGGAGGCTCTGTTTGCAATGAACGTTCTCTCACAGAGATGCTTAGACATAAACCAAGAAATTTACACCTGCTTTATTGATTTCGAAAAGGCCTTTGACAAAGTACAACATGCACCACTAAGACAAATTCTAATAAAGAAAAATATAGACAGCCGAGATATTCGAATTATATGCAACCTATCTTGGAATCAAACAGCAAATGTGAAGATTGAGGGTAGGCTAACAGAAGAAATTCAAATCCGTCGAGGAGTCCGGCAGGGATGCATCTTGTCGCCACTATTATTTAATCTGTATAGTGAGACTATTTGTGAACAAGCACTCGAGGAAGAAGATCTTGGTCTGATAATAAATGGTGAGACGATCAACAATATAAGGTATGCTGACGATACGGTTCTCCTAACGGGAACGCTAGTAGAACTACAACATCTCGTTCAAAGTCTCAATATATACTGTAACAGTTACGGCTTGAAAATTAATTTGAAAAAAACTAAATTTATGGTAATCACGAAATCAAAGAACATCAGAGCTAATCTTGTAATAGACAATACAACGATTGAGCGTGTGTCCTGTTATAAATATATAGGTGCTTGGATCACAGACGATACTGATCAAACAAAAGAAATTGGATGTAGAATAGAAATCGCTAGATCAGTCTTTAATAGAATACGCAAACTCTTTTGCAATCGTGATATCAATATAAAGTTACGAATACGAATGCTGCGGTGTTATGTCTTTTCTACCCTGTTGTATGGAGTAGAGGCTTGGACACTAAAACAGTTGACCACAAAAAACATCAAAGCTTTCGAGATGTGGTGCTATAGGCGCATTTTCAGAATATCATGGATGGACCGCGTCACTAACACGCAAGTACTCCAAACTTTAGACAAAAGATGCGAAATTCTAAATGAGATAAAAACTAGAAAGATGGAATACTTGGGGCACATTGTGAGAGGTGAAAAGTACGAACTTTTAAGAAATATCACGCAGGGCAAAATTAAGGGCAAAAGAAGTGTGGGAAGAAGAAAACTATCGTGGCTTCGTAATCTACGTGAATGGTTCGGGTGTAGTTTTGAACTTTTTAGATGTGCCAGGTCTTGTCTCCGCCTTGTACCTTAATAAAGGTCTAATTGCTGCTTTATAGATTCCTATTTTTGTATCTTGTCTTAGGTGTTTGTTCTTCCAGATTGTGTCATTAAGAGATCCCGCCGCTTTACTTGCTTTTAAGCTTTGTTGTCGTACTTCTTCCCGTAACTCATTCCCGTAACTAGTTATGTCTATTCTCAGATATCTGAACCTTGGTTCCTGCTTAATTATTTTTCCATCAATTGCGATTTTACATCGTAGTGGGTATTTAGATTTTGTCATACATTTGGTTTTTTCTGCTGATATTATCATATTGTATTTCTTGGCTGTTGTTTTAAAGATGTGTGCTAATATTTGGAGCTCGTCTTATATCTCGGCGATTATGTAGATGTTTTTGATGGTTTGTATAATATTGCTTGGCATGTTTCTTTTATACAGTAGGTGTAAGATGTCTTCGACTTTGTCAGATCTATAAAACATAGATATGCTAATTTATTGTACTCGATTGGCTTTTCTGTGATTTGTCTTAGTACAAATACGGCGTCTACGCAGAATCTTCCATTCCGAATCCTTGTTGTTCATCTGCTAAAGTTGATATTGTATTGATTTTGTTGGTTAGGACTTTTGTGGTAAGCGTAAGTGCGGTGTCCAGTAGATTTAAACCTTTATAATTGTTGGGGTCTTATTTATCTCCTTTCTTGAACATTGGTATCAATATGCTGTTTCTTCATGCGTCTAGTATCTTGCAGTGCAATATTAGTTTTTGTATAAGTTTTTTCATCTTTAGGGTTATATTTTCTCCGTGTTTTACAAGCCCGTTGGCTATTTCGTCTGATTCTGGTGACTTTCTATTTTTAAGTGAATTTATGGCTATCTCTACTTCCTGAAAACTGATTTCTATTTCGGGTCTTAATTCAGGTACGTTATTGTGTTGATTATTATTTTCCTTTCCTTTAAACAGTTTCGTCAGGTATCTTTCCTATTCGTTTGCTGCTATGTTATTGTATTCCTTCAGTTCTGGCATTTCTTTTCGTCGGTTTCTTATAAATCTTCATTTTTTCTTGTGTACCGTAGAAGTCGCTTTACATCCTTATTGTACACTGTTGGGGGTATTTAAAACCAAAAATTTATGCTACTCAACCAGAATCTCTAGATGATTTACGACAAAGAATAGAGGATAGATATCGACAATCAGATGCAGACGTGGTAAGCGATGTCCAAGAAGAATTTTAAAATAGATTGTACTATGGTATGAAAGTAAAATTATTGATAATGAAAAATGTAAATTTTAAATGTATCCCCCTTTAAAAAGTAATTGACTAGATTTTGCACTTTTCCAAAATAAGAATTTTAAAAGTTATTTAAGATGGATAGTTTTATCTGAAAAGCACTGTATATTGTATACCTTATCTGTAATTGATATTTTGTATATTTTTATGTCTGAAATGGTACAAATAATATCTTGTAAGCAATCGAATACAATTAGGTTATTCAGTAAATAATAACAAATATTATTAAAAGCATAATATTTAGAGCATACAAGTAGAAATATAAATAAACAATATCTATACAAATATCTATTAATACAAAATTAATTTATACATAAAATATTAAAAAACATATAATGTCCAAGATCGATTTTAGTGGAAATTTTACAAACGTCATTCCCGTTATTATGAGTTTGAGTAACAATTCACTGAATTTGCCACTCGTATTTTTAATATAGTGTTGAATAGCAGTCGGCGAGAAGAATAATAAAATCTGCTCCGTTGACCTAGCCGCAATAATTGCTGAACATTAGTGTTTTCCGCAAATATTAGTTCATATTTTTGATTTAAACGAAAAAATATCTATTTGAGTACACTTTAATAGAAAAAAATATTTATGAACGTACGTAAAATTTCGTTCGTAAAATTTAAAAAATCTAAACTTAACATTAAATAAATAATATTATCATTTGTCATTGCCTCTATTATTGTACAAAAGCAGCTTCCCCATTTACATATTTCATGTTTCTTTCCTAAAATATATCAATATTAATTTCCTTCAAAGAAATGTCTGGAGTCTTCCACAAGTCTTCTTTGGTTTTCCTTTTCTACCGCCTATAGTAACTTGCAACTCAGCGATTCATTGTATTGGGTGATCATTTTTTTGAGATAATTACTATTTAAATGGGAATAAGCCACAACTAAATGTTAAAGTACGTTTATTGACGTTTCAATTTCCACTTCGGAAATCGTTCTCAAAATACAAACATTGGTGCAAAATACAAAATGTTTGTATTTTGAGAACGATTTCCGAAGTGGAAATTGAAACGTCAATAAATGTACTTATACGAGTAGATATTAGCTTTCTATTTAAAATAACTTTAAAAGTTCTATCATCTAAAAAATCCTGCCTAAAGTTCCAGAAGTCCACATTGTTAAAGATTTTGAAGTATTACAGATATTTGAACAGTGTCAAAGGGTATCTTGACATCAAAAAAGGCTGCTAATAAATCATGCTTACAGGCCATACAGTCAAAAATATAATGTTTGTAAAATTACCAAAAATTTGATGTAGAACGATGAGATCTAAAGACCGATTGTGCTAGTAAAATTCCTGTATTTTTTTTCCAAAAACCAGACTAATCTTTTGTTTAAGATTTTCTCCATTAATTTGCACACGGTGTACGTCAGCGATATTGGCCTATATGAGTTAGAAAGACTTTGTGTATGGTTATAAACTTTTTTAATTGGTATTATTATATGATTCTCGAAACCGCTTAGAATTATAACTGCTCCAAATACCGTTGTAAAATTTTAATAAAATAATAATGCAAAGAGTCGATAATTTCTTTAAGGATATGAAAGGAAGTTCATCTAGACCAGAGGCTGTGCTTTTACACAAATCCAGTGCCGTAAGTAGTTCCTCTAAGGAAAGTGGTTTGTTAATAGATCGAATTTTTCTGCAGTTTTTATTGAAGAGAACTTTCTGGTTAACGTGCCTGATCATATATTAGGTAAATATTGTCTTTTGGATTTTTGTTCAAACGTATCAGCTAGTAAATTGGTAGTTCGTTGTGTGTCATTGATAATGTTGTTTTGATAACTTATACTATACTGCCCTGCATTTGTCATATTTTCGTCCATACTTGAGCAGAAGGTGGGTTGAATTTTAAAACGAATTACTTTACATTTTATTTTTGATTTATTGGACTACAAGCTTGATTTCAAATATTAACTATTTATAAAATAATTTTGTTTAGTTTATTTTTTATTTAAAACATATTTTTGGAATTATTTTGTAAGTATATAAATAATATTTGTCGTAGAGTAACATAATAAAAAGCGATTTTTTGATTAACAGCATACATCCAATATAAAGAATAATTAAAATATTATGTAAACAAAAATTATCATTTTATTATAGATCTAATTAGAAGTTTTAAATTTCTTTTATCCAATTTTGTTAGTCCTTTTAACCTTTTTATCAAAGCAATAAATTTAAATTTAGTCTAACGACATTTACTTCGCGAGCGCCTCTGGAGTATGTCACTTAAGTTGCTGTTTTTATAAGGTGGCAAAAACTGCCAGAGACCTTCTTATATAGTTTAGAAGAAGTCTGGAGATGAAAACTGGCGATAATACGTAGAACATGAACGATAAATTTGATTTTGAAAATGGTTTCGCCACCAAAATCTTGTCTTTTTTGTTGGATTTTTATTCGAATAATTTTTTATACAGTTGTCGTTAAATTAAACGATTTTTAAAGGAATTTCAAATTTGGGAATTTAAACAAAATTTAAAGCTAGCTATTACTATTTTATGTACTTAAAAAATTATATCATAAAAATTAATCAAGGTTTTGGTAACACCGAATTATAGTCGGTTCACTGGGCCGTTTGAGGGTAACATTATGGCAGCATCCTTTTCGAAAACATAAAATATAAAAATTCCTACTACTTATTATTAATAGCTAAAATAATTATAATAAATTATAATTCTTTAATTAAAAAAAAAACGTAAATTTTTTACCAGTAATGATTTTATTATTTTATGAGTTTATTTCATACTTTTTGGCAATTTCGGCAAAATAGATCATCCGGCGTTATACATATTTTTTCGGATCCCGGTATATACAATCCTACATCCTTCGGGGTCAAGGTACTAATATCGCCATTTCGTAATACCTTGTGTTAAATTTTCAGGCGGCGTCTGACAGAAAATTCAATATTTTTAATTCTTTTTTATTGGCAATTGGCACCGCCTACAGGCAAATCGTTCTATATATTCCTGTAGATATTTGAGCTTGACCAGTGGGTGTATTTGAGACAAGTTTCTCTTAGTTTCTAAAAGGTTGTGGCAGTAGTTACTTAGGGAGTACTTGCTCAGATGACGCCAGACTGTTTGTGTTACTTTTTTGTGTGTCGTGCATTTTTACAAATTATGGCTGGGCCATAAAACGAGTGCGTTTTGGCGATGACGATTATAAGAAAACTCTTTTGAAGTATTACAATGAGAAATGTGATAGTGACTGAGGTATATGAAATTTCGAAAGATCATAACATTGAATCTGAATACGACACATGTTTGGAATTTTCTAGATCTGAGATACGTATTATACGTTTATACGTTTTAGGAAGGGAAGGATTTTTGTTTTGATTCAGAGCAGTGGCTATACCGCTCTGAGGAGATCTAAAGAGGTCAAAATACTTATAAGCGGCTTGCCGCTGCCTTGTATCGAAACAAAAATCTAATACCGTCATTATGTTTTATTACTTTACTCCGTTTGGAGTACCAGAAACTGAATTCACTACGAATTTTGACCATGATGAACGGCAGGTGGAATGCAATTTTTAGATTTCCTTGTCGAGTAATTTATCAAGCTGTTTGCTTTGCAAGTTCTAGAAAGCACAGTGGTAAAAATTTGAATTCGGTTTCGCCAGGTAGAAATCGTTTGATTTCTCTTTTTGTGTTTAGATGGCATAGTTACGTCCATAAATAGTTATTTTGATAACTATTGTTTTAGGGCGGGAAAGATTTTTGTTTTGAATCCGTAAAATAGTTTCGAAACACAATTCAGATAACTGCCTTAATCAGAGCCTTCTAAAAATTGCAAGGCATAGCCAGACGTTGATAAAGATATTAATAGAGACAGGGGAATCTAAAATTTGCATTCCTCGACATGCAAATTTTAGATTCCCCATGTCTTGATCTTCCCCATGATTTTAAGCATTTTTGGGACTTCTTGTTTACACTGCCATAACTAATTCCAGTCACGAAAATATAGACCGTTTTTCTGCAACAGATGGAATTGGAAAGGAAATCTTTAAAGCAGTTGTGAGTAAAAAAAGATTTGCTGTTCTTTTACTTGATATCCGATTCGACAATCCTGAAGACAGGGAGGAAAGCAAATGCATGATCTAACTGCAGCTTTTTCATTTATATGCTATTATAAGCTTTTCTTTCTTCGTGTTTGATGTTTTTGTAGATTTTAATATTGGTATCCATGTTTTGTTGATTTTTAGTCCTTCTATCATCCGATTAAAATTATTTGGGTGCTTATATATCTCCACCGCTTTCCGATACAACCGTGGGTAGTACTGTAATGTTTTATCCAGCATCTGAATTTCTTCAAACAGTATTCGATGTTCTCCGCTTCCCAAAGCGTGTTCGGCAACGGCAGATTTGTCGATATGTCCTAAACGACAATGGCTTTTATGTTCGTTTATCCGTTTATTTAGCGGTGTCATTTCGGTTTTCTAGAATGTCCTTATACCATTTAAGATCTTCCTCTTTTTCCCAAGTATTCATATTTCCTATGTCACTTCAAATTCTTGTATCAGTAAATGTTTTAACAATATTTTTTTTCTTTTAGTGGTCTTCCTAATCTCGCGGTTTCTAGTGTCAACTGTGAGTCTTTTTACCTTTTTTAAGCAACGTTTTAGGAACTTGAAAGTTACTTTCGAACCTAAAGTATTTAAAGTAATGGTTATTGTTGAATGATGATTTTTCTTTAATATAATTCTTTTAACATCTGATACTACATCAAATTTTTTTAAATAGGATTGCAATTGTTAAACTTTATACAATCAGATAAAAGGCTTTTTACAGTTTCAACTGAGCGGTAAATTTGTTCATATTCTTCTTTTGTCTTTAAAGAAGCACATTTTCTTAAGGCTTTTTCAACGCGCCTAAATACTCTGCAAGATTGTAAGAAGCTGTGACCTCTAACAAGGAATGTAAAAAGAATGTCAGTTAAGTTTTTAGGCTATTTTTTCTTCAGCCAATAGTAGAGGGCATGAATGAAATTGTTGAGCATAAAAAGCATAATTAATAGGTGTTTGTGGAAGTGGCAATACTTGCTGCATATCAAAGCAAAAGGTGATTAAATCCGGGGGCACTTCTCTTGACTCTTTTAGAAGCCGCAAAAAACTTTTAAAAAGTATTGCCTCTTTTATTATGAATTTTATACTGTAACATTAAGTCGCTTTTTTCCTCGTCATCCTTTGTTATTTTAATTTTGTGTTTTAATCGAGTACATAGAGAACAGCAATCAGATGTAGGGAAAGAAAATCCGATATAGATTGTTGTTCAAAAAATATTGGCAAACATTGTCAAACTGGAGATATGGTTATTATTTATACATTTTGAGTTATATAGTTTATGTAATTTTGATATATTTAGGTTAGCATATAAATAGATCCTCTTTGATTTTGATTCATTATAGTGACTTTTGCAGCCTTTTAGGTTTCCAATAAATTCAATAATATTTTTTTTATCTTTACTGTTTTATGAGAAACCCTATCTCCCCCTTTTTGATCTTGTAGTGCAACGGTATTGTGTTTTTTTACAAACTATGTTTACTCTTCGCTCACTGATTTCTAGAGCTATTGGCAAGAATTTAGACAAACTCTTGTGGGTCTGGTACCCTTTATGGGTATTACATGATAAAGAGTAATAAAGGACTAGAGCGAGGGTTTGGCTTAATGCAACGTTTTCCTTCTAGGATTCAATGATATTTTGTTTGGTAATAAATTATTCATATTATAGCAATATATATTGGACTTAAAACTCATTATCTGAAATGAATATCTTATAATGTAGATTGAACTAAGCCAAGTGCTTGAATATTAACTTGTATTATTTACTTTAAAAATGTAAAAAACTGGATGTCTTGCTTTTTGCTCAGTTGCTCCCCATTTATTTTTTCCTTCTAAGTACCTTTTTGTCTGAAACCTTTTAAGTATATTCAGTTTTTCCTTATTTTTTATAATTCTTCGTTTTATTTTTACAAAGACGTTCTCCTATTATAACTATAATATATTTATTACATATTTTTTCCTACTTATCTAACCTGTTACCAATTCAGTTACCCCTGTTTGTTTCTTTTCTCTTCTACGTCCACCAGAAAACTTTTTCAAACATTTTTTATATGCTTTTTTAAGGCGATTGTTACCTTTTTAAAGTCTTATTTTCTATCCACAAGTTTTTCCATTAGCTGTTTGCTAGCAGTACTTAATTATTACTTAATTAAACAAAAAAGTAAATATTCTTTGACTATAATCCGTCTTAGCCAAAATTAAATTCTTAACGTATGGCCAGCATCTATCTACGTTGGCTTTAATTCAACCCGGAAACGTTTCAGCTATATTTCTTGTAAAACCTTATACATATTCCCACTCAGTTAATATGCGGGCCGACCGTCTTTTAGACATACACTTTTCATGGTAAGCGGTTCTTCCTACTCGTCAGTACGTTATCCACTTTTAGAAAGCGTAAAAAGTGGGAACTCATTTGCGCCACTTGCCGCTTACTTTTTTAAAAAATACTTCTAGAGAAACTAATGTTCATCATATCTTTGCTAATTTATGAACTTCTTATAAACTTTGTGTGTTTTAAGATAATATAATTTTTTTGTGTTTAAAAATGTATTTTTGTGATAAAACATCTATCATATACAATATCTAAACTATAATATTTATAATATTTATCCTTTATTGTTTATAAATAAGGAATTTTCAACAATCGTCCGAATAAACCAGAACAACTTAGAACGAGATCCTACAGGAAAACTTAAAAGGATAGGAAATAAATTTAACATTTTATCAACATTCAAAACAACAAACAAACAAACACATTGAGATCTAATTTGTCTAAAACCAAATCTAACAATGAACAAGAAGGGACAAAGAATTGCATTTATAAAATACCTTGCGATCAGTTTTATTTAGGTGAAACATCAACGCCAGTAAATGTTAGAATAAGTGAACATCAATCTTATATTAAAAAAAGAGAATTTGTTAGATCTCAAATATGTAAACACGCATGGGATAATGAACATAGAGTTCAATGGAATGATTCAAATATAGTCCAAAAAGAAACGGATGGTAAAAAGAGAAAAATCAAAGAAGCGGCTCTAATTATTCTAAATGAGACCAATTGTGTCGCAAATTCATCGGCAGAATTTAATAGGATCTGGTTACGCATATTAAAAGAGGAAGTTATTAAAAGGAAAATACAAGTATTGGTAAGTCAGTAATATATAGAGGATACATCATTTATGTTTTTTAGATAACAAACATATAAAATCAGGATTTGGTGTTTATTGAAGGTAAACTAAATGCAAGACCAAATACGTTCCATGTCGGGTTAGTAATATGAGGTTTTTTTCCTGGTTTTTTCCTCATAATTTACTATGGAATCACTAACAGCCAATTTTTACTGTCATCATGGCATGTGTTTGTCTTTTTAAAGACGAATTACATGCTATGATTTTTTCTGACAGATATTCTCAAGTTAAAGTTGATTTCATATAATCGAATGAACTATCTTACAAGTAAAGTCATCCCAGGAACGCAACTCAACAATATTGGCAAAGATTACATTACGTTACACATTTTAAAGTCATTTACTTTCAAATGTGTAATTTATGTCTGAATTGTTAATATTAATGAGTCAGGTAAAATTTAATTATTAGAAGAATTTTTCACCAAGTAAAAAAAACAAAATTTGTTTAATTTATTAATGTTTGTATTTTGAGATCGATTTCCGAAGTGAAAATTGAAACTTAAACGTCAATAAACTTACTTTAACCTCTAATTGTGGCTTATTCCTATTTAAATAGTAATTACTTTAACATGCCACAAAAAAATAACTTCAGAACAATATTAAAATAGTAATTTTAAGATGCCACAAGAAAATAGCTTCACACACAATATTAAAATCGTGATTTAGACTTGAATTTAAACTGTGAGGTTAGAAAAAGATACTATTAAATGATGTAAGACTTTTAAGTATTTAAGATCAATGATAAGCTAAATTGGTACTTGTATGAAATATATAGAAATGAAAATAGCACGGAGAAAACAAGTAACGAAAGCACTCCATTGAGTGATATAGAACAACACTCTAATCAAAGAAAACAAAAAAGGATCTTTCAGAGCACAGTGATGAATATTACCATATATGGAAAGGAAGTAAGGCCAATGACAACATTAATACGAAATAAAATAAGAACCGTTGAACTGGACTTTATGAGAAGATGTCCACAAATCACCAGAGCGGATATATGAACAGAGCCCTGCAATTTTATAATAGGCATGTACAAAGAATGCCAGCACAGGTGGCCGAAAAGAATTTTGGACTGGGATTCGCCAGAAAGAAGACCGAAAGGAAGACCTGCTAAAAGATGGAAAACATATATAGGAAATGCTATGATAGATAAAGACCTCAGAGTAGGTGACTCAGAAAATAGAGTGCTGTGGGGGGCGAAAACGGCGAACTCATAATAGAAAATAGCCAAAGAAGAAGAAGAAAAATTTTGAACTGTAGCTTTTACGTTGAATATAAACTGCATATATATATAGACTGCATATGTAGCTAAAGAGGACGCATTTAGATAAGTGGGTACACACAGGCAATTCTCTACAACTATTAAAATAAAAAAAAAATTATTATCTAGGCCATAATATGAGAAATCAAAAATATATCACACAGGTACCCGTTATGGTAAAGATTCAAGGAAAGATAGTACGAATAATGTAAATAAACATAACCTTCAAGACACACTATTAAAGATACACTAGTTAAACTTATACCACTTCAAGATACACTAGTTAAAAAAACAAGCTCCATAGGCCTGTCTTTATCATATACAAAATCAAAAATAATAAAATTTAGTAGACTATCACCCTTCCAATCCCCTAATATTATGATTGAGAGAGCGAATCTTCCAGTAGTCAAGGAATGCAAAATTCTCGGTGTAACGTTTGATTCACGACTGACCTAGAAACAACATATTCTAGAAATAAAAGGTGAAGCAAACAAGAGGCTTAACATTATCAAAACTCTTTCAAACTACCATTGGGGCGCAGATGAGAACTCCCTGCTTAAGATATATAGGTCTATCATTCGTTCCAAACTGGATTATGGTTGTTACATATATATCTCTGCCTCTAAAACACACCTTAACCTTTTAAATTCGATACATCACACAGCCTTACGAATTTGTTTAGGAGCCTTTCGATCTAGCTCCGTAGAAAGTCTATATTGCGAAGCCAATGAGCCCCCATTTTGGATTAGACGTGAACAATTATTACTTTTCTATGCTGCCTCCGTTTCATCCAATACCTCCAATCCAGTTTATCTTCTTCTTACTTCATCAACTAACAACCAGCATTACTATTCTAAATCACCATCAATAAAACCCATTCCACTAATTTTAACACAATTACTTAATAACATCTCTCTATCACAAACAATCCCACGACCCCTACCTCCATATCCTCCTGGGTCTATAATCACCCCTGAGTTTAACACATCTCTTACAAGATTCGATAAACTTACAACACCCAGGTCTTTTAAAGAAATTATATTTACAAATAAATACGACATAGTACTTTACACTGATGCGTCAAAGAATGATACAGGAGTAGGCTGTTCTGTTACCACGTCAGATAACCTTATCACATCATCTTGTATTCCCTCGTTTTGTAGCGTTTTCACTGGCGAACTATTTAGCATATTTCAGGCTTTCAAATCCATTTCTTCACCTGATAAACAAGTTGCAATATGCACAGACTCACTAGCCTCAATATAATCTATCCAAAATATATTCACTGATCATTCTATTGTCCAAAAGATCCTTGATTGTTACCAACTAATCGCTTCCCAAAAAATAACAGTTACATTAATCTGGCTACCATCCCATAATGGTATCACAGGCAACGAACTTGCAGACAGCCATGCAAAACTTGTCTCAACATCATCTGATAATACGGTTAATATACAAATTAGTAAAGATTTAAAATCTCACATTAAGAAACGAGCAAGAACCCGATGGCAACAACACTGGGACACCAATAACTCAGCATTACATCATATCCAACAGTTAGTCGTTAGCCCCCTTGATTTGATCTCTGCCAGTATGTCCAGACGAGATGCTATTGTAACACGAAGACTTCGAATAGGACATACAAGATTAACACACGGATACCTGATGTCATCCAGCAACCCACCCACTTATGAGACCTGTCAATCACATCTAACAGTTAACCATATTCTCACCGAATGTCATCAATATTCAGCAAAAAGACTATTTTATTGCCTTAAAAGTGATTTAAAAGACATACTCAATAACTTGGATCAAATAACCTCAAGTCTAAAATTCCTCAGAGGCGTTCAGTTATGTTATAAAATATAATTTTGATTGTATTCTAACAATATGTACTCTATAACATACTCTTGTAATTTATTGTAACAGTTTTACATTTGTAACCGTTTTCGTGTAAGTGGCCTTTGTTGCCGAGCACGTTAATTTTCAATAAAAAAAAAATGTGAAAGCTATTAAATAAAACAATGCTTTTTAATAAGAAAATATATCTTTTTATATTGTTATTTTATTCACTTTAACTTTACAAATTAAAACCATTGAAAACGGTTTTTTTGAGGACTGGATGAAAATGCAGCTCCATCAATGTTCACACCATTCCTACAGTGCTATTTAACGATCGTTCAAAAGAGCGACTTTCATGACAACGTTTAACCGAGCCAATAGAGCAATAATAACTCTTGCGTAAAAACATTGACATAGCCGTACCTACTAAACTTTGTGAATATGGTTGAGGAGAAATTTAGAGTTAGAGATAATGAAATTGGGGTTTTCTACTATTATATATTAAAAAAAACTGTTTTGGTTTTTAATTCGTGGCTAATCCTAATTGACGGTATTTTACTAACCCTCCTTTCCACGGGTGACTTTTTGTGACACAAATCTACGAGTGGGGTCTGTCGGAACCAAATTTTAAACATTTTCTTATAAATTTTTTTTTACTATACAGGGTATGTAGGTTGATATAGTTCATCCCAAACCCTTCTTTCAGTGCGTTACAGTTGATCGAATTCTCTCTAACGCATTAAGCTAGAAGTGACAGAAAAAAAACGCGAGTCTGTGATTATTATACATAAAACTTGGAAAATTATATATCGTTCACGGGTATTTGCATATTAAAGCGAATTCTACTTACGGATATATACCTAATTGGTTGGAGTTTAGAATACGCTAAATAGATATCCAATCAATGATGCGCATAATATAATTTGACGCAGATGGGCTCGATAGTGACACTACTTTGACAATGTCAACTGATAAAATGATAATTGTCATTCGAGGTTAGTATTTTCAGCGATGATTTTCAGACATTTTACAGTGAAAATTTAATTTTGTATTTATTGTCATAAAAATATTTTAAATATGCCGAGATATACTGATAATGAACAAAGACTAATACTAAAATTATTAAATTATTTTGAATTAGAAAAAGAGGCTGGGACAACTTTATTACCAGTTTCTGCCGTTAGTGAAGTAACTTTTAAATTATTCTAACAAATATTCATATTAGTAGTTTAAATACTATACATTTTAGCCATAGTGTTTGTAATAAATAATAATAAGTACATAAATAAATCTCAGTAAATTAAGCAATTTCCTTGGAATGTATAGAATAGGAATTATGACAAACCGCCGTTACAATATAATGCGCAATAAAAATTTTTATACATGACGGGACCTCTAATATGTAAATTAAAAAAAAATTGAATTCTTTTTTTTACTCCACATTTTCAAAATATATCCTTTTCACATTTAGCCGATTACGATCCTTCAACTGTCAGATTTAACTAAAATGTCATGCAATAATTCTCGACATTCTTAAAATCCTATATGGCGTCAAAATTAGTGACGCACCGAAAGAAGGGTTTGGGATAAACTGTAAAGGCTACATTTTAAAATTAATCTGAAATATACAGGGTGTCACAATAAAGCGAGGAGTTTCAAAGTTATATTTTTTCTTATGGAACACCCTGTATTTTATTGGATTTTCTAATTGTCTCCAAAAAAATATGGTAAAATTTCATAAGACTTCCTTATAGCTATGTACAGAGTGTTCTGAGTTATGTCGAATTTTCTTAAAATGTAAAACTTTAAACGAGGATTGATTCTTAATTTATTTAAGCAATTCTAATAAAATTACTTATACATCTAAATAGCTGGATATTGTTCGAATGTATATCATGATTAATTATTAAACATTTATTTACAGAGTGTTCAAAATTTGTAGTTTCATTATTGGATTATTCAATGAACAATAGAACACCCTGTATATTAATGAATTATTTAATTAAAAAAAATTTTCTCTTTCGAATGATATACGGATGTCCTATAACTAGGACTGATAGTTTTGCCGTAATTTAAAATTTTGTTAAACGGAAATCGATTTTAAATATTTATAATTGTTACTTTCGATTTTTAAACCCATCATATTAACATATTGTTATAAACGAAACCAGTGTAGTTGTAAGAACATTTTTTGTAAATAAATTAAAAATTTTATGTCTTTGGATTTGTATTTGTTCGGAATAGGATAATTAGTATTAAAATACGATGAAAAGAAAATAAAAAAAAATTGTTAAAAATCTGATGTTTTTTAGATTTTCTACGATTCATCAAGTGAAAGGCAACTGCGCAGAGGTTACAGTTTTCAAAAATGACGTAGATATTAACATTATGTTTAATTTTTTGTATTATTTTAAGTATTAAAATAAGTTTAATATTTAAATAAAAATAAAACTGTAAAATATATTTATTTCTTTGAAGTCCTACCTCTAAACAGTTGGATATTCGTTGAATGTATTTCATGAATAATTATTAAACTGTTATTTATAGGGTGTTCAAAATTTGCAGTTTTAAAATTTGCAGTTTTAAAATTTGCGGTTTTATTATTGGATTATTTAATGTTTAATAAGGCTTATTTTAAATGGAACATTTGTAACATTAGTAAATTAAACAAAATTTGTTTAATTTACTAATGTTTGTATTTTGAGAACCATTTCCGAAGTGGAAATTGAAACGTCAATAAACGTATTTTAACCGTTTTTTGTGGTTTATTCCCATTTAAACAGTAATTAATGCTTTCAAAACTTGAAAATTTTTTACAAAAATAAAGCAGCCAAATTTTGTTTGTTTTGATAACCTAACCTTCGATATGTTTTTTTGCAAACTTACAGTAATACATGTAAAAATTAAAATTGGAAACAGAAAATAGAGGGAGTTTAATTATGTTAATTTTGTTTCTACACAATCAGCACAACATGCTTTTATATGCTCCATACATAACCAGCAAAATACCTAGTTTTTCTTTTTTAACAATACCTATATCATCCCAGTTTTCCTGGGGCTGAGCTATTTCTCGTTGTTTGCTCAATTCCAGCAAATTTTGCAGCAAGTAACCGTAATGTTCTCGGTATATGCATATTTAACGCTTGTATTTTTATATTTTTCTGGACTAAAGCAGTTCCTAAGGACTTCAGAAACAATCGACGAGAAGATCGAAATTCTGCATTCGTATTATTGGATCTGTATATAATAAATGCATTTATAGCTGCAATATTAGCCAAGCCATAAAGAAGGCCATTCGCCACCTTCTTTTCCCTCTTGCTATGGGTATTATAATATGTAATCACAGGATCTATAACATCTTCTCCACTTTTAGTAGAATTGTAGAATGTAATCATATCTGGCTTACAGAAATCACCAGTACTTTCACCAATTCTGTCAATGACCAAAATATTTTTATTTTTTTATGGGACGTTAGAAGCAAGCTTCATTTTTTCACCATATGCAAACATTGAAAAATATACCTGTCTGGTTTTTACATTTGCTAGTTACTGAGGTAAATATAACAAAAACTAAATTTATGATCATCAGCAAAAATAAAGTTAGAGACGCTCAACTACTTATCAATAATACACCAGTGGACCGAGTAAAACAGTATAACTATCTTGGAACAACAGTAAATGAACAATGGGATCACTTACAGGAAATAAAATGTAGAATAGAGAAGGCTAGGAGTGCATTCAATAACATGGCCAAACTCTTTAAAAGCCACAATCTTAATCTGGAGATAAAAGTAAGGCTCCTACGATGTTATATCTTCTCAATATTGTATTACGGAGTTGAATCCTGGACACTAACTGAAGCAATGGAGAAAAAACTTGAAGCCTTCGAGATGTGGCTATACAGGCGAATTCTAAGGATATCATGGACAGACAAGATAACCAACGAGACCGTATTACGAAGAGTGGGCAAAGAAAGAGAGGTGATGTATACCATTAAAAGGAGAAAGTTGGAATATCTCGGACATATAATGAGAAACAGCACTAAATACAGATTACTGAAGGTAATCCTACAGGGTAAAGTATTCGGAAAGCGAGGAATTGGGAGAAGGAGAATATCATGGTTGAAGAACCTGAGGAAATGGTTCTCCACAACAACAACGAATCTATTTAAAGCATCAGTCAATAAAATAATTATAGCCAGAATGATTGCCAATATTCGGAACAAATAGGCACTGAAAGAAGAAGAAGTTACTGAGGTAATTTTCTTTAATTAGGCATAATTGTTCCTACTACTGTAAGACGGTGTTCATTAAGTAAATGTTTTACAATATTGTAACTGGTAAACCAACGATCAATAGTACAATTTCTACTAGACTGAGATAAATGTTGCACCATTCCTTCTGTAACAGTAGCAGTTGAATTATTTTTTTTATATTGTCCATCTAGCTGCGTTTCTGCGTATAATTCTAAATAATGCGTGTAAAATGTGTGGGCAATGAACTAATGGGCGGCAATTCTTCAAAATCCATTCCAATACCAATATTGAACCTGAAACAATAAAAACCAAATAATCCTATTGATCTTATACAAACCCACTGTACTCAGATGACTCCGTCCGGCTCGCGGAGATAAGAATACGGCCGGGGTCAGAAAGCCCTGCCTGTCGTAAGAGGCGACTAATGGGTAGGAATAGGGAGGTGGAGAGCCGTCGCTAGAGGTGTCGGGTTTGTAGAAACGCACACGGTCGCTTCGGCGACACGGTCACCGGTCTACACTCCTAGTATCCGAGACGAGACTACTCGTGGGACCACTCTACTCCCATTCCAAAAGAGCCTGGTGAGGTTGAACGAGCTGGGCCCGTAAATACCTCTCCTGACCTTGGTCAGGGGGGGTGTGGACACACCGCGCCTGACGGCGGTCAGGAGCGGTGTAGGTGCCCCGGCACGTACCCACCAGGAGATCCAAGAGTGGTAGAGGAGAGATCCTCGGCGGCGACCTGTCTACGTGTGAGGTGGAAATTCCTCCGCCTGCCAAACCTACCCGCCCGTAGTGTGGGAGTAACGGGTAGGCAAGGTACTCACAACACAGGTACTACGGGGAAGGTGGAGCCCCCGCGGGTTGCGTGTGCTAGACGTGTCGTGGTAACCCTACGGGGTACCCCCACAGGGGGACCCACGGGACGTCTTTGGTACGCGCCCCGTGGCACCTTCACTTTGGTGTCGGACTCGTAGGGGCAGAGGTTTCGCTAAGAGCGTATGCCGAAAGGCCAGGAAGCTCAGGGTCCGGCCAAGTCTTTACTTGGAGGGCACGCTATTTTAGCAATGTACTCAGATGAGTACAGGTCTATTTTGTAACATAAAAACAACAATAATAAAAAAAATTTTATACTGAATAAATAATCATTACTAGTACTTACCCTTACAACAATCAAAGTTAAAAAAACAATAAATAGTATCAAAATCACAAAATAACAAACACTTCAATGATCCAACAGAAATATGGAGGTTAGTTTATAATAATTACTGCGGCAAAAATTAGGAAGAAGAGCGCCACCTAGGGTATAATTTGTGAAAATCTAGTAGAACACTTCCTAATAGAATTGGACATACACATGGAGTACCACTTTTTTTATCAGATGTGTCTCTACTAGGCCATTTTTGCTGCTGTACTTAGGTTAAACACAGACAGGGCGGTTTGCGCCGCGTCGGCGGCCGCTGCGGTGTTGAAAGCGGTCTCTCGTCTATGGTATTTATGTTGTGCAACACAGACGAATCGTCGTTCGTCAGCTCGCCGCGTCGGCCGCCGCGCGGCCTATGCTGAGTACCATGCGCCGTCGGCGGTTTATGACTTCTGGCGGCACATCAGTAATGCAAATCTCGTGCTTTAACACAGACGTGTGACTGTTTTGCAGCTGTTTTATTTGGTTGCTTTTGTGAGTGTTTGCCAAATTTTGTATATATTATGGAAGCTATAGATATCGATAAATTAATTAAAATTAAAAATTTATTTTATAAAATGTATTTTTCCTATATTTGTTTTTGTATTTAAAAAAATACAATAAACGGGAGAAAAATTGTTAAAAACTAAATAAACAAAACACATAAATAATGCATACATAATAAAAATCACAAAACATGCGCAGTCAACGAGTTAAAATTACAAATATATTTTTAAGATACTTAAAAAGTATGTGACAACTACGTAGTTAACTTACCTTGGTGTTATTATTATTTTTTTCTTTTGGTGATACGCTTTCTCTCATATGGGTGTTATTTCTTGAGCATGGCTCTTTAATAATTTCTAATAGCTCTTGAAAAGATTGCTTAGACATTCGGATAAAATTTAAAAACTTTTTTGGGCCATCTTTAATTTATTTAACTAACGTGTAAAACATTCCTTTATTTTTTCATTTATTTACTGTGGGATGTATCCAATACCTGCGTTTCTTCTTTTTTTTTGATCTAATTTAAAATAAACTTGCACTTATTAGGAAAAACAAATCGTCGTCACTTTCACTAGATGATTCTAGAGACATCATATACCATTCTACGTCCAAAACTCGACTAAATTTGACAACATCGAATACAATGGTAAAAATACTGCCACTGTTAAACCGCCTAATGTGTTTTAAGCCGCGCGGCAGCCGACGAAGCGCAGACGCGTCTGTGTTTAACCTGTACAGTGGGACCAAATGAGTTAACATAATTAGAGAAATATTTGTATAGAGAAAGTAAAAATGCTTTAAAAAATACATATTTTTTAAGAAAATAGTTGTGATAAAAAGAAAAGAAGAGTTAAATATCATAAGTTTTAGTATACCCTTAACGATGTCTTAACATGACATAAAAAAATATTTGTTTATCAAGAAACAACTTGGCACCACATTAAAGGTGCAAACAATTTTAAACTAGTTCCTTTCAACTACGTTACAATACAACGCTTTTGTGGGTAAATTCATTGTCTCTTTTAATATCCCGAGTTAACAAAGAATTCGTGTTCTGAAAGCAGCAACTGGAAAATAAAAAGTAATGGAGATCAAAAGGGAAGTGGAGTGAACTAACTCGAGGCTATAAAAGCGATGCAATAAGTTAAGGAAAAAATACCAGTTGATAAAAATTGGTTGTTATTTCTCTCATTCGTAGGTTTTAACTTTAATTATATGCGAAGCTTTTAATGACAAGTGTTATATGAATTGTTTAATTTCTAATTAAGCCATGGGTCGGTTAATCTTAATCATCTTAAAAAAATTAATTGTATAATGCCTTACGAGAAAAATAGTTTTTGTATAGAAGTAAAAACACTTTTGAAAACGAGGTGCACTTGACATGTTATAATACAAGAAAATGGACTACCTAAGCTTTGACGTCACAATGGGCGGGGATTTTAAAAAACATTTCTAATTTGTGTATATTTGGACCAAAAGAAGTTTTAAATATTGTTTTTTACTTGTTTGAAGAATAAATAAGGACTTTTGGTTATGTACATTCATTCTATGTGATTGGTATTATTTGTTGTTCGTTAATTTGTCAGGTAAGAATGTCAAAGGATTATTATATTTATTATAAATGTTCATATTTTAAGGTTATGTTATGATTTGATTAAAACTTTAATTATTTTTACTGTATTTCAAGGTATTTTGTTGTTTTTTTTTATCGGAGTTATTACAAAATTATTTAATATATTATTGAATTTATTTACGAAGTTAAAAAATATTTAAATTAATATTTTAATATCTTTTAACCCTGCTGTACCGTTCGAGTCAACTATGCAAATATACTGTTCGGGTCAATATGACCCAACTATGGTTTACGGTCCTTAATCGAAATAAAATAAGCTAATGGTGCTAAACAAAACTTTATTAACAAAAAATTATAGTTAATTAAACAAAAGTTATGTCGCTAATGTAAATTAAACTTTATTATAAGAGCAAATACCTACAAAATTTAATTTAGTTTACAACTGGGACAGTAATAAAATAAATATAGGTTTTACAAATATATTTGTGATATATACAACATAAAATATTAGTATTGTTATCGTTTTTAGAGCAAAATTTACAGCGTGCTCGTTTAGCAGGAGGAGTTGGATGGTCCACAGACGGTTCACTAGAATTTCCATCTTCTCTACACGCTTCTGTTCTTTTACCAGCTTTTGTTTGTCTTTAGTTTTAGGTAAATTTTTCCTGGAAAGGAAAAGTGGTTTCACCAGTGTTTTTCACTAGAATTTCCATTTTCTCTACTCGCTTCTGTTTGTGTTCTTTTTATCAGCTCTTGTGAGTCTTTAGTTCTAGGTAAATTTTTCCTGGAAAGGAAAAGTGGTTTCACCAGTGTTTTTCCCAATTCAATGAGAAAAATTCGCCGTTTTAAATTCCTCTTAAATGTATATGTACCAACAAGCTGATCTAGAGTATCCACTGCTCCCTTATTGGAATTGTAATCTAAAATAATATGGGGCCTTTTGTCATTTCTGTCACTAATAGCCTTATCATGATGCAAAGTACTCATAAGAATAACATTTTTATTCTTTTTACGAATATAGTTAACAACAGTGGTATCTTGCGTGAAGTAAAAAGACGAACTATAAACTTTTTCGCAATTTGTGCTTTAAGTTCTGGCTTATTTTTTCCTATCGTCCCCAGCATTGTATTTGTTCTTTTTAGAAGAAGTTGTCCTAAATTATATGATGTCAAAAAGTTATCACCCAAGTTAGACCCTGCTTCCTTTCCTGTATAGATCTGCAATTTTAGAGCATACGAATTTTTACTGTCACATCCAGCCCAAAGTTTTATGCCATATTTCGCTGGTTTGCTTGGTATGTACACTTTGAAGGGACAGCGGCCTCTAAAGGCAACTCATTTCTACCCATTTTTCCCAAAGTTCACGTATTGCAGCAATATTATCAGTACGTCTCCTATCCTGTCTAGTAGTCTTGTTATCAAAACGTATTAGTTGAGAAATTTTTGTAAATACTTCCAGGGACATTGTTTCTCCAAATAAACTACCACCCGTTTCTTTATTCCACAAACTTTTAGTTGATTAACAATGGGACTTAAAAACTAACAATAAAAGACCAACGTATGCCTGAAAACAAATGTTATCCAAGTTTTTCTAGTTGGTTCCCAAATCCATGTTGGTCATATTTATAATTTGGCTTGCAACTATGTCAGAAATGAGTGCATCAAATGAATTTTTGATATTGAAAATTCGTGCACATGCGTACCTTGTAACTCCTGGAGCATTATTTATAACATTGGCTGTGTAAAAACGACCGCGTTGATAAGGAGGACCGAGAGACCACTGAATATTACCGACTTTTGAAGGAACTATTACAGAAGGTTCTACAGGATGTTGTATGTAGAATGGAACAACAGAATCATCACTACTTTCTTTCCCACTCTCATTACTTGTATTGTTTTCTGTTTCTAATATGCACTCATCATTCTCTGACACGTTCACAAGCTCGCAAACTTATTTTCGGTTAGCGTTCTTCAATGCCATATTACCAACATGCAAACATAGACTAAAATTTTTAATGTAAATGAATGCGCTTGGCATATCAGTGTACTACTAGCCTACCACTTGTATATCAACCCTACTTCCTTCTACGTGACATGCCCTTCCAAATGACATCGTCCAGCTACACTACACATGTTTTACAAGTTCTAGCTTGCAGAAACTTGTTTATATTTAAAGACGTACCTGCCTGACAAACTGTTAGAAAATATATAACACACTGTCAACTTAACATACGTACACAGGTAATTTTTAACTGTTTAAATACGTGGGTCATATTGACCCGAATGTATTATAGATAACAATTAAATTTTTATTAAAAAAAATCCGGAAATTGATTTTTTATCTCGTATGCAATTAAAAGATCTAATATTAGGTAATAAAGTTACGAAACACCAAAACGTTACGCCGCGTAATAATTTGCAAAATATGAAATAATTTTTTTTTGCGTCAAATATACCCGAACATGACAGCAGGGTTACGTGCTAGTGATTTTAATCTCTAAAAGACTAAATATATTCGTTTACTCGTAGTTTTAATAGTTAGTAGTAGTTTTGTTGTTACTAACCATTAAATGCAAAGATTTAAAAAATAAACTCAAAAATTATTACAACATTCAAAAACCATTTTTTTAAACACTCATTATGGCAATTTGAAAGAATTATTTCCACATAATGTTATATTACAACTTAAATTACGAGAAAACGAATATCTTTAGTATTTAACGGGATAAAATAAATGGCAACGAAAAAAGAATAAAACAATAATTTAAAAAGCCATTTTTTATTTTTCAAACAATAAAAAGACCAATATTTTCAACTTCTTATGTGACA
This sequence comes from Diabrotica undecimpunctata, assembly GCF_040954645.1. NCBI lineage: Eukaryota > Metazoa > Arthropoda > Insecta > Coleoptera > Chrysomelidae > Diabrotica > Diabrotica undecimpunctata. The sequence goes on along the minus strand of NC_092805.1, from coordinate 131,319,252 downwards.
AATACACACAAATTAGAAATGTTTGGAAAGGTTTTTAAAATTACCGCCCATTGAGACGTCAGACTTAGGTAGTCCATTCTTTAAAATTTTAAATATTATAAATACTCCAGTCGTCAGAGATGAAAATGTCCCTACACCTTTAAAAATCATACTGACAAGTTGAATTTTGCCGAAAATATCAATTTTAGGACACTTGATAGATAATTTTGAACAAAAACGTTAATTAGCAGTTTTTGTGTGGAATAAACGGTTTTCTCAGAAACAACGATTAAAGCGATCGGCGATTTTTAATGTCAGTTACGCGCACGGAATCAATGCTTATTAAAAATTTTTGTATCAGCTCGGCGGTAAAAATTCAGTATTTTTTAATCCAAGTGTCCTATCGACAAAAATCAAGACGCGTTTTAAAGGTAAAGTGTGCAGTTTTTGTAAGCAATTTTTGTATTTTGTCCCAAAAGAACTTAGTTTTTATATGGTGTTAAATAAATCAACGAGTTATGGAAATTTCACTACGACCGGTCATTGAAAACAATAAATTATTGATCTCACGAGAATCGTCAGAAATGGCAAAAATCGCGCAAAGCTTATTTATTTGACAGCTTGATAATAGCTGATCTAAAGACATCGATTTTTTACTGTCGAGTTGATACAAATTTTATTTAACATTTATTTCGCGTGTGGAACTGACATTCAAAATCGCCGGTAACTTCAAGCGTTGTTTGTAAGATAACGGTTCATTCTACGTCTACGCAAAAAGTGCTAATATACAGTTTTGTTCAAAGTTATCTCAGCTACTTAACGGTGGTTATTACGAAGCCTATAATTAGGCATAGACATCTTTGATATGACTTATTTTCTTTCAACATAATTCTAATAGAGGGCGGCTACAGTCCCTATATAAGATGATTTATATGTTTTTGAGTCTTTTTTGGAACGTAAACAGGTTTTGTTGATCTACTTAAAGTAAGGGCTGGTGAATGTGATTCTTTTTCACTTGGTAAGTATTTGTTTTTTTGTTCTAATATTGGTATTGTGTTAAAAAAACTTCATGTAGCTGTTGGTATTTCCTAACTAACATTATGAAAAGTTCATTAAGGAATAAATTGTAATTGTTTCTGCATTTGCTAATATTTGGTATGGCCCTATAAAAGGCGTACGCAAATGCCACCAGTAGGTGTTAACGGTTACAAAAGTGGATTAAATAGATTAAAATTTATGACAAGATTTTAAACAATAAATTCTTTTTAGAGAAGGTTCCTACAATTGTATTTTACGGGAAATGGAAAACTGAAGTTGATATGACACTTGTCCAAGCAGAAGAAGCATAAGCTGCCCTGAAAGATGACTGTTCTGATATATAAGATGATGAAGATCCAGATTATGAAGAGGCTGATATGTCAACATCCGATGAGGATGAAGTAGCATTAGAAAAAGAAAAAATTCCTCAAAAGAATAAAAAAGTGGAAAAACAAAAAACTAGTTGTAGTTGTGGAAAAGTTATACCTCCAAATGGTATTTTCGATCAATCAAGTGAAATTAATTTTAGTTATAATGAGTGACAGTTCAGAAAACCATTCACCATTTGATTATTTTTCTCGCTACTTTCCACCCAAAATATTCAAGGAGTTATCTGAAGAAACAAATTTTTATTCTGTTTACAAGAATGGAAAAGTCTTAGTACTGACGAAAATGAGATACGCCACCTGGTTGCCCTGCACATTGTAATTGGAATTATTAATTTTCCGAGGCTAAGACTTTTTTGGGCTTCCCGTACACAATTCCGTTAGATTAAAGGTATCGGTATGTCTCGAAACCGATTTGAAAGCTTACGTAATCATTTACATATCTCAGAGTCAATACCGACAAGAATGCCAATTATAAACTTTGGAAAGAGAGGAAAATAGTTACCAGCTTCGAAAAACTTTGCGAAGAATTAATGAAGCGAACAATAATTGAAGAAAATAACTGCATAGATGAGACAATTATACCATTCAAGGAGCAATTTTCTCTAAAACAGTATATTAGAGGAAAACTAAATTCATGGGGCATAAAAGTCTTAAATTTTTGTGGTGAATCATAAATAATATACCCATCGGTAGTTTATCAAGGCGCAACTATATTACCAATGTCTGTAGAAATGAACCACAATGATACAACTTCACTTGTTCTGTATTTATCAAAAAGATTGTCAGATAATTCGGAATATAAGCTCTACTTTAATAACTATTTCAATTCAATCGAATTACTAAAATTACTTCACACGAGAGGGATATTTGCTGCTGGAACTATTAGACAAAATCGCATGGGAAACTGTAGACTTCGTTCCGAAAAAGAACTGAAACTTTTAGGGAGAGGAAGTTCAGACTCGAAAATTACTTCCGATCAAAATACTGTTGCAGTTAGATGGTTCGATAACAAGGTCGTAAATATGGCCTCCAATATTATAGGCTTAGAGCCTAATAATACTGTCAAACGTTGAGTTAAAAAAACAAAAACATATGTAGAAGTTGAAAGTCCAGCAGTAATTAAACTTTACAATCAAAGTATGGGCGGCGTGGATAAAAATGATTTCCTTGTATCACTTTATACACCGTTTATTAGAAGTAAGAAGTGGGGTCTACGGGAAATGATTCTCTATTTCAATGTGAGAGTGCAACTCGTGGTTGGAGTATCGTCGTGAAAATCGAAAAAAAAACCTAAAAATAAGAAAATTGATTTATTAGAATGCACGTTTTACGTTGTAGAAGCTTTAGCTTTCTCTAAAGCTCCACTGAGAACACCGAAAAGAGATAGTCCTTTAAAGGAGTCACCTGGAAGTTCTTCTAGAGATTTCCCTGGAAGTTCCCCTTTTACGTTTGTAAAAGATGAATCTTCCAAACGAATGAAACACCAACAACCTCTCAGCGAAGTGACATATGATGAAATTACTTACTGGCCAATTCCTACAAAAGGTCACGAACAGCGTTGCGGTTTTCAAGGATGCAGCGGAAGATCGCGCATGATGTGTGAAAAGTGTAACGTCTTTCTGTGCTTGTTTTTTTTTTGGCTTAGACTTATCGTCATACAGCCAGACACAAAAGGACTCAGACAGTCATCATTTCTGTGCTTGTTGAAAGACAGAAATTGTTTCAAATGTTATCATACAAGACGTCAATAAAACATAATATATTTTTGTACATGCTTTTTCTGTAATAAAATATTATATATAATTTTATGTTTATTTATGCCTTAATATTCTCTTGATGTCAGATGCCACCAATTTGTAAAATGAAAAGTGGTGGGTCAAAAATGTTATAAAAAATATTTTCAGTATTATTTAGGTATCTAATTAAAAAAAATATCAACAGAAAAATTTTACCTTAAAAAAAAAAATCAGGGCTGAAAGGGTTAAAATATGTTTTTCTACGGCGGCGTGAAGATTTTGTATAAATCGATTTTTTTGCGATTTTATTCCCCTGTCTGACGGCTTTTAGGGGAAAGTCCGGGGGTTAAAGTGGTAAATTTTTTTTCATCTTTTTTGGGTTCCCAAAATTGATATCCTTTTCAAAATTCAGCTTGTTTGTATAATTTTTAGGGGTCAAATCTCGGACGACTGGACTATAAAAAAAAATATCTCCAAGTAAATCTTGACCTATTTAAAAATAAAAATGGACTGAAATTTTTATTTTAATTTTTGTTATGTTGTCAAAGATTAGAAATCTAAAAATCTCACGAATAAGCTGAATTTTACTTAAAATGTTAATTTTGGCATTCTAAAAAAAATACACAAATATTTACCACTTTATTATGTCCTTCTGTATTTTAAAACACAATTTTGGGAATCTATACACCATATTTACTTTGAATCAAGACCATCTAATAAGAACTTTTCAAGAATAGAAAGATTAAGAGGCCACCGATACAAATTAAAGAGGGACCAAACTACTCCAAGGTCCAGGGCAATGAATAATAATTATTCAAAGTTGTTTTTTGAGATGGCATTCATTTTTTAAGAGAGAGAGAGAAACCATTAATAAAAAGACAGATACCAACAATTTGATCAACTTATACTTATTATTGTTAACTTTAGATAGCTACAAATCTAATAATAAAGACAACTCATCGTCAATAATATAAGTTTCATTATATATGTGATATATAATATCTCTTCTACTTCATAAAATAAGTCTTTTTGCCTTCTCCTTTTTAGAAAATCCAGCACCTATCAGGTATACTATTAACTTTAGATCTCTTATCGTTCTAAGACTAACATCCAACGTTCTGTCGTTTCAAGTTAATGAATATAAATTACAACCAATTGTTTTGTTTGTGATTAAATATATATATATATATATATATATATATATATATATATATAATCTAAAATTTTTATAGATTTAGAGGTACAATTCTATTATATATATACTTTACAAACTGGGTGATAAGGATTACTATAAAAAATAAAAGTATTAAAAATGAGATGAAATCCACTTTTTTACTTTGTTATAAGTAACAAATTTAACAAGAATTTAGTTACAAATTGGTTTCAAATATATATTTAATGGAGCAATATTCATGACACTAAGTACATAAAAGTTTGAAACTTGTATATTTGCATACGAAATAACAAAGGTAAAGAAGACGTTTGAAGACAGATATCTCTGTAGTCGGTCTCAAAGCATGAAATGGGGGTGCAGAAGTAGGTCAAGAAATTGGAGCGTACTGAAGGATGTATTTTACTGAAGTGTAAAAGTAGAAAGAAAAAAAAGGTGGCTTAATCAAGGTCGTACATACGAACGGAGTTTGGTTGAAAATTATGTGGATTTAGTGAGTTTGCTTGAGAAGTTGCATTTAAGAATAATCGATGAAATTTCACATTAACAATTGGTCCTTCAATGAAAATCTGAAAAAGTTTAATTATTTATTTGTGTAAAAAAAACTTACAATGAAGTAAAAACTTCTATTTGTACAATGGTATATAATTTAATTGTTAAAATTTATCAAAAATGAATACAAAATACAAAAGCGTTAAACAACAAATTTATAAAATAATCGATTATGTTACGAAAAATTACGCGGGAATTTCAAAATTTAATTTTGGTGGGAAAATTTCAATAAAGCTTATAATATTTAAATATAATTTGGTATATTGGAAAAAAACAGACAAAATGTAATTTATTTATTTATTTAATACCTGTAAAACCACTTTGTATATAAACTTAGAATACAATAGAAATATGCTTTATTACCACTGAAAATTGTACAATAACATAAATCGTCAATATCACAAAATAAAAGATAATCAAATACACAATATATTGTAAATTTAAATAACTCGGAAATTGCATAGTTTAATTTGGTGCATGTGATACTCAAATATATATTTATACAAAAACTTTAGTTAGTTGTACATAAAGCTATTCGTTCAGAAACTCTTCTACTGAATAATATGGTCTTTTAGATAGATAGGTTTTTGTCCTTTTACGGAACTTAAGAAAAGAAGTTGCAGATTTAAGTTGCAAAGGGACATGGTTGTATAATTTTTTTGCTGAATATAATATACATTTCATTACGGGTTTCAACTCAGTGGGCGGGTTTAGTAAATACAAATCAAAGGTTGAATTTCTGGTGAAGTAGTCATGATTAGGTCTTGCTGGAAAAACGTGTAGGTGTTTACGAATTAAGCAAACACTTTCTAAAATATATAAAGAGGGAAGAGTTAAAATCCCGTGATTTTTGAAGTAGCTTCTGCAATATGTTATTCTAATGGAGCCAGAAAGATACTGTATTGCTCTTTTTTGAAATTTACAAACAACATCAGATTGGGGCAGCTATTCTAGAACCCCAAAAAAGAAGACCATATCGAAGATGGGACTCAAACAAAGAAAAATATGTTATTTTGGAAGATGCTAAATTGATTTTCGAAACAGATCTTATTGCATAGCAGGCTCAGGCTTCTAAGAAATTAGAAATGAATTCCACCAACATGTTTTTAATTTGAGTGGTTTTTGCACCACAAAATTGGTATGAAATAGGTGATTTCCACGGTTTTCTTAGACCTCTTAAATTTTCTTGGACCATAAAAACTAGAACATGATCTGCTATATATAAATCTCTGTCATCTTCCATGTCTTCAAAACCTTCCATACACATACTCTGCTCATTGTAATAAAGGCTTAGCATAATCACCATTTGATCAAATGTTATAACTAAATGCTTAACCATTCCTTTCATTTTTGATATTGTTGCTTTTAGCGACTCAAATATTAACTTAATAATTCCTGGTACCCCAATAGTTTGAGTCAGAAGTCTGTTTAATGATGACTTACTGGGTAAGATAAATAGATTGGAAAGAATACTATATAAATGAGCACTTTGTTTTTATAAATACAAAGCTAAACATTTTTCATTAGGAGTAAATCGTCTTAGCTGTTTTGCTTTACAGCTCTCTCTTTACTGAATTTGAATTAGCATAGCTGCCATTCTAATAATATTCTGAAGATCAACCAATTTATTTTCTTTATAACTCTTTAGCTTAAAACAGTCTGCGTTTAAAAGTCTTTTTACTATTTTTTTTTCAAAGAATATTTATGGTGTAGTTGATTTATTGCTCCATATAATTTTTTCTTTTTAGAGGTAATTGTACTTCTTGATATCATACACTGCTGCAATATTATCAGCGGTGTGATATTCTTAAGGAAAACACTTAAAAGTAAATATGATGTTAATTTCTTTATTCAAGCCTTACAAGACAAAATATATTCATTATATTATCCTTCGTGTAGTGGCATTACTACGTTAGAGACTTAGTAGACTGTTTTTTGATGTGGGTATTAAACAATTCATTGTAAGTACTAGAATGTTTCAGTACCTTCATAATATCTTTGTTAGATTTTAGCAATGGGAGATTATGAAACAAGCAAGCTCCTATTTCTAGTTTTTAGCCCCGGCTGATCTATAACACGGAGGCAACTAAACGTATAAAAAACTCTAGTATTTCTATTCGAAGGTTAAGCAAAATGTTATTTTAATATTTAATCATATTAGAGAATGTTTACAAATCTGCTAATGGCAATACAAAATATAAAATTACCTTTTAAATGCTTACTCTCATCAGTTTGTACAATTAAAATCTCTTCATTTGGTAACTGTGCATAATTGTGTTCTGCAACTAAAAAGTTTCATAAAATAGTAACCAATTGGAAAATTATTAATTGTTATCTTCCCAATACTTACTACCATGGGGTATCTTAAGTGATTGATACATGCGTGTAGATTGTGCATCTCTACTTGTCGAAGGACTTTCAACTAAAACAAAAAGTTAATATAATAATTTATTCACTTCAAGTAAAATAATTTTTATTAATTACATATCAGGGCTATACTTTCTGTTACATTTGCTTCCGCACACAACATTGAAATGTTTCTGGGATGTACATTAGAAGAGGAATCTAAAATCAATCAGTTATTTGTTCTCGGGAATTACATTTTGATACAATCTATAACTCCATGAAGAAACAAACTTATCTTCAAAGTGCCTGTGGTATATTCGTTTTGTTTTAAAAACTGTAGTGGAATTCATCATATCTAAATTAGGATTTTTTATAACACTAAGTCACTTCCTAAATCGTATAATAACTTTATTAGGATTTGGAAAGGCATGTCTAATTGTTGACGAATGGGTACATTGTACGATACAACATTTATTGTAAAAAACCATATTTAACTAATTATTATTAATCTGCAAAACACTATTTGAACGCCAGGAATTTGAGGTTAATGCTAATAATACCCTAGAGATTAAACCACGAATCCACGAGATATTAGTCTGATTTCTTTATAATTTGCAATAATAACCATCAAATCAAATAATAATTATAGACGCAGAATAACCATGCTAATCAATTACTGATAGCAATTGACAATTATAATTTTTAGTTTTATTCTAAACCTAAACTACAGGTACTACAAGTGACATTTAGTTTAGTTTGACCTTGAGCTCATAGCACACTACCACCTAGCATTGAAACTTCCGTGTTAAGGAATAAAACAATGATTGGCGCATCACCTAGTGATCGGGCGCATAACTATATATACATGGCGCTAAATTCAAAAGTTTAGTAATATTACCTAGGATTGTGAACTCATTTTAAAGTAAAGGAAAATCGATATAATCCTAAAATAACAAGAAAAATCCTTATCCTATACGATAATAAATATTTTTCGTATACTTTTTGGGTTTTCTTGTTATGTTGGGACTATATTTATTTTCCATTACATTAAAATGCCAAAGTGGTTAAAAAAATTACAGAATAAAATATAGAATAAAATCTTTATTTATAAAAATGTTACAAGAAATGTTATATGTGTTACAAGAAATATTAATAATACAAGCCATGTGTAGTATAATTTAGTTTTCTTAATGTTGTGACAAGAACGGGTCAGTATTTAAATAATTGTTTTGTCATTCTTATCAAGTTTTATGTGAATAAAAGCCTAATTCTGCAAAAGACATTTTACTACAATTTTATTCGCATAAATTTACAATGGGGAAGTACTTTAGACCAGATAAACTAGAGGCTGGTCCAAACTGTCAAACTTCCACCAAAGAATTCAAACATTAGTAAGTATATAACATTCAAGAATTTTTTAGAAAGCAATGAATCTAAAGATAAATCCCTAGAAGGTAAAGATAAGTACATGCTTTTAAAAAATTAATCTACGATTACATAAGCGAAGCAATCAATCTGGAAAACCAATTGCTTTTTTCACACATACCCTCACAGATTCTGAATAAAAACATTATGCAATTGAAAAAAAAGCAAATGAGTTGAAGTATTTAAAAAAATGCAGACATTATCTGGTAGAAAAGCAATTCTAACCAATTACAGATTAAATCACTATTTGGTTTATATAGAATGACGGTATATATCAAATCTAACAAGGAGAACTAGCTTTACTTCACAAGTATTTATTAATTATCTACACTCTAAAGGAATATATTCAAGTAGAACAACACCATATAATCATGAAGAAAATGGTTAAGTCGAAAAATACAATGAGTTATATGGAAATTGGTGAATCTAGCATAGAAAACCAAAAATTTAGAATTCACTTAATGGAAAACTGCTTTACCATGTGCTCTGCACTATATAAGAAGTTTACTGTTGAATTGTTATATTATTGAATGAAGATAATGATGAAGGTCCAAATAACACACTAGAGAATTCCACTACTAAATAAATACCAGATGAGACAGAAAATTTACCTGTTCAAAAACCTGATGATAATGATGAACCAAGATTTGAAAATTCAGATTTTCATTCTAGCTGTAAATCAGCTGGAGCTAAAAATAAACCAAAATAGTTGCAATATTTTGTTCAAAAATAGGGACGGGTGAATGTAGTATAATTTAGTGTTCTAAATGTTGTGACAGGAACTTGTCAGTATTTAAATATTTTTTTTGTAATTCTAATGTCAAATTAAAGCCTAATAAGCAACAGACAGCCATCAGACATTCTGAGTTTTTTGTAGTACTTTCATCCTAATGCAATAACACACACTATCAGTGGTCAGTGAAAACTCTTACAGTCTGGCGTTCTACTCACAGAAAGAGAGAACTCAAGGACCCTGCTAAGTTGGAAACAGAACAATTAAATGATTTAGTTCTAGAAAGAAGTTTATATACATTTATACTCATACTATATGTTATATATTTATATGATAATACTTTTATTCTTATAATCAGAATCATAATATGAGTTCCAGAAAAATATTCTGGTTATCAACAAAATTATGATTTTGATTAGATTAGCAAAATATTGCTTCTTGCAAAAAGAAAACCCAAGAATGAGGAATAACCGAATGATAGCAAATAGAAAAAACGAACAAAAAAAAAGAACAATGGATAAGGTAAATAATTTATTTCTAAGGTATGCTTAAAGTTTTCACCCAGAATGTAAGCTTTGCTAAAACCTGATATAGTAACTTTATTTGCTCAGTATAAACTCCAAACAACAGAGGATAATAATGTTTTTATGCCTGAAATGACAAACACAATTACAATCAACAGATTTTTTCACCAGTATGTCATCTTAAGATCAGACATCCCATCCCTGTCATCAACAGAATAGGAAAGATCCCTGTCAACACATTCAAATTTATTTATTCATAACTCTGAACGCCTTACCGCTGTCTATGTGGATGCAGGCTAATATACGGGACAAGCCGATTAAGTGTTACAACTTAGTGGTTAAGTACACAGTATTTTAAGATAATAAAATTAAATAATGTGAAATAAAAATATATTATGTACACAAACACATGCATGTACACATACATATATATATATATATATATATATATATATATATATATATATATATATATATATATATATATATAATTAAAGATGTAATGACATTTTAAAACCTATAAACCCAACAGTTAGTTCTATGATTCTAAAATCCAGCACAAACAATAAAGATGGAAAAATAACATAACAAAAATAAAAAAATATGTAAAGTATTACCTAGTTACAATAAAAACATGAAGTATTTTACACAGTTAAGTTTCCAAACTCTATGGTACCAGTAACTCTTCTACTAATATTTATATATTTATTGAGGGACATATTAAATACATTTACATTTAGGTTGTTTAACAAAGATAAGTATCTATTCAGTGGGCTATTAGCACCATAGGTTGTTTTACAAAATGGAACATTAAAAGTACATAGATGAGGCAAACCATGGTATTATAGGACGATTTTCACATTTGGTCCCATTGAAGATAGCTATAATTGAGCTGTCAATCAAGTTCATAGAACGAAATGTTGGCGCTTGACTGTGTTGCCATGTTTTTTTAATAAATCGGGAAATAGCATGTGATTTATAATTAATAAAAATCCAATAGAACGATAACAAACTAACAGTAAAAAAGAAATTCTTTTAAAGAATAATAAGAACAATATTCAGGTACTTTCCACAGACATCTGGTGACCATCTGTAACAATCTGGCAACTGGTGGTTTGAGCATTGCCAAATCTATTAGCTTATTATCAAAGGCAAATGCCAAAAAAATGTTGTAATAATTAACTGCAATTAATATGAGAAGAAACGAGTATTTATTCGTTCGTGTTGTATATAAAAAAATAAAAAATTGCATAATTCATATAATAATATAATAAAAATGTATTTTTGAAAGCTTCTCTATTTGTAATTGAAGCCTACAACATATACATTATAAAGACATGACAACACAGTCAAACGTCAAAAATTTGTTTTGTGAATTTAATTCACAGCTCCTTTGTAGCTATCTTCAATGGGACCAAATGTGAAAATCGTCCGGTATTATAATATGGTACTCTAAGACCAATCTCACTCACAAGAGAGGGACAGATCCCTCCTCATACTTAAAGCAGGCAAGCTCATAGACCTCTCCATGATAGTGTAGTCATGGTCTGCTAATCTAATCCAACTTTGAAAGGCGCACACCTGTAGAAATTTATGCCGAACCCTCTCTAAGGTGATGCTTTTTAAGATAGTTGTTGAACCACCACCTACAAATAATTCAAATACTAAGCTAAGTAAGACTGGTTTTATAATATATAATTTTAGGTTAAATTTATAAACTAATTTTATAGTAAAAGGTCAGATATAATGTGAATAAGAATATAGGTCAGTGGTATAATAGTTCTTACCTGGTCCTGGTAAAAACAAACTCGGAACGGCTGTTCTCGTAATACCGCTATTTCCAACATTGACTATATCTTCCTCTTTAAAATGACTAGGGCATACACGAAAATTGTTATAAATAGTTTCTTTTGCAGCATTCTCTAATTAGGGCTCTTAACAGCATTCACCCATTTATCAAACATATCCATATAATGTCCTGGACTTAAAAAAGTAGTATCAAAGAATATAGACGCTTAAGCGTCTATATTCTTTGGTAGTATCCATGCAATCTGGAACACAACACATCTTTTTTGTTCAGTTCTTCGTCTCTACATTGTTATTCCATGTAATGTGTTCGATTCCATAATAAAAAATCGTCGAAAATTGTACGATTTTGCACTATTTATACAAAAAATTTTAAATTATAAAATAAATTATAAAAAATAAAACAAATACAAATATGGCGCCGTATTTTTCTAAACTCAACTTTGACTTGATCACAGCACACTCACTCCGTGCAGGAACGAGACTAGCAGCGCCACCAAGCGAATGGGCGCCTAATCCGAACATGATTTGACCTTGGCTATCCCTGTTACCAATCTAGGTGTAATTTATCTATGCTTGAGCTGCCTACGTGAAACGTTTAGTTCTTAGACAAGGAAAGAGGTCTGGTTATAACTGATTTAATTAGTGGTCTAATTATTAAATAATTTTATTATAGTACCTATAATTTTATTCCATTTCTAAATATCATTATTACAATAACTGACTGCGTATCATCAATTACATTTTATAGATCAATTTACCATGTTCCTGATTCTTTCTTAATTCTCTACTATTAATTCCACCTTGTCACTTTATAATATGGATAATACTGTCATAATAATTGTTTATTTTAACTTATTTACTAAAAATTATACAATGGGAATTCACTCTATAAAATATTGCGGTTACCATAACTCCTTAATAAAAATCATACAAAAATGTCATTTATCTAGATATGTTAAAAAAATTTAAAATTTAACTCTTATAGTTGTAAGTATTAAAATATTCACTTTGTTTACATAAATAATAATTATTCTAATAAATTTACAGTTTTCTCCTGAAGAATTCACAAAATCGTGACGAAATAATGAGACATGGAACAAATCCTCTGTTCTGATTGGTCCTAGTATGGGTTTCATAATCTTTTTCTCTGCTATAGTTAAGTCTTCTTCATCTTTTTTAACGATTGTTATTGTTTCTCCTGCATATAATAATATTGGCCTAATTATGAACTAATGAACCTAATTATAATTGGCCTAATTATGCTGCGGAATTTAAGAACATGGTTTAAGAAAACCTCAACGGAGCTGTTTCGAGCCGCAGCGAGCAAGGTCATGATTGCCAATATGATTTCCAACATCCGAAACGGATAGGAACCAGAAGAAGAAGAAGAAGGCCTAATTATGGTTTTATAAATGTTTATCTTAGGTTTCTTAGTCAGTGTTTTGCCTTTAAGTATTTTTTCTATCTCTTCTTCGACCCTATCATAAAATATTTCTTTTTCGTCTGCATTGCTTGTTTCTGTGGGGGGCGTATAAGTTGAAGACAATTAAATGGTATTAAATCAAGATATATCAAATGGTTTGTTGTTGACTCTAACATAGGCCATTCTTTCGCATATTGGCTTGAAATTTATAATTTTCTCTCTTAAGTGTCTTAGTATCATGAATCCCACCCCTTTTTGCCGTTGCTTCTTTTCTCTTAAATATAACATTATAAAATCTTGTTTCTCAATCTGTCCTTATCCCTCCCAGCGTAATTCTTGCAGTGCTGCAATGTCTATTTTATACTTTTTGAGTTCTTTTCCTATTTCAAGCATTTTTCCTGGAGCTAGCATAGTTCTTATGTTCCATGTGCTTATTTTCTACTCTTTATTTTTTTTTGTTCTGTTTTCTTCGTCTGTTATTTTTGTTTTTTTTTGTCTATCTTTCTTTTTTCGCTTTTGTTGTACCCGAGTTTATCTGCAGTCATTTCCTTTTTCTTTGTCTAGTCCGTCATAGAATAATTTATCTTCTCAGTTCTTGTTAGTTTTTGAACCACCTCCAGGATGGTCCTCCAGCTGGTTAGTGTTTCCATTCCATCTTCTTTCTAGACCATCTATTATCAGTTTGTTGGCTTTAATTTGGACACATTTACCTTTCTTTATTTCATCTTTTGCTATTCTTCGTATTTCTTTCTGTATTTGTAATTCCTCTGACGTTAGATCATTGTTTTTATATATTTTTTCTTTTTTCACTTCTTTAAGTTTACTTTTGTTTTCCATAATTTTTGCTTTTTCTTTTTCATTTGGCAGTCTGACTAAACATGCTTTATCTCCTATTTTCACTACTTCTTCTATATTTACGGTAAATTTAGTTCTTTTGTCATAAAATTTCCTATTACTTCTTTTAATGTTCTTCTATCTCAGTTTCTATTGTCATTCCCTGTATTATCACATTATTTTTTTTCTTATTCTATTCTACTGCTACTACTCGTGATAGAGCCAACCTCCCCAATCAACACTTGGAAGGAAGATCTCTCAAGCAGTAGCTTGTAGTAATTTATTTTCACGTTTTCTTCCTGGATAAATTAATTTTCAATTAAAATAATTGTCAGTTACTTTGGAATGGTCTGATGTAGCAGCGCTCATCTCTAGCTTTTAAAACTAATATATTACCGTTAATTATCTGGACCGGTTTTTCTTTTAGTTTTTTGTGTTGAAATTGAATAAAATTTCCTTCGCCTTCCGAAATTTATAGAATTTATGCACTTACCTCTGTTCCAATGTCTTTGCTATAATTACCATTAACACTTTTATTCTTCTATTACACACTGCACGCAAAATCAGCAAAATTATCGACTCACAATAACCAAAAATTGAAATTATTATGGAGCAGAATTTACACACGTCTATTCCTTACACTAGAGATGTGGAATATTGATATTGATCTTGATATTTAATCTTGATATGTTATTAAATAATAGGGGTTAGTAATAGATGTCCTACCTCTAATACTATATTCCCGGACCTATCGAATACATGTATAAAACTTTCTAAAAATCGGTCTAGCGTTTCTGAGGAGTATGGCGATGAACAATGTGATACAATAATTTTGTAATACAAATTATATGTGTTGGAGTTTTCAATTTATCCAAAATAAAAATGTTTTTCTCTATCATAGAAAAGTTGTGGATATTTTACTTCTGTCTAAAAAAGAGGATATAACTAGTTTAGCCAATATTGACAATAAATAATTTCATAAATATTAATTAACCAATTTTATGTGTTAACAATTTCAACTCTTGGCGGAAAATATAATTATAAAATTATTATGTTATTGACAAACAATGGGAAAGAGGCATATGTTAAAATAAAGAAATCCCAATATTAAGATATTGGAGAAGAGTGTTATAAAAACAGCTTATTATAAAAAAAGAGGATAACATGATCGATTAGTTTGTTTACTATAAGCTTGACTATAGAAATATTATAACAAACAAATAGTAGTTTACATATTAATAAGTACATTATATTTAAAAGTTAGTTGTCTGCAATGGTGTAAATTAAGATAACAATTTAATACCTACATAGATCAAGAAAATAACGACTCGTCTGTATTTTTAAGCGAATCTTATTCGTTCTAAATAGCAATAGCCAAATCAAAGGCAGTCAACCAGAAACTAAAAGTTAGGGCAAATTTACAATTCTTTAAGGTAATAGCTTGAGTCTTAAAATTTTCAAAATTGTGATGCAAGATTTAATTAAAAATATGAAAAATATTGAACAACAAATTTGAATGGAAGCTCTCGTATGTATGTAGAGACGTACTATTATTATTATCGGCCCACTTGGTAGGTTAAAATTTGGCGTTTTCAGTGCTATTTTTCTCCACCAAAAAATTTGAAAATTTCTTTTTAAAACTACTGGGTGTCAGGGTAAGACTAAACATATATTTTTATCTGATTCGTTCGAATACTCCGTTGCCTTTTGGCTCAAAATTTATAAAATTTTGGCGAACTGCTTTGTGAATTGTTATTACAAAATCCACATTCGGAAACGCAGAATCAATAATTATGGTCATATTCGTACACTCCTCTTTTCATTTTCAAAAACTAGAAGACACGTACGTAGAAAATGGTTTTCTTGTTAAAAAGCAAGTGACGAACAAGAGGTAGGGGAGCCTGAGTATGGTTGTAACAGGGTACGGTTATAACAACTGGAATATTATCGAAACTGTGTACGGTAGGTGAGAGGCACAAGGGAAAGGGTACGCAGAGAACGTGCGTCGACACGATTCTTAGTGCTGCGTCACATTGCGCTCAGTAATTACGATTACAGTGAGACCCATTGTGTTTTGTCAACCAAAGTAAGAATTTTTGGCGAATTTTTTTATGTTTTAACTTCAATAATAATCTAAT
Organism: Diabrotica undecimpunctata; assembly: GCF_040954645.1. Classification (NCBI taxonomy): domain Eukaryota; kingdom Metazoa; phylum Arthropoda; class Insecta; order Coleoptera; family Chrysomelidae; genus Diabrotica; species Diabrotica undecimpunctata. The sequence goes on along the minus strand of NC_092805.1, from coordinate 131,303,155 downwards.
CTAATTAATCACGTATTTCAAAATATGCTTATGTAATCGGCGCATTTTAGAGATTATAATAAGCTTATATGTTTTTGTATAGGTTATGCTGCTTCGCGCTTGCGACAGTCTTATTGTCAAAATAGGGAGGGGTGGGAACGATTTTCACAGGGTCGCGGACGGTTGTCACATTAATTATATAGGTATTATTTTTGTACAGATGCCCAGAGTACGCATAAAAATGACTTCAAAAGGTTCTTCTTCTTCTTACGATGCCTATCCGTTCCGGATGTTGGCGATCAACATGGCTATCCTAACTTTGCTTGCTGCTATTCTGAATAGTCCGGTTGTCGGTGTATTAAACCACTTTCTTAGGTTTTAAAGCCAAGATATTCTTTTTCTCCCTGGTTCTCTCTTTCCAAATACCTTGCCCTGAAGAATGAGTTGCAACAAGCCGTATCTCTGTTCATTCCTCATAACATGGCCAAGATATTCTAGTTTGCGCTCCTTGATGGTGTTAATAATCTCGCATTCCTTGCGTATTCGGGCAATCGGCAATCGGGCTATATCACAAAAAGTTTTCGGAATCTATATTCTATCATCAGTGTGTCTAAAGGTATGTACATGTTTCGAGCCCCTAAAAATTTGGGTAAAACCCCGTTAAATGTTTAACTTAATTATGGTAAAATTAATTTGAATTTTCGTTACATTATTGGATCTTATATGTTATGATGTTAAAGTTTCAATTAGAATTGATAACATGGCAACGTAAGACTCTGCAGGAGGTTGCTGGTCCTGAGAAAAAGTATCTATGATAACAGGACTTGTTGATAGCAACTAGAGTTTCGTTAGTGAGGGGCCAGTAGGATCAATTAACGCCGGTAATCCATCCTGGTGGATGCAAGAATGCCTCTTTGTCGCATAAGATATTATTGTTGTTAGACAAGCATTCGTCCTAAATACATATCAACTTCTTAGATTTTTGCAAAGATAATGGAATAGTATTACTGTCAGTTTTTACTCCACTGCTCTAACTAACTACAGTAAGATAGGTACGGGTACGCATCATCGAAATTTACTAGTAAACATCAACGATAAAAACTCTCTCGATAAAGAACAATAAAATTAGACCATTCTTTTCAAGTTGAATTTTAAATTTTATTGGATGAAATAGCGTTGCCTACTGCTTATTGATTTTTTCTGCTTGGCGAGTAATAGTCGACAGTTTTTTTTTACCGTGGTATAAAGTTATTTTGTAAATCACGGGTATAGCGTTAAAACAAATTGCTCCTCTTTAAAAAATATAATAGATATAACTACCGAAGGTGAAAAAAGTGTCAAAGTACCAGGAAGCTAGTCGAAAACGTGAAATCTTAAAAATAAGATGCGTCTCATGCAGACGAGACGGATTTTATACAATCATGTGTTGCCAACATATGCATTAAAGAATGATAAATGTCCCAAAAGAAAAACTGTGAAACAACGAATTACAATTTTATTCTGTACAAATACGGAAGGCGAAAAGGAAAAATCACTTATCATAAACAAAAGCTAAAATGCTGGGTGTTTAAGGGGGCACACATGAATTACTTACGTCTTGTATGTGTCACCAATAATTAAACAAATGCATAGGACCAGACATAATGACGACATGGCTTTATAAATTTGACATGAAGATCAAGAATTAGAATAGAAGAGTCGTATTGTTTTTTAATAGTGATAATGCTACTTCTTACTTTAAGCTTGCACTTTATAATGTTAAACGTATTTTTATTCTACACAATACTACCTCACATTGCCAACCCTAAGACCAAGGCAGTAACCAGAATTTTAAAAAAATTTGTAGAAGCTACTTTAATAAGAGGCTTCTAACTTGTATAGATAGTAGTTGTCCTCTTCAAAAAATAGAGAAAACCATTATTATAACCAACTCCTTAATGTAAGTTACAGTGGCTTAGTGTACTTTGTCGTCGATGACAATACAAAACGAAATACCACAGCCGAATTTGTGTGTAATACAGATGCGAATGGTTTTGATTTAATTTTCCATTATCAAAGACATGCAAGAAATAAATGAAAGCATTACAAGAAATAAATGAAAGCATTGCAAGAAATAAATAAAAGTATTTCTAAATCTGACCCTCAGGAAGAAGAACCTGAAGCCTGTCTAAGTCTCAGAGGTTTAGAAAACTTTTTTATTAAGAAGAATAATTTTGGCATGTCCTCAGATATTTCTGAAGTTTATAATAAAATGTGAATCTGATTCTTTTAGAAATTATAAAAATTATAAAACAACAAAGCATCATTAATTTTCAAATATTTACTATTCAGTGTGTCCAGACAACCTAAAATGCAGATAAGTTGCTTTAATTTTCCTATGTTCTCTCTTAAGCAGAAAACACACCTACGCGATCACGACGCGATAGCGTTCATGATGGCGACCGCGATTCGACTCGTCTCAAACAAACAAGTAAAGCAGCACATACTGGTTGCGGCCTGCTGGCCATTAAAGAAATTTGTGCAGCGTTCTGACCACAATGGCGACGATATAATTATTGTAGCGTTCAGAACGCAGCAGTTTACGTTTATTGCTGGTCTCGTCAATGCAAATAAAATGGATATCGAAAAACTTATTAAAATTATAAAAAATATGATATATTGTTCGACCTATCCCACCCAGATTACAAGATCGTACTTATTAAAAATAAAATCATTCTGTTGCATCAATTGGTTTCCTAAAATTTATTTGCTGGTAAAAAATTTCATCAAAACTCTAAAATATGTATAAAAACGGTTCTCACCTCTGTGAAGTTCTGGGACAATTTATAAAAATTTTCTTATTGCTTGCGCCTCAGGATAATCTTATGTATCCAAACATCTCATGTTTTTCTGTAAAACAAACTGGATAAATATCTGCATTCGTAAATGGAAAAAATGGAACGCGTATGCATACTTTTTATTTAATGTCTGCAATGCTTCTTCTTCTTGCAAATTACACATTTTATAAACTGCGTTTCCAACTGTATTTGAAATCGCATACTGAACCACACTAAGCTCGTACCTTTCAAGCACCACACAACGCAGGGTTACATTTGGGTTAAAGTTTTTTTTTTTTGATAAGTAGGTCTCCTTACAGAGCTAATTATTACATTATTCTGCATGTTATTTATTACATACCTAATTTAACAAAAGACTAGAATGTTCATTTTATTAAATATGCTAATAACTGCGATGATTGCAAATTATGAATTCAACAATACAAACTTAATCACATGAAATCTACGCTATCGTGGCTACTATTATTACAATTATATTTATGTACTAGAAATTCCAGTGAAAAGGTAATAATAGCAATCAGTTTATAGTCCAGTTTACCAAACAAAAAGTTTAGCAGAAAAAAGTTTACCACTTTTACCTCGGCGTTTCCCCCTAAAAACCTCTTCGTACGCTGGTAAAAACGCAAAAAAAATGGATTTATTGAGAATTTCTACGCCGTAGAAAAAAATATTTTAAATAAAAAATGTAGCTGAGATAATTTTAAATAAAAATATTTATTAGATCTTTTTGTGTAAAATGGACTATTCTCTTAGAAACAACGCTTAAAGCGACCAGCGATTTTGAATATCAGTTATGCGCGCAAAATCAATGTTAATTAAATGTATATCAATTCGACGGTAAAAATTTGATATGTTTTAATCAAAATGTCCTATCGAGAAAACTTAAAATCCGTTTTAAAGAAGAAGAGAGCAGCTTTCGTATACAATTTTTGTATTTGTCGCAAATCAACTCAGTTTGTATGAATCTGTTTTTTTAGAATTTTTTAAGATTCTCGTAAGATCAATAAAATGTAATACTTTCATTGAACAATCATAGTGAAATTTTTATATTTAGATATAAATCTTCAAAACCTATAACATGAAATTTCAATTTTGGGTTGTGGCAACAAATATGAGGGATTTGAAACATGACTAAAAATGCACAATTTAAACTTATACATTACAAACGATCGCACGTCACGGAAAAAGACTACAAAACGACGGTTTTGAGTGTAGTTTGTAGCAGAAGTTGGGTACTTATGAAAAACGTACTAATGTGAAATGTAATGTGAAAGTTTAAATTTAGCGTTTTTTAAGCATATTTCAAGTGCCTCACATTTGTTGCCAAAACTCAAAACTAAAATTTCATGCTATAAGTTTTAAAGATTAGGGTCTAGTAATCGAAACTGTATAGTAGCCGGTGAATAAAAGAAATACATTTTTAAATAAAATAAAACCTTTATTTATTTATTCTTCTTCTTCTTCGCGTGCCATATCAGAATTATCCGACGTTGGCGATCACCATTGTGAAGGCTTCTCGATCTTCTGCAATATAAAATAATTGTCCTGCATTTAATATCTGAGTCCATTCACGAGTGTTTTTTAACCAAGAAACTTGTTTTCTTCCTACACCTCTACGACCCTCTATTTTGTCTTTAAGGATCAGTTTTAATATTTTATATCGACTTTTCTATATGTCCCAGATAATTTTTCGATGTTTAATCCACCATTATGTGTATTAACCATAACTAGGATGTGTTTATTCCTCTGTGTTGTCATTATCAGATCGCTCAACATATCAATGGCGACAATATCAAGTTTCTTCCGAACTATGACGTTTTTTGTGACGTTTTCATTTTTGAAATTCTTACTTTCACACTTCTGGCATATCACACAATTCCGAGTCACTTCTTTATCTATTTTATAGTCATGTCGACAGATGTAGTTCTCTCTGAATATAAGCATGTCTTCCTGCTTCCAATATGTCCGTTGTCACAGTGTAACCTTATAAAACTTCCTTTGCCATCTGCTCCGTGATTACATATAATTCTCTGCCATCGACCCTCTTAAAATACAAATTATCTTCTCGTTCAGCTCTTCGCCTTTCTCTTTCATCCAATTCTTCCTGATTTTCCCTGATCTGAGCCAAAGAGAATAACCCTTCTTCTTCCCTCATTATGTTTATGCCTACGTGAAGAGTTTTGTGGTCTTTCCTTGCTGTCCAAGGTAACATTAGCATTCGTCTATGAACCCACATTTCTAATGCTTCAATTTTGTTTATGATCGATATTTTTAGAGTCCACACTTCTGTACTATACAAAAGTACGGACCAAATATAGCACTTAACCATTCTTTATCTTAGTTCTAAACTGAGATAACTATTGCAAAGAAATGACTTCATTTTCATAAAAGTAGCCTTAGTCATGGCTATTCTACGTTTTATTTCTATGTCTTGATCTAGTTGGTCCGTTACCACAAATCCCAAATATGTCAGTTTGTGAACTTTCTCAACTTGATCTCCGTTTAATTGAAGCTTTGCATCGGAATGTGGGTCACGACTAAACACTAAAAATTTGATTTTGTTTGAGTTTATTTTAATGCCCATTTCCTCTTCTACCTCGTGAATACGATCAAGCAGAATTTGGAGACCTTCAATATTATCTGACAGAATTACTGTATCGTCTGCATATCTAATCACATTAAGTAGTTCCCCGTTAACTTTTGTTCCATATGGTTGTCTCGCAAGTGCGTTTTTAAAAAACTGGTCCGAGTAAACATTGAACAATGTTGGCGACAAAATGCAACCTTGTCTGACTCCTCCTCGTTGTATGAGGATTTCATCGGTGTAGTTATCTTCAATTTTTACGATAGCAGTTTGATTCCACTACAAATTTTTAATGACACGAATATCCTTGTCATCTATTCCGATATTTTTCAGTATTTGCATTAATTTTACATGCTGTACTTTATCGAATGCCTTTTCTAAGTTCACGAAACATGTAAATACATCTTTTCTTTGGTCACAGCATTTTTGTAATAGGATGTTAAGCGCAAAAAGTGCCTCCCTGGTTCCCATAGTATTTTTAAAACCAAATTGGGTATCTTAGAGATCTTCTTCGCATTTGCGTTCTAACTCTGTTGTGAAGTATTCTTCACTTCTTATAAAAATTTTGAGAGTGTGACCCATTAGACTAATTAATCGATATTCTGAGCATTTTCTCGAGCATTTATTTATTACCTTTATAAAAACTAAGTTCATTCGTTGCAAAAAACAAACTGTATACAAAAGCTGCACGCTTAACCCATAAAATGCTAAAATGTATCTTAATTTTTGTCAATGGGACACTTGGATCAAAAGATATTGAATCTTTACCGTCGAGCTGATACAAATTTTAATGAGCATTGATTTCACGCGCGTGACTGACATTCAAAATCGTCGATCGCTTCAAGCGTTGTTTCTGAGACAACGGTTCATTCTACACAAAAAATTCTAATGAACATTTTTATGCCAATAATTTTTTTGTTAACAATTATGTTTTTTATATTTTGTATTTTATACATTTTTTTTATAACGTTAATTGATTTTTTTCCGTTTCCCTCTTCTAGGGGGCTTTTAGAAGAAAGCCAGGGGGTAAAAGTGGTAAACTTTTTTGTATTTGTTTTGGCGTCCTAAAAGTGACATTCTCGACAAAATTCAGCTTGGTTGTATGATTTTTAAAAGTTCAGTGGTGTTTTCGTCTCTGAAGACTGGAGTATTAAAAACCACAAGAACACAGCCTTAGAAGCAATTTTGACACGTATTCGTGTCTTTTAATGTAATTAAAATAAAAATATTCGTCTTTCTAAATGTATATAAATCTTATTGCAGTTTATATGTCTTAAATTACCAGTGTCCTAAAGTTACCAATATAATAATAGTATTATACTCTTTATTTTAGAAAAGAACTGGATAACTGAAGATTATCTTATTAAAGAAATGTTTTCTATTTCCAGAAGAATTTTAATTTAAATTTTTGAGATTTCCATTAGAAAATCAACTCATTACCTCGAATATATTTCCTATGAACGACTTCAGCATAAACTTTATCTCTTAATGGTCAATTTAACTTCGGTTAATGCCTCCTTGGCATCCGCTCAACATAACCCCAAAATAAGAGGCGAACATTAGGAAAACCGCTCTAAGTTTTATAGTGTGTTTAAATGTGTTTGCTTTTACTAAATTGCATTCTTTGATTTTTACAATATAACACTTTGGCTGCCACGTCAAATGAGTGCAAGGTTCCATTGTACCTGAATAATTTTTGCTCTTTGTTCATTTTCTCTAAATTACTTAACTGAATTTACTATTATTAGTGGAGTAAGCCACAATTTTAATTTAAAATTTCTTCTTTTTAATTTCCACTTCGGAGATTGTTCTCAAAATGTTTTGTTTCTTGTATTTGTATAGAAAGTACAACATATATGAGAAGTGAAGATATATTTTCTTACTCTAAAAAATTCCTTTATAATGAGCTCAGTAACGGCAACCAATTTGTATCCTAAACAAACCATAATTAACACTCCGATGCACGACCGCTTTTAGAATTACATGACTACAAGACGGTGGTCTGTTAGGACCAAAACTTGTGTAATTTTTTTTCTAACCTTTGGTACATACAAATTAAAATTCTTTTTCTGTAATAGCTATTGATGTATGTTTATACTATATGTTTTAAAAAAATGTTAACTCTGCTTTTTTGTATAGATATACGACGTCAAATAAAAACACTAATTTTTGGAAATCGTTTTATTGCTAATTTACAAAACTAAAAAAAAAATTTAAGTGAACAACCAAAATTATGTTTTTGTATAAAGAATATATAAAACAATTTAGTTATAAACTCAAAACTAAATATTAACCCCCTGCGCAGACACTATAATAACTTAAAATACGTTAATTATTTAGGTAAAATTTCCTGGATATTCTGCGCAAGTTGCTGTCAAATCTCGTTTTCGAGTTTTTAGTTTTTTGCAATACTTACAGTGACCTCTGATAAAGAAAAGATAAACAAAAAACTATAAACCAGACTAACACATGAAAACCTAAATAAGTGGGAGTGGGAAGAATGCATACATCAAGAGAAGACATCATAAAAGAGGCAGCTAAAGGAGTACTAGGCATAGAAGGTAGAGAAAGAAGAACAAGAACGAATGACTGGTTTAACGAAGAATGTCAAATCATAACAGACAAAAAAAAACAGAGCATATTTACTGATGCAACAGGGGCACAGAACCCGACAAGCAGAGGAAGAATATAAACGACTACGCAAAGAAAAAAAGAAAACTCACCGAACAAAAAAGAGAAAATATATGAACAAAGAACTTCAAGAACTACAAGAACTAAGTAAATTAACAGAGACAAAAAAATTTTATCAGAGACTAAACTTACTTACTTACTTAGTCCTAAGCCTTTCTACCGTTAGGTGTAAGGCTGGTGGGGTTAAGATTTGCACTGTTGTCTCCATGCTATCCGGTCTTGTGTTAGATTTCGTGCACTTTCCCATGTCAATCCTTTCTTCTCAACTTCTTTTCTGATTTCGTCTACCCACCTAACTCTTGGTCTTCCTCGTTTGTTTTTCCCTTGCATTCTCGTTTCAAACACTCGTTTTGTTAATCTTTCATTCGACATTCTACACACGTGTCCGAACCATCTTAGTTGCCCCTCTACTATTTTTTCGTTTATTGGTTCTAGTTTTAGGTTTTGTCTGATTGTTTCGTTTCGTATTTTGTCTGTCCTCTTTCTGTTTGCTATTTTCCTCAGGAACCTCATTTCCATAGCATTGACTCGAGATTTTTGTCTCCCAGTCAATGTCCATGACTCGCTATTATACATGATTGTAGGTCTAACTACTGATTTAACGACTGCCGTTTTTACCTTCTCCGGTATTTCTTTTTTTCCCAAAAATGTTGTTTTCATAGTGTTAAATAAGCTTCCTGTTCGTCCCATTCTCTCATTTATTTCCATGTCTTGTTTACCGTTTGATTCAATTATTGCTCCTAGGTATTTAAAATGTTCCACTTGTTCTAGTTGTTTTCCGTTTAATTGTATTGCGTGTGTCTTTCTCTTATTTGAAATTATCATTGTTTTTGTTTTCTCTGTATTTATTTTCATATTTATGTTTGACAGTTCTTCTTCTAGGATTTCAAGGTTGTTCTGAAGGTCTTCTGTGTTTTCTGCTATCAAAACCATGTCGTCTGCGAATAGAAGCTCTGATAGTTGAGTCTGTTTCAGAGACTAAACAAAAGCAGAAAAGACAAACCGAGAACAACGATGTGTAGAGATAAGGAAGGTAATATATTGACAGAACAGCAAGAGATACTAAGTAGATGGACAGAACATTTTACGGAAAAGTTGGAAGGAGATCGGTGAGAGACAAACCCTGACATACCATTAGACCAAGCAGACAACAGAGAAAAGACTCCACCAACAATAGCCGAGATTAAGGCAGCAGTAGACAAATTAAAGAACAATAAAGCACCGGGATCAGATCAAATAGCATCGGAGTTACTGAAGGAAGGAGGAGACGCACTACAAAAAACAATATATGAATTGATAACAAAGATATGGTCGATTAAACAGGTACCAGCGGAGTGGAATAGCGGTATTATTGTACCATTACATAAAAAAGGAAATCAGTTAAAATGTGGAAACTACAGTGGAATCACGCTGCTAAATGCAGCATACAAAATAATGTCCAACGTCATTTATGAAAGACTTAGACCACAAGCTGAAAAAATAGTTGGCAAATACCAAAGTGGCTTCTGTAGACAGAAGTCAACAATAGACCAGACATTTGTTCTGCGACAGATCCTCGAAAAAACAAGTGAATATACCATCGACACACATCATCTCTTCATATATTTTGAAAGCGCATATGACAATATAAACCGAGAATTCTTAATAAAAGCAATGAAAGAATTTAATATATCAACACAACTAATAGAACTGACAAAAGAATCTCTAAAAGTAGAAAGCAGAAAGAATCCGGACACAAAATGAATTAACGAAAACAATATATGTGAAAAAGGGACTACGCCAGAGAGACGCTCTATCATGCATCTTGTTCAACATCGTACTCGAGAAAATACTGAGGGGCATAACAGTCAATTATTAATAAAAGCGTGCAAATACTAGCATTTGCAGATGATGTTGACATAATCGCAAGATCAATAAGAGAAATGATAGAGGCATACAACCATATAGAACAATTTGCACAAAATAGTGGTCTTAAAATCAATCAGACCAAAACAAAATATATGCAGGTAAGTAAAAACGCAGAAATAAGGCAGCCACAAAATATAAAAATAGGAGAATACAACATAGAGGGGGTAAAAAGCTTTATATACTGGGGATATAAAATAAATGTTACCATGGCTTAATTAGGCAACTAAGATCAGATAACGTCACAAGAAAAACAAAATGCCAAATATATAAAACCCTAATAAGACCGGTACTCACATACGGCTCAGAAACCTGGACACTCACTAAAAGAGAGGAAACGTTGTGAGCCACCTTTGAAAGAACAATCTTGCGACACATATATAAGGGCACAAAAGAAAACGGAATATGGCGAAGAAGATACAACTCTGAACTATACAAAATATACCAGGATCCGGATATTATAACATTTATTAAAATAGGATGGGTGCGTTGGACAGGACATGTAGAAAGAATGGAAGAAGGCGAAATACCAAACAAAATATTCAAACAGAAGCCAGTAGGAAAAAGAACAAGAGGAAGACCGAAGCTGAGATACTTAGAACACATAGAAAATGATATAATAACCTTAAAAATAAAAAACTGGAGAAAAAAAGCACGAAACAGATCAGAATGGAGAAGAATTCTGGAACAGGCCAAGACCCAAAAAGGGTTGTCGAGCCAGTGATGATAATGACAGTGACCTCTGCTATTTGGTGGTAGATCTAGTTGTTGTTGGATTGGCCGACCAGAATAATATATACTTATTGCATTACGAATGTATGAATGAAATCCTGATATTGTTGCTCGAGAAGTCATATATTCTTTGACCAACTCTAGTGCCAAAGCTTTTACAAATAATGTTCTGTTTTTGCTAAAATACATGTTTGGATTATTTTGTCTAGTAATAATGACACATTAACGCTAGCTACATTGAGAATTTCATAAAAAATAACTAATGGCCAGCGCTTAGTATTTCTAGCAACATTGTATGATGAAGCTATTTTATCAGCCATATCTACACCACATTTTATATCATTGTAAAATAAAATAATTTCGGGTCTAGAGCAGTCTTCATCAACATTATCAGTGTCATGTAAAGATGATATAATTAAAACATTTTTTCATTTTTTTGGTACAAACGACAATACCATAAGTCTTTCTCCAAAACCAAATATTGAGGAGTTACCAGGACGACCTTTTATATTTGAAATAATTGTAGGAAATTCTCTTTTATTACTTTTTATAGTACATATAACAGTAAGTCGATGATCTGCTAAAAGCTTCTGGACAACTGAATAACTAGTAAACCATCAGTCCATGCTAATATTTCTTCCTGACCCAGATAAATGTTGACACATTCTTAAAGTAACCGCTTCAGTGGAATTATCAACTTTGTAGAGACCATTAGGTTGTTGTCCTGCATAAATTTCCATGTAACTTGTGTAAAATGTTCGTGAATCTGTGGTTGCAAATACTTTTATGCCATATTTTTTTGGCTTATTGGGAATATACATTCTGAAATTGCATTTTCCCCGAAAATGATTCAATAAAAAGATTCAATTGGATTCATTGAATTTCTAGCTTCTCTAATTGTGCCTGGTACTTGGGAGACAATATTTACACTACGAGTACAAACATTTGTAGGACCTGCTAGTTTTTTTCATTTTGTTCCATCTTTCTCAAAATAGTATAAACGCCTATCAACATTATTAATTTTGCGATAATCGTAGACACCATCTTTATTTTCGCCTTCCATATCTGGCTCACTATCAGTATCGTGATCACTAATTTCTTTATCGCCAATATCACTCATCGAACTGTCGGAATCATGTATTTTGCCATCACTTGATAATAATTCTTCATATATCTGCATAAGACGCTGCTACTCTCTTTTATATAGATCCATTGGAAATTATAAATCTAGAGACAACTTCCTAATACACATCTGATACAAAACTATCAAATTATAATCACATCTGCGAGTTTCTCACAATTCTGTGATTGCCCGAAATGCTAGTTTCGCCGCTTAATACAAGATGGCATCCAAATGTTATTATAATTTTAATAATCACATCAATGCTCAAGGGTGGTCTATTAGGACATTTTCAAATATATTTCGAAAAATAAAAAAAATTACGTTTTATCTACAACATTATTGTTTTTAAAATCCTGAAAGAATCACAAAAGGTTAAAATAATATAAAATGTTTATTTAGAGTTATGTCAATTTTTAAGAATGGTGTGTCCTAACAGACCACCGTCGTGCATCGGAGTGTTAATGCCATTACGGAAGCGATCCTTATATTGTCTTCTAAACTAAATAAATGGACCGATGTAACTGGCAAAGATATATATTGTTTTTTGGTTTGTCTGCTGTAGAGAGCTTTAGACAAAAAACCGAAAATTACAGAATATTGAAAATATTCTGAAATTTATTGGTCTGGTTGGCTTCTAAACTGAATAAATGAACCGATGTGACTGGCGAAGATATGTTTTATTTTTTGGGTTTTCTGCAGTAGAGAGCTTTAGACAAAAAACCGAAAATTACAGATTATTGAGAATATTTTGAAATTTATTAGTCTGACGCTGCAAATCGAATGTTTTGAAACCGCATTAAAAATATTCTGTGAGTGTGGCATTTCGCTAACCATGAACATTGTGAATAAGGAGACCAACTTAACAAAATTGGATTTGTGGTTGACTATCCAAATGAGAAGTTTAAACAAGTTAAGTAAGTATACGAAACAATGGTACTTTTCTGAGGGTATCTTATGTTCCGACAATATGTCAAGCGAAATCCCCCATTACCGATTTGCAGGCTGCGAAGTGTTATAAGGGAGTGTTTGCTCACAAACAAAAGCTATAGGCAGCTAAATATTTACTCTAAAGAAAATCTATGCAAAGGTAAATTTAAGTTTTAAAAAAATAAAATTTAGTATCGTATTATTGTTTTCGTATCTTCAGTATCTACAGATATTTTAAAGGAAAGGGTGAAAATACGAAATTGCAAAATATCAATTTATATTTAAACTCCAATTTTTCTAAAATGCCTACTTTTAAATAGGTTAATATTTTTGGGTGTATTAATGATACATATATAAAAAGAAAAGGGCGAAGTTAGTTAGGGGGTTATTTTCACTGAAACTAAAAAAACTGAAGTGACTCACGTGACAATCTTCTTCTAAATTCTATTATAGATAATTTTGTGGAACAAATAATCTTGCTATCAAGATACTAGGCATTTACAATAGCTGTTCCAAGCAAAAATTCAAAGGCTAGTTCACTGTAACATTTTAAACTTTTTCTTCAAACGAAATAATAAGAACTCATCTGATCACTAAATTCTACTCCTGTTTTTGATTGATTGTAATCAATAGTTGCCTTTGGTTTCAATACACGCTCATGTTGTCAGTTTCGCTTTACTATTGGTTCTAAGCTAATTGTATCGGTTGGATTAGTACTCAACATTAGAACTGGCCGTTTGTCCATACATTTTATGGAGTTTTCATGAGTACCCCAAATTTCTTCTTTTTTCATTTTTTTTTACCCTTTTAAGAATACCCCTTCTGTTGAATCTTAGGGTTCCACAATAAATTATTTATTTTTAAATATTGATTTGGCGAAAGGTAAACTCTAGTAATAATTATCAGCATACAAGTAGCGATATCTACTCACTTTTCGAAGTGAGTGGGTGAAGTAGTCGTATTTTTATTACGATAAACGATTGTTTTTAGTATATCTATCCATTGTACATAACTTATGTAATTTAATTCCATAATGGTATCTTTTATTTGGCTGATATTGCTTTATTTGCTGTCTTCCTTGATAAGGTACTATACTTTTATCGACTACCAAAATCCGACTACCGAAAAATTTTGTTCAATACTTTTAAAACTTCACTTAACTTATAGAGTTATGGACACCGCTCATCATTACAAACATGAATGCAATGCATCAGTAAAAGAAATCTGTCTTGTCTCATGGTATTCGTAATAAACCCATTCCTTAACATGGGATCGTTCGACCAATATACATTTATTGCGGGACCATCAACTAATCCCATAACTATACATATTGAAAAAAAAAACGTTTAAGTTCGGCTATATCGCAGTTAACCCAGGAACGTATAAGTAATTTTGATCGATGTGTATTTAACAATTTTTCCCTAGCAAATTTATTTGTTTCAGTATTAATATTCTGTAAAAGATCATCGGTTACAAATAACTCATAAGCGTCTATAGGATTTTCTATTTTGTTGTCGGTAAAATGTAATTAAGGCATATCTTGACAATATTTTAACTCATTAGCTTCATTGTCACTTTCATCTATATCATGCCACTTATTTTCATAAAGGACATAGTTTTTGTCAATTACAGAATCGTCCGAATCAAAAGGATCGTCCCGTTCATTTTCACTGTCACTATTTGGCAACTCTGCAAGCACATGGTCTCTTGAATGAGTTGGACTTTGGCGCGCATTTACAATGCCTGGGTTATCTTCGTTATATTTTTTATTTCTTACTGAAGTACTCGGTGTATTACACTCTACAGTTTTTGTTTTGTATGTATCAGCTGTTTGAGTTAAAAACAAAATCTTTTAAAAGCGAGACCACATTCTTAGACTAGTAAAACACGGACGTAAGCATACCTGCTATTGAAATACAAACGATACTAAACGTCAATTGACTGCGCAAGCATGCATATATATATATATATATATATATATATATATATATATATATATATTGCTACATTCTCTTTTCTTATTCTTATATATATATATATATATATACATATATATATATATATATACATATATATATACATATATATATATATATATATATATATATATATATATATATATATATATATATATATATATATACGCTGGTTCCGAAGGACCGATCTCGCACCCGAGTAACAAATTGTAATGTCTGTGCATTACCGACGTCCAAAGCCCGGTATATTTTTTCTTTTAGAAATGTTTTGAATCTACGACCAGTATATTGCTGTTTTTAGCATTTAAAACAAACTAGTATTAATAAAGATATTCCTCTTGCAATTTTTAAAAGTTTGCAGTTCTCACATACTAAAGTTTAATAATAACGAATACTGGTCCCAGGGGACCGGTAACGCAATCAACCTGTTAAGGATCTAGATATTCTTGACAGATTTAAGAAATATTTATTGTTTTTATAAATACAAATACATTACATAATGGAACATCATTATAAATTACCAGCTTATATTTTTGTCATCCTGACTATCTACCAGAAATATTAAAATTTAGAAAATTTATCAAGTAACGACCGTAATCAAAATTATTATTAAAAGCACTTAAAATTAGTCCCAATAACTTTTGTTTTTTCTTAAACGATTCAATTATTTGCACCTACACAAAACTCCAAATTATCCTCAATTAACGCAAGGTCCTTTAGAACAGCCCACTAGGTCTCATTTAAATTTCGAAGCACTGGAGCCTTGACAATTTGTGACAGTTTGTTCCACTTTATAACTAAAACGACTACCTAGTCGCTTTGCACTTCACCGGTACAGTTGCTGCAATTAGTTACTTCCTGGAAATTAGGGAAATATAGTTTCGGAAAGTTTTCACGACTTTTCACGTAGTTTTAGAAAATATGAATGTGAAAAATATGAACATATTTTTACTTTATAAACATAAATCGCAATTTACAAACAAAAAAAAATTATTTTTAACTACACCCAATTTCCGATAGTGAGGTTTGTATTATTTAATCTAGCAATAATTTTTTTATAATTCTTAATAAGAGTCTTAATAATTGGGATAATTGGGAAGTTACTATCTTTTATGCCAATATAATTTTGCCTATTAAATTTGTCTGCACAAATCAATGTGGATATTCAATTCATAAATAAAAAACTAAATGATATTAAGCAATATTTGTCAAAAATACGGTTAGTCAGTAAGGCCCGGGCAAAACTTGAGTAAAAACGACATTTCTTTGCAAAAATTAGTACTTATTTATTAAAATAATTTCCTTTGGCGGCAATACAAGCATTTAAATGCTTTTCTAATTTTTCGATGCCGGTCTTGTAAGACGATTTATCTTTGGCTTCAAAATAGGCTATAGTTTCTGCGATTACTTTCTTATCTCTTACCATGAAGCATTCTTTTTAGATCAGAAAAAAGATAGTAACCGCTGGGGATCTAAATTACAAGGTGAGTGCAAAAGAAATTCAGAGCCAAGTTCGTGCATTTTTGCCATCGTTTTTATCGACCTGTGACACGGTGCATTATTTTGGTGCAACAACAATTTTTTCTTGAACAAGGCCTTTTCTTTGTGATTTCGGTCTTTAAATGCTCCAATAAATCAATATAATAATCGCTGTTGATTGTTGTTCTATAAATAGAATAGAATATAATTTATTTAATCAAATATACAAAAATAAGTTTGTTTTTGACAAGTCAAAGGAATAGTTACAATACATATACAATTTTTGGCGAATTTAAACATTACAAACATATATATATATATATATATATATATATATATATATATATATATATATATATATATTTAATATTAACAATTAATAGAACGACAAACACACTTAATATAATTATAAAAAAACATAAAATATAATTATAATAGGCAAATACCCCGACCAAACTAGTACTATTGTGTAAAAGCTGTACTTAGGTACTCTGTTTTTGAATAGAAACAATGTTTCAAAAAGTGTGATTTGATTTTAAGCTTAAACGATAACAAGTGAAGACTTTTTACTTCATCTGACAAAAAGTTATACAAGCTAACATCAGTTGAATTTTTTATGCTCTTTGTCAACCTAAAACGATCCTAAAACGATGTGCTCTAATAGCATCTCTAGATCTTGTATCGTGATCATGGACGTTGGAGTTTATGTTAAACTTATCTTTGTTGGCATGAATTATAATCAGAGTCTCATATATATAGAGTGAAGATAGTGGCATAATACCTAAACCCAGAAATAAAGGTTTACAATGTTCCGTATACTCTGCTCTTGCAAGTATCCTCACTACTCTTTGTTGTAGTTTAAAAATTCGATCTGCGTGAGATGAATTACCCTAAACAGTTATTCCGTACTGTAAATGGCTATAAAATATTGCAAAGTAGCACATTCTAAGGGTATTTTTAGGAATCATATAAACTAAGTTGCGTATTAAAAATATACTTGTAGCAAGTCTAGAACTTAAGTAATCTATATGAGCACTCCAATCCAAATTATCATCTAGAAAGATTCCTAATAGTTTAACGCTATTTCTTGAGATATACTTCCAATCGAAACTAAAAATCAAATTCCGATTTTTCTCTTCATTTAGCTTTAGCCCATTATGTGCAAACCAGTTTTTTGCTTTCTGGGTATCACTATCTATTTTAATTATTAAATTATTTTGATTAATATCAGTATTTATGAGAGTTGTATCATCTGCGAAGCAAACACATTTTATAGGAAAAGTGTAGTGAAATAAATCGTTCAGAAAAATAAGAAACAAAGTGGGTCCTAATATCGAAGCTTGAGCTACATCATATTCGACAGTGTTAAACTCGAAATAGCTGTTATTAAGAAAAACTACCTGTTTTCTATTTATTAGGTATGATCTAAATAGATTAAGAGTGTTTTCCCTAATACCGTATTTATGCATTTTTCCCAACAGTAATTCATGCGAAACACAGTCAAAAGCTTTGGATAAGTCACACAATGTCAAAGACACAAAATGACCTTCCTCCAAGCCATCAACTATATCTCTCACAATTTTGTGTATAGCTAGTATAGTGCTACACTTTTTTCGAAAGCCATATTGATTACAGTGAAGTATTTTGTATTTTTCTAGATATTTTACCAAACGAGCATTTAGAATACTCTCAAAAATTTTGCCGAAAATGGGAATGATTGAGATGGGACGATAATTTCCAATTTTATCTAAAGCTCCCTTTTTGAACACTGGCAGCACTTTTGTTACTTTTAAAACATCTGGGAAAATCCCTTCAGTAAGACAATTATTATAAAGTATAATTAATTTGTCAATAATTATATCGATTATTTCCACAATTATTTTTTTGTTTAAAAAATAAAAATCCGTGCAGTGTGAATTTTTCAATCTATGCAAAACATTCCTGGTTTCAGTATCACTAACAGGTAATAAAAATAAAGAGTCGCAAGGGGAGTGTACATCTTTCAAAAAATCTATGGCTACATTTTCATTTTTAGAATTAAAAGAACTTCTAATATGTTTAGCCACTGAAGTAAAGTAATTATTGAAATCGTTCGATGTAATCGCGCTTGGACAGACTTTTTTAATTTGAAATTTATTTCGGTGATAATTTATAACTTT
Organism: Diabrotica undecimpunctata; assembly: GCF_040954645.1. Lineage (NCBI taxonomy): Eukaryota > Metazoa > Arthropoda > Insecta > Coleoptera > Chrysomelidae > Diabrotica > Diabrotica undecimpunctata. The sequence continues at coordinate 131,284,763 of NC_092805.1, read as the reverse complement.
CCAACTATCACGAGATATATTTTCTGAATTGGAAAAGAAATTCTCATAAGCCAGTTTTTTCTTTAATATTGTTGATTTATAGTGCTTCTTAAATTTTTTATACTCACTATATTCCTTTGTAACATCAGCAATTATCTTGACTGTGGAAAGATTTTCTCGAATTTCTATCAGTTCATCATCAAATCAAGAAATTAAAGCTTTACTATGGGTTTGTGATTTTTTTAATGAAAAATTAATTTACAGGTAACTACATATATTTCGGTAATAAATTGACCTAATTCTGTTGCTGTTTTGAGAGAAACAACTGAAGCCCAGTCAACGTTGTTAAACGACTGTTTTAACATCAGGATACCATTACTTGTTATATATCTTATGTATGTGTTAGCACTATGATTTTTATCAGATTTTATTTTTAAGTAGAGAAATTGAGAAAGATGATCAGAAATACATGGGTCCACAATTCCGCAAACAATTATCTCACTGCTTATGTTTGTTAAGATGTTATCTAAACAAGTTGCTGATCTAGTTATGATTCTAGTAAATTCATTAATATTTATGGTTAAGCCAAAAGTAGAAATTAGATCACGGAAACTGTTTAATTCATTAGAAGGTTTTTTAAAATTAATTTGAAATCTCCAATTATTATTATTTCTAAAAAATTAGCAGAGCAAAACTCCAATAACTTTTCAGCTTCTTCAACTTTTCAATAACAATAGCTGTAGAAAAATTTTAAAATTCCCATTTCCGGTTCTATACACTGTTACTAAAATAGTTTTATTATCTATAATTTCTCATGCACAAAATTCGCCCTCATATTCACATGATATATCATTTAAGCAAATTGGTCGTGTAGAGATTTTATTATCTCTAAAAATTACAACACCCCCATGTTCCCTTACCTTCCGACAATAAAAAGTTGACAAAAAATACCCATCAAGCTTTAATGTTGTTAATTCATTTTCTCTGAACCAGTGTTCAGAGAAACATAATATATTGTATCTTTTATTTTTCAAAAAAATATTAAGCTGATCTATTTTGTTTAATAAACTTTGTGTGTTTAAATGAAAAATATTAACTAGACTAATCTGGTCAGAGTTTGCTAAAGATTTTTGTTTAACATAAAACGGTACAGATTTATTCAATTAGTCAATGAAAATAATTATTTGTGGGTCCAAAAAAAAGACAAAAGCCATAAACTTTCTGACGGTTTGTTACATCTTGGTCGCTTTTTACGGTTTCCCCCGGGTGCTGCGGACTTAGATAACTACCGCTTTGATTCTAAAGTAAAGTGAGGGATCCATGTTTAATCTACTGTGACATACCGCCGATGCACAAATTTCGATTTATTTTGACTAAACATGTCCAAACAGCGCCGATATTCATCAATTTGTTTGAATAACTCTCATTACCCTATTACATTCGTTGATACAGGTAGCTTACAACTGCTTTTAATAAATTTGGTAATCATATTATATAATAAACAGAATATGCAAAAGAATAAACGTCATTTTTTACTAATAAACAATTTAAGATTGATATTTGATTTTAAATACTAAAGGTGAAGACTGGTAAATTATATGGAAAAGTCACACAATTTTTTTGAAAAAGCATAGAAGATCCTTTAAAATAAGTGTTTGTTAAGTTTTTTTTAATGATTTTAAGTGACTCACCTTAGCTATAAAAATCGGAAAGCCGCATTAAAATGTAAAAAAAAAAATAAAAATATATAATTGTAAAAAAACATCAAATACAAAATAGGAAAGAGGATGTATGAAACATAGTGTTATTTAATATCAAGAACAATATATTCCTGGTAGCATGGAACATAACATATTTGGAATAATTAACTCTGGTTTAAACTAATCCACCGTTTATACATGATTAAGATACCTTAAAAATCGCTATTAACATATATATTGGTTATGAAATATTTGAATTGTAAAACAACATTTTCAATCTAAACAGCATCGTCAACATTGAACTAGCATCCAGTGCTTGAAGTAAACAGAGCTGCGAAAATAGCTATTTCACGCTATTGTAACCAAACTTTTTGCCTAGTATTCACACAAATGAAAATAAAAAAACTGCAGTAGATCGACAGTAGCTTCGCATATAGACGCCGTAGACATTTTCGGCATCAAAACAACACATTTTTGGAATTTGATCCAGTCGATATAGATGCCAGAATGTAACAAACTCAAAACACTTTAAAATATAATTAATAATAAAAAAGTTTTTTCTATATATATTTTATATGCCTTCTACTACTGATTTTACTTATGTAAAAATTCGGCAACCCTATAAATTTTGGAATCCAAAAAATTTAACTTTTTTATCTTTAAATTAAAAAAAAATAGTACGATATGATTTATAAAAAGCAAAATACTGTATAGGGAAATAAAATCAATATAAAATAATAAAAATTACAAATAAACTTATTACCTTGGTTACCGATCATTTAAACTAATAACTTTTAATTTTGTACCAAATATTATGTTATTAAATTATAAGCATATTTCCTTTATTATGTCAAAGTGAGTGCAAAAATAGTATCAGAAAAAATATTTTTGGTAGATATTCAAGTTAGAAAAAATGTGTGCCTTTGACCCACACGGTACGCAAATTTTGCAAAAACGTAAACTTAAAATTGAGACCGTGTGAGATGTCTGCAAACACATATTCCCTACCCTTTCTACATAGGTTACGTCAAGATGGGTACAAATATTATGCAAGCCGGATTGTTCGCGAACTGCTCGCGAGTTGTTCGCGAACAGTTCGTTGAAAATATGTTTACAGCGAACTAATCTTAAAATCTTTACGACTGGTGGAAAGCGAGAAACTAACTTCGAACCAATGTGTGCAAAATAACAGTTTTGTTTGTGTAGAAGTGTATAATTTATTTTAATTATTTATAATGAACCCAATTTGGTGAAATATAATTTATGCTTTCAGAGCTTCTATTTCATTCAACTCACCCTTTCTTGTTTCACCGGTCTCTGTGGAGACCTTTTCTTTTTCACGCCTAAACGATGCCAATAGGGTTATCGTTTTTTTGATTTACAGTCTTCTGATTGCATGTCCATTCTTAACTATTTCGCGCCATGCATCATCTTTTAAGTTTTTACAATTATGATCACTATATTATACTATGATATACAACATGATCTTTTGGATCTCAGAGTATCCTCTTGTTCTGATATGTCAATACATTCAATACATTTATTCACGGACCACTGTCCTATCATGGAAACCTTGGGTTTATGCCAAAAAATATATACTAAATTCAAACTAGGAACAAGTCACACAATCTCGATTCGACGACGGCACTAACAAACAGTATCGCTGCGAACACCGTCCAAATTGTACTGCGAATATCTTTTGTGTTTGTCTCAAAAACCGACAGGCCATGGCTCCTGACAGGTGACGAATGAACAGCTAAGCGGTTCGTCCCGTCGCCGTACCAATTATACGAATATAGCTCGGCTATATAGTTCGGCTTACAAATGTGTACCCACCTTAACATGTCGACTGCTTCTAACATCAATACATGAGCTATTGCTATTCATTTGTAGTTTAGAAATAGAATATTATGTGCATTGAAGCGTTATTCTAATAGATTTTAAGTGTTCATTGTGTCGAATTGTTTTGTAAATTAACATCAAATAGCTGCAGCGAATTTTTGAGCTTTGAGTAAGTAAAATTCATACTAGATAATTTGTTTTCTGTTTAGTTTCTACTATGTCTGAAAAATAAGTGAACCAATGGCTGACATGGTATGATGAAATCTCGTCGGACGAAGATCATACTTCTGATATTGAGGATTCATTTGAGGACAACAGAAATGAATATGATATGTTAGACGACGATACTGAGGAGAGCAGTAAGGAGGATGCAGAAGATGAACCAAAAACGACAGAGTTTATATCTAACGAGTAAGTTGATGAATGGGGAGAGGTAAATGGTGTAAACTTAAGAGACTTAGTATATTCTGGAACGGAAGATGTTAATCATATATTAGATAGTGATATCAGTCAAATTAAAATTTATTATCTGCTATCATAATGGCCCGTTAGACCTAAATAGAATTCAGATGAATATTCAGGATTTCTGCATTTCTCTACAGCACCAATAATACCAATGATTGAATAGCCAAAGTTAGACCATTATTCGATCGATGGTACTTTTTAGAGGTAGATTAATTGTTAAGCAATATATTCCTGGAAAAGCTTCCCAACATTGTATAAAATTATTTAAAAATTTTTATTCTCAAAGTTATATTTACCACGGTACGATTACCAAGGAACAAATAAAACAGAAAACAGAGAGCGAACAGAGAGCAAATAACACAGTTGTTTCTAAACTTCCTGAAGATTATGATGGATGTCGAAGAACTTTAGAAGTAAATTGTTTTTATACTAACCCTACATTACATTATATGTATACATTATGAGTATACACTACCTCAAACGTTGTTAGAAAAAAAAAATTAATTGGAACACTACGAAAAAATGTTGAAAATTGCCCTATTCTATTCTATTCTAAGTCTATTCAAGAACCTAAAAAGATAAAACGTGGGGAAGTTGTAGGAGAGGAAATTTAAAAAAGATGTATAGTTGGGCTTAGAGGAAAGTAAAATTTCTATCAACAAAACATTTATTGAAAATGTATGAACTTGCAAAAAACATAAGAGAGCAAGACCTGTCATAAAGCCCAAATATATTTTTTTTACAATAAATACAAACAATCTATCGATATATATATATACATATATATATATATATATATATATTAGTATATGACCAAATGGCCAGCTATTATATTGTGTTAAGAAGAATCATCAGATGGTACCTCAAAGTAGCTTTTGGGAACCCAGATTATTAACGCTCATCTTTTATATAAAATAATAACAGACAAAAACATTACATCTAGAGATTTTAGATTGCAAATTATTCAAAGTTTTGCATCTAATTCGACCTAGAAAGTTATAGTACATCCACTAATAATTTTCCAACATAAACATGTCTCATTCTGGTATCAAAGAGACCGCCTTTCAAATTAAGGTTGTCAGACATATTTCCTAAAATTCCTAAGGTTATATTTAAAAAATATTCTCTATTCCCTATTCGTTATTATTCAATTGCTAGTCAACGAACGACACTCTTAAAAAATAATATAAACATATTCTCAAAAAATATATATATATATAAATTAATTAACTAGGTACTAATATTTCCATGGACTCTTCACTAATGAATTAAAGCAACCGTGAACTTTGTATATATTACTTATATTCTAAGTAATTTTCGAATATTGGCAACATTGTAGTCTGGAGAGAATTTGAACGTTCGACGTTGCCCTGTTGGTGAATTTAGCGGTAATACTTTTATAGATATAATGATCGACTTTTAAGAAATCAGACAACTTAGAATCCAAGTTCTCAAAAACGGTTTCAAGAATTGTATTATTTTTTTTTTCAAATTTCATTGATTTTATACCTTACCCGGAAACATGAAAAATTGCAGATATATTAATAATGGTATTAAGGTTATATTCACTAATTTTAAACTCGTGCAGTATGGCAACAGCGCGAAGCGCAAAGCCGTAAATTCTAATGAACACCTGTTGTCTGGCTATGTGACACCCTAAAATATTTCCTTTTGCAGAGGCGGAGGCTTATTATAAGGTATAGGTAATATAAGTTATAAGTAATATTATATTTTTCTAGGATGGCATTTTTTAAGATGCATCAACTTCTGTGCTATCAATAAATAATGACAATTATGTTAATGACAGCTCTGAATTAAAAAATAAAGATTTGCACGTACAATCCCAAAGAATAGTTTTAAATATGTATGAGTGTTTGAAAAAAGAAAATATTGGGATGGCTGATAATGCAATTGTTTCGAGAATTCATGTATTAAAAAATCGGGTATAAGACGATATATACAATTATTAAATTAGGCAGGCACAGTTACAGATCATTCCTTAAAACGAAAGCGACCAAATAAAAAATTGGGTAGGATTGACACTGCTGCAATAGACGTTATTCAGCGAACAGTTTACAATAATTGATAATGCAATTGTTTCGAGAATTCATGTATTAAAAAAATCGGGTATAAGACGATATATACAATTATTAAATTAGGCACAGTTACAGATCATTCCTTAAAACGAAAGCGACCAAATAAAAAATTGGGTAGGATTGACACTGCTGCAAAAGACGTTATTCAGCGAACAGTTTACAATTTTTACAAAGAAAATAGAGTGCCTACTTTAGAACTGATTCGTGAAAAATTAAGAGATTTCCCTGAATATAATTATATATTCCGCCGAATTCAGTGATTGTTATGGATAATGCGTCGGATCATTCCCGCATATTAAATAAAATACCTAATAATAACACGAAAAAGGACGAAATTTTAAAATGTATGCAACTTAAAAACATCACTGTTTCTAAAAAGATTCCAGTAAAGAAAGAATTAATTAGAATGATCAAAAGTCGGAATTTTAAAAACGAATACGTTATTGACACCATTTGCAGCAGGCACGGCCATACTCTTTTGCGATTACCCTCATACTATTGCATTTTTAATCCAATTGAAATGGTTTGGGGTACCGTAAAAAAACGATTGCGAAAATATAATCAGTCACCAACATTAAGCGCAATGGCCATTGAGAATATTCGAGAAATAATTAGTGCCATTAATAGCGATGTGTGGAAAAATTGCGAAGCTCATGTTGTAAAAATAGAAAACGAATATCCTGTTTTACCGGCAATAGCACCAATAGTTATCCAACCTGGGAACGATTCGACTTCAGAAGACTCTGACGATTCTTTTCAGTCCTTCTAATTAATTTCTTTACAGCTATCGCGATGCATCTTGAACACTAGTATTCATTATTATACAGTGTGTCGCATTTAAGATGAAGACACCTCTATATATCAGCTACTAAAATACATACAGATTTGACATTTTGCACAGTCATACATGTTGATAGTGCACATTTTTTTAAGATAGTCATCTGAAATTTAAATTTTAAACGCGGCTTACTGCGAATCCACAAACAGGGTAAATTTTCGATATTTTGCTTCGCGTTAGAGAAATCGGAAAAACTTATTTGGAAAAGTTGTTCCACTTATTGTAACCGCACATACCAAATTTCATGACAAAATTCGCAATTTTAGTTTTTTAGTATTATTTGTAATCTCGATCCTAAATCTACAATTGGCTGTCTAAAGATGCATCTCGGGACAGCCAACTGTTCGTTTTAGAATCCTGACTACAATTGAAGAGCTTATTTCCATAGTGTCTTACATCCATATAATGAAATCCATGAAATTACAGATTTTCATACAAATTTACCATACAAATTATACAATTTTACAATTTTCATATGCACTTTTAAATGGTAAATAAGAAGTTGTTTTGGTACATATAACTTTATTCTAGACTTGAAGAAATCTATAAAGTTTAAAAAAAGAAAATTTAAAAAATCGAAATTTTGGATTTAAGACGCTTTGGAAATAAGCTCTTCAATTAATGAAAAAAGTAAAAGTGCGAATTTTGACATAAAACTTTGTTATGTAAGGTTATAATAATATTTGGAACATCTTTTCCAAATAACTTTTTCAGATATCTCTAACTCGAAGCAAAATATTGAAGATTCACCCTGTTTGTGCATTAACAGTAGGCCGTGTTTAAAAATTAAATTTCAGTTGACTATCTTAATTGCTGGATAGACAATCTTTTAAAATTTTCTGACAGAATGAGCCATTATTTACAGATAATTGTAAAAAAATATTATGGTTTATGTAAAAACTAAATAATAAGTCCAATATTCTTATAAATCACTAAAATTAACAAGCTTTAATTTGAAAGAATTAATTTGTTATTTATTCGATGTTGTGAGCCCGCTCCCATTTGAAAAAAAAACTGATTCTGTCCTTTGAAGAGTCCTATTCAAAAATGCCCCGTTTAAACAAATCGAAGGTTGAAGGGTGCCGGACATTTTTGCCGGAAACAATTCAAATTCAAAAGATCACCTTTTTCTGCTACGGAAAATATTGCTCCGATTTCTCACCAAAATCAATGTTAATACTTTAGTTTAGATACTCTTGAATCTCAAAAATACTCATTTACATATTTTTCAAGCCTCGAAAATGCATATTAGGTATCGCATTTTTCGGATTTTAAATCGCCTATATCTCCAAAACTATTAACTTTTGAGAAAAATGACATAGATCTTATTTAGAGTCACCCAAAAACCTAAAAAATATTTTTTGGAGCACAAAAGGTGATATTTTGAATTTGTTTAAAAAATTGTTTAAACAATTTCTGCCCAAAAATTGAGAAATTTTCCTGAATATAATTATGTAAAAATTAATAAAAATTATATGATTTTTCTTGAAATATGCGTTTGATAACTGATCCCTTTTCTTAATTTCCACGCCAATGGTCGGCATTGACATCAAAGAATCTCAAAAGCCGACGCTTGGCAAATTGATGATGGAAAAAGTATAAAAAAAATCAAAAACATGAACTGACCGAACTACAAGCAAGAGACGAGAGAAAAAGAAAGAAGAGTAATTATTGTTCGGCATTTTACACTAAGTTGTTAATTAGTTCCGATAAAAAGTTTGCACAGAATAAATGCAAGTAGTTCGCTACGTTTTGTAATAGTTGTTCAGAAAATCCATATATGTGTTTGGACTGTTTTAACTAAAAACATTAAATCATTGTTCAAATTTTATTATTTTTTGTAACTTTGTATTTTGTGTTTTATTTTTTAAATAACAAAATTTTTTCTTTACTTTCTGATTAGCCTGAATCCATTAAGAACCACATTCTACCTTCAATACCGTGATCACTACAATCATTACCTTATTTTAAATACAACAAACTAAAAACCTTTTCTTTAACCCAGGCTGTTGTAGAGTATTTAAAGTGATTTTATAACGCTAGATGTCGGCGTCTCACATGGTACCACAGTCATATTTTGTGTGAGAAACCGGCACATCAACGGTACCAAAGGTGTTAAAGAATATCGTCTATTATCGGGCACTATATCCGAAAATATTACCGCTTGTACATTTCTGAAAATAAGAAAAAAACAAATCTAATCTAATATTTAAAAGGCTAGGAAGATACGTCACACGACAACGCAGTTTATCCGGGACGATAACTTCTAGCGCCACCTAGGAAAGAAATATAAACTACTAACATTTCAACCTTCATCAATCCGTCATCGTTGTATATTTACGCATGGCAAAAAATAACAAAATATTGCTTTTTAAAAAGCATTAATTTAATATAATTTTTTTCTGACATCACATTTTCGAGTAATTACTGTTTTAATGAGAATAAGCCACTTCGAAAATCGCCTCAAAATACAAAAAAATTTATTACAAATTACAAAAAAAATATTTTGGAGTATTTTGCTTTTAGTATAAGATCTCACAGCAGGATCACTACGTTAATAACGTAGTTAATCAAACTCAATTTTTACATACATCTTAAATTAGGAGAAAACATTGATAATCGGTTGCCAGTCAAAAAGTGGCCGCAAATCTTTTTTAATTCAATTAAATTTTAGGCAAAAATTTTATTTCGTTCATTTATTTTTTTAAATAAAATAAGCTGCTCTTAATGTATATGCATGTTTTTTATATCAAATTAAAGTTAACTTTTTTCTTAATCTGATGATATAAGTTTGCCTGAGAAAAATGGTCTAAAATTATGGTTGCCAGATGTTTAAAATGCGAGGTATCAAAGATACAATAAAATATAGCTAGAGCGCAACGCTACTGGTTTGAAGTGTCAGCTGTGTGAGTTTTCGAATCATGCGTCTATTGACATATTATAAGGATAGAACCTATGAATAAATACTTGCGTCCAAAGTAGCCAGTAACAATTGCCGATCTTTTTCCCAGAAAGTGAGCAGGAGAGTTTTTTAGATGGCAGTGTCTCAGTAGAGATTTCCCTGAAATTGAATTCCCAAATAGAACACCAAGTTTTTAAAATAAAGTCTTCCTGCTTAGAACTCTATATGGTTGTCTTCCTATTCGTATCGAGGGTTGCCAGAATATCTTAAAGACTCTCCATTTATTGCACCATCGTGTTCAGTTAGGTATCTTGGGCTTTATTAAAAAGACATCCCTCGGCATCCTATTAACAGTATCTGAGAAAAATAGTGCAGTAACGTTGGCATATGGTAGGATGAATTCGCTATAGGTCGCTGTTGTAGAATGTGTATAGGATTGGAGATAGAATAGAGCTCTGTGGGATTCCAGCTAATGAAGTAAACGGTGCAGAAAATTAGTTAGCGATTTTGACACAGATTGTCCGTTCGGAGAGATAGAAGTGTTTTTAGAAAGGGGAATGGTAGGTCAGTAAAGTGAAGTTTCTCAATCAAACCTGTGTGCCAAAATTGATCAAGTTCCTTCCGGACATTCAGAAAAATGCATACGGTAATTAATTTTGCCTTGTTCGTTGATGGATTGTAAGATGAAAGCTACTGCTTCAATCATTGCATTATGATTTGAGTATTCAGCTTTGAATCAAAATTAAAAGTTTGGGATGATATTGTGTTCTTCTAGGAATTATACAAGTCTAGGTGATTTTTGGACAATTATTTTCTTTAATGTTCAGTTATATGTATTTTTGCAAAATAAAACTTTCCGAAAAACCAAGTTTTACGTACGTATTTAAGGTGTAAGGACAATAAAGCTATTGGTAGCGAAACACGGTGCGGCGGACGTAAGAGACGTTTTTGCCCGCGGGCCGCATATTAGATATGCTTGACCTGCACCGTCGTTAATAAGAAAATCAAAAAAAATCCTCCACCATTAGAATATGCTTATTCTGCAGTGATATTTGTTTTACGACTATTGCGCTTCCACATCCGAGGTATACCACTATCGTATGTTTCTATTAAAGTATATTAGTATTGTATAAAGTAAGTTAGGACACAATATTCGTAAATTGTGTAAAAACGCAGAAAGCTGCACCAAATTTTTAAGATATATATTCGGTTTGAATAAAACAATAGTGAAGGGGCAACAAGAGAACAGGGCCCACTATTATGGAAATTAATATGGAAAATCGCTAGGGTCCAATCTGCTCGTTTTTGGCTCATTTCGTGGTGGGGGTAAAAAAGCTTATCGGATCGTGACGTACGAGGGCTCGTTGGAACGATGAGGAGGTAACGAATACGTTGAAGCAAAAAACGTCACGTTTTTAGGTCCACACGTCACGTTTTTACGTCAAAATGTCACGTTTTTACGTCAACACGTCGGATATTAGTAGTAGGAAACATGCGTAGACTACGGAAAGTAGTCTACGCATGTTTCCTTCTGAATATCTTTAGTTTTTATTAGTTCGTTCATCTCGTTTCTTTGTCCTCTGATGATTCTCCACATTTATTTTTGTATTCTATCTGTTTTGAGAAGCTCTGCCAGTGTTCCGTTTTTATTTGTCTAACTAAAATATTCGTTTCATTTCTGATTCGTTTGTAGTGGTTATATGCCTGTTGTGTTTGATGTGTTCTATATTGTAAACAGGATTTTTTCTTTTCTTCGCATTTTTTCTTCACTTCCTCTCTAAACCATGGTGTTTTCTTTTTTGATATGTGTTCATTACTTTCCTCTCTCCAAGTGATTCTGTTACTGCGTTAATTATGTTATTTTTGAGTTTTCCCCAGCTTTCCTCGATATTATCGTTTTCTAGTATTTCATTCCCAGCGATCTTTTCTGATATTCTTTTTTCGTATAAATATTTCATGGACTCCGTATTTAGTCCTTCGACTTTGATTTTTGTTTGTATTGACGCTGCTCTCTTGAGTGTAAACTATTTCAGGATGATTCTTATTTTACATAATACTAGGCTATGGTCGCTACCTACATCTGCTGAGTTGAGGCATCTTACATCGATTATTTTCGATTGATGTATATATCTGTTGGTAATAACATAATCTATCATAGATCTTTTTCCGCGGGTGTTATTAAATGTATATTTGTGTTAGTCTTTGTGGTCTAAAAAATGTGTTGTTTATTCTAAGTTCGTGCATAAGGTTATCATCAGTTCTCTTTATTTTCGTTTTTAACATCCTTGTTATGTTTTTGCATTGTACATAATGAAATCGATAGTTCTGTATCGACGAGCTGTAAACAGCTATGTCATTTACCAACAGCCGTAATAAAATTACATTACGAGGGAAGGGATCATTTTTCAGGTTCCTCTGGTTTATTTCATGGTCAAAACACTATTATGACGGGACTAGATTCAGATCGTCGCCAGGGAAACGGGCTAACGGCAGCCGGAGCGGACGACACCGTATCGGCGCCACTAGTCAGGTCGGTCGGTAAAACTTTCTCTCGCTGATTTGTGCACGGAGTTTGGAAGTCGATAGTGGAACGTTCGAAAGGTATGGAAATTTCAAGTCAAACGAAATCTTGATACGTGCTCTCATACAAATAAAGTAAAAGGTAAAGTTTGAATTAGATGGTAGAAATGTAGTGTATGTAGTAAGCAATTTTACACAAGGGAAAACTAATGGATTCTAAATAATTTGTTAGGTTTTAATACATACAATAAACTGTTTAATTTTTTAATGCAATACTAATAAAATAAAGGTTTATATAAAGTTTTAATAAGACAAACCGTAGGCTTAAGCTACTTAACTAGTATTTATTTCTAATAATAGATTTTATAACCACCCACAAAAAGTCACGAGAGCTGGTATCACGAGGAAAAAATTGTAATATATTTAGCAAAAATCTAGTCCATTCTTATTTCTAAAAATATACAAATATTTATTTTTAATACAAAAATAGAAATTAATACTCGTAGTTTTGTGTTAACCAAATTTATTGAATATAAACAATGTACGGCCCAGGAGAAAAACCTTAGTTGCAAATATTGTAATAATGCAAAATATAATTTAAGTTAAATTTTAAATATGAAATTATAATTTGTACTGAACTACTTTTGAAATAAAATTATTTTTGACATTGTTATGAAAAACAAAGGTTAGTTAATTTTTATTGTCAAAAGCCTTTTGAGGTATGCTGAGAAATTCTTTTTTGTTTCAGAAATAAATGGGCAATTTTTGTTAACTAAATTGTCTTTTATATACTTATACAGGGTGTCGACGAATACTCTTTATCAAACAAAAATACAGATTCTGGGATATTCATTGTATTTCGTTTTGACGTGAATAACCATATAAAAATGCTTCCTTAGAAAGCAAGTGCTCTTTAAAGATGGCACCCGAACATATTAAATTCAAATATCTTCACAACGGTTGTCCATTAAGTGATAATATTTTTTATATTTATTACATAAAATATAACCAATCCTTTGGCATAGGTTTTTTGGTTTTTTTATTGTAATAATACGTGACTTGTTTAGGAATGTTATTGGAAAATTTTATTTATAACCTTTTGTGTTTTAAAATTTTATCATTTTGAAATAACGTTTAATAAATTTTTTTTTATGAAAAACTAATGTTTTTTCAAAGTACTTATAATCAACTATATTGGAGAAAAAATTGTAAAAAATGTCAGAAAAAAATGAACTTAAAGTAATTCTACGCATTGTATAAGCACTAGAAAGACTTATTCTATTAAACGAATTAAAAAAAATAAGTAAACAAAACCATTTTCAACATTGCAAAACTTAATTGCAAAAACATTAAGCTTATAAACATTTAGAACATTGTTTTTCGTTCTTGCCTGCATAAAATATATTTTTCCATATTTAAAAAACTGTCATTTTTATACAATTAAAGGTTTTCCTACGACAATTAGGAACAAAGTTAGTCACTTCTTTTAAATTCGTAGATTGTTTGTTTATAACAATTAAGCGGCACTTGAAAGATCAAGAACTGAACTTTTATAGTACAAATTTTAATAAAGATTGCCTTTGAAAAGGGTCGTTTACAAAACTTTAAAATGTGGAGCTCCAATTCGTTAAACTTTGCGTAGTCAGAGGTGGTACATTAAAATTCGATTCGACACCGTTCGTTAATATTCTGGTAATAAAGAATTTTTGCTTAGATGGCATCACACAGGGGTAAAATGAAAACTTTTTATTTTCTCCTAACTTTAACAAATTCTGTGGAAAAATTGAAGGGTTGATTTTGTTTCATAGTCCTTTCATATTATCTCAAACGCATCCCTAAAATTTTGTTTTTTGAAGCTCTTTTTGTAAGAGCTGTAAAAAAACACTGCTTTAAAGGAATACTAAATTAAGAATATCAAACTCATCAATAAAATTAACAACACAAAACAAACTTAACAACGAAACAAAACAATTCAATACCGGGTATGTCCACCTCTAGCAGCAATGACTGCTCGCAATCTGTATGGCATTGAATAAATAAGACGCGTTATCCTTGGCGGAAGAATAGGCCGATATTTCTCTACCAGTGCCATTCTTAACTGTACCAAATCGTCTTTAGCAAATTTTAACAGCTCTACTGTGCTACCATCACAAGAAAATAGTCCACAGTGTTAAAAACTTAGCAGAGCTTTCGAAAAATGACAGACGTCTATAATTCTTCTTCCACAAATTTTAGAAGATGATCTAAAAATAAAATGTTTATGCTTCAACTCTGTCGAAAATATATTTTACGTACAAAGTTTCCATTTGCCCTGATTTTTCAAGAATCTGAAACTCCTTAGAAACGCCTTGTGTTCGAATTCCAGAATCCACTTGGCCATACCTACAAAAAAGCAATTTTGTTATTAAGAGTCAATGGTTTTTTGCTTAAGGAAAAATTCAAAAAAGATAGAACTTTTTGAAATTTCATTAAAAAAGGTTTAATAAACAACATATCAAAAAGTTATTCTCCAAAAGTGGGTGTTTCATTTTTATTAAACAAATTAACTGCCAAATTAGTTGTTTTTTGAAATACCTACGAAAATATAAATTTTAGAAAAAAACTGACTTGACCGTTGAAAAATCATTTTACACAAAAAACCTTTTACAGTGATGGATGAGCGTCTAATAACTGGCAGAATAACGCAAAAGAAGGAAAACATAAGACTCTGTAAAATGAAACGAGATGAAACTAGTAGAGGTGGGAAATTTAGCGATAGAATTCAGCATAATCAAAAATAAAACAGAAACGTTTTTTATCAAAGTAAAATGATGAATTCACCAATATTTTTAAAATTATTTATACTAAACAAGTATTATTGTTTAAACAATTAATAAACAATTAACGGCGAAATCTGTGAGTAGAACTTTTTCTTTTAAAATATTTATAGACTAACAAAAAAAGTTTTAGAAAAATATAAGCTTGTTTGAATTTTTTCGAAACAATTCAAGTTTTCGATTTACATTTACTCCCCTATATTTCAAATTAATTACTAAATAATGAGAAAATGGTTCACTTACGCACTCGTTGAAGGATAAACTTCACTTTTAAGTGCCGTGTTCGAAATTTCATCCACATAATTAAGATTGGCTTTCCCAAAATATTATAATTCTATTACTTGGATCTATTACTTCTATATACTTGAATTCTATTACTTGGAAATGGATCAGTCTTTCTCAGAAATGTAGAAATTTGATTACCCTATTTTATTTCGACAATATAATTTGGTATTTCCATGACAAAATTTCGCTTAAATCTTTGTAGAGAGTAGAAAGATATTGTTAGGAATACATGGAAATTCCAGCTTGGTATTTCCATATATAAATTACCATTACAATTAAAAAATATATAGAAATTTGGATGTGACTCAGGTATATGATAAAGTATGGCAAAAACGCCATAACTATAAACTAAGACTATATTTACCAAAACAATACTCTCAAATAATTGAATCCTGCATCTTGGAAAGGTATTTCAGAATTAAACAGGAAGATACATACACGGAACTGAAAGAAATTACAGCAGGGCTGCCACAAAGAAGTGTCGTTACCTTTTTTATACGTTTTATATTATTGTCCTAGAAAATAATACAATTGCAACATTTACCGATAATACTGCTATCACAGCAATATGCAAAAGCAGAGAGGAAGCGAGAGAGAAATTACACAGATCTTAATCAAATATATACTCCAGGGAAATAATCAAAAAATAGACCATGTACGTGAAACTCAATAATCCAGGTCGCTGACAACTTTTCTAGTTATTGTAGACCTATAGGAAGAAAACCTACTTGTTTCCTGCCTTGAATTTAGAGTCGTTTTTAATTATTAAAAATTTAATGCAAAAAACGCGATTTTTTCTATGATTTATAATGATACTAGTATTAAAAAAATAAATTCTTGGAAGAAAATTATTTTTTCACGAATTGTTTAAACAAACTAGACTATTAATTCATTAATTAATTAATAAACAAATTACATATTAGTAATGTACGTAGAAATTACATACAAATAAATAATGATCAAAAACCATTCAGTAGATCCGGAGATATAAAAAATTTTATTAGTTCGAAATTGTTTGATCGGTATTTAAACTCCATTAATTTGTAGGTTCTTCCTAGTCACCATTTGAACTACATTTTTGAAAATTCGTAGAGGGTCCTGTAAAGGTACAATGTTTGTGCAAATTTTTTAACAAAAATACAAATCCCATTCTTTAACATGGCGTCAATGAGGTTCCTTAATTATTATAATCAAATTAGCTGTGAATTAACAAAAAAACATGGCTAACTTTGGCCCAAATTAACCTAGGCCATTTTTTTTTATTTAAAAATTCGGGGGAAAATACTAGCTGTTTGAATGTAAAAAAGATTTTTTCTGAGAACAATGTTTTTAAAGTTATTTTAAATGTTTATAAACTACATAATTTCAAAAATTTGGCATCAGGATTTTTGACTATAATAAATCATTTTTTTACCTTTTTTTGAATACATATTGATAGTATAAGTCTTTTGCTTTCATTTGTCACCCACAGCATTATCTATCTTTATTATTTTTTGTCTTATGTTATTGTAAAAAAAAGGTCTTTGGGATAAACAAATACAATAACTTTTAAACTAATTAATATATCGGTCCCAAATTTTGAGGGTTTGTTGTACCCCAATACCCAACTTTGGGTTGAACTCTAAAGTTTAAAGTTAAAGTTCACTAAAAGTTTTTAACAAATATCAATTGTCACTTATTTTACAGTTTGCGAAGCAACAAATTGACTTTTCAACTTTCAAAAATCGTAAATAAAAAAAGTCAGGTATTTAACTTTGTAACGGAGTGCAAGAAATCGAAAAAATCGCGTTTTTTTGCATTAAATTGTTAATAATTAAAAAACGGCTCCGAACTTCAGGCAGGAAACAGGTAGGTTTTCTTCTTATAGGTCTACAATAACTAACAAAGTTGTCAGCTACCTGGATTATTGAGTGTCACGAGAAAATCCTTATTACCCTGGACTATTTAATAGTATGACTGGACAAGCAAGTTACGAAACAAACTTTATATATATTATGTAAACTTTACTAACAAAAATGTTCAAAATAAATATTTCAATGAATATAAATAATCAAATTCCATATTCAAATACTGCAAAATATTTGGATATTGTCCAATAAATATAAGTAATCAAATTCCATATTTAAATACTGCAAAATATTTGAGTATTACTCTGAGCTCATGTAAAGAAGCAAAGAAAATAATGATAGAAATACAAAAAAATGTACTGGCTGATTGACCAAAATTCTACGCTGTTTCTACATAATAAATTATTATTACCTATATAAGCAAATACTGAAACAATAGTATTATTATAAAAACAGTATAAACATTTAGAAGGAAAATGTCACAAATCAACAGAAAATAGTTCTATTCATATAAAAATTTAATCAAATTATTACTTAGTACTTACTGCTTATTTATATAAAATTTCCTTAATCGTCGTCGACTTTTTCGTCCGGAACATAAACGTCTTCGTGAACTACCCATTTTAAAAACAATAAACACACTGGTTTGTCAAAAGTCGGAATAAGCCCTAATAATGTTATTCATCATTATTTGTAACCCTCCCCCGAGAGGGTGTATACTTCTTACCTACCTGTCGGCGAGAATCCAGAAGCTATCGACAAGGACAGCCTGGGCTGACCAAAAGAGAGTTGCATTTAGCAGAACTTTGAGATTTTTTAAAAAGTTTATACCAAATAGCTGCTTTGTGTTACACTTTATGTTAAAAATAAAAACAGATTCGGCAAGTGGGTCAAATTCTGTACCCTGTTTCAAAAAAAAAATTTACGTTTATTTTAACTAACAATATTCGAAAAAAAATATTGTTTAAACAATTTATTAATTTACAACCAAATCGTGCACTAGAACTTTTTAAGACCTTTCATATAAAAAAAGAATCATCTCAATATCTGCCATAGTTTTTGCGTTATTTGATATAAACTTTTACATTGGAATTTAGCTATGAACAGAATCGCGAGGAACAACCTTAATATTCGAGCTTCCGCTTAATAGCTTAATATTGACTTCCCACAAGGAGTAGTTAAGAAGTGAAAAATTAATAGGATGGTAATAAATTTGTAAAAACCTATCAAAACACTGTGGTACTTCAAAAATGTTTTTTTAATTCTGCTGGCTCGAATATTTAGCTAGTGGAAACGTTTCCAAATAAAATTGCTTTAGTGGTGGAAAATTATCAAGGTGGCGAAATTGTAGCAAAATCTTACCAGAACACTTTATTATTTCAATTATAAGTAGAGTACAGTGGAATATAAAAAAAAAGTCTGAACTTAACAGAACACTTTTTTTATTTCAGTTATAAGTTAGTAGAAGGGAGTGAATTTGAAAAAAAAAATTTTTCCCTTAAATTTAAACTAACAGAATTATTGACTTTCCATAAGGGGTAGTTAACGGTTGAAAAATTACTAAGGTGGTAATAAATTCATAAAAACCTAGCCGAGCACTGAGGTATATCATAAATACTCGTATTTTTAAAAATGGGTAAAATAATATGCCATCGGCAAAAAGCCAGCAGAATCGCTCCCATTAAGGGTGGTTTGGTGGTGAAAAATTATTAGGGTGGTAATAAATTAGTAAAAAATGGTTGAAAAAATATTTAATCGGTAAAAAGTTTTTTTCCGAATTCTGCTAGCTTGAACCTTAAGCCAGCAGAATCTCTCCCCTTAAGGTTGGTTTGGTGGTGAAAAATTATTAGGGTGGTAATAAATTAGTGAAAAATGGGTGAAAAAATATGTCATTGGCAAACATTTTTTTTTTCGGATTCTGCTAGCTTGGACCTTAAGCCAGCAGAATCGCTCTCCTTAAGGTTGGTTTGGTGGTGAATAATTATTAGCGTGGTAATAAATTATTAAAAAAGTATTACGTAGGTTAAATTGGATTTCGCTCATTTGTCCCCGCTGCCTTAAGGGTCTAATATTTTGGAAGATCTGGGCGATTGTTAATTTCACTTAAAAGTTTACATTAAAGTGGGCATTTCATTCTTGAAAGAGAAGCTGTGTACTATCTGTCGTACAGATGATTTAACTCTTTAATTGCATGTTACACAGATAGAAGGTAGACCGCCATTATTTTTAGGACATTTTACTGTTCCAGTCTGCTTATATTCCTTAATAGTTGAATTCGCAAAACCTAAAATTGGCACATTACTTTAGTAATTCTTGATTTTAACAATAACTATTCTGCAAAACTAACCTGTTGTCTGTTTTATTTTTGCTACCATGGCTGTTATTTTTTATTCCAGGATTATCAATTTTTATTTGTTTGTACATATTTATAAGGCATTGTTTTTTATTTTATGATAAATGACCCAAATCTACTCGGCGTTTTTTAGGTGGAGAAGGATAATTACCACTAGTACTTGGCATTGAATCCATATTGTTACCTTAATAACACTAATACGTCGCTAAATAGTTCTGAAAATAACTGTTTTTTATATAAATGCAAACGAAAAATCTAAAAATTAAACGAATGACGCAGAAAATACAAAAAATCGTCGATATAAATTTTAAATTTTAAAATTTCATATAAAATGTCATTAGTGTTAAATTGTTACATTTTAGTGGAGTAAACTTGCTTACGATTGGACCAATTACAAACAAGCATTACTGCGCGGTAAATTTAAATTACTCTTCCTGGTTAAAAAACAAACCATAGTGCATTTTAATGTTTATTTTTAATATATAATAATAGGTTAGTACATGTTTACCCTTAATTAATGCAATAGCTTTGTAATAATCGGTTTGTTATGTGTAGTAATGAATGATAATTATTTTTGGCAATATTAATATTTTGAACAAATTCTTCAAATTACATTTCCAATTTACGACAAATCCTTTATAAAATCATTTAGAATAGCTAAGAATGTGCAGAGACTGAATTACATTTTTCTTGAAAACCGGTCCTCGTGAGTATTTGAGAACTCCTGTTAGAGTCCCTTGTGTCAAATTCCGAAAACACTTTCTACTCCACCCGCCTTTCTTCGCTTCATGCATATAAACGCCACAAATATTCGTCGTCTATTTAAATTTAAATGTTTGTTGAAGGTAATAGAACTCTGTAAGGATATGAATTAAGGTCACGTTTAGGAAGACGGAGAAATATTTAATAAAGGTAACTCCACTACGCATATTTTATCCACTTTGCTATGCTTGTCTTGACAAGGTATTTTTTAAATTAGTGATGAAAATGAAATACGTCCTTACTCTCATGTTATTTACCTGTTAATTATGTCAAATAAATTATTTAAAATATTATATTTAATACTAAGCAAGATATCAGAGCGCAAAATACTAAGGAATATATTTATACCAACCCGATGCAGCGATGGTTCGTGGATAATTAAAATGCACCACGAGCTTGATGAACTAATGCAGAGGGCAGATATTATTAGATTTGTAAAGTCACAAAGACTAAACTGGCTTGGTCACCTAGAAAGAATGTCAGATAATCGAACTGTAAAAGTAGTCCAGAGATGGAAGCCCCAAGGAAACAGAACAACAGGAAGGCCCCGTAAAAGATGGATAGACGACGTAGTGAGGGATCTTAACCCTTTCCCTGTCCTGTGCATTGCATGTGATACACAGGGATTATTTTTGATGCTCAATCAATAGTTTATTTATAGCTAAATATTTCTTCAAAGCGCATGAAATATATTCATTCGGCTCTGCTAATCGTATCACTTAAAATTATATTTACGACATCCCTTATGATATTGGCTGTACAGATTATGTATAAGAGAGGAAACTCGATCTCCATATTACCTCCTGAATACAAAGGTATTTATAATGTGTGCTGTTATTTTAGACTACTATTGAAAAGAAAGTCAACAATGATTTCTAGATTATTTATTGATTAAAAAAATGTATATAAATTCCAAATTTTTCATCACAAAAAAAACTTAAAAATATTTCTATGACTAAAAAATAAAAAGCAAAAATTCAAATTATTTTTCGTGAGTTCCATTGAAACATGGTAGGCAAAATGGTTTCTCACATATCCTACATTCCATAGACACTTGTTTTGCTTCTTTCAGAGCTCTTTTACGATTGTGTTCTAGACTTATTTTTTTATAACAACCATTACACCGTCTACGTTAAATTTTACCATTTTCTTTGCGTGCAATGTTTGTTAGTTCATGAACTTTTCGAATGGGCTTTTCTATTTTCTGCTTGGTATCGATTCCAAGTAAAGATTCCGCCAAACTTTTATTACTATAATATTTTTTATGAAGACCCAACTATTAACAACTGCAATACTAATACATTCAAAAAGGACTTTCCTATACCATTTGACACTTTTACGAGCAGGACTGTAGTAAGAAATCATTTGATCTGAAAAGTCTATACCACCTTTAATCCTATTATAGCTCAAAACTGAAGTAGGTTTTCTAATTATTTCACCTTTGCGATTTCTTCTCTCAGTTTCCTTCATGTCAGATCCACTGAACGTTGAAACCATGTAAATTATTTTCTTATCTTGATACTTGAATAGTCGAATTCCGTTAGTATTGATTGCACCTATAATTTGTCCTTTGTCTAGTTTCTCTGTTTTAACTTCATTTGGAATACCACTTCGATTAACCCTCATTGTTTCACAGTATTCTGTGTTTCTATTTTTCAAAAAAGTGGCTAATGAAATACTGCTGTACTAGTTGTCTGCTACAAGAGCGCGACCTTTGTCAAGTAATGCTTCAGACTTACCGGGATTATATTGTCGAAATAGTAGTCTTCCTTGGTGAGAAATCATAGTTTCATCGACACTTATTTCTTCCCCGGGGGTATAGATCTCTTGAATTTTTAAAATAAACAACTTGATGAAAGCATCTATTTTGTATAATCTATTGTTAGGTTGAGCTGTTAAATTATCACAAACGTGCCAGTTTTTCAGTATCAAAGAGAATCTGTTCCAATTTGGTGAAACATTGAATGGTAAAATAGACTGTCTCGTCGCCAATAATCTTCTATGTTCGGGTATTGGATAAGTCCAGTTACAAGCAGAATACCTACAAAAATTTTTGTTCTGAAGCTATTTTCTTGTGGCATTTTAAATTAATTTATATTTAAATGGGAATAAGCCGCATTAAAGGTTAAAATACGTTTATTGACGTTTCAATTTCCACTTCGGAAATCGTTCTCAAAATACAAACATTAGTAAATTAAACAAATTTTGTTTTTTGTTACTTAGTGAAAAATTCTTCTAATAATTTAATTTTATCTGACTCATCTATATTGACAATTCAGACATACCTTATACATTTTAAAGTAGACGACTTTAAAATAATATTGCCAATATTTTTGAGTTGCGTTCCTGGGACGACTTTACTTATAAGATAGTTCATTCGATTACATGAAATCAACTTTAACTTGAGAATATCCGTCAGAAAAGATTATAACATGTAATTCGTCTTTAAAAAGACAAATACATGCCATGATGACAGTAAAATTCTCCTGTTAGTGATTCCATAGTAAATTATGAGGGGAAAAACCAGGAAAAAAACCTCATAATACTATCCCGACATGGTAAGTATTTGATCGTGCATTTAGTTTACCTTCAATAAACACCAAATTCCGATTTTATATGTTTGTTATTTAAAAAACATAAATGATGTATTCTCCATATGTTACTGACTTACCAATACTGGTATTTTCCTTTTAATAACTTCCTCTTTCAATATGGGTAACCAGATCCTACTACATTCTGCCGAGGAATTCGCGACACAATTGGTCTCATTTAGCATAATTAGAGCCGCTTCTTTGATTTTTCTCTTTTTACCACCCGTTTCTTTTAGGACTATATTTGAATCATTACATTGAACCCTATGTTCATTATCCCATGCGTGTTTACAGATTTAAGATCTATCAAATTCTCTATTTTTAATACAGGATTCATGTTCACTTATTCTAACATTTAATGGTCTTGATGTTTCACCTAAATAAAAGTGATCGCATTCACAAGGTATTTTATAAATGCAATTCTTTGTCCTTTCTTGTTCATTGTTAGGTTTGGTTTTGGACAAAATAGATCTCAACGTATTTGTTGTTTTGAATGTTGTTGAAATGTTGAATTTATTTCCTATCCTTTTAAGCTTTTCCGATAATCCTTTTATGTATGGTATTGTTATTTTCCTCGTATTATTCCTTGCATATGTTGTAGGATCTCGTTCTAAGTTGTTTTGTTCTATTCGATCGATTGTTGAAAATTCCTTATTTATAAACGATAAAGGATAATCATTTTTTAATAAAACAGATGTTAACAAATGTTTTTCCTCCAAGAACGAATTTTCGTTAGAACAAGTAATTTTGGCTCTATCGTATAAGGATTTAATAATTCCCTTTTTAATATTAATATTGTGATTTGATTTGAAATTTAAATATCTGTTGGTGTGTGTTGGTTTTCTATACACCTGAGTTTCGTATCCAGTATCGTTCTTAGAGATTAAAACATCCAGAAAAGGTAATGTGTTATTATATTCCTTTTCCATGGTAAATGTTATTGTCTCTTCTTTATCGTTTATATCATTTAGGAATGTGTCCAACAACTCTGATCCATGAGGCCATATTGAGAATACATCATCTACATACCTCCACCATACTGAGGGTTTTAAAAAATTTTGTTTAGAAATAATATTTGTTTCAAAATCTTCCATAAATATATCAACTAATAATGGAGATAAACTAGAGCCCATTGCTAGTCCAAAACTTTGTTTATAGAATTCATTATTTAGTTGAAAGTATGTATTATCAGTACATAATGTTATTAACTCCATTATAGCTGGTATATTTAGTCTTGTTCTAGTTGCCAATGTATCATCACTTTCTAATTTTGTCTTGACTATATTTAAAGTCTTATCTAATGGCACATTAGTAAATAAACTATTTATGTCAAAACTTACTAAAGTATTATTTGGATTAAATTCAATATTTGATAATTTATTTAAAAAATGTTGTGTATTTTTTATAAATGTGTCATTTTTATTTGCAATTGGTTTTAAAATATTTAATAAAAATTTTGATAGTTCACTACAAGGAGAATTCATGGTACTACAAATGGGTCTAAGTGGTATATTCGTTTTATGAATTTTCGGTACTCCATAAAAATGAGGGGTCTTACTGTAATGAGGTGTAATTAATCTTCTTTGATAACTGGGTAAACAATCTTTAAACTTGAATAAAGTTCTATATATTTTGTTTTCCAAAGGCTTTGTTGGATCCTTTGTTAATTTTGTATAAGGTCCGTTTATTATTAGATCTTTAATTTTGTTTTCATATTGAATTCTATCCATTACCACAGTTGCATTCCCCTTCTAGTCTAGTAGACTCCATAATCATCCTACCAGTCTGCTGGTAGGATGATTATGGAGTCGTCATTTTTTAAAGTTCTTATAGACTTTTAATTAAATTAAATCAAGACCATTAAATGTTAGAATAAGTGAACATCAATCCTATATTAAAATTAGAGAATTTGATAGATCTCAAATCTGTAAACACGCATGGGATAATGAACATAGGGTTCAATGGAATGATTCAAATATAGTCCTAAAAGAAACGGATGGTAAAAAGAGAAAAATCAAAGAAGCGGCTCTAATTATGCTAAATGAGACCAATTGTGTTGCGAATTCCTCGGCAGAATGTAGTAGGATCTGGTTACCCATATTGAAAGAGGAAGTTGTTAAAAGGAAAATACCAGTATTGGTAAGTCAGTAACATATGGAGAATACATAATTTATGTTTTTTAAATAACAAACATATAAAATCGGAATTTGGTGTTTACTGAAGGTAAACTAAATGCACGATCAAATACTTACCATGTCGGGATAGTATTATGAGGTTTTTTTCCTGGTTTTTTCCCTCATAATTTACTATGGAATCACTAACAGGAGAATTTTACTGTCATCATGGCATGTATTTGTCTTTTAAAGACGAATTACTTGTTATGATCTTTTCTGACGGATATTCTCAAGTTAAAGTTGATTTCATGTAATCGAATGAACTATCTTATAAGTAAAGTCGTCCCAGGAACGCAACTCAACAATATTGGCAATATCATTTTAAAGTCGTCTACTTTAAAATGTATAAGGTATGTCTGAATTGTCAATATAGATGAGTCAGATAAAATTAAATTAGAAGAATTTTTCACTAAGTAACAAAAACAAAATTTGTTTAATTTACTAATGTTTGTATTTTGAGAACGATTTCCGAAGTGGAAATTGAAACGTCAATAAACGTATTTTAACCTTTAATGTGGCTTATTCCCATTTAAATATAAATTAAAAAAAATTTTATCTCGCATAATGTTACATCGACCCATTTCTTCATTCTAGAGGACCTTCTTAGTGTATGTGTTGCCATGTATTGCAGCGCATAACGATTTGTTTCAGTAACCATAAAATTAAGGATTTCATCGTCAAAAAATTGTTGGAATATATCAACAGGATTTACTACATTTCCATCTGTACCTAGAATTCTCTTTTGTAAACCGGAATTTCCAGTAAAATTTACTCTCGCTCTCTCCTCAAAGTTTAAACCTCATTTAGGGATAGGTTGTGTTGGTGATGGTGATAGACGTAATTGAATGTCTTTTTCGGAAGACAAACTTGTTGCAGAATAATCATTTGAACAATCAGAAGGAACATACTCGTCACTTAAATCACTAAAATTTTCTGGATTATGACTTTCACTCTCTTCACTAGACTCGTAGTTTCTTTTGTTACTACTATGGCCGTAAAAGTGTGAAGGATTCATTTTTATAATATTATAGCATTTATAAGCTAAAAAGAGAATAAATTAATAAACTAATAATAAAATAAATGTGAATCACATATGATACACACATCGTATGAGAAAGAAACAATTATAAAATTACTTTGCGTATCACATGTAATGCACGTAGTTTTTGTGCTTAGTATTTATCGTCTATCTATTACCCACAACACTGCCACAACAGTTGGAAATTTCAACCGCCGGAGCCTGCATATCCCCACCGCGTTGAAGACGTACGAGCGCGCGCACCTAAAATCGGTTAGACTGGCAATGGGTTAAAACCATGAACATCAGGCAGTGGCGAAGGAAAGTATCCGAAGCGAGAAGGTAGAATGGAAGAACATTGTTAAACAGACCAAGACTCACAAAGGACTGTAACGTCATTAGAAGAAGAAGGAGATTGTATTAAAACAAAACAGTAATTTTGAAACCATTTTCTTGTGGCATATATATGTTGCTACTATATTTTTTTGGAATAAATTGCAATACTGGTTTAAAAAAGTTTTTTATATTTGAAATTTTAATTTAAACTACGAATTAAAAAGTAAGTTTTTTGTTACTTATTTACTACGTGGAGTTACAACCCTGCGTGGGTTTTAGCCGACTTGAAAAGATGCTTCTATGTCTTTCTGTCTTGCCAATCCCAATCCAATTTTACTCGCCCATATGTTTAATGTCTTCACCTATATTATCTCGGCATCGTAGTCGAGGTTATCCACGTGTTCCCTTATCCACGTGGTCCTTTAGCAGTTGAGACCAGTTCGTCAGAATATGTTCTGAGGTCTTCTGCCTTTTGGAGTCTTCTCTACTTTATTTTTTTTTTATTATGTTGGCTTCTGCTTATAGTTCTTATAAATCTTTGTTAGTTCTTATCTTATATTGTCTTGTTGCTCCATCAAGAGTTGGCCCAAAGATCGTCCTTATAATTTTTCTTTCCCAAACAAGTAGTCGGTCTCCGTTTGTTATTGTCAACGTCTCTCTACCATACATCACTACTGGTTGTATTACTGTTTTATATAAATTTATCTCCCTGCATCTTGTAGGTAGTTCCGATTTTGTAAAGTTTGAAGAGCGTAAGGATATCTGTTCTTAACAACAACTTGTATACTTTATTTATTTCTTGTGATCTGTTATTGTCTTCGATTATTTTTGTTCCAATATACTTAAATCCCCTGAAATTCTCAAAGTTTAAGTGCTTGATAGTGATCGTGTTTTGTTCGATAAGATTTACGTTTCGGTTTTTGACAGAAAATGATTCATGTCTCCATCCAACCCTCTTACGCTTTTTACCCCGAGGTAGTTACTATACTTCCCCTCGTAGTATGTACCAGAAGATGATCGACATTTATTTATTTATAAAATTTATTTTAAATATCTTTCCTGGTCTCTTTTCGTTTCTAAGGTTTCTTAATTTTTCCCTTAACCCCAAAAAGTTAAAAGTGGCGCCCTTTTTCTATCTTATCTTATCTTTGGTAATTTTACCCATCTATCTTTTTGTTTATTTCTGTATCTTTTCTAATATATCTTATCCTGTCCTATCTTTACTTATTTCGTATGTTGGACCCATTCCCGGTTCCAAAAGCTAGTTTCGAACTCACGACTCACTGTCTACCAACCATCTGGCTGTCGTCCGCAGTGTCTCTATTGTGACCTTTCTAGCACCATCCAAAAAAAGGTTTCCGAGGTTACAATGTTTAAAAATAATAATTGTATTTATATGAAATTATTTTAAAACGAGAATTATTATAACAACTTAAACAAATGATTCACTGTTGTTATTAATCGGATGACATTTATGACTTTTATTAAATTTTGACAATCGTTGCGAACGAATCTTTTAGTGACAGATATTCTTTTAATTTTTTACTTCTTATTTAATGTCTATATTTTTCTAGTAATTCTTCATGCAGTTTTTAATTTAAACCTATTTTGAGTGAATATATTATTCTGATGTCTATAAACGAATTCTATAACGCTACCTGTGACGACGCTATCTTAAGTCGCTAGTTTCATGATGCTCGCCTTACTAATAGCTCGCCAAAAGTAATACAATGCCAGTACAGAAAATTCGCTTCAATAATGAGCTTTATCCGTTTTGATATGAGTTGTAACAGGTCTGAGCGATTATCAACAGATAAATTTGCACTTGCGCTGGGAGTGTGGAACCCATTTATAGAGAATTGTGTATTATGCTATACATCTGCCTAAAATATATTGATCCACTACCAACTCTTTCCCACGAAGGCAAGATACTGCTTTACCAAGTACATGGCAAATAAACCCGATCAGTTTGGAATTAAATTCTGGCTTGCAGCTGATATCCAGTCCAAATATTTGTTGAAAGGATTTCCTTACCTGGGTAAAGATAAATAAAGGAAGAAATGTCAAGACGGCTAATTTCTTTACGTCCGTAAATTTGGAAAAAAAATTCGAAAGAACGCTACCAGCATTGTTGAAACAATAAACCGAGCAAGAAAAGATATTCTGCCGTCAATAAAAACGAAATATGGAATTATACAAAACAGACAGTTTCAAATACGACGACTTGACTCTTAGGGTGTACCAGGAAAAAACGAACAAAAATGTTCTAGTGCTGAGTTTTCTAGACTCAAATAATATTAAAATAGGCACAGATAAAAAGAAGAAACCGGAAACCATTACCTACTACAACCAAAAAAAATACGTAAATGACGTAGATCAGATGGCCACACAGTATTCAAACAAATCAGCTTTAAGAAGATGACCGTTGTAAGGTTTTTTAATATTTTAGATATGACAGGACAACATAAACAGTTACAAATCCAAGAGGTATAACAAAGCAATTAAATAATAAACGTACGCAATGCCAAACAAAAACCTGCAACAAAAATAAAACATGTGAAATTTTTCATACATGTAAAAAAATTTTGTATGGGTCTTATACAAGCATAAATTGTCTTAAATAATCAAATATTTTGTTTAAATTAACTAAATATGTATTTTATTAGTAAGTATTATCTCAGTATAGATTTTTTTTTTCAAGTAAAAAAGAAAACAAAAACGGTTAGCGATAGAAAATTCTAGTACACATCATTTTGAACGCTCCGGTGGGTGCTTCTAGATACGCTGGTGCTTTTACTTTTTCTATAATGCAATTTAATTAACTAAAGAAAATATAAATTAGTCTTCTACTAGTAAATTAGAAAGACTATTACCGAGTCTAGAAAAGCAGAAACACTGAATCAATTTTTTTATGTTACCATTTTTCCACACGTCCTTTTTGTAGAATCCAGTAGGCAGAGTAATTAAAACAATCGCTTAATCCGTTTCATCAAGGGCTCGGTCTACACTAAAAGTAATAGCGACAGTAACGCTCGTTGTTGGCATTAGCCATATGTTCTTTTCCTGGAATGCAGATTAACGTTGAACTTTATTTACTGTCAGAAAGATAAGTCTGGTTTAAAGGGTTGAAGTATTGTTGATTTACGTTGAGTTGTCTTTTTGAACCAGCGGCATTTTGTAGAGTGATTTAATTATGGGATATGTCGGCGGACTTTTGGTATTAAGTGGATTAAATACACACAGTTAGCTTTTATGCAAATATTTGGATTAATACTGTGTCGGCTAAAAGAATCTGATATCGGTAATATTGTTTGATTTAAGTTGATTATATGTAGTTAAGTCTATTAAGTTATCTAGTCAATTTAATACCATTAGTAATAACACAAATTTAATAATAGATTTACAAAAAGACTAAAAATTTATTTCTACGGACAACAGAAACACACTTAGAAACAAAGTATGCCACTTTATCAAACATTAAAGAAACTAGATGAAAAAATAGTGGAAATAACTTACTAAACTAAAAACACCTTATATAATAACTTACGAAAAGACCAAAATATCTCAAAAAACGTAGAATAAAAGTAGTACTGTTGTGTATTAGATTACCTAGAATAACAACTTCAAATTCTCATATAAAAAAATTATAATCACTGGAAAACAGAATACCACACGAATGGAAAAGAGCGTTTATGCTTGTTTATGCGCTCATGTTATTTAAGAAAGACTGTAAGAAGTATAAGGAAACACCCCTGTTAGACTTCATTAGAATACAAAGATTGCAATGGGCCGGACATGTGATACGAATGGGAGAGGATAGGCTACCAAAACGAGCACTGAACGCCAGAATGCAGGGAAAGAGACCAGTTGGAAAGCCAAGAAAGCGCTGGGAAGACACAGTAAGCAGCGACGCACAAGCACTTTTAGGAGTCCGTGTATGGAGAAGAGCAGCCACAGACAGACAAGGGTGGAGGCAAAAAATAAAGGAGGCCAAGGCTCATTTTGGGCTGTAGTGCCGTAGAAGAAGAGAAGAAGTAAGAAGTATAAACGTATATAAATAAATAAACATAAGAAATACCTTAATATTGAGCAAATAACTCTACAAGAAGAATAGCAAGGGTTTTGGACCGGAAGATCGTGCACAAATGCAGTTTTCATAATTATTTTTGGTGCTGTACGTTATGCAGCGTGTAAGTGTTTATACTGGTTGAATTAAGTATGTGTAAGGATCCCTCTTCTGCTCTTCTTATTGTATTGATCTCAGGTATGTCACATTAATCTTTTGTGTCCCTGAGTTTTAGGGACTAGATATAAGACCTTTCGCTGTTTAACGAAGTTTAGCAGCACTCTCTGGGTATTAGTTCTTCTTATGACTGCTTGTAATATGCTTACCTAATGGAATTTTAACCCTCAACTACTATAATCTGGGTCTGTCAGACCCAGAGAGCTCTCGACAACCACGCACTCTCCCCAACTTAAATAATTTTTGGCTGGGGCTCCAGCTATTCTCAGCCTATATAGTCTAAAATACGATAGTGAAGAATGCATACATTTTATTTGAAACTAGCGAGTTTTATAGACGTAGTTGGGTGTATTAGACTCACTTATATCAATTACGTAATATTTACATAATTATTGTGTTTAAGGTAAATACTATTTTATATCAGTGTAATTTAGTATATCCTAATTTATTTTATTTGAAATTGTTTTTTGTCGTTTTTTTAAGTAATTTAATATTGTATTTTCTTCCTTTTAATTTAAAATTGCTCGAAATAAACTTCTTACTGTCAAAGATATTGATGCCTTATTTCAAAGTGAGGATTTTTGGGTTAATGATCCGGAAAATGTTGCGTCAACGTCTGCATGGTCTTCAACAAATGTTTTAGTGGGTGCTTGGGTGCTGAGGCGATACAAGCAGAAGCCAACATCATCCAAATGGCCGATGGCACCGATCAAAGCGATAGCGACCATGAAATCTTTAGTGATGTCGACTGGGATCCATTAGATGAAGGGCAGATTTAATCTTCTAGTGAAGAGAATAAACGATCTAAAAATAAAGATGCAATAAAAAAAGCAAAGAAATTACTACTACGATAAACAAAAAACGAAATGGTCGAGAATATTGTGACAGTTCTGCCCGGTTTAAAAGGTGCCATTCGCGCTAATACTTATCACAGTATTTTAGACAAGGAAATTATATCCCTCGGGAAAAATTCCTAAAACAATTAGCTCACAGCTTGTACATTACACACATGAAGAGAAGATTATATAACTCCGAACTCCAATGTGCCACGACAGATTCGAGCTATTGCAACAGATATTATTGACACTAAATTTTTAAGTGTTTCTGAGCCTTCTCGAGCCTACGAGAATCGAAAAAGAAAGAGATGTCATTTCTATCCAGCCAACAAAAAAAACAGAAAAACGAACTATTTTTGCGCAGAGTGTAACATGCCTGTATGTTTACAATGTTGTGTTCAAGTATAGAAAAAATTCAAATAATAACTTAAATTTCCGTTTAAACCATGTATGGCACTTTATTTTGTAATCTTAGTTTATAAATAAAAAAATTATCAAAAACATTTTCTGTTTTCTTTATATAAAAAATGGGTCTTATAGACCCACTTATAATACATAAGTAATTACTTTTGACTTACAGTAGTTAGGGGTTAATCAAGCTTCTCAGAAACCACATTTCGAACCTTTCAATAGGTCTTAACGATCTTACTTTAAGTGACTAAGTCTCGCTACAGTACATTATTATTGGCCATATGTAGCATTTTAGGACGCAAATACGGAAACCGAAAGAAGTTTCGCATTGACAAAGTTAGCTATTGAATAGTATTTCTAGCGATTGCTAACTGTATCTTTACTTTTGCATCGCAGCCCCAATTACTGTTTTAGGTACCTACAGGATATACAAATTTCTCAACTCTTTTTATCAGTTGGTTGTTTATTTTCAACTGCGCTTGGATATGGGACTGTCTGCTGGTTATCAATAATTTAGTTTTTGTAATGTCAATGTTGACACTATATAAGTCTGTCATTCTTCTTCTTTAGATGCCGTCTTCTTAGCGAAGGTTGGCGATGACCTCTGCAAAGTTTTCCCTATTTTGGGCTTTCCTTATTAAACTTTGAAAGTCTAATCCTGTCCAATCTTGGATGTTCCGCAGCCAGGTCATTTGTCGTCTACCCGGGCCGCGTCTGCCTTCTATTTTCCCTTCTATAATAAGCTGAAGGAAGTTATACCTGTCGTGTCTAAATATGTGTCCAAGAGAAGATGTTTTACGCTTCTTGAAAATTTCTGTGAGTTCACGTTCTCTATTCAAACGCCTTAAAACCTCTTCATTTCTAACGCAGTCGGTACATGGAATTTTCAGCATACGACGAAATACCCACATCTCAAAGCTCTCTAAACGTCGTAACGAGCTAACTGTTAACGTCCAAGCTTCCACGCCGTGTAATAGTACACTATATACATAACACTTTATCATGCGGTATCGTAGGAAAAAATCAAGATTACGGGTAGAGAGTAACTGTCGCATCTTTAAGAAGGTGTTTCTTGCCTGTTCTATTCTACATTTAACCTCTTGTTCTTGGTCTAAGGTTTCATATATCCAACAGCCTAGATACTTAAACTTTTTCACTTGTTCAACTAGATTGTTGTTGACTAGTATGTTTATAACTAGTGTGTGTTTTTTAAAATTACTATTGTTTTGGTTTTTTTTACATTCACTTTAAGGCCGTATAGTTCTCCTTCTCGCACTACTTTGGTTTAGAGAATTTGTAGTTCTTCTTCACTGCCAGGAATCAGCACTGTATCATCGGCATACCTGATATTGTTCACTATTTTTCCATTGACCTTTATTCCTTCTTGTGCTTCATCTAGAGCATGTGCAAAGATGTCCTCTGAGTACAAGTTGAATAATAATAGTGATAGTATACAACCTTGTCTAACTCCTCTTTGGATGTTTATGGTTTCAGTATTACCCATTTCAGTTCTGACAGAGGCATTTTGGTTCCAGTAGAGTTCACGTATTCTATTAATATCATTTGGATCCAGGTTCTTTTTTTGCAAGCATTAATGTCATTGCATTAATATTATTTGTTATCTCTTGTAATTCTTCTATGTTGTCTGATATGCTAGGTGTATTTATCTGAATTCCATTTATTTTTGATACGGTTTTCATTTTACTGTGCAACTTGAAAAATCTCGTTTACATAAATGTTGAATAGCAGAGAGGAAAGGATGCAGCTGTCTTATGTCTTAATTATTTTTACTTGTTGTGTATATAGACTGTTGGTGATCCTTTATTCTGCCTTTTGATTTTATTACAGCTGTTGGATTATCATCATATATTTCCATTAATAATAATCTCCCTTAACGGCATTATTAACACACTATTTTTAAAAACTTTTTGGTAATCATTAAAGCAAATAAAGGCATGTTCTCTCTGGCCATAGCATTTTGGCATCAATACCTGCATGCAAAAAAGTGCCTTTCGTGGTACTAAACCGGTTTTAAAACCAAACTGAGCGTCTTTCTTTGTCTCTTTACATTTTTTATAAATCCCTTCATAAATTACTAATAAGAACGTTTTGAGTACGTGGCTCATTAAGCTAATTAGACAATAACCTTTATAGCGACTGATGTTGTTCTTCTTTGGAGTTGCTACGAAAGTGCACTTCAGCCAGTGTGATGATATTTTTTTTTCACTATTATATATATTATTAATAAGTTTACATATGTCCTACAGCTTTATTATTTTTTAAATCTACGATGGCATATTTCACTTTTGATTCTAATATTGGGGGGTCAGTTAAATCTGTATTTTCATTTGTAGAATATAATTTAGAATCATCACAAAAAGTTCTAGTATTTATGTTTGCCACAGTTTACACATTTCGTTGTGATTTGTTATGATGTTACTGTCGTTTGTTATTTTTCGGTATTTACATTTTCTGAGGTAATTGTTATTTCTTTAAGATTTTAAAGGAAGTTAAAAGTGTCATGTTTTGCAAGATGTTTAGCAGTAGTTCTGCTTTCCCCCAATTTCTAATTTAAATAAATTCGTTTTTTAATTTCTTTGTATTCTCTATCATTATTTTACACAAATTTCTTCTTTCTTCATTATGTCCCGAACTTCCTCTGTCATCCAACTTTTCTTTGTTTGCATTCTTTTATAATCCAAAATATTTTGTAAAGCTACCTAATTTTTAATTTTCTACTGATATTGAGTATTCATGATTATAATTTAATAATAACAATAATTATAATTGGCAGAATCGGTCTTGGGTGGGTAGTATATGGAAAATTGAAAGAAACTTTTAAAAGTGAGCTGCTCACATGACTGATAAGAAAAATATTTGATCATTGTGTCCTCCCAGTGTTGAAATACGGATCAGAAACATTTACTATAACGAAAGCGTCGGCTACCAAACTAAGAGTCATACGAAGAAGAATGGAGCGATCCATGTTAGAAGTAACTGTGCGAGACAAAATAAAAAACGAAGAGGTCAGGAGAAAGACCAAGGTATCTGACGAAATCTGATCGAAAGGATAGTCAGAATAAAATGAAGATAGGCAGTACACATAGCTAGAATGACGGATGGGCGATTCACAAAGCCGTTATTGGAATGAAGACCAGGGTAATACAAGAGGAGCGTTAGTCGACCACTTACACGATAGGCTGACGATTTAAGAAGAAAAAATAAAAACTTGATTAGAGTAACGCAAGATAAACTGGGTTGGAAACACGAGGAAGAGGCCTATGTTGATCAGTAGTCTTTTAAGGCTGGATGATGATGATAAATAAGTATTTCATTGTGTTGATCTCCTTAACTGCGTTAGCCAGCATTCCTTAAGCAACTAGCGTTCTTTTATTCCGTATCGCTATTCTGTTAATTAATTTAACTGAATTATGCGGGGAGATTCTTAGCACCCTCTGGCGATTTAACACCTGCCTGGGACTAAGTTCCAATTGTCTAGGTTTTCCTGTCATAGTTTAAAAATTATAGTGAATGTCATGATTGTCCTAGGAAAATAAAAACTTTATTGACATCGTTGTATGTTTCCGATACTTTCAAAGATACGTGGAACTACATTTCCGTAATGCCAGTTTTTACAGTTGTATCGCTGAAGCACGGTCGTTTAGGACATCGTTTGTAATCTAACAGAAAGTACCAATTAACCGAGTTACCACTTGGGCAGGTAAGGTAGACATTTGAGTTGGACAAATTATTTGAGACGTATCCTCCCCATTATCTCTCTAGTTTTCATAATAAGGCGAATAAAAGAAAAGTCGCTTAAATACAAACAACCCAGCGTATATTTGCCCCAGAGGTTTAAAAAAGGCGTTTAATAGAGTAAGATTTGAGTTAATGATACATTTATTACACGACAAGCGAATACTACTAGATTTAGTAAAAATGATTGTGAATATATATAAAGACAAAATAGTGATGGTAAGGTTTAACCTATAAAGTACGAAACAGCTAGTGCCTGTAATGAGATTTGTTAATTCTTAAATTATACAGAAAATAAAAAAGGAATGTATGTAGAATGAAAATGAATGAAAAGAAAATATAGATAAAATGTTACGCCGTCGGTGCCATAATAATGGGCAACCAATAATTTGGGCGTCATAAAGATGACCTCCAAAAATTAATTAAACAGTTGGAATAATATACCGCTCGCATATAATTATAATATGATGTTTTAACAGAAACAAAGTAGTAGCGCTGAAAAAGCAAAATAACTTATATTAAGAAAAAATAAGTATCTTTTTTTTTCGATAAATAATGAGGATCGAACAATAAGTGGAAAATTGAAATATGATGGGTAAACTCTTAAGATTGGTGGCTTCAATTATTTTACTTGAAAGAAACTAATTTTAGCACATTTTTTAATTACCGAATAGGCTTTTAATTATCATATAATTAATATTGTAGTTTAAGTTTCCTTTTAGTGATAACAAATAAACATAATGAAATTATAACAGTAACAGAAGAACAACAAGGTTTTAGGTCAGGATATCATTCGAATAAAACAAACCGGTATATCTATATTTCGTGGACCTTAAGAAGGCATTTCACCGGGTAAAATTCAAAGACGTTATCTACTTATTTGATGCAAGAGAAATAATTGTACGAATAATCAAAACGATCGAAAATATCTACCAAAAAAACGCAATAAAATTAAAAGTAAAAGAAGAACTGAAAGGCACAGGGGAAAACCCCCGTTAGTCAATTTTTTTAAGAAATGGGCTGATGACGCTATCCAGTGGCTTCAAACTAATAGTTTTTAAACATTTATTAGCTTTTGTACAAAACACCGTCGATCTACTAAAATCCACGTTAGAAAATATGCGGCTCTGGGGAAAAACGTCGGTCAATGCGCGTGTGTGAAAGAACCCCGTGATTCAAATAATATTATAGTAATCCGTTACCGGGATTTATGTTGTACACTTGTCAGTCTGTTAGTTGTTGTTCAGCAACAAAGCTGTTTTTTGTATTGTCGAGAGCGTGTTATTTGTCAGTTTTTTGTGTACCTGTGTTTGAGAATAATAGAAAGTGACTACTCAGACAGTTGCAGTGAAACTGATGACTCCGTCTGCACCGTCTTACGAGCTTAGGCCGAATTGTTTGTGCAAAAGACTTAAATGCTTTCAGAATATACCAGAAGAGGGTTCGAAAACGAATCATTCGAGAGTATAATCTGCTGGGAGATAGAGAAAAGCAGAACTCTTATTTAAGTGGCCTCATTACAGCGTTGCCTATAGTTCAAAGACTACCTCGAAATGCACATCCTAGATATAATGCAGCTTCATTTTAATATAGAGTTCGTTTGTTAAAAGACAATGTTGTATGTGATGTTTAAGTCTGCTTAAAAGCGTTTCCATAAACTTTCACAAGAACCCAAACAAAACGTATTTACTTATTTGAAATCTCTTAAAGGGACAAAATCACACTATTCTTTAAAAGACATCAACAAAATTGACCTTCCTGCTGAGTTATATATTTTAAAGCTAGATTCCATGTACTTAACTAACTATCCAGAACATAAAATTTCGTATGAATCATTGTTTTATGAATCGTTGAATCAACTTCAACCTTTCCTTTGGTTATCGACGTAAGGACTCTTGTAGTACATGTGATTCCTTTTAATCACAAACTTTAGCGCTTGAGATGCTTAAAACTGCCACTGGGAAAGGAGAAACAAGTCAGAATCTGCAAACAAAACAGACAGAAAGAGAGGTGCATCTTAAGACAGGAGAGAGTTTATATACATTAAAAAAAATTTGCCGAAAACGTTCCATGAAATCAATCACGATGGAATCTGACCATAGACTTTTAAAACAACCTGCCGGGTCCTAACATTACGACTAATGATGTCTACTATCGGCGTCAACTGAATTTTGTTAGTTTCAAGATTCATGTACTTTCAACGCAGCAAGCAATTTTATTTATACGTATGATGAGTCTGTGGCAAAAAAAGCGTAAATGATGTATGCTCCATGTTTCGTCATTTTGTTTTGTGTATATCTTGTGACTCATGTGCGGGTCAAAATAAAAATAATACATTTATCCGGTTTTTACATCATCTGGTAACAAAAGATAAACGTTATAAAACATTTAAGATTATATTTCCGATAAGAGGGCACTCTTACATGGAATGCGATCGGAATATGAGCACTGTTAAACAAAAATCCTATACAGAGGTTCCAGAAGACTGGAGGGAGGTTCTAAGGAATACTCGGGTAAAACCCTCTCCATTTACAGTGATTGATTGCGAAGTAGATGTAGTTTTTCAAAATTGGACTGCTTACCTATCATCACTTTATCCCCGAAAATGTTCATTTCCCACGAGATCGATTCGTATGTTAAAAATTTCGGCAACTGAAGGACGACCTTCTTCATTTATCCCAGTATTTGGAAAACTGCGAAGCAAAGCTTTTTATCAAAATTTAACTGCTGACGCTGTTAACAGGAAAAAAATGATGACGAATACGCTGACGACCCCCTAATTGGTGATGGAGAGAATTGACTTCAGAGCGTTTTTTAATAGTTTGTTAGATTTTACTCTGGTTTTTTACTGCAAAAATATTAACAAAATTGTCTGTACGTTTATTGTTTTTTTTAGCCTCCAGAGTTGAAACAACAATAAATAGTTGTTTTCTCGAAAATACTTTTTTTGACCGACGGGGTTTTCCCCTTGTGCCCTTCAACTAACTGACCCAGTTGAAGCTGGTAATGGAATAAGACAGAGAGATTCTTTAAGTCATCTCTTGTTTAACCTGATTATGGATAAAATAATTCAAAAGTAAGAACTTAAAAAGGATACCAACTGGGAGAAAAACAACTTAAAATAATCTGCCATGCAGATGACGCAATACTACTCTCTCAAAGTAAAGATGATTTAGAACGTATGCTGTAACAATTTAATATAACCGGCAGAAAATTTAACATGTCAATTTCCCCAAAAAAAAAATGCATAACTATGCATAACAGCAAATTTACTAAGATGAAAATTGGAGCTGGAAGTTCAGATAATAAAACAAGTGATAGAGTTTAAATATCTAGACATCACATTATCTAGCTACAGAAAGCTCGAAACAGAGGGGAAAGATTAAGTGAATAGAGCAAACAGATTCTTTGGCTGTCTGAATGAAACAATATGGAGAAATAAAAATAACGAAAAGGAAATGAAAGACAGAATTTACAAAACAGTCATAAAACTAATAATGACATATTATTAGTTTGCAGAAACACGACCTGAGACAAAGAGAACAAAAAGGATGTTAAAAATACCAGAGATGTAACCACTTAGAAAAATTGATGGTTAAACACTATGGGAGAGAGCTAGAAATACAGATATACAACGTAGATGCAAAGTGGAGAACATCATGGATTGGACAAGAAATAGAAGAGTAACGATCATATAAGCTGAATTACAACAAATAGGGTAGTAGAGACGACAAAAGACATTTTTTTTTCAATATGAAGACAATTAGTAGGAAGTCTACGAAAACGATGGAACGTCAATTTACTGCAGGCATGTAGACAAACAGACAGAGTCAGAGAAAAGTTTCTTTTTAACAATAAATGCTTATTTAACTATAATCAAAAAATTGATTTATATTGAATAAAATCTCAAGATTTTTTAATACAATGTGTAGTTTTAAAACACTCTGTATAAGGATCCGTTTTGTATACCTTCCATATTTTTAATTAGAATTAGTTAATCTTAAAATTTAAATGTCGAAATTTGATGTGAAATATTTAAGAAAATCGATGTAAATCTTTGTTCGCATGGGCGAAATTGTCGAATTCAAATACAAAAGGCATCCAGCGACGAGCAATTTGCATGATGAGCCATGTAGATGTGTTTTAATATGTTGTTGAGATTCCCTTTGTATTGTAAATCTCGGAAAACGCCTATCGTGTGACGCGACTTTCTACCTCATTGTTGGTTTTTGCAGTAGGCGAGATGGTTCCACGAAAACGAATGAATTTAGGACTCAGAGGTGTTTTTGGGGAATAAATGATGCTAAATTGGAAAATGCCGGGTTGAAAATGAGAGAATTTAGACAATGAGATTCGGTTGTGCGGATAAAGTTATTATTCGTAAAGATGTACGTATATATATATATATATATATATATATATATATATATATATATATATATATATATATATATATATATATATATATATATATATATATATATATATATATATATATAGCATCAAAAACAAGAACAAAAAAAAGATTGTTTTTGGAAATGTGCCACACCAATAAAGAGAAAGATTCAATAAATTACAAGGCAGACACATGACAGTTAAGCAATATTTATTGTAATATTTTAAATAATTAATTTTACTATAGAAATAATAAAACATTTTACCTATCCTGTATATTTTTAACATGCATAAAACTGACTATTTCTATTGTTTATTTAATATGTGTACCCCGGAGGTAAAGGACACTATGTCCATTTTTATCAAAATTTAGATAATTGCACTTTCGAATATAACTTTTCTGGCTCTACACATAGGTAAACCATACTATGTCCAGAGACAATTTTACGGCAAGTTACCGACTTTTTAATAAACACCAAGTCCACTTCCAGTCATTCCAGTCAGAGGTAAACAACACCATGTGGACTTGGTGTTGTTTACCTCTACTATATGTGTGCACCGTCATTTACCATCCCGACATAGTATTATGTACCCTTGTACACTTCCCGTCATATAAAAATGGTACACTTTTTTTCCATTGTAAACCAGTGTTCAGACCAGAGATATGTAAGAAAGCCTCTCTTACATATCTCTGGTTCAGACTGGATACAATGGTTCGTGAAACAATTCATTGCTGCCATCACAGATAACGGAATTGCACTAAATCTAAATAAAAAAAATAACGTTCAAA
This sequence comes from Diabrotica undecimpunctata, assembly GCF_040954645.1. NCBI lineage: Eukaryota > Metazoa > Arthropoda > Insecta > Coleoptera > Chrysomelidae > Diabrotica > Diabrotica undecimpunctata. The sequence goes on along the minus strand of NC_092805.1, from coordinate 131,243,808 downwards.
AATGTGTTTAGATAAATATTATTTTAATCATTAACAACAAAAAATGGTATCTAATAATAACAAGAAAGACGGTTGAGACGAAAGAGAAAGCTATTATTACTCCTACGATTAGTGGGGCAATAACAAAAAATCTTCTTCAGGACGATTTATTCCTAAGCAGTGATGCAGGCATGTTTCAATGAACATAATGAAGTTATTTTAGAAGAGAAAAGTGTTAAAAGAAAGGTACAAAATATAACTAAGTGCAAAGAAAAAGATAAAAAACGTGTAGTAAATGAACAAAATTGGACCTGTAATGTTCGCAAACGAAAAATAGCTAGTGGGAAAGGGTATCTCAGTAAAAGAGAGGCAAAAACATGCCTGCAAAAATGTTAAAGCCTCCTTGCATGTGTCGCATGAAATGCTCTGAAAGATTGCCAGAATACGAAAGACAAAAACTTTCAACTCATACTGGACTGAGACAAACGTTTCAGATGTTAAAAAGCACTTTATCTTCTCATGTATCGACATCCAACCTACTCTTCGATCTAAAGACTTCGAAGAAAAAAGACCTAAATTCTACCAAATCTAAAAATAATACACTACACTACCATTTTACAGTGGACAATCAGCTATTGAAGGTGTGCAAGGTTATGTTTTTAAACACACTTTGTATATCTAATTAAGTATTAGTAAATATGTTAAAAAAAAATGAGCCAGGAGGTTTAATAAAAGCTGATCAAAGAGGTAAACACAAGCCAATCAATAAAACTCCTACCGAAACCATAAATAGTATACATCAACATATTAAATCATTCCCAAAGTACGAGAGTCATTATTCCTGAGAAAGGAGTAAGAGAGATTATCTGGGCACAGAACTTACAATAGAAAAGATGTATCAACTGTACATTGATTAATGCAATGAAAGACATATAGATCCAAAGCTCAGAGCAAAAAAGTGGTTGTACGCAGATATTTTTAAAAAAGATACATGCAGTACATTCAGCGCTGAATTGAAAAATAATTTTACTGCAAATGAACTAACTAGTTTACAGGCTGATCGTGATACTTACCAAATTGAACCTAAAACTCGGTATAACTTAAAACAATTGGACTTTATAATGGCTAAAGAGTCACCAAAATACAAAGTACTATCTGGTGATTTGCAAAAATATTTGCCTTCACCACTAATAAACAATTGTATTATTTTTCTACAAAAGAAAGCTTTGGACATTAAATTTTACATTATGTGATGCCAGTGATTCTTCTGTACAATATATGATGTAAGACGAATCGAAAGGGGCCCGAGGTGCAAATAAAATTGCCTCGTCAATTTTGAAATGGGCTGACAATACAATTCCAGGTTGTCAAGTAGAGGACATCACTCTTTGGATCGATAACTGCTATGGATAAAATAAAAATATAAGTAAGGTAAAAGAAATAATAAATTAGACTTACTCACAATCAATTTATTAATCTAATTTATCATTTCTTTTACCTTTTGAAATGGACTCACACAAGCAACACATTCATGATTTGAAAAATATAAGTATTATTATGTGTTATTTTTGGATACTTCGTACGTACTCTCAAATAAAGACGATGACTCAAAAGTTTTTACTGAAAGGGCAAAACATATGGAAGCAGACAGTGTTCATGCTTTAATCGAAAGAAAAAGAAAGAAACTCTCCAATTTGGCCATTTTAACACCATGGTACTGGCAACAACTAGTTAGGCAAACATCAGGTAAATACACAATGCATAATATGGAACTTGCAGATTTCAAAAACTTCAAAACGCTGTTCGATACGAAATTGTCACCTAATCCTCCTTTTATAAGTAGAAAAAAGAATGTTAATAAAGACCCTGTTCTACTGTCTACATGTGTTTTCCTACAAGTCCAACAAGAACACATTGGAAAGCTCTTTTATAAGACCGATTTCAATAATCAAAATATGTATGAAGTGGACTTCATGAGGTATCGAAGACAGCAAGTAACGTTTCCAGCCCAATTAGATCAAGTCTCAGTAATCCCATTACCAATCACAAAACAAAAGTACAATTACTTAATTGCACTACTGCCTTTTGTTCCGTCAGTTTATCATGAGTTTTATCAAAATTTAACACATAGCGATGTAGCCACAAACGATTACCCACAAGAAGATGAAAATGATATGGAGCATCTTTAACAATTTTGAAACTTGTCGTCTATAATTTTACTTAATTATTAAAGATTATAATATTTACCTCTAATAAAATAATAGTGTAGGTTGTTTAATGTGTCTGTATTGTTTATTTCGTAAAGACCTTAACATGCAATGCCACATTATTTAAAAAAGTTGTTAGAGGTAAATAACACTATGTCCAACTACACATTTTTAAAAAAAATTTAAATAATGAACGATTAACTTCAGCTATATAACACTTCATGGAAGGAAAAACGATTATACACATCACAATAATAATATATTAATCTTGGTTAAATATAAGCAACATTTGAATATTTACTGATTAAAAATTTAAAAAATGTTAAAACTGCTCTCTTGAAAAAGTAAGAAAATGGACATAGCGTCCTTTACCTCCGAGGTACCGATATGTACTATGTGTTTTTATGTTTTTTAATCACTAATTATAATTATACTCCCAAGTGATATTGTCTATCAGTACTGTTTTGAACATGGAAATGTTTAAAAATACCCTTAATGCTGTAAGTTTAACCCACATACTACTACTGTCCTTTTAAAAAGCAATCGATATATTTCCCTTAAATTGATAACTTAAACTTACCGCTGATAGATGGCGCCTGTGGGGTTTACTATCAAACATATCGATCAAGATATTTCATCAGTTGCTCGCTTTACAAGTTTGTTTACGTACTGGCATAGATTTACATGATTTGCTAGTCATTGCTTAGCTTACGTGTGAATATAGTGGAAATATTGCTTTGAGTTTTTTGTTACTTTCTTGTGTACGGCCATTTTTGTTTTGTTCTTTTAAAAGTACAGTATAAATTAGCACTACAAAATGATTATTTTTTTAGGAAACCGTTAAAATTGCATGAGTTAATTGCAGAACTTAGGACAGATGAGATTCCGAGGTCTCCTTATGGTATAATTATTTTTCCTCCAGATAATGCAAACGATAATATAACAGATTGCGATTCAGGAGACGAGGATGTCACAACGATAGACCATTTACAGGAAGCCAGGTGGAAATGACGTGGAGGTTATTTTTGATAATTAAGATGAGAGTGTAGAACAGTTGGATTCCACGACGGCGACGTACCTCTTTCCACACTACGCAAAGAAAAAAACAAAACCTTCGAATATTCTCGAAAAACTAGGATCTGCACAATGGCTTATAAGTGATATGTACCAGCATCCTAAAGATGTTTACTGGAGACCAGAAATCGGACCTAAACAAAATGGCGCGCCTTTAGAGCTCTTCAGGCTATTTTATGACGACAACCTATTTAATATGATAACAACATATACAAATACATACGCGGTACAAAAAAACTTGACTAGTGATGTTACAGATAATGAAATTAGGTGATTTGTGGGTGTGCTTATTTTAAGTGGCTACGTGGTCTTACCAAAAAGATATATGTATTGGGAAAATCGTGATAATACTCAGAATGAAAAAGTCGCTGGAGCTCTATCGAGAGATAGATTTTCCCATATAATCAAAATTCTTCATGTGTGTGATAATAATAGTTTGTACAAAATAGACAAGTTTGCTAAAATACAGCCATTATATGATGCATTGAATAAAATTTTTTTAAATCACGCTCCTTTCAAACAAGAACATAGCCTAGACGAAGCTATGGTATCATATTTTGGAAAGCACCCTACGAAACAATTTATACAAAAGAAACCCATTCGTACGGGGTTATAAGCTTTGCATGGGTACCCTCCGTCTAGGTTATATTATATGGTTTACACCGTATCAAGGCAAGTCAGTGCAAATACCAGCCTCATACAAAAACTCGGGTCTTGATTTGTCGGTTGTTTTGTCTTATGCAGATGTGCTTCAATCACGCTGGCAAAAAACGAGATTCCACCTTTTTTTTGATAACTTCTTCTCATCCATGCATCAATTAAATGTTAATGAGTTAAAAACTAAAAGTCTTCTTGGTACATGTACAATAAGGGACAATAGAACACTAAAATGCCCCCTATTCGCTCCAACAGCTAGAAAAAAAAGGAAAGGGAAACTTACGATTATAGATTACATAAAAACACAGGAATTGTGATTTGTCTATTGTACAATTGCATCTAACTTTTGTTCAGTAAAATCACATTACCTAGTCAAACGGTTTTCCCATAAGAAGAAGAGACACATTTTTGTTTCTCAACCAAACATGATAAAGCATTACAATACTTTTATGGATAGCGTAGACCGCTGGTACCAAAACATTAGTCTTTACCGGATCTCTATAAGAGGAAAAAAATGGTACTTTCCGCTAATAGTACATACATAGAATTGACGTGGCTACGCAAAACGCGTGGCAATTGGACAGAAAAGATAGAGGAACCCTTGATCAGCTTGAATTTAGAAGGCAAATAGCTAGCAACCTTCTGGAAACCTACAAAAAAGATACCAAACGCGGCCCAACAAGACGGAATCCCAACACGGTCTTACATTCAAGATATGATACTATGAATCATTTAATTGTTTATCGAGAAAAACAATCTCGCTGCGGACTTTGCGAAAAAAGATTCAATTTTTGTGCGAAAAATGTAAAATACCATTAGTATTTAATAGTAATTGTGGGTTAATAAATTGAACATCGTTGTTTTATTAATTTTGTTTAAAATTATATCGTAGTTCCTCCTGATGAATCTAACAAACAATTAGCGAAATAGTAGAGATATAAAGAAAAAATTTGCCCTTCTGATAAATTATTTAATTCCCATTTTTTTAATATACATATTAGTGGAAAATAAGAATCAATATGTTTCATACCTTAAACTTAAAAATAAAAAGAAATACATTTTTTATAAAGGTTGATACTTTTCTAGACTGCAATTTACTATTTTTGATTATAAGCCATAATTTAAATTTAAAATAAGTTTATTTTTGACGTTTGGATATTATTAATAAAACAAACAATTTAAGTATAATTTTATACTTAAATTGTGGCTTACTTTCATTAAAAAATAGCAAGTTACATTTAGACCAGTGAAATAGGCAAAAAAACTAAAAAAAAGTACCCTGTTTGCGAAACTCGTCCGGCCAGGCAACCGACATTTGAGTAGTATGGACCTCTGTAACAAAAACCTTATTTTTCCTTTATGTTTCCTCGATTTCTTGGACTTAATTAACTATTAACAAATTAATGTCAAAAAACGGTAAATTTTTGCTTTTTTCGTCTATCGGAAAAAAGTAAAGCAATTGAAACAAATTTGAGAAGGGAAGAAACTTATGTCATATAAAAACCTTCAAAATTGCGTTTTCCAAACGTTTCTATCCTTGTTGCTTAGAAAGTTGCAAAATAAGTCAAAAATTTCGGATTTTTATAAATGTTAATCACTTTTTTTAAAATAAACTTATAACCTTTATATTACAGAAAATGTTGGGTCTTATGGTGCTTAAAATAAGATCAAAATTTCAAGTTGATCGATCAAAGTGTTTAAAAGTTATTTAATTTGTTTATCCCAAATTAAATTGTTTTGCAACAATATAAATCCGAAAATTAAATAGATAGATAGATAGATTCTAAAAGCAGAAGATGTATTATTATTAATATTATTTAAAAAAAATAAGGAAAAATTATTTTAAATATTGCAAAATTGTTAAATGTATCTCTGTTTCTTGTTTATAGATTTCGACGTTTCTTTTTTTAAAATTTGTATGTACTTTTTTCTTGCATTACGAATATGTATTATTTAACTAATTAGGTTGTTAAATAAACCATCTTATTTGTTTAAAAAATTTTTTTTTTCAATTTTTATTTTTTTAGGAATATTTGAGGTAATTTTTATTGTAAAAAATTAATATTAATGATTAATATATATACTTCTTTAATAAACTTCGTAAATATTTTATTTATAATATTATAAATTTTATATAAAGATAGAAATTATCCCATTGAATTATTTCTAAAAATATTATTGGTTTATGTAATGCTTAGAGAATAAATAATCCCAGATAAACTAGGTTTTATTTCTTGCTAATTATGCTAGGCCTGTAACTTTTGTCGAAAAAGTTCGATTTCACATCCACATGCTGAAACTTGTTTTAATCGATATAATTATGATGCCAATATGCTGTGCTCAAAAGTTTTCCGAAAATTTTAAATGACAACCTATTTATGTATAATTTTTTTTTAATAATTTGAGGGTTATTCCAAGACGAAAATGCTTACTTTAAACGTAAAGGGCAAATAAATTACTAAAATAGCGAGAAAAGCAATTTTAGCGTTTTTCGAGGCCATTTTTTAATAGGTTGGACATCATTATGTAAAAAAACAAAAAAAAATACAAAATGAAAGCTTAAATCAATTAGTTTAAAAATACTCAATATCATTTTGATGTTATAATGCAAAAGTCAGTTTAAAATATACATAAACAAATTGATATACGTTTTGGAATATATAGACTTGATAAACACTTTGTTTATTTCTTACCACAATCTTAATCTTATTTTAATCGGAAGAATATGATGCTGCAATATTATAGTAAAAAGTTTACCCAAAGTATACCATGGGTACTTGCTTAATATATAAAAAAAAGAATAAATAGTTCAAATACAAATGAAGATTTTTATTTGTTGAAAAATTGTTTTAAATAAACAGCTTCCCGTGGTAAATTTTGGGTTTCCTTTTTACTGTAATGTTTTAGCATTATATTTATTCTTTCTACTAAAATAAGATTCAGCTTATGGGTAAAAAATAAACAACGTGTTTTGAACGTTAAAGTTTAGATGTTTGTCAAGTCTATATATCCCGAAACGCTGCCGTATATTATTTTGTTCATGAATATTTTAAACTGACTTATGCTATATCAAATCAAAATGGACTTGCGCATTTTGAAACTATTTTGTAAACTTTCACCTCATATTTTTGTGTTTTTTTAAATTCGATGTATAACCTAATGAAAAATGGCCTCGAAAAACGTTAAAATCGGTATTTTTCGGCATTTTTAATAAATTGTTTACTTGCATATTAATTTAAAATAAGTATTCTACGAAAACAATAAAAGAACAACGTCTTAGAATAATTAAAATTATTAAAAGAAAATAATTTTAAAGCAAAAAATATATATTTTTTATAATTTGTTTAAAAAGTGTCAAATAAATAAATAATAATAAATAAATGGGTTGCAATGAAAATTTTTTTATTGAGATGATTTTTCCATTAAGGAAAATCTTAAATTTTTCTTCGAGATTTTTTATTTTTAAAGAAATATTAGAAGTATTTTAAAGTAGAAAGAATTGAATAGGATAATTTGTTTTTTTTTAAATCTAATATGAATAAAATATTTACGAAGTTTTTTGAAGAGGTATATATTAATCATAAATAAAAATAAAAACAATAAAAATTACCTCAAATATTCCTGAAAAAAATAAAAATTGAAAAAAAAATGTTTAAATAAATTGGATTGTTTATTTAAAAACCTAATTATTTAAATAATACATATTTGTAATGCACACAAAAAGTACATACACACTAAAAAAAGAAACCTCGAAATCTATAAACAAAAAACAAAGATACAGTTAACAGTGGTTCCCCCTCTCGCGCTCTCACTAGTTTCAAAGCTGACCAATATTGAGGACCATAATTTGGAAGCTTTGTGAACGATTCCCATAAAATGCAATATTTTTCGAATTTTTCACGTTAAAACCCTAAAGTATGTTCTTTTAGATAATCTTAATTAGGTTTCTTAATTGTTATAAACAAAGTTAGTATCAATTTATAAAAAAAGGCTCTAACTTAAGTGTCTTAGGTCACATTTGTAAAAAAATTTAGGCTGTCAAAATATGAAAAAATCAGTTTTTTGTAGTCAATGGTTAAAAAGTTATTCTAATTGTTTATAAGCAAAAAATTGACATGTTTTTTCCAAATTATTTTGCAATATTAAATTTTTTTTTTCTTATTTGTTTCAATAATATTCATAGAATAAATCTTCTTCTTTTAGAATCTATCCGTATATTTAATATACTTATTTAATTTTCCGATTTATATTGCTACAAAAACATTTAATTTGAGATAAACAAATTAAATATCTTAAAATCTTTGACCGATCAACTTGAAATTTTAATTATATTTTAAGCAATACAAAACCCAACATTGATCGTAATATAATGGTTATAATTTTATTTTACAAAAAGTTATTAACATTTATAAAACACCGAACGTTTTGCCCTATTTTGCAACTTTCTAAGCCACAAATAGGGATAGGAACGTTTAGAAAAATCCAGTTTGAAGGTTTTTATATGACTTATAAGTTTCTTTTCTTCTCAAATTTGTCTCAAACGCTTTACTTTTTGCCGATAGACGAAAAAAGTGAAAATTTACCGTTTTTCGACATTAATTTGTTAATAATTAATTAAGTCTAAAAAATCGACTGCAGGAAACATATAGGTAAGTTCTTGTTCTTGTTATAGAAATACATACTACTCAAAACAACTGTCGGTTGCCTGGCCGGAGGAGTGTCACGAAAAAAAGCTTATTTCCGTAGGCTAATTAAGAAAATAGTTTCACAACAATATTTTTCTAGACTGAATGTCACACTTGTAATAATATAATAATAATGAACTTTGCCCACTGTTTGTGTAAACTGAAAAATAAATCTAGTATCTCCATAGATATCTAAAACTACGTTTTAATTAATATTCGTATAAACTTAAATTTGTATCCGGTTATGCTGCGTACATGGCGAAAATTAGTTTCAAATTAATTTATCTGTACGCTGTGGTGTATTCAGGAAGTGCAACACCCGCAATTTGCTTTATTAATTAGTAAACTAAGAGAATTTCAAATCTGGAATGGCTGTTTAATTTCTCCCTAATGTATAAGGTGTATGATAAATCTGTTTAAAAGACTAAATTGGTTTGCAATAATACTATTTGATATATTGGGTCATCAACTTTTGTGCCGTTTTGAAGTCATTTTGTGCCCTTTTGTTATTATAGGAGATTTTAAAAAAGTTATTTACAAAAATATAATCTAGCTGTAAGCATCACATTTTAAAAATAGTTACAAATATACAGGTCTTCCATAATATGTAATGCATCAAAGATACGCTTTTTTTAACAAAACACTTAGTATTTTATTTCTAAGTTTAAATCAGCTACATTTCTACGTTACAAAATTACAAAGTTGTTTACGTTTTACATGGTATTTAAAAAGTTAAAACCAAATTTCAATGAAAATCATAACAAGTTCGACATCCTGGATGTTCTGAAAGAGGTACACAAAGATCAACTTATTATAGCCGGATTTAAACCCTGCATTGGTATGATGCCTAAAACTTACGTGTCTGGTCTGGTGGGGTGTGACATACCCCATAGCAAAATACGTCTTGGAAAACTCAATATTTGAGTATTTGCATCAAAAGTATATACTTTTTGTTTGAAATAGTGCCTACTATTAAAAAAATTGAAAAAATATTATCAGCTCAAACAATTTATTGCACAGTTTAAAAATAGTAGAAATAGCAGCTTAAAATCATTACATTTTTCTGAAATAAAAAAAAAACGAAAGACTTCTGAACACAAAACACAACACAATTCTTTATTGACTTATAAACAAATAAACATTATAAGGAATAATACAAACATCAACAAAAGTTACAACATCATTTACTGACTTTTCTCGTTGACGCAAGTATCGCATTTGCAACATGCGTGTTGCAAATCACAAACAATCACAATCTGCAGTCTTATAGCATGATGTCTCACGCAGTTTTCTCGGCACCCGAGGATTCCGTTGTCTTTCTTCCATATAATCTGCTATCAGTGACAAACTAAGATATTTCAAATATTTTCGACGCTTCAGTGTATAGTTATTATTGTTGATTTGGGAGTTAATTTCACACATATTCAAGAGCGCATAGAATACCGTCAACGGCCACCTTCTGCTGTTTCAGGAAACGTAGTACGTACCTGATAACTGGTCAACGGTGTCAACCCCTCCTTTAGTAACATTGTAGTATGTGACTATTTCTGGCTTCCTAGCGTTTCCAGTAGATGAGTATATTCTGTTATCATGGTATAGTGTTGATAACAACACAACATTTTTGTTTTTCTTTAGAATATAGGATACTAAGGTTGTATTTTTTTGGAAATCAAAAAGTGTAGAATACTGTTCTCGATTTTTTGTGTTGACCATTGTGGATAGAATTTGCTTCTTGTTCTTTCGGACAGTACCCACAGATGTTAATTGATGTTCTTCTTGATGTTCAAGAAGTTGTTGCATTAATGGATAATTAGTGAACCAATTATCGAATGTGATATTTCGTTTGCTACCAGACACTGGTGAAATCAATCGTAAAACTACATCTGTAGGCTTCGTACTCAGTTTGAAAGAACCATCCGGTTGAGAACCACAATAAATTTCCAAGTTTATAGTATAATAACATCTTGAATCGACTAAGACAGAGATTTTGATTCCATAACGAGTCGGTTTATTTGAAATGTATTGCCGAAAAGGGAACTTGCCACGAAATGCCTCCAATTTTTCATCAATAGTGAGATACATGCCATTTGTATAGGCAGACTGAAAATTGTCAACTACTCTTTCGAAAACACCTCTAATTGGGGCTAATTTATTGATTTTGATTCTACCTACGCGTGTAGTTCCATTGTCAAACCGCAAGCACCTTAGCAGAAATTGAAAGCCTTTTAGAGACATAGTTTTCTTGAATATTGGCATTTCTGTGCCGTCATTTGCCCAGAAATCTTCAAGGTTTCGCCGGGACTATCGATGAATTCCTGCTAAATAAAGTAATCCAAATACAGCCTTGATTTCTTGCTCGAAGGTCTCTTTTACTATGTTTTACTACTCTTCATGTCATCCATGAAAAGCTTCCAACAATCAATTGCAGTTTAAGCTTCTTTAGCGTGTCGTTTCACGCCAGGCAATTGAGAAATTATATTTTCGGCTCTAGTGCAAACCGATCGTAGTTCTACCTTTTTAGCCCATTTCATTACTTCTCTGCCCCAATAATATCTAGCAAATGTACTCACATCATCTCCATTCTCTTGTTCATTTTCATCTTCGTCGACATCTTGTTCTGTGTCTGTGTCATGAGAACTTTCACTAACATTGTCGAGCTGCACTTCGTCTTCGGAATCATTAATAGCGTGGGGTGTATCACACCCCACCACACCAACGCAGGGTAAATTAATCGACTCCTTAAATCCCACCACAATCGCAGGGTAAATTAAAACACAAACTTATTACTTGCTCAGTTCTTTTAAATGCATCAACCTGTAATTTATATCACCATCATAAATTTAAGTCAATGTATTTTAGGCCGTTCTAAATATTTCTTATGCCCATACTTAACAGTTGTAAAGATATTTTAAGTTGTATTAGAAAAATGAGTATTTCATGAATTCAATGTATTATTTTTATTTACTTTAGTATTTACAAGTATCTTATAGCAATTCTCAAAAAAATGCATAATACATCAAATTAAATAATGAAATTGTAGTTGTCATTGTAGAAGGTGTTAGAAATAACCTTCTATACCCTTAACACAGGCTTAAAGACTATTTTCAAATAATCTACTTATGTTTGTAATCATTTGCGGTGCAATAATATTAAATGCGTTTCTAATTCTAACATTCATGTCATCAATTGTTGTTGGGGATTTGCGATACACTAGACCGTTTTTATAGTCCCAGAAGACGATGTCGACTATACTTAATTCGGGTAATCTAGCTGGCCGATGTATTGGTATTGGATTTACTTGATATGCACTTCGCGTGTGCCGCTGGTAAATAATCAAACTCTGTGTGAAAAACTGACTTTATTTTGAATTACACAATACATATAATATGAACGCTAATAAGTATTATGTCCGCTCGCTCTGAATGCTGTATCATCGATCTCGTCTCGTATTTGAGTGCTGTCGTCTTGAGGTGCTTTTAGGAACTCGCCTTATCTTCACATGTGGCATAATATATCTTCCTACGCTACTATGTTGCCGGATTGTAAAAATGCATAAAATAAACTTGAATTAAATAGAGGCGTGAACATGGCCCCCATGCGTTGGCAAATACTGCCAACAACTGTTCAAATGTTTAAACTACACTTAGTCCGAAACGGGCAACGGATACACCTTGGAAAAAGAACGAGTTATGATACTACTGTCTGTCTTTATCCTAAAAACTCTGGCTACACCATCACTGCCGCGTAAAAGTTCGATCATGCGATCTAACTTCCACGGAGGTAAATTGTCCTCTTTTATGAGTACTAACGTGTTTTCCGCAACTTCACCGTTAGTAGTAGTCCATTTCGTGCGTTTTTGTAGTTCGGAGATGTATTCTTTGTTCCATCGTTTCCATATATGCTGAGAAAGCTGCTGAATATGCTGGAATTTTGAGAGCCGATTAACTGGAACATGACGCAAATCTGGATCTGGATTGGTAATAAGTGGCCTTCCTATGAGAAAATGTGCAGGAGTTAATGGGGAGAGATCATTTGGATCACAGGATAAAGGATGAATCGGTCGGGAATTTATTATAGCTTCAATCTGCACAAGCAACGAATAAAATTCCTCGAACGTTAAGTGCGCGTTTCCTAAAACTCTATGCAAATGATGCTTAACTGTTCTAACTCCGCTTTCCCACAGTCCGCCAAAATATGGAGAATAGGGAGGTATGAAGGACCATGAAATATTATTCTTTAGCAAGGATTCTCTTATCGCGGGAGTGTGCTGCTCTTAAAATTCTCTTAACGATTTTAACTCCGAACTAGCTGCTATAAAATTGGTTCCATTGTCGGAAACCATCTTTTGAGGCTTGCCTCTTCGCGCAATAAATCTTTTAAAGTCTAACAGAAATGATTCCTTAGACAGTTCTGTAACTAATTCTAAATGTATGGCCTTCGTACAAAAACAAATAAAAAGACACATGTAACTCTTTATTAGTTTACAACCTCGACCCTTTCTATCGCGAATTAAGAAAGGGCCAGCATTATCTACACCTGTTACAATAAACAGTGGGCCACCTGCGAAACGCTGGGCAGGTAGGTTACCCATTATTAGCTGAATGGATTTAGATTTTAATCTAAAACATTTTACACATTTTTGTACGATACGTCGCGCTAAATTTCTTCTTGATAACGGCCAGAAAGTTTCTCTTATCGTTGCAAGTAAAAGCTGAGGACCAGCATGCATAAGATTTTTGTGAAAATGATTAAATATTAACGATGTAACTATATGATCTGCCGCTAAAATGATGGGATGTTTTTTGTCATACGCAAACTCGGATTGCTTTAAACGCCCGCCTACTCTCATGATGCCCTGATCATCAAGAAATGGAGATAAAAACCTTTATGTTTTTCCACGTTTCGCTTTAAATTCTCTATAATTTTATAGTGAATTAAATAGTAAACAGAAACAGATTATAAATCGCTTGATATTCGACCCAAACGTTCTAAGAATTATCACATGTGCAGAATAAAGGTACAAAAGACTGATAAATAAAAGAGAATGTGAAATGGATATGCTCACCAAAATATTTGTATGTTTATTCTAACAGCTGGATTCCTGGCGCCAAGGATCTTCACATCAACTTGTAGGTCTTCACAAGTTTTAAGAACTACACAGTTGTCCAATTATGTAACTGTCTTAATAATAACGTTCGATAACGCGCTCGGGCCACTATAAATGCACTGTATCGCCCGCTTGTCCAATTATGTAACGTATGTATCGCCCGCTAATTTGATGACACAAATATGAGTTTGGAATTCGGTGAATTTACACTATTTGATACAATAATTTGATGATTTGACTCGAATGGACCATGGATTTACTTGATATGCACTTCGCGTGTGCCGCTGGTAAATAATCAAACTCCGTGTGAAAAACTGACTTTATTTTGAATTACACAATACATATAATATGAACGCTAATAAGTATTATGTTTGCTCGCTCTGAATGCTGTATCACCGATCTCGTCTCGTATTTGAGTGTTGTCGTCTTGGGGTGCTTTTAGGGACTCGCCTTATCTTCACATAGGGCATAATATATTTTCCCTACTATGTTGCCGCATTGTAAAAATGCATAAAATAAACTTGAATTAGATAAAGGCGTGAACAGGTATTGGTCCTTCCATTTCTATATATCTGTTAGATAATTGCTCATTCAATTCAGCTTGGATAAGTGCGTTATGATGAGAGGAATTCCATCATGTAAATACCATATTTATTGTATGTACCTTAGTGTATTATTCGTTTTTTGTACTCTTGGCGATAGTTTTCGAGGAACCTTAAATCGACCTCTCATCGCCGAGTCTACGCTGAACGACTACCTGCTCAACCAGATCCTCCTCAAACATCCAGCGAAATGGCCGCTTGAAGGCCGGAATTACTTCTTAAGCACTACCATTATTTATCCACAGAATGTAAGCAAGAAGGCTTCCTCTCTCTTTCCACTGCGTCCCGTGGTTTTGGTCTAAGAAACCAAGTTTCAGGTAGCACGTGCAAGACCCTCATCGCTCTGAGTCCCAGGAGGGTCGATGAGTGGAATGATGCACACTGAACAGTGTAGATTCTTACGCGATACATAACCGAATTCGAGCAGTCATAAAATCTAAGAGTGGTTGTACTTCGCTTAAAAAATAAATATTTGTTCTATGTTCCAATACTTAGTTGCCAACTAAATAAACATTGTTTTTTTGTTAATAATTAATTCTGTTTGTGTTAGAGTAATTTATATAGTTGTTAAGGTTTGCAATTAAATATAAATATATGATAAGATTATATTTTAAATAAATAGTACTTAATGATATTTTTTTGTTTCAGGTAATATTTCTTCTAACAAAATGTATGGCGGTAAGATATTTTTTTTAGATTAAAAGGTTTGTTTCTATAAATACACAAGTTTTTTGTTAAATTCTAAAATTCTGTAACATTTTTTTGTGTAATAACCTAGTAATATATGTTAATGGTTATTCCTGTGATAATAATGATTAAAACAAAAGGGTAGATCAATTATCTTGGTTAATTTTAATATTTTGTGTAAATTGCAAGAACTAATGAAAGAAACATTTAAAAAACGTAGGATTGATCACTACATAAAAAGCTAGATAAGCTAGCTAGTATAAAATAAAATAGGCAAACAAAGTAAAATATTTTATAATGTTAAAAAATTTTATATTCTTTATTTTCCACAACAAATGAGCTTACATTATAGGCGAGCGGTTTACCCCTCAAAAGACGCTTAGAAACAGAATATACCGACTAAAATTTTTTTTGCACCAAACCTTTTTTATTCGATTCTATATTTTTTCCAAGATGAAATGTATTTTTTTTTAATTTTTACAAGTGGGCCGGCAATTGTTATTAACAAATAACTTATACAAAAAAGCAATTTCACCAAATTGGTTCGGAATCAATTTTTTTAGGTGTATCTCGTCAAAATAAACACTTTTTCTCTCCTGATAATTTTTCGAAAAATGCTTCCTTTTCGAGTTATTTGCATTTTTTTGTTGAAAAAATGCCTTAATTAGTGATTTTTGGGATTTTTTTTCTAAAAAACTACTAAATGAATTCCAATTCTACAAATAGCTTTATAATCTTTAAACCGTCGAGTACAAGTTAGAATATTTTGACAAGGATAATTTTTTTCTATCTTGCTAAAATCGTGGGCCCAAATATTTCGAATATGCCTTTCGAGCAGTCTACCGCTAAGTGTGTACAGCGGTTGCGGCGATACAGGCGTGGGGCGCGTAGAAATATTTGTTTAAATTTAAAAAATTAATTCAATACAAATATTACGTACAATTTATTAAAAAAAAAAGATATTTCTAATTATTTTTATATAGACATATTGTAATTAAAACAATTAAAATTAATTTTTTACAATACTATAATAATGTAATTTTTCTTTTAATATACGTGGTGAATATATTATTGAATGTTTTATTACAGTGAAATACATTAAGCAATATATAATTAATTTTCATTGAAAAATATAATAAAATTAAAATATAATATTAATTATACATCGTTTTCATTGTCAATAATTTGAAAATTTTCGTCAACAGCAACAGGATTTCCATCTAATAAGCTGATTTCATTGTCGTCGATAGAGTCGTCTTTAACATTTTCACAATTCTCTGGTGTACATGCACATACTGCGCAGCATTCTAAATTATAGGAAATACAATTACAATTTTTCGTAGAACATTTTCCGGTAGATGAGCAGAAATACTTTTGTAATATATCTAAACTAGTTTCGCCTTCAAAATAATTAAAATCGAAACAATTATTTTCCATTGTCCAACCATGGGTTAATGGATCAAGAGATGAAATAATATTGTTTTTTGCTTGAATCCATTCATTTATTTGCCACTTTGCTCTTAAGTAATGTTGTAATAATGCTGATTTCGAAGGTGGTAATTTTTCATTAGATGCATTTTTTTAATGCAATATTATATCTTAATTCATTTATGGATTCATGATATTTTGACGTGACAACGTCTTAAATTAGGTTGTGGCTCGGAGTCATTTAAGAAAAAGTGTAACGCCCGCTCACGTCTGTTACAGTGAGTCACCGAACGAGAGAGAGGCCCGCCGGACCGGCGAATGCCTTGCGTCTCTCTCCCACTCAAACATGATCGGTCCGCTGCACGCGGCACTAGAGAATTAGGCGCGTTGAATCGCTAAAGTTGAACATCGTTGAAAGTATCGTCAGCTGTGTCTGTAGTGAAAATGTGGAGTGCTTACAGTGTCCTATTTTAGGGGGAACCACCAGTATCAGATATAATTTTAGGAAATTACCTAGGGACCTATATTCTTTTATAATATTGCTATGGATTTATCCATTTAATATTGAGCAATGATTGTAAACATTCTTTATAGTTTAAACTTCAATGAAAATTATTAACTGTGTCTAAAGACATATATGATATGAGGTATTTTACCCAAGAGTATTAAGTATAATGAATATACATAAAAACATAATTTTGTTTTCTTAGGATTTAACATTTTGTCAGCACATTATCTCAAATTCACACTTAAATCAATATGTTTTTACTATTAGGTCTGTTGAATGTTTGTTCTTTACACAAAATTTAGTCTATACTTCATATTTATTAAAGGCGGTAAAATATACATTACAATTCAGTTGTTTATAAACCACTTTTAAAGTATAAAGAACCTTTTAAGCTTTGTTTATATTATTTTGTGTATATTAATTGACTTAATTGGAGTAGCCCACTTTGATACAAAAATACAGTCAATTTATGGATATTTTAAGGTGACAATCTAAAAAAAGCTGATTTCCTCCCATGCATTTTATTAGAAACACTTGAAATTTAAAAAAAATTTAAAAATCG
Organism: Diabrotica undecimpunctata; assembly: GCF_040954645.1. Taxonomy (NCBI): domain Eukaryota; kingdom Metazoa; phylum Arthropoda; class Insecta; order Coleoptera; family Chrysomelidae; genus Diabrotica; species Diabrotica undecimpunctata. Next base: position 131,226,312 of record NC_092805.1, on the reverse strand, counting down.
TAAGATGTAAGACCTTAATTGTGAGATCGTGAGATTTGTCTTCAATTCGTGAGTAGATTCGTCATTTACAACAACTACAACAATAAAGGTAAATAATTGTACACTAATATTTCATTATCGTAAACTATGATTGATTGATTAATTGTTAGATTGACACAAAAGTTAAGAAACTGAGTTTATAGCGGCAATTCCTTGTTCCTATTGTGCAATTTAATAATATTCATATCAATAAATATTCTACCGAGAAAAAGACGTTGTCACGTAAAATCTTCGCCCGTAAAACCGACTTTACAGGCAACCGATTTTTTTTTAAACTTATTTTGGGGGTCATACAGTTTAGATAAAAATAGAGTCAAAACTGTAAGTCCTTCATCTAAAGGTAAAGTAGGCAAATTTCGTAATTTTTCCAATTGACTATCAGTTAATTTCTGCAAAGCTTTATAAGCCTTCTTTTTTCCCATATAATAAAATGAACTTGTGGTATCATAACCTGTTATAGAATGCATTATTACGATACTGTTGCACATTATTTTTCCAATTTCGTTTGCAATTTGATGTACAGGTATATACCGAGAACAATCCACATTTTTTACAATATTTCCTGTGTGAAACCATAAAAGTGGTTCACTTGTGAAATCATGATAATGAGATAAAAGTAAAATAAATATATCTGTGTCTGGAGATTTAACAATAATTTGAATTTTTTTATCCAAATTCTGCTGTTTTTAATTTAAAAGCGTGAAAAATAACCCTAGTATCTGCTTCTAAGTGATTACATTCTAAATTTGAATCATAATACTGATTATTTTCTATCACATATGCTTTACTTCGAGGTTCGAAAGCACTAGAAATTTGGGTCCACGTTTTTAGCAAGATAGAAACCATTTATCCTTGTCAAAATATTCTAACTTGTACTAGATGGTTTAAAGATTATAAAGCTTCTTGTAAAATTGCAATTCATTTAGTAGTTTTTTAGAAAAAAAATCCCAAAAATCACTAATTAAGGCATTTTTTCAACAAAAAAATGCAAATAACTCGAAAAGGAAGCATTTTTCGAAAAATGATCAAGAGAGAAAAACTGTTTATTTTGAGAAGATACACCTAAAAAAATTGATTCCGAAGCAATTCGGTGAAATTGCTTTTTTGTATAAGTTATTTATTAATAACAATTGCCGGCCCACTTGTAAAAATTTTAAAAAAATACGTTTCATCTTGGAAAAATATATAGAATCGAATAAAAAAGGTTTGGTGCATTAGAAATGCAAAAAGAATTTTAGTAGGTTGATGCTCTGCTTATAGGGGTAAACCGCTCGCCTATTAGTAGGTATAAAATTCAAAAGAAGACTAGATAACCTAAGACCACAAAGGATTGTTCACAATAAAGAGGTAAATAGTTATTTTATCTTATATTCTGCTTTGAAACATATTCTGAAACATTTAAATATTTAAATTTGTAATGTCTCCAAAATTAGTTTATTTTAAACATTATCAAGTATACTATCAGGTTTATTTTTTTTTTTGTATTAAGCTAGTTTGCAAGTTTTTGTTGAACGCCTGACCCGTTAAATTAATATTTTATAATTTTTCAAATACATTTGCTTATTTTGATAAAAATTGCAAACTTATTCAGTAAAAATTATTTTCATTTATAATTCCACGAATAGTAATGCTAACGCCATCTCTACTTCAAGTTTCAAACCGTGGGAAATTTTCACAACAACAGCAGCAATCATTGCTTTATCCCAACTGGAAAATTTTTAGTAAATAGGTTTTGTCGGAGAAGAAAACTAAGTGACTTTTATTTGTAGAAAAGGAAATAAGAAATTGAAAAAGTTTTGTAATTTAATTACCTACGTCTTCTTTTTGTTATCAATTAGTGAAATTCTGAGAATCCATGCTATAATTTAAGATTTCTCGGAATTTCATATCTCTGAGATTAGGTTTTCATCAGTAATTTAATACAATTCAGTAAGAAATTGGCTTAGAATTTACATTAAAGTTTATTCTCTTAACAATAAACGCATTATAATACGCACAATGTAATACAAAAATATAACAGAGTAATAAAAAAAATTAATACCCAATATAAATGTTTATATAATTCAATGAGCGTCCTAATTTAAGAAACAAGTGGATAAACGTGTCATGTAACAAAATATTTATTTTGGATAATTGGTTTTAAATATTTTCATTAAGAACTTTTCCAAATATTGTGTTTTAAAACAGATACTGCTATGCTTCGTCTGACAGACTCGAGTAATATCTTTTTTTGGAAGTAAATTTATTTTTACTAAATATAAACAACCTCAGCCTCACCCTCAGTTAGACAAGGTTGTATACTATCTCCATTATTATTCAACTTGTACTCAGAGGACATTTTTGCACATGCTCTAGATGAAGCACAAGAAGGAATAAAAGTCAATGGAAAAATCGTGAACAATATCAGGTATACCGATGATACAGTACTGATTACTGGCAGTGAAGAAGAACTACAAATTCTGTTAACCAAAGTAGTGCGAGAAGGAGAACTATAGGGCCTTAAGGTGAATGTAAAAAAAAACCAAATCAATGGTAATTTCAAAAAAAACAAACACCAGCTATAAACATACTAGTCAACAACAATCTAGTTGAACAAGTGAAAAAGTTTCTAGGCTGTTGGATACATGAAACCTTAGACCAAGAACAAGAGGTTAAATGTAGAATAGAACAGGCAACAAACACCTTCTTAAAGATGCGACGGTTACTCAATATCCGTAATCTTGATTTGTCCCTACGATACCGCATGATAAAGTGTTATGTATATAGTGTACTATTACACAGTGTGGAAGCTTGGACGTTAACAGTCAGCTCGTTACGATGTTTAGAGAGCTTTGAGATGTGGATATTTCGTCGTATGCGGAAAATTTCATGGACCGACCGCGTTAGAAATGAAGAAGTTTTAAGGTGTATGAATAGAGAACGTGAACTCACAGAAATTGTCAAGAAGCGTAAAACGTCTTATCTTGGGCACATATTTAGACACGACAGGTATAACTTCCTTCAGCTTATTATAGAAGGGAAAATAGAAGGCAGACGTGACCCAGGTAGACGACAAATGACCTGGCTGCGCAACATCAAAGATTGGACAGGATTAGTTTTTCAAAGTTTAATAAGAAAAGCCCAAAATAGGGAAGACTTTGCAGAGGTCATCGCCAACATTCGCTAAGAAGACGGCACCTAAAGAAGAAGAACCTCAGAGAAAAGAAAACGGCAATTGTCTTAAAATTTTTCTTTTATTGAATGGTAAATATTAGTACTAGTGGTGTTTGAGCATTTACCATTACTTACAAATAATTGGTAAATATTAATACCGCTAAGTCAAGAAACTAAAACAAAAGCTGTAAATGAAAAAAATCTTTGTTTCAAACTTCATTTCTGATGACATATTAAAAAACAATTTGTTTGTATATATTATATGGTCCCTCTATTAGTCCCATCTCTCTGATAAATACCACGTGTCATCGTTAAAGTACTTTATTTCTTGTTTTTGTTTTTCTCGTACTTTTATTTGAGTTTCTGGTTTAGTGAGTTTATTTATATCTATTATGATTAGATCAATTTCTTTCTCAAGCCATTGTACTCGTATTACCATTCTGTATATCAACAGAGTAAGGTTCGTAGGAACATCGACACTAGTGTTCGTTTCTGAGGCTTTTATCATGTTTTTATATTATATTGTGCATGAAAGATTTCCATGATCGACAATGGAGAGCTTAAAAAGTGTGTTAGTTAACAGCAGTTTTAATTTTATGTATAAGAAGAAAGAGCTCTTGACTTATTGCAAGTTGGTATATATGCTTAAGAATATAAGCAAAGTTTTGAAGCTATATGATAAGGCAAATAAACAGATGTTACAATATATGCCAATTGGTTTACTGAATTTTCTAAAAAGGAAACCAGAGATAAAAGTACTATATTTTGGCATGTGTTAAAATATAAGGAGATTCAAAAATAAAAAATGAAATAAAGTTACTTTACTTGGTTGACACCCAAAATTAACTGTATGAAAATTCAGAGACTCAAAGCGGCATCCAATATCTGTCGTTAGAAAACTGCTATTATATATAAAACAACAAGTTACATTTTAGTATATCTGTTTAAAAAAAGAATAGTTTGGTCTCTTATCTATAAAAACCTCTTTAATATCTAATATTTTACTATTTAAAGTGTTTGTATTTGACAATAAATATTTTTAATAAAATTATATTATCTAGGCTGTCAGAACAGTTTATAACATTGTCTTTTTCTTCTTCGCGCGACTAGGATTACTCCTGTTTGTCTGCCTCTTATTCTGTTTCAATCGTTGTTGACTGTACATTATCTCTCCACCTTTTTGGCGGCCTTCCAACGAGTGTTCTTTTATACGGCTTGTTGTTTTTACAGATGTTCGCTAATCTATCTAGTTCCATTCGGTTTACATGTTCGTTCCAGTTTTTTTCTTGTTTTTATCCACCTGTTAATATTTTGAATTTTGCATTGTTCGCGTATACTTCTGTTGGTTTGTCTGTCTCTTAATGATATGCCTGCTATTAATCTTAATACTTTCATTTCGATATTGTTGATTTGTTGTTTCGTCTTTCGTGTATCGGTCTTTGTCTCTGTTGCATATGTTAGGATTGGTCTTACTGTTGTCTTGTATACTTTCATTTTGCTTTCCATGGTCAGATATTTGTTTCTCCATATGGTTTCGGAGGCAACCAGTTACTCTTGCAGCTTTTGATGCTTGCCTTGTGGTCTCTGTTCTTATATCCCTGTCACTAGTGATCTCTACTCCTAGGTAATTGAATTTCAATACTTGTTCTACAATTTTACCGTCTATTTCTAATTTGTATCTACGCGGCTCTTTACTGATCGCTATACATTTAGTTTTTTCTACTGATATTCTCATATTAAGTTTGTTTGCTGTGATATTGAAGGTGTGAAGCTGCCTTTTTAGGTTATCTTCGTTATCGGCAATTAGTACTGCATCATCGGCATAGCATAGTATCGTGATTTTATGCGCTCCCATGTGGTATTCGTGTCGTTTTCTTACTTCGTAAATTATTTGATTCATCACTATATTAAATAACAATGGGCTGAGCGAGTCTCCTTGGCGGATTTCTCCTTCTAGTTCTATGCACTATGTTTCCCCTGTTGGCATTATAACTCTGGTTTTGTTGTTCTTGGTAATTTTATTAATTGTCCTTATTATCTGATGCGTCTATTGTGCTGCGGTTCTTCCGGAAGCCTTGTTGTTCATCTACCATGTTCGCTTTTTCCTCGATTTTATCTTTTATGACTGGCGTTAACAATTTTAATGTACTACTCATCAGACTAATGCCTCTATAATTTTCAGGATTTCTCCAGTCTCCCTTTTTAAGTATCAGTAGCAGGAGACTTTCCTTCCATTCCGCTGATACTACTCCGGTATTAATTATATCGACGAATAATTTTATTAGAAGCCATTTGCGTAGTGTTGTTCCTTAATATTTTAGCAGTTCATTGTTTATCTTATCAGGACCAGGTGCTTTTCTGTTTTTTAATTTTTTTATTCGTTCTTGTAGCTCTTCTTCTGATATTAGTACTCTATCGTGAGTTTCGTTAATGATTATTTCTCTGTTCTCTTCCACTCCTTCTGCATATAATTTCGTGAAATACTCAGTCCATTGTTTCTCCGTAATGTTATCTATGCGTACAAATTCACTCATTTCTGTTTTTTGTCTCCTTATCATCTTCCACACCTTTATAACATTGGTAATGTAAATTATTTTTCTTTCAGCCAAAACTTTTGTATTTCTTGTATTTTATTATTCTGTACCCCGGAGGTAAACAACACTATGTCCACCAGATAGTAGTACTCTGTGTTTTGGTGACTCTTTAGCCATTACAAACTTCAATTTTTTTGATTTATACCTAGTTCTAGATTCAATTAGGTGAGCCTCATGATCAGCCTGTACACCGGTTAGTTCATCTGCAGTAAGATTATTTTTCAATTGTGCGGTGAATGTACTGCTTTTATTGCAAGTGTCTATTTCGGGTGGTTTAAACGACAACTTGAAGTCTTTATTAAAAATATTTGCTTACAACCACTTTTTTCTAACTACTCTTAGCTTTGGATCCACATGTCTTTAATTGCATTCATCAATGTATAGTTTATACGTCTTTTCTATTGTTCTGTTCTGTTATTGTAAGTTCTGTTCGCAGATAATTTCTCTTGCTCCTTTCTCTAGAATTATGACTCTCGTACTTTGGGAAGAAATGTTGATATATACTATTTATGGCTTCCGTAGGAGTTTTATTAATTGGCATATGTCTACCTCTTCGATCAGCTTTTATTAAACCTCCTGGCTCAGGTTTTTTCAACATATTCACTACTAATAACTTAGTATACAAAGTGTGTTTAAAAACACCTTACACACCTTCAATCGCTGATTGCTCACTGTAAAGTGGTAGAGTAGTGTATTATTCTTAGATTTGGTAGACCAGGTTTCAGGGTACATAATACTATGTCCTGATGTCCTGATGGTAAATAAAAGTACACAGATTTAGTAGAGGTAAACAATACCAAGTCCACATGGTGTTGTTGACTGGAAGTGGACCTGGTGTTTATTAAAAAGTCGGTAACTTGCCGTAAAATACCATTATATGGTTAACCTCTGTGTAGAGCCAGAAAAGTTATATTCAAAAGTGAAATAATCCCAATTTTGATAAAAATGAACATAGTGTCCTTTACCTCCGGAGTACAGTTATATATTTACATATCCGCTTACAAACAAGAGACAACATACTTTTAAACAACTTTTTAGATCAAATAGTATATCCACTCTCTTCCGTTTTATTAAAAAAATTATAAATTACTGTCAAAAAATATGGTATCAAACAAATTTACACAAAAATATTTTACAAATACTATTAAAGCTACTGACAAGATAAAATCAAGTTATCATTATCGTTTATATATATATATATATATATATATATAATATATATATATATATATATTTATATATATATATATATATATTTATATATATACATATATATATATATATATATATATATATATATATATATATATATATATATATATATATATATATATTGTTGTTAAGAGATTACTGTTAATCCCGATTTTAAGAGAATTATTTTAGTCAGCAATGAATCTTTTTTAATATAACTTTAATGAATATGTCAATAAGCAAAATTGTAACTTTAGAGTGATGATAATGCTTAATGAATTGTTGAAATATCATTACATCTGGAAAACTTAAACGTCTTATGTAATTTTTAAAAACGATAACGGTTAGAACATTTACAGTTTTCACAGCATTGCTGTCGATAGTGATCGCTATAGATGCATAACCAATGATGTTTTTTTCTGATTTAAATTAATTTGATGGGGGAAAGTTATTTCAAGATGGCGAAACGACGACCTACTTATAAGTTTTCATTCAGGCTCTATTCTTCGTCAACTTATGGCTTTTACTTCTAAGACTAGGTTAAGTTTCATAAACGTGCTGTTTATGTGAGTTGTTTAATGGAAAGCCAATCTGCAATCAAACCAATATGCTTCTTCTGGAATTGCATTTTCTTTAGTAAACGCGTAAAGGTTAGTTTTGGCTAGATCCTCAACTAGGCCAGGCGTTATTGTTCAATGAGATTGGGAAAACACATATATTCAAGATATCCCTGTCCTTTGTTTATTAAATCGTAAAATTTATGGAAAAAGTAACCAACAATTCGGCCTCCAGAATAGACCACAATCTACTTAGTCAGAACAGCCATATGTCAGAAGTAATATTGGAACAAAAAATAAATGACAAAACATGATATTTCAAATAAAGTTAATTTTATGACAATTTGTTTAACTTATATGTGCTTATATTGTTAAACCTTCATCCAACATCATCACCTAGCTTGTATCACCCAATGCTTAACATAGGCTTCTCTTAGTTGTCCTCGGTACTACTTATCTTGTTTTATGTAAATCTAGTTTGTTTTAAGCAATATTTTATCAATATTCCGCCGTGTCAGAGATTTTCCACTATCTCTCGATACTTAAAATCTAGGACGCCATTCCATTATCCGTTTAGTTCAGCTTGTCTCCATTTAGCTATTTAGTTAGTAGCCATTTATTCTCGCCACGCATGTAATTCAGTTTTACTTTATATGTGCTATCCTTTTAATAGAATCTGCAATCCATGTTCTGGCTCTTATAATGACATTTCAAACTCTATCTCTGAGCGTTAATCCCAACATCGACTGCTCCATACCTCGCTCTGCCACTTTAATTTTTTTCACAGATATTTTATTGTGTTAACGTTTCTGCATCATTTATCAATAAAGGAATTTTAAATTGGTAAAAAACTTTTATTTTCAGATATATTGACATTGTTACTTGTATATTGGTTTTAAACGGCATTTCTTGATCTGCCGATTAATTTTGTACTAAACCCATATCCATACTTTTCTATTAAAAGACACCAACTTCTAATTCGTAATTCGATATATATATATTGTTATGATGTGTTTTTTGTTTGAATGATGAGCAATGAGTATTTTTAATAATATAGGGTTTTTATCGCGGTTCTCAAAGAATTAGCTTGTAAGTACTTTTTTAAATTATCTTTATTATAACTATTATGAAACACACATATATATCTAACCTAGTCAATGTAAATTTAAAATAAACTATCTTTAAACTGATATTCTTATAAAACTAATTAAATTCTATAAACAATCTAAAATTTAAACAAACTATCTTCAAAATTGAAATTGTTATAATACTAACTAAATTATATTAACAAAATTTTGTACCTTTCTTTCACTGAATGCCTAAATGAACTGTTTTCCACTATATATATTCTAATCACCACTGAAAGTCTTCGTACTTCGGTTATCCTTGTTTTTGTGAAATTTCTTTTTTCAATTATCAGCTTCTACCAATTTAAGATATAGTTTTCTTCACCAGCATTTATACACCACCAACCAAACCAGCAAACAGCATTTATATTTATTCTTCTTTTCAATATACCAATATCCAATTATTATAAGTTGATTTATACTAATCTCCAACCATAATATAATTTAATTTCTTCCAATATACCTTTTTTTATCTTCAATAATTATTTGTGTATAATTATAAATGTGCATTAAATTATATGCATAATTTTTAATCTTCATTTAACTCACTATATTAAACTATTGGACTATTTGTACTTGATTCACTGACTCTAACTAACTTTCATAATAAACTGCTTGACTTCTGACTAAAAAAACTTAAAAACTGCTTGACTTCAGACTAAAAACTTCCAAAACTCTTGACTTCTAACTAAAAACTGCCAAAAACTCTTAAAACTCTTCTGACCGCACTATCTAAAACTTTTCTGACTAAAAACTTTCAAAAACTGCCAAAAACTGCCATCTTGAATCCAAATCACGGGTATTTATATGTTTTTTGGATTTCTAGAACCATCTCGTAAGATATCATGTTCTATTCAGTTCTATTTAATACATGTCTGAATTTTCTGGAACAAACCATTTCGCAAACATGGCCATCTCCGGAGATCCAGAGAATTCCATTCTTTTCTATTAATAATTTTGTTTACATTTAGGCTTTTCAGATCAGAATATATAATTAAATTAGTAACTAACACTCTAATTTAATAAAATACACATTTCAAACAATATATTATTATAACCCACTTTATATTCGTAAATATTCTTAAACGTCACTTCAGAGTATAAATATCTGTCAATCTCCGAGAGTATTTTTGGTTGCCTAAGCACATGGCTCACTTATATATATTTACAATATTAAAATACAACTTTTTACAATTATTATATGCTAATTTATTAAAAATGCCCTCACATAAATATATTTTTATTAAATTCTCTAGTATATAACTTATTTAAAACAACCAAATATCTAATATTATGTAGTATATAACTTATAAATTATTTTCTATAAACCCTAATCGTCACAATACCCCAAAATAATATTTAAAATAAATAATTTACTTATTATTTTTTTAAATATTAATTTTCTCATACCTTATTAAATTTAATAAATCAAAATTTTTTTTATTTATTTAAAATGTGTTTATGTAAAATGTAAAATGGAGAGAATAAAATATAACCTTAATTACAATATAATCGATATGGTGTTCTGTTTGTTTATAGACAAAATCTAGGAATTATTTCCATTCAAAATAACTTCATCAATATAAATTGGTAAGTTTTTCCACTTTATTATATTAGAAAGACATTTTTATAGCAATTATAGTATCTAACCCCAAATTATGATTTTTAGGGTACCAAACAATTTCCATATGTACAAAATTCAACAAGTATGATGTCAAATTTATTCACAACAAAGAAATCTACCATCTATCTATGAAATGGATCTATCAGTAAGTTATTAGTGTTATTATATTTGTGATAAAGGTATAGAAAATATTATTCAATCTCTTCATGATATTGAAAAATGTCGTTGATATGAAATATGCCTCTTAGTCTGTTCTCTGCATCTATTAACACATAACTATTTAGTCCATTCTGATTTTCAATTGTATATGGACCTTCAAACATTGGTTGTAATTTCTTACAACGGTTTTCTTTAACATTACTTTTTCTAAGTGAACGAATTAACACTAGGTCTCCTTTTTGAAATGTGATTGGTTTTTTTTTATATTTCGATTTTGTCTTCTGATATATTTTTCAGCTTTCCTCCTAATTCGGTTATTCACTTTCTGCATTACTTGTTCTAACATATCCTGATTATATTCACTAATCCACTTTCTGTTTCCTATATGGCCAAACATTAAATATTCTGGTACTTCCTCTGTATTCAAATTATGTGTATTATTTAAAAAATACTCTACTTGTGGTATATGTTGCTGCCAAGTTTCGTGTTGATTTTGGCACAGTATCCTTAAATATTTTATAACTTCTTTAATATATCTTTCTGCAGGATTTGCCTGAGGATGTCTGATACTTGTAAAATGAATGTTGATTCCCTTTTTCTCACAAAATGTCCGAAATTTTTGGTTGTTAAAATATGTAGCATTATCTATTATGCAATTTCTAAATGGTCCTATTTCTTCGAAAAATTGATTAATATATAATTTTAATGTTTTAACATTTGTTCTAGAGCAGGGATATAGTTTAATAAATTTTGTATATAAATCAACTATCACTAGTATATGCTTTTTTCCTGTTGGACTGAGAACTAAATTTGAAATAAAATCCATGGAAACTGTATTTAGTTTTTCATATACAACATTAGATTTATATGTGTTCTGGTTTTTAAAATTCTTTTCTTTGTTTAGTTGACATATTGGGCATTGGGTAGTAATTTCCTTTGCTATACTTATGTCATTCTTTGCAAAATAATTGTCCCTAAATAGCATTCATAGCTTTCTTGAACCAATATGCATATAATTGTTATGTAAATTTTTCAATATTTTCTTTGCTAAAGTTCTAGTTATTACATATACTTCTATGCCATTTATTATTTTATAATATACTCCATCTTTCCTAAGGACTTTTTGTTTTTCACTCAAATTGATCTGATCTCTTATAATTTCTTCTTTAGAATATAATCCAGTACTTTCTACTAATTGATTTAATCCAATTTTTATTGTTCGCTGCCCTTTTTGTGATGTATTTTCTAACCTTGATAAAGCATCTGCCACTATATTGGATTTTCCAGAAATGTATTTGATTTCAAAGCAGTATTCACTAAGTATTAGACTCCACCGATGTATTCTACTGTTTCCATATTTGTTATTTAATATAGACGTTAAAGCTTGGTGATCTGTTTCTATTGTAAATTCATTACCCAACAAATAAAATCTTAATTTTGTGACACAGTGTATTATACTTGCTAGTTCTAATTCTGAAACTGAGTAACCCTTTTCATGTGGCTTTGTGATTCTTGAAATGAATTGTATTGGGTATTCGACCCCATCATGTATTTGTAATAATACCCCTGATAATCTCTCTATTGATGCATCTGTTCTTAATATGAATGGCTGTGTGTAGTCAGGATAGTATATTTTCAAATTTGACAGAAAAATGTTTTTAATTTCTTGGAATGCTAGTTCTCTTCTCTGATCCCATCTCCATTTTACACCTTTTCTCAGTAGTTCATTTAATGGAATTTCTTTTATACTTAGATCTGGTATCATCCTTTTATAATAATTAATTATTCCAATAAATCCTCTTAAAGTTCTTAAATTGTGTGGTGTTTTATATTCCTGAATGACTTGTGTCCGTTCTGGATCCATTTCGATTCCCTTAGTGTTAAGTTTATAACCTAGATATATGACTTCTTTTTGAAAAAATGTACATTTTTCTTGATTTATTTTTAGTCCCACTTTGTCTAATCTATTTATTATAATTTTTAGGTGTTTCTCATGATCTTCAGCCGTTTTAGAAAAAATTAATATATCATCAATGTAGTGAATTACAAAATGTTCATATTGATCCAAAATATCATGAAGACATCTACATAGAGCACTGCAAGATGATTGAAGTCCAAATGGTACTACTTTGAATTGATATACTACTCCATCTATCTGAAATCCTGTATACTGTCTACTTTTTCTTTCTAGAGGTATTAACCAGAAACTATGCTGTAAATCGATTTTAGTGAAAAATGACATTCCTGTAATTCTTCCTAATATTCCATCTATACTCATTGGTGCTTCAAATTGCTTTTCAGTAATCTTGTTAATATTCCTTGCATCCAAACATAACCGGATTTCACCTGATCTTTTTCGTACTACTACTATGGGGTTAATAAAACGTGTATCTGCCTTCTCAATGATTCCATCTTCTAACATATTATTAATTGTTTTGTTTACTTCTTCTCTGTATTTATATGGTATTGGGTATGATTTTGTTTTAAAATCTTTTTCTTCTTTAACTTTTATACTATGGATATAATTTTGTGCAATTCTATTTTCTTTATTGACAAGTCCCTTGTGTTGCTGCAATATGGAAATGACTATTGATTTATATTCTTCAGGGCAATTTAAAACTTTTATCATATCTTCTTCTTTACAAATAAAATTATTCTTCATTATGTACTCATTATTCCTTGCTTCCAATTTTACGCACTCCGCCTCGTAGGCATCCATCTGCTTAAAATTTCCATTCCTTAAATATTCACTACAATAATTATTCTTTACATTCTTTTGGGACATTTCCCTATCATCAAAATACATTTCTTCTTCATAAACATCATTATTTTCTTTTAATAATATCCTATCAATTCTTATTCCTTCTTCTACCTCATCTTTCTGCATAAATTTAATTATTTGCCCTTCCAAAGTTACCATTTTTTCTTCAAAATCTATCTTTACTTTCTTCTTTTCCAATTCATCATTTCCCATTAATATATCAACACATAAATCCTTGACAATAAATCCTTGCATATTAATTTCTTTATTAAGAATATTAATTTTAAAATTGGCTAGTTTATCAATTTCACCCAACTTCTTATTATTTGCACCAATAATTTTAATTTTTGGAATCTTTATTATATCTGATAGTTTTAATGTATTAAAAATAAAATTCTCCGAGACTAAAGTACTTTCTGAACCAGTATCTATCATAATTTTAATCATTTTATTTTTGGCCAAAGCATTTATATAAATTAAATTAATAGATTCAATAATTTTCTCTTCATCTAAAGAAATAAATTCAGAAGGTTTTTCATAATAGCAATGGCCTAACTTGTAATTCAGAAAGTTTACTGCACAAAATTTTGATTATTAGAATTGTCAGATTGTATCTGACCACTTGGATCTGATGTACTATGTCTTTCCCTACTATGACTTCTACTCACATTTTCTTGCCTTGTACGATTTCGTTCCCTGTCTTCGCAGCTTCTATTCCTTCGAACACAATTTACCTGTCTGTTATAGTTAGGTCGCTCTGTATTTCTTCTATTGTTAAAATCTTGTCTATTATTATTAGTACTGTTATTAAAATGTTGTCTATTATAATTAGTATTATTATTAAAATTTTGTCTATTATAACTAGTATTATTATTAAAGTTCTGTCTATTTGGATTAGTGTTAGTATTATTAAAATTTTGTAAATTATCACCATACCTAGTATTATTGTTATATGATTGTCTATATTGTTGATTATCATTTTTATTATATTGAAAAGTATTGTTGTTTTTTCTGTTGTTATTATTACTTGTCATATTGCCTCTTTGTATTCTTTGAATAAAATTAATAAAACTATCTATTGTTTGAATATTTTGTACAGTTACGGTTTGCACAACATCAGCATCAAAATGTCTAGATACATTTAAGACTGTTTCATCCTCTCTAAGTGGTGGTTCTAAATATTTTGCAACTGTTATCAATTTCAATGCATAATCTACCATATTTGATTTTAAATTGTGATTATACTTTCCAAAATATAGAATTTCTCTAAACCTTGCTTGCTCTAATTCACCCCAATAATAATTTAAAAATTTATTTTCAAATGTTTGAAAGTTATCTAAATCATTTTCAATACTAGCAAACCAAGTTGCTGCATTGTCATTTAATGTCACTCTAATATAATCTTTAATATCATTAATATTATTCACAAATCTTAATTTATGTTTTAAACTATTTATGTATACTCTAGGATGCAAATTTTTTATATTACCAGAGAATTTAATCCCAGTCTCATTTGTTAAATTTAAGTAAGGTCTCCCTATGTCTCTCATTTGTGAAATATCATCTATTCTCTGTTCCACATTTCTTATTTGATTACTATTTATTTGGATATTTTGTTGTATATCGTCTAATTTTTCTTCTGTGTTTCTCCTGTCTTCGTTAATTTTTACTTCTAAGTTACATTTCTGTAACTCTATTTTCTGTTCTATATCTATTTTATTATCTTGAATAATCCTCTTTACTTCTGTCCTCTCATTGTCTATCCTTTTCTTGTAGTCATTCCGTATACTTTTTATTTCATTTGCAACTTTTTTCTCTGCAGCTTCAAGTTTTTTATCCATTTGTTTTTCCATTTGTTTTACAATTTTATTATTATTATCTTCTATTTTCTTTTCTAATTTTCTATAATTCTCTTCCAATTTCTGTTCCATTTTTTTCATGTCCTCTTTGACTTCTTTTGAATTCTCTTCCATTTTTTTCGTATTCTCTTCCATTGTCTTGTTCATCTGCATCATTAATGACATCAAAGCTGCCATATTGATATTTTCCTCTCTTTCTGGATTCATTTCTGCAGTATCTTGTGGAACTTGAACTAAACTCTCCTCTTGTATAGGTTGTGTTTCTACTTCCACATCTTCTTCATTCTTTTTGCTTCTTGTACTTTTCTTTCCTTGAGACATTTTGAGACTTTACTTGTTCAAATATAATTAAAAATAAAATCTATAATTTTTTCTTTCTACTGATAATTATTTTAATTATATGAGAGCACTTATCTTCCCAAACTAATTCTTTTAAATAGAGAGCCCCACGTTGGGCGCCAAATTGTTATGATGTGTTTTTTGTTTGAATGATGAGCAATGAGTATTTTTAATAATATAGGGTTTTTATCGCGGTTCTCAAAGAATTAGCTTGTAAGTACTTTTTTAAATTATCTTTATTATAACTATTATGAAACACACATATATATCTAACCTAGTCAATGTAAATTTAAAATAAACTATCTTTAAACTGATATTCTTATAAAACTAATTAAATTCTATAAACAATCTAAAATTTAAACAAACTATCTTCAAAATTGAAATTGTTATAATACTAACTAAATTATATTAACAAAATTTTGTACCTTTCTTTCACTGAATGCCTAAATGAACTGTTTTCCACTATATATATTCTAATCACCACTGAAAGTCTTCGTACTTCGGTTATCCTTGTTTTTGTGAAATTTCTTTTTTCAATTATCAGCTTCTACCAATTTAAGATATAGTTTTCTTCACCAGCATTTATACACCACCAACCAAACCAGCAAACAGCATTTATATTTATTCTTCTTTTCAATATACCAATATCCAATTATTATAAGTTGATTTATACTAATCTCCAACCATAATATAATTTAATTTCTTCCAATATACCTTTTTTTATCTTCAATAATTATTTGTGTATAATTATAAATGTGCATTAAATTATATGCATAATTTTTAATCTTCATTTAACTCACTATATTAAACTATTGGACTATTTGTACTTGATTCACTGACTCTAACTAACTTTCATAATAAACTGCTTGACTTCTGACTAAAAAAACTTAAAAACTGCTTGACTTCAGACTAAAAACTTCCAAAACTCTTGACTTCTAACTAAAAACTGCCAAAAACTCTTAAAACTCTTCTGACTGCACTATCTAAAACTTTTCTGACTAAAAACTTTCAAAAACTGCCAAAAACTGCCATCTTGAATCCAAATCACGGGTATTTATATGTTTTTTGGATTTCTAGAACCATCTCGTAAGATATCATGTTCTATTCAGTTCTATTTAATACATGTCTGAATTTTCTGGAACAAACCATTTCGCAAACATGGCCATCTCCGGAGATCCAGAGAATTCCATTCTTTTCTATTAATAATTTTGTTTACATTTAGGCTTTTCAGATCAGAATATATAATTAAATTAGTAACTAACACTCTAATTTAATAAAATACACATTTCAAACAATATATTATTATAACCCACTTTATATTCGTAAATATTCTTAAACGTCACTTCAGAGTATAAATATCTGTCAATCTCCGAGAGTATTTTTGGTTGCCTAAGCACATGGCTCACTTATATATATTTACAATATTAAAATACAACTTTTTACAATTATTATATGCTAATTTATTAAAAATGCCCTCACATAAATATATTTTTATTAAATTCTCTAGTATATAACTTATTTAAAACAACCAAATATCTAATATTATGTAGTATATAACTTATAAATTATTTTCTATAAACCCTAATCGTCACAATATATATATATATATATATATATATATATATATATATATATATATATATATATATATATATATATATATATATATATATATATATATATATATATATAAACCCAGAGATAAGATTAATATTATTACAAAAATGAATATTAAACTCAATGTTTGATACAGGAAGCGACATAAGTGCAATGCGAGAAGATATTTTTGAAAAGCATTTTGACGATGTCCTTCTTATAAAGAATATAGTAGAGTTAAATTAATTAGAAAGTATTAAGGTTAAAACTTAAGGTTCTTTCAACACATTAGTAAAACTTCTAGGCAAAGATTTTCATATTTTATTTCATGTAATCCCAAAAGGATTACTAGACGTTAAGGTTATTCTTGGAAACAATATACTAAAACTAGCAGAGGTTACCATAACCGAAGATGGAATTATTTTATGCAAAAAAGAAGTAGATAATATGGTAATAAGAATTGCAGTTGACGACACAACACACACACGATGATAATCTAAAACTGGAACATATAAAAGACCCAAATATTAGGATGGAAATAAAAGAATTAGTCAAAAATTTTGAACCTCACCAGACGAAGAAAACAGATATAAAAATGAAAATAATTCTAAGCAGTAAAGAACCGATACACCAATCACATACTCTTTAGAACATACTAGAAAAAACTACCGAAATACTAGTACATTTTGCTGTAAGAAAAACACAGGACTTAATTCGAAGAGAAGTTTATATTCCTAACCTGAAAGAAAAAGTTGAGGATTGTATAAGAAATTGTATTAAATGTATACTTAAAAGTAGAAAAGAAGGCAAAAAGAAGGGTTGGTTACATCCGATATTAAAATCGATAAACCTTTACAAAGATTTCATATTAATCATTTAGGACCCCTTGGACGGCGAAAGTAGTCATAGAATGTATGAAGAGGCAACAGAAGGATTTCGAAAATTCCATCCTAATAATATACGATAGAGGTACCGCATTTACATCGAACGAGTTCAAAAAGTATTGTCAGAGTAAAGAAATTAAGCATATTAAGATTACGACAGGTGTGCCAAGGGGCAATGGACCGGTAGAACGTGTCAATAGAACCTTAAACCCAGTATTAACCAAATTGAGTATATAGGAACCGACGAATTGGTATAAGCATATTTATAAATTACAAGAGGTTTTTAATTCAACTTATCAAAGAAGCATGCTACGCCATTCGAAGTGCTTTTTGGGACAAAGATGAAGAATAAAGAAGATCTAAGGATGAAAGAAGTAATAGAGCAAGAAATGATCAAACAATATGATAAAGATAGAGAGATGTTAAGGAACGAGAGTAGACGTCAGTTAATTAAAATTTAGGAGGACAAACAAACGCAGGTATGACTTACGAAGAAAAAAGCCGAGGATGTATAAAGAACGATACTTGGTGGCAACACAGTTTGGTAAAGGACTTAAGCTAATGTAGAAATATCTAGGACCATATATGGTAGTAGATTGTAAGCTAAATGACAGATATGCTGTGAAAAAAATCAGGATATCATAAAGGCCCACTGAGCACATCAACATGTGCTGAATATATGAAGCCATGGATAGAAAACCAGTCAGAATCCGAGTCGGATTTGTAGCAGGATATTCGAATCTAAAGAAGTCATTCTTAATATAAGTATTTAATGTAGGAAGTCATTCTTAATATAAGTAGTCATTATATTATTTTTCATTAGTAACGCACTGTAAAATATTACATAAATAATGCTGAGACAATAGACGCCCTTGAGAGGAAAAGGGAAGGAAGTGAGACCTAACATATACCGGGTGGTCCAATAAGCCGATCTATCAGCTATATATCAGAAACAATTCATGTTATAACTTTCGGAGACAAAATTCCTTAGTAAAAGTGGCCAAGAGAAATCGCTGGAAATAACTTTTAAGTTTCTGAGATAACCGCTAGGGGGCGTAACCTGTGAAGAAAAATTTGAAAACCAGTTTTTTGTGAAATATGCCCAATTATACCAAGTGTTAAATAAGTAAACTAGAAAGAGGCCTAAATTCCGCACAAAGTTGTTCAAGTACTTTTTATATATATTTTTTTAAAGAGTGGGGGAGAGTGGGAAAGTATTTGTGGATAAATACCTATAACTTTGGTTTGGATTAACCGATTTTAACGAAATTAGTTTCATTAGAAAAAGTGTGAATGATTTAATTTACATCTACTATAAAATAATTGCATTTAGTTTTAATTGTCATGGGTAGAGGGTACTTTCAAAAAAAAACAAAATTTGTTTTTCTTTAAAATGTTTAATCGAAATATTTATTTATTGTAATTAATAATGGAACTGGATTAAAATCGTAACAAAATGGCGTAAACTGCATGTTGATAGCTTTTGTCAAACTCGAGATATGAATAAAAACGCATAAACATAAGTAAGTTTAGTATTGACTCATCCTTTATTATAACTTAAAATTAAATATGTGAAAGATCATACAAATATCTCGATCATTAAACTTTAATGTCCAATTAAATGTTCAAATTGTTTTCCATCCTTGTGTACACAAAGATGTAATCTTTCGCGCGTAGACATAACAGCTGCTTCAATCTCAGCTGTTGATATACTATTTATTGCGTTTATAATGCGCTGTTTCATGTCGTCTCACGTATTTGGTCGAGTTTGGTACACTAAGTTCTTCAATCTTCCCTACAGATAAAAGTCCAGTCATGTTCAATCTGGAGATCTAGCTGGCCATGAAAATATATTTCTACATACAAATAATCTCGAACTCGTCTGGAAAATTGCGCAGGATACTCGTCATGTTGTAATATCATATCTCTTCTTGTTTGTAAGAAAATATCTTCCAATAAAACAGGCAACTGATTTTCCAGAAAATCCAAATATGTTTCGCCATTTAACGTTATATCAACGAAATATGGACCTACGATCTTTCCATCAACTATACCACACCAAACATTAAGACTCCATCTACCTTGAACCTGCACCTCATGTATCCAGTGCGGATTTTCTTCAGCCCAATAATGCATATTATGCAGATTAACACCACCCGTACTATTAAACGTAGCCTCGTCTGTCCACAAAATCTTTGACATGATATGCGATTGTTCTTCTAGCAGACCTAACATCCAATTGCAGTAACCCAGACTTAAATCAAAATCTCTCTCATGTTAAGCTTGGTGGAGAACTATATAATAACGATGCAGTCTAAAAAACAGAACAACAAATATTTGTAAAGAAGGAACCACTATATTTACTAAAACTCAAAAAATCTTGAAAAGTCCACAATTGTTTCACAAGATAGATCGTGCATAAATATTTTTAAGAAACGGATAAAAGGATAAAAGCGCCGTGTTGCCGTTTTTATCGGAATATTAAAATAACAGTTAAATCTAAAGTTTAAAGGGAATTCCAAGTTTTTGACCTAAACGTTCACTTTATAATATGAAAAACCAATCTGTGATGTTTTAAAATCCTTAGAACAGTAGTTTTGGGTATGTTTAATTCTATAGAGATTTGCCGACTACTTATATGTGGATTCTGTTGAGTTAAAGCAAGAACATTGATTGCATTATCTTCGGTCATACCCCTACTACGTCGTTATAAACAAGATCGATGGAAACTACCAGTTTCTCTTAATCTTTTAAATACTTCTTTGCCATAATATCTCCTTTCAGGATATCTTACAGAATATATACGTGAGGCAATAGCGGCATTTTGGTGACATTCGAAATAAACTCCAATCATATCATACAATTCTGCATTTGATATACTCATCACGAATTATTATGAGTGATAATTAATTACTAATATTACCAATATTAATATCTATTGAAAAATGTGCAATCTTCAATTCGAATTATATTATAACACTTCTCAACAATGTTTTGACTGCTGTCAATAAATAAACAATATTAACTCCCCGTCAAATTCATTGTCGTAGCCTACTTAGTTTCGAAATAAATATTTTTGATGATATGAAATAACAATGGTCAAAATATGTATCAATTTTCTAATGACACTAATTTCGTTAAAATCGGTTGATCCAAACCAAAGTTATAGGTACTTATCCACAAATACTTTCCCACTCTCCCCCATCCTTTATTTGAAAAAATAAAAAAAAGTACTTGGACAGCTTTGTGCAGAATTTAGGCCTCTTTCTAGTTTACGTATTTAACATTTTGGTATAATTTCGCATATTTCCCAAAAAACTGGATTTTAAAGTTTTCTTCACAGGTTACGCCCTCTAGCGGTTAACACAGAAACTTGAAAGTTATTTCCAGCCATTTCTCTTGGCCACTTATACTAAAGAATTTTTTCTCCTAAAGTTATGACATGAATAATAGTTTCTGATATATAGCCGAGAGATTGGCTTATTGGACCACCCGGTACATGTTGAACGGCAAGGGGAGAGGTAGTCGGTATTGTCGCTTTAGCCTGAAAGAGTTAACGACGTTCTGGAGGGTGTGTTCAATTTTAATTCGTGAACGATTCTCTGTAATTTTTATGTATCAATGTTTTACCTGTAAATAACACCACTATAGTTTGTTTTGTGTAAGACTTCCAGTATTGATCGCGGGCTTTAATTCTAATGTTAGTGCCTTTTCAAATAATAAAGAACGTTTTTATATTTTAAGACTTTCCAGAGTTTTACTGTTTGTATTGTATCGTATTTTTGTGTAAGTCCATACAATTTACATTTATTTCTCTATAAGCGTTCATTTTCTTTCTTTTCAAAGCTTTTCTTCAAACCCACTTTGTTTTGCTTCTTCTTAACCTTGCATTTACTATAAATTTTCTTTATATACATCCATACCATCTACTGACTGGACTTATTTAAATCATATTTTGTCGCTTTATTCATAGATTGACGTTAAATATGCGGTTTTCCATTCTTTTGCGAACATTAATACTCAAGCTAACTATGTATGCAATCCTATTAAATAATATTTCGGTTAAATTTTTGTGAAGTTTAGCATAACCTCAGGTTCACAATTTTTTTCATTTGTTAGACCGTTTATGGCTTGTTTGACTATATCCTCGATAATTTGTTCTTTGTGAATTGTTCAAACTGAGTTTATAAACTTCCAAGCTTCTTTATTTTTCCTTCCGCAAATGTAAGTATTGATCTCGTCACATTTGGTACTATCCCACAGTACATTTGGTTCTTTTTGTATTAGTTTTCTCAGTTCACGTTTAATTTTTTTGTAATGTTCAAGGTCATTTAGACTTTTTGTATTTAACATATCATTTCCATTTATTATCTTTACAGTTTTTTCCTGCAAATTTAATTGCTTACCTGTAACAAGAATTGCTGTAGAGTTTTAATATTTTTTTTAAAATTTTATTGTATTTGAAAAATGTTTGTATATTTGTTTAAAAATACCTTTTATAGATTACGAAGGCAGTGTTTGTGTTAAGTTTTAAATATTTACAAATGTTCGGCACATTTAAGCACAACAATAGCCTTTGTTAGTATAGGTATAAAGTTTTTAAAGCAAAACAATGGTGTTAAGTGGAAATTTTGCATCATTTATAACAAAAGTATGAGCACAAAACACCCAAACCACGGTAAAGGCTTTTTAAATTTTAGCTATACTGTCAAAGTTACCGTTTATCACTAGCACATCTACACGTGCCTCCATCCGTATTTCTCCCCATTTTATGACAGACTAGGATCTACTGAACAACGTATTTTGAAGAGACGAATATTATTAAATTGTAACAAGGTGCAAACAATAAAATCGAGAACAATATCCTGTCAGTTGACGAGGACCGTATACAATGAGATTCTGTATAATAATTATTCTATTATTAGTGAATTTTTGGCAAATAAACATGTATGTATGTTGATAAATTAAAATATAAAGCAAAGGTAGATATTACATTATTATAAAACTATTTAAATATTGTTTATTTGAATGGTTCCGCCAAAACTTTATACATTAATCATATTAATCATATAAAAGCAATACATTCATGAATAATCACATTCTTTAAAAGAAATTACATTGAAATGAAATTAATCTAAACCAATAATATAAATTTTTATAGTTTTTAGAGGCGCAAATATTTATTTTAATCAATAGATAAAAAACTCCAACAATGAATCGGACAGGTTGGATTGCCTCGAGATGGTATTCCCACTATCTGACTTACCTGGCTATATATTAATAATCTGCTCGAGGAAAATTAAAAATACCCCGATGCATTAAATTAAAAGACAAGATGGATCAAAATCGTAAAGAACGAGCTAGTCAAGAATCAACATTATCATCATCATCATAATCTGTCAACCTCTTGCAAAGACTGTTGGACGCAGGTCTTCCTTATCTTCTTCCAGTATTTTGTCCTGTGCTTTTTGGATCTAATTTTCTGATGTTCGTGCTGTACCTGGTGTCTCCTGTTTTCTCTAGATCTTCATTCTATTAGTCTTTTGGTCTACATTTAAGTTCTCATTTAAACATGCTATATGGTTAGCCCATTTACATTTGGCTTATACTTTTTTTCTATGAAATCTGTTGTTTTAGTCCCATCTCTTACAATCTTGTTTGGTATTACATCTCTTCTTGTTATCCCCAGCATTACTCTTTGGACCACTTTTAATTTACTGTTCCAGAATACATAAGCTTCTACTTCTTTTGGTGTCGTACGCTATGTAAGATGTAGACGTCGTTCATGTTAAGTGGATTGCGCGTGATAATCGTTTGGCTCTTTATATTATTGTACTGATATCAGGTATGTCGCACCAGTTTCTTATGTCTCTGAACTATGAGTTTCGTTTGTGCCTTGGTCCTATTTAACCTTCAAATTTTACCTTGAAAATGGTTTTCAAACGATTATATTTGTCTCCTGTTAAAATGAAGCTTAAATATGAGACCGTTTGTCCTTTTAACGATGTTTGGATGCTCTCTTTGTAACGGCTAGCTCACCCATTGCACATTGAAACCCCTCAGGGGTGATGTTCGGCATAAACTAACTTAATTTGAGAAATCGGGAATTATTAATAAAATAATTTCTTTAACACATATCTTTATTTATTTATATTTTAATAATTCAAAATATAATAACAATTAAATTGAGGTTCTAACAACAGGGAATTAAGCATCTATATACAAAATCTCAAGAAATAAAGAAACTTAGCTCTACTCTATGAGAAATCCTCCTGCTGTTTCCTTCTCAACTCGGACCATACAATGTCTGCAAAAACCATGCCGCTAAGCCGAAACCATGTGGATCCCTCTCCAATCCAAAGCCATGCGGACTTTCAAAATCGAGATGGATTTCTTATTCCAAAAAAAAACAATTTCATTTTCGTATTCTTCAAGGTGGATTCTCTTGAATAAAAACCAAGATGGATTCTCTTGAATAAAAACCAAGGTGGATTCTCTTGAATAAAAACCAAGGTGGATTCTCTTGAATAAAAACCAAGGTGGCTAGAAAAACAAAAGCCGCTATAAAACTCGTCATGGCACGAGTTTTGTCCAACAACAGAAGAATTCTGGCAAGCGGAAAGCTCTTCTCTCCGAGACCTGTATACCGATTCAGAATTCTCTGATGTTGCCAAAACTCACAAATTAATAATTGTAATCAATAGATAAATTATTAAATGAAAAATGAAAAAGACAAAGTTGTGCGATAAATACGATTTATATTGAATTATTATTATTACCGCAAAGGTAAAAAGAAAATAAAAATTGTAAGCAGTTTTTAAGTACTTGCGTACACAAAATTATACGAAAAACTAAAAGTGTTCTTGATTAAAGTATGAAAATATGTTGTTGTAAAAAGAGCAAAGTATTAACTTACCCAGACCGTTGGAAGTTTCTGACCACGAGGACTTATATTTTTAATAATAATACCTTCTCGTTTGCTGGTTCATTTTAAAAAGAAATTAAATCGGGTCGGATTGATAGAAGTAAATTATTTAGGAGTGGGGTTTCTGTTTCTTGTACGATAAAGTAAGCGAAGGTAGAACTACGAGGGGACTTAAGAAATTAATCAGCGGATTTATTTGTAATAGGAAAATATTGAAATAAAATATAGGAATACAAACAAAGGAAAAAGAACTTATTATCAATAAAAATCAAATAGTATGCGCAGAAAATAGTGGAAAGTACTTTAAAATTAATAAGAACAAAAATGTAACGTTTTAAACGTTACACACTCCCCCCACCAGGAAAAAAAATTTTGAAGATTGACTGAAAAATTTTTGAGAAATACTAATCAGAAAGCAGAACTAAGAGAAAACAAGAACAGAAGGCAAAATGAGACAATAGTACAAATACCCAAAGAAGAAGACTTAAAAGTGACACAGAAAAATAAAAAGAAGTGGGAAATACCGAACGTGACTCCTATAAAATAAATATATTCGAATCATAAGGAATACAAAACTCTACTTCATAAGAAACGATCAAGAAAAAAAAAATACGAAGGATCATACAATGCACATTGTAAAATAAAAATCTAGAAACGACCTATCTACAACGTGAAATAACAGAATACAACTTTTAATTTGAATTAAAGATGCAAAAAATTAGAAATCGAAACTACAACATATTTCTATAAAAGTTTTACAGATCCGAAATGTGAACACACTAAGTAACAATATTTTTTGTCTTTTTTTTTTTTTAAACTGCTGAACATATTATAAATAATAGTGATAACGTAATCAAAAAGTGCTGTGTTTAGTTATATTAATCAAGACTTGGTGTAACAATTAAATTCTGCAATATAGAGAAAAAAAACTGTCTTTTACTTTTAAATTGAAGAGCGAGATTTTATTCCTGAAATTAAAACAATATTTGCATATCACGGTTAATCCGTTAAAGGTAACAAAAATAACAAGAAACAAATAATAGCTAATATCTCAAAGATACTCATGAAAGTTTATTTATTTATTTTTTTAAATTAAATTAATATTATTGTCAACAAAAATCAAATAGTGATTTATAGTGTCACCGCACTAAAAAAACTATTCTAAAACTATAACTCTTAATAAAGTTTAGTGAAAAAAAAACGAACTAATAATTCTTAAAACAAAAATAACAAGTTCTATTTTAAGTGTAAATTATTATACACCGTCAAATTAATAATAAGTTGGGGTAGGTAACTAAACGTATCCCAAGAAAAATTTAATCAGTATTAATAAAATTTGCTAACTATACTGGTCTAATACATAAAATTGCATTAGTTAAATAAAAATTACTAAATAAAATTATTCCAGTATAGATTAATTAAGTTAAGGTAAATATTTACAAAAGTATGAGTCTCAAAATGTTATGCTACTAATAATCATTGAAAACAAAATAAATGAATAAATATAATCGTTTAAACATGAAATAATACCATAATCTAAGATCCTATATAGATTTGAAGAAGAAAAAGAAACAAAATTTATTTTCTTGATATTATGTCTTCCTAAATATACTACGAAAACACTCTGTTATTGAGATCTAAAACGAGTGGAAATAAAGAATACGATGCTCAATTATACCAAGAAAATTGTTTTGGACGCCAGTATATTTTTGATAAAAAATATACAAAAACTAGTGTATGTGGTTGAAATAGATAGAACAAACACAAATATAAATAGAAGATAAACTGCCATAGTTTTTCTGTTAAAATGGAAACGATGATTACGCACAAATTAGAAAACTGCATAATGCATGAACCATGCGAAAAAAATACGACCAAAGGGTGCATAGTTTTATTAAAAGCTAGCAAAAATTACTCCAAAACGCCATAAATTTACACTAGAGTCTCATGAAGAGTAATGCATAAAATTACTTTAGTTTCAGAAGAGGGAAAGTGTCTTGACACTAAAATAAGTTAACTTAACCTATACTATAGGAAAAGCAACTCAACCGAGATAGTTATAGAATAACTACTGGTTAATAAACAATCAACAAAATCAACAAAAAATAGAATATCCAGAATGTATTATAAATCAATATCATCCTAGAGAATAAAATAAAGAATAATCAACCACAAAAATGAACATCTCTTACATTACCAAAATGACACCACGTGTAATCCCTTACAAACACTAGGCAACAAGGCAAGGATAACAGATAGATAAAAAGGTGTAATAAATTGATTTTAATTTTTTTTTTTCTTCTAACAAAAGATAATCCACTATAATGTAGTGTACAAAAGATCATAGACAAAGTAAAGCAACAAAACAATGATTATTTTGAGGACTCATCTTCAGAAAGGTCAGTAACATCTAACTTGATGTCTCTAATATGGAAATCTCCTAGGATGTTGCCATCCAGATCTTTCAAGGAATAAACTAAGGGTGAAATTACCTTATGGACAACACAGGGTATAAATTTAGGTGCTAGTTTAGCTGAAAAGTTGTCGACAGCCTTGGAAAGTACAAAATTTCTCTTCCAGACCTTATCCCCTACATTGAAATGTAGTGTGCGTTTACGCAAGTTGTAACGCTTAGAGTTAATTGCATGCGAGTGACGCACCTCTTTTGCACTTCAGAAAACAAAGGTGATAGCTCCTCAGGAGGTTTGGGAGAAAACAAATGACAGTTAATGTTAATGTCATTATCTGCTCTGTCTTCTATTTTTCCGAAGAAAGAACCGTTTGTAGAAATGTTCCTAGCAAAGGTTAGGAATGACGGAGAAAATTTCGTGACTTCGTGTTTGGCAAGTCGAATTGCCTGTGCAATTTTATAAATTTCCTTATCCCAATCTTTATGATTGTCGTGTACATAAGAACGAATGGCTGTAGTTATGGTTTTATTTACCCTTTCTGTTGGATTAATCTGTGGAAAATACCTTGCGTTATACCAAATTTTTTTTACTCCATACTCATATGGACATAAGATCTTTAAATTCCTTAGAAATAAATTGTGAGCCATTGTCGCATGCAAATATCTGAGGCACTCCAAATAACAAAAAAATTTGGTTTTCTATAAACCTAACAATTCCCTTAGATGTTGCACTTGACATTGTCTGAACAAACACAAATTTTGTAAACCAATCTTTGACGACTAAAAGATAACGGTTCCCGTTTTTAGACCGAGGGTAGGGACCTAATAAATCAGCGGAAAGAAACTGAAATGGATAATTAATATCTCTATAATTGCCCATTTTACCAGCTGGAGGTAGATTTGATGACTTGCAGGATGCACAAATTTTGCACTTGGAGATATATTTCACCACCGAAGATCTCATTCTTGGCCAATAGTAAATTTCAGATATTCTCCCTAGTGTTTTAGACACCCCGAAGTGACCAGCTGTAGGTTCATCATGGTACATCTTAAGGACTTCTTGTCTATTCGGTGCAGGAACAAAAACCTTCCATTCGGTGGAAGATTCACCAAATTTAGTTTTCGGGAAAACGTGCTTATAAAGAACATTGTCCTGTACTCGAAAAGAAGGATACAATTCTGGATTTTCTGAACACTTTTTAATTAATGACTTATAAAAAACATCTGGCTTTAAATTAGACAAGTTTAAGACACAAACTTCCGGTATGTTATTGGGAATTCTAGATAGTGAATCTGCCACTACATTTAATGAACCACTGCGGTGTATAATCGAAAATTTATGACAAGATAATTTCATTATCCATCTAGCTAACCTAGGTGATGGATTTTTCATCGTAGTTAACCATTGTAAGGAAGCATGATCTGTTATAACACAGAACTCAGTACCTTCAATATATCCTCGAAATTTTTCAATGGATAGTAAGATTGAAAGCATCTCTTTCTCAGTGGTACTGTACTTACGCTGACATTTATTTAGCGTTTTGCTGAAGTAAGCGACGGGATGTTCGAAACCATCGTCTTTTTGAAAAAGAACACTACCTACTCCATGATCGGAAGCATCACAAGCTAAGTAGAATTTTTTAGAAAAGTCTGGACTGGCTAGTACAGGAGCACTAGTCAAAAGTTCTTTTATTTTGATGAACGCTTCGTCTGCCTCTTTGGTCCAAGTAATAGATTGTCCTTTTTTCTTTCCTTACAACAAATCGGAGATGGGGCTACTAACAGTACTGAAATTACGGAGGAAACGACGATAATATCCTATCAACCCAATTAAACGACGTATCTGTGTCGTATTTTGCGGCACAGGATAGTCAAGAATTGACTGTACCTTATCTGGGTTGGTTCGTAAACCTTCTTTATCAACTATAAAACCAAGAAACTTCAATGAGGGTCTACAGAATTCACATTTATCAAAATTAACAGTAAGATTAGCGGATTTTAATTGTCTGAACAGGTCTTTGAGTACTCTTATATGGGTGTCGAAATCTGGGGTAACAACTATAATGTCATCAATATAATAAAATGCATATGGATCAAGTTTTGGTCCAATGACATAGTCCATCAAGCGACTCATAGCTTGTGCACTATTATTTAACCCGAACGGTAAGACATTAAAACAAAAAACTCCTCTGTTAGGAATTGAAAACGCAGTCTTTAATCTAGATTCTTCATCTAGAGGTATCTGATAAAATGCATGACGGAGATCAATAGATGAAATATACTTTGCATCTCGAACCTTAGAAATTACAGTATCAACAAGTGGCATAGGGTAACTATCTGGTATCGTAACAGAGTTTAATTTACGACCATCAAAACATGTGCGGTATGTACCATCTTTTTTTTTAACAAGCCACAGTGGGCTAAGCCAAGGAGTGGGAGTAGTTAAGGGTTGGATCACCTTTAAACGTAACATCTCATCAACTCCTTCATTTAAAATTTTTTGCATGGCAGGAGACAAAGGATACTGCCTCTGTTTAACTGGTTTATTGCCTGCTGTATCAATGTGATGAGTGTAAAGATGAGTTCTACCAATAGAATCTACTGGACCTATTTCTTTAAATAATTTCATCACGGAATCGAGTTGAACTGATTGAGAAGGTGTTAGGCTGTGTTTGTCACTAATAGTGTTAACAACACATGTTGAAAACTCCATTGAATTGACAGAATTAAAGGTAAAATTGGAAAAATCTAAGTTAAGTTTAAAAATTCTTACAAAGTCCATACCTAAAATTATTTTTTGAGAAATAGAAGGTACTACTAAAAATTTCAATATATGTGTGATATTCTGCAAAGATACGGGTAAATCAACAGAACCGATAGTATTTTGAAGACTACCATCAGCTGTTGTTAAGCAAATAGAAACATCATAATTTAAAGTTAGCCTACACTTTTTTAATAAATACAATGATGATGAACCCAGGATAGAAACGTTGCTACCTGAATCCAAAAGTGCAGAAATAACCTCACCATCTATTGAAATAGATATATATATGGACGATTATCAGAACCGTGCTTGTCCAACAATGGATTAGTAGTTAGTTTCTCAGAAGGCAAAATAGGAACTAAAGTTAAATTACTATCTGAAGACAAATTATTACTCAGAGAAATGATAGACTCATCATCAGAATCGTCAACTTTTGAAGAATAAGTAGGTAATAAATTAGATACGTTTTTGTCTATATTACTGTTTGAATTAAATTTAGAAAAAGAGACAATTTTATTATCATTGTTATGCAATACTGTATTAGAAGACGAATGGGAATCACTATTATGCAAATTAATTTGTCGTCGGTCTATTGTCGTGACCTTTTTTGTAGAGATTTTCCTGGAATGTGCTTGTCTTTTGTTGTCGGCTTTTCTGTGTTCGACGTAGACGGGGCTGGTGGGTTGATGTTGACACCAGATTGCTCGTTTTTTGAAGAGCAACTACAATTCTTCTTATAGACATTTTTACTACCGCAACCATGGCAAAATACGGTACGTTCAGATCTACACTCCGGGAATGAATGTCCTTTAATACCACAATTCCAGCAAATCATTTGTAAAGAATTTGTCTCCTGAAATCTTTTATGAAACATAGGATTTTGAGTCCTTATAGTAGACATAGATAAAGCTGACTCTATTTTTCTACAAAATTTTGTTAAATCTGCAATTGTGCTTACTTCGTGCAAGGCTAAGGCTTTAATGTAGTCTGGAAGAAGGCCTCTTTTGATTTCCGAAACCATTTCACATTCTTGTACTTTATTTGGAAGCCTGTGGAAAAGCGCTTCAAAATTTGAAATAAAAGTAGTAACGGGTTCCCTAAAACTTTGCTTGGTAGAACGTATTTGATCCCATAAATTACGTTCATAATCTTCAGGCAAATAGTTATTTTTAAGAGCTGTAACAAGTTCTGACCAATCGTGAAAAGATCTCTTAAGAAAATGATTGTGCCACCAAACAAACGCAGAGCCTTCAAAAAGGTCTCCAGCAGATAGAAATAACTCCTGGTCCGTACATCCTCTTGAGGCTTTTAATGCTTCAATTTGCTCTAAAAACGGAATAATTTGTTCTCGACCGGAAAACTTTTTAATTCCCCATTTGTAAATCGGGACGGATTTAACAACAGTACCAAAGGATCTTGATGCAATAGGCGTAGAAGCGTTTTGGGGAAGCATTTCATCATTAGCGTCCTCTTGTAAGTCCACTTGAATTTTCTCAGCCAAAACTCCTTCTAAGTTGACGAGGTTGTTCCTAATTTCTCGCTTAATTTTAATTTCCTCATCCTTAGTAGCATTCAATTTGGAAATCCTACCAGACAAATGTGTCAATCTATCCGTTAACTGTTTATATGGTGATGAGTTCTTTGTGCCAGTGAAATTGTTTATAATTGTAGTCAATTCCTTTAAAGTTGTTGTTGCACCTCTGAAATCTTCTTCGAATGACAAGTCATTGGAGGCAGATGAAAAGCTACGATTAAAAACTTCCTGTGTTAAAAGTCCACGAAGAACATTCCTTTTTCCTTCAACTGTATTTGGCACATCAACATCTCTTGTCTGAATTTCATAAGCCAGTTCATCCGACTTTAAATGATTTGGATTAAACGGAAGAGACATATTGATAAATAATTATTAAATACAAAGGGCAAAAATACTCGTAAAAAAACGGACTAGACGCAGATCCATATAGGAATACAAGATAACAGCAAAAGGTATTAAAAAAAAAAAAAAAAGTTTAACCACTAGGCATGTAGTGCAAGCAGGTTAACTCACCCAAAAATTGGAATAGATCGAAAATATTGCAATGTAATGTATAATATATAAGAAGGTCTAACAACTATAGCAAAATATAAAATAAATCCTTAAATTGGAACTAGAAATGTATGTGAATTAAATTTGCAACAACATTTAAGAAGAGAGGAAATCACCTAAAAGATTGCCTTAGTTGACGCATAAAGCATATTACTTAACGCTTGTTTCAAAAAAAATTATTTAAATAAAATTATAGTGTTGAACTTATATGCAAACTTTTAGAACGCGCCTTGTATTATGAAAACTAACCATTACTATAAATTTATCATCTAGATTTAGATCGTTGTGAGTATAGTATTAAAAGTTTCTTATTTTATGTAGATATCAAAATAAGATTTATTTATATATATATATATATATATATATATATATATATATATATATATATATATATATATATATATATATATAATTAGAAAAAAAACTTCGCTTTTCAAATATCTAAAGTAAACGTTTAAATAAATGGTCAAACAAATACCTTGTTTTACACAAAATACACATATACACAAAAACTGATAAGCTGATAACTCAAATGAGTTCTCCTTTTTTTATTTAAATTACTTATTGATAGAAAAAAAAATGCAAAAAATTGAAATAGATTTTACGGAAACAAATTTAATAAAGAAAGTGTGAGAAAAATCCATTAATAAAACCCAAAATCAACAAATTAAATAGTTTACGTACGTTGGTCGCCAATTGTGTAACGGCTAGCTCACCCATTGCACATTGAAACCCCTCAGGGGTGATGTTCGGCATAAACTAACTTAATTTGAGAAATCGGGAATTATTAATAAAATAATTTCTTTAACACATATCTTTATTTATTTATATTTTAATAATTCAAAATATAATAACAATTAAATTGAGGTTCTAACAACAGGGAATTAAGCATCTATATACAAAATCTCAAGAAATAAAGAAACTTAGCTCTACTCTATGAGAAATCCTCCTGCTGTTTCCTTCTCAACTCGGACCATACAATGTCTGCAAAAACCATGCCGCTAAGCCGAAACCATGTGGATCCCTCTCCAATCCAAAGCCATGCGGACTTTCAAAATCGAGATGGATTTCTTATTCCAAAAAAAACAATTTCATTTTCGTATTCTTCAAGGTGGATTCTCTTGAATAAAAACCAAGATGGATTCTCTTGAATAAAAACCAAGGTGGATTCTCTTGAATAAAAACCAAGGTGGATTCTCTTGAATAAAAACCAAGGTGGCTAGAAAAACAAAAGCCGCTATAAAACTCGTCATGGCACGAGTTTTGTCCAACAACAGAAGAATTCTGGCAAGCGGAAAGCTCTTCTCTCCGAGACCTGTATACCGATTCAGAATTCTCTGATGTTGCCAAAACTCACAAATTAATAATTGTAATCAATAGATAAATTATTAAATGAAAAATGAAAAAGACAAAGTTGTGCGATAAATACGATTTATATTGAATTATTATTATTACAGCAAAGGTAAAAAGAAAATAAAAATTGTAAGCAGTTTTTAAGTACTTGCGTACACAAAATTATACGAAAAACTAAAAGTGTTCTTGATTAAAGTATGAAAATATGTTGTTGTAAAAAGAGCAAAGTATTAACTTACCCAGACCGTTGGAAGTTTCTGACCACGAGGACTTATATTTTTAATAATAATACCTTCTCGTTTGCTGGTTCATTTTAAAAAGAAATTAAATCGGGTCGGATTGATAGAAGTAAATTATTTAGGAGTGGGGTTTCTGTTTCTTGTACGATAAAGTAAGCGAAGGTAGAACTACGAGGGGACTTAAGAAATTAATCAGCGGATTTATTTGTAATAGGAAAATATTGAAATAAAATATAGGAATACAAACAAAGGAAAAAGAACTTATTATCAATAAAAATCAAATAGTATGCGCAGAAAATAGTGGAAAGTACTTTAAAATTAATAAGAACAAAAATGTAACGTTTTAAACGTTACATCTTTGAGTATTAGGGAGGGTTATTCTTAAGACCTCTTCATTTGTAATATGAACGACCCATGGAATTTTAACACTACATTCCAAAGGCTTTAATACGGTTAAGAGATCTTACTTTAAGTGACCAGGTCTCCCTAGGGTATACAAGTTAAAATAACAAATAGAATAAAACTAGCACTTGTAGAGGAACTGTAAAGGATTAGAGTTATAGCAACAAAAAACAAACGATGAATTAAAAATTCATCAGACAAACATAGTTGTCATAATTAAAACAGAAAGTAATTTCGACGAACTCAAAATTTGGATTATTACACAATGATATACAGTGAAGTAAATCAAAACGAAAAAGCTCGCAGCGGTGTAGCTATATTAATCGAGAAGAACTTATTATCTAGAATAAAAAGCTATTTATAAATAAACCAGCTGACCTGGCCACTATTTGCTGTGGCTTGGTTATTAAACGACTAATAATATGTTCAATTTATTTAACCGAGTTAAGTAAATATCATGAGATCCGTGATGACATCCCTGGTATATCCAGAGCGTTTAAAAATTCTTTTGGATAAATTACAGCTTCGTCTTCATTAACAATACTGTCAACTGATTTAAAAGATATTAGCATCACCTGGTAACAACTGTTGATTCAGAAAGTTAATTTCGTGAACATCAACATTTGTCGCCGCCAAAATTGCACGCTCAATAAGCCAATTATGATTCAAGTAATTATTTACTATAGCCGAAAAGACACTTACAGTTAATTCATGTGTGGTCTCAACAAAAGTGCAGAAATTATCTAGAAGTTTGATGCATTGCGTGTTTCGACGAGCAAGTATTGGGCGCTTTTCGTTTCTCATCCATATCGAGAAGAGTCGATTCGGTCAACTCTTACTTAGACTAAGTATTGATTAGTCTTTCTCTATTTAGGTATTAACCACGGATTGTAGCATCGTCGGTTTATTCACTATGATTTGTATTTTATCTTATTGTGTATTATATGATATAAAAGTTTATTTTATTTTATCGTGACTATCTTTTTACTTCGGTTAACCTTGCGTTTTACTAAATTTGGTGTCTAATAAAGCTACCGGTCACATATTGATTCCACAAGTAATGTGGAAAAATGAAAAACAGCAAATTACAACGGACATTACTTTTTAGCTAAGAATAAATTAAAAATTCCGAACATGTGCTTTAGGCAAAAGTATTATTTATCGAATTCTTAAAGATACATTTGGGTTTTTTTGGTTCGTATGTTGTAAGTCGTAACAGTTATATTTACTTTTAATTTATTTTTATTTTAATTATTTAGTTTCCAATCATAAATGTGTGGCTTGTGTGAGTCCATTTCAAATAGGTAAAAGAAATAAAATAAGACTTACTCACAATCAATTGATTGTGAGTAAGTCTTATTTTATTTCTTTTACCTATTTAGTTTTCATTTGTTTTTTCCCAGTATTCTTAATCAAGTATTTGTCCTTCCACCGTGGACCTGATTGGTTTCCTAATGTGAGATTCTGATACTTGGAATTTGCTCATCTGGAATAATATTGGTTTAACACTTGATCTTTCATAAAACTGTTGGATTTATGGTTAGTATTTAGATTCACAGGCTGCATGGCATAGCAGGAAAAATCAACTAATATATAAATTAAAATCTAAGAAACAGAAAATAGAACAAGGAGTTTAAATATCTAGTCATCACATTGATTTGCTGCAAAACAAGTATAGGAAAAAAACTGAAAGGCAAACTTTACAAAACGGTAATTAGACCAAGAATAACATCTGTAGGATCATGATCTGACACATAGGGAACAAAAAGAATGCTAAACAGCAGAGAAGAAAACCCTTAGAAAAATTTATAGTAAGACACTGTGGGACAGAGCTAGAAGTACAGATATACGACAGAAAAACAATGTGGAGAATATCAGGGACTCAGTAAGAAGTTTTTCCATACGGCTACTTTTTTTGTGTTTTACGGATTTGTTTTATTTCTTTTCTGTTGAAGGGCTCTAGCATTTTTAGCTCAGTCTGGTTATCCAAAAATCATCGATTTCACGGCAAAATTTTTCGCAGATATCTGAAGCTTTTAAGACATAGGTGGGGGTTACTAAATGATGAATAGATGAAATAGTACTCGTATTTTTACCTTGTGTTTTTTTTTAACCAATATTTATATCGTTTTTTTTTTATATCAAGAATATCTTTATTTTCCCGTTTTTTAAATTAAAATTGATAAATAATTTACGGAGATTTCTGCAAAAAAGCAATTTTTTTTGCACTATTTTATAAATTTTATTATTTTTTTTATTAACAAAATAAAATGTTATTAATACATTTGAACATCGAGGAATTACCATTTTTAAAATTTTTGCGAAAGTTTTTTAATTTATTTATCCCTGAGGCTAATTATTTAAACTATTGATCTTGCCCTATGAATCATGTTAGACACATCCAGAAAATTTTATAGGATTCTTTAAGACTTAAATGATCTCAGAAGTGGAATTCATATTGCGTTTTTATCGAAATCATTTACAAAATAAACGTTTGAAAAAGGGGTATGTTTTTAACTTATAAACAATTGTAATAACCTCTATATTTTTAAAGCTACAGACTTGTACGTTTAACCATTGGATAGCTGGTAAAAAAACTCACAGTAAAAAAAACCTTCTCTGACCAATAGGATCGAAGTTAGCGACTATTTTTAAAGAAATCATATCTCCATTGTCTATAAACATTAAGAAGTAAAAAAAATTCAAAATTTGTGCAAAATTTACACAAATTTTGAACGAAAATCTAAACTTTATATTGAAACTTATATCTATAAAATTCATCCAATTTTTCAAAACTTACAGCCTTTCGAAGCGAAAGCACTTTCGAAAGATCGACATAGAAAAGTGGAGGGGAAACTTTTTCAGCTCCACGCTTCAAAATTTCGTCAGTCTCAGTGTCGTGGCTGCTTTAGAAAAAAATATACTTATACTTTTTTGAGCAAAATATTTTGTGTATTTTGAACAAAAAAGTTTTATTTAAACATATTTAATTACTTTTTGATTGAAAATTGTAAGTAATATTTAAAACTATTGAATGAATAATTAATTATAATAAATAATTATAAAAAAACCACAACGATACACTTTCTTTAAATGATTTAAGATACTTACAATTTAACAGAAATATCGGTAAATCATCTTTTAAACTAGAAACTCTGCCACCAACTGAAGGTGTAGCCAAACAGCATGTTCTTCGGGTTTATGTACTATCAATTACAAATGTGGTTGGGTAATAGGTTAGATCCTTGTGCCTATGGTTGGAGACAAAGTGCCACTGGTTTTAACCAATTTATACTCTAGACAATTTAATTCCCGAAGAGACATTAAAGCACATTACATGCAAATGCACCACATGCATACTAGATGTGGGTGCAGAAAACGTGGTTTGAATTGTAGAAACTTGTGCATAAATTGTACTGAGGAAGAAGTAGAGGAGAAAATATGTTGCAACCTTGGTACAGTTACGTTTGACGAGGACAGTGATTCTGAATGTGTATATTAAGCAACTGATTTAATAAGTAAAGACGAACAACCTGCAACAAAAAGGGTCAGAGCTGACAGTGAAGTCGAATGAATGAACCAAATTTTAACTTTTAAACCAATGTATGTAAAGAAAATAAAAAAATAAAGTTCAATAAACATTGCAAAATTTAATAAGACAAGTGATGAAAAAATCGACTTATTTTATCAAAGCAGTAACGCAGATAGATTAATATTGTATATCATATTTGTACCAAAAATATAACAAAAATCAATATTGTTAATTATAAAAATACAAACAATTATAATTAATATAAGAAATATAATAATATAATGTGTAAAAAATTACCTGAAATTTAATTTATAAAATATATAAGTATTATTACGTCATTGATATAAAATGAACAAAAATATATGTTAATTTTGCGGGATTTTCCAAAATTTCTGGGGGGATGAAAATTATGTCATCATTATTAATTAAAAAAAAGTAAGTTTTTACGGTGAATTAAGAGGCCTCCAGCTGCAATGGAAGCCGAGGTGATGTAAATTTTCTTACGTGTTTCAATTTGAAGTTCCGATGTCGAAAAAAAAAAACGGAGCTGAAACAGTTATCCTCTCCACTTTCCTGTCGTTAACAAAATTTATAAATTAGTGCAAACAACTGTTTTTTTGCAAATATCTCCGTAAATTATTTATCAATATGAATTTAAAAAACGGGAAAATAAAGATATAAATATTGTTTATCTAAAATATAAGGGAAAAAACTTATAAACAAAAAATCAAATTGTGATCAAATTGTGACCATTAATTATTGTTTAAAAAAACGCAAAGTAAAAATACGAGTACTTTTTCATCTATTCGTCATCTAGTAACCCCTACCTGTCTTAAAAGCTTCAGATATGTGCGAAACATTTTTCGACTTGTTTTTTAACCAGACTGGGCTATTTCATTTTCTAATATTTTTTCTAAAATATTTTAGGTTTTTTGTCAATAATACTTTATTATTTTATTTATTTTTATAACTGTCTTACTAAGCTTCCTAAAATATTTTTTTTTTATATAGCTTTTGTCCTTAATCATTAAAATGAATGGTTGTATCCAACAAATAAATTCGATAGCATAATATTTACACGCGTTTTATCTGTCTAAACCCATCAAGATGAATAAATGCACTTTGTTTTTCACGATTTCACAGAACGGGGAAGCTCCGTTGATGGAGTGTGAAATTTAAAGCCGTGACACACATTTATCATAGCTAATAGGCGCTAGTGGAAAAACGTTCCGAAAGCGGAAGATTGATATAGCTGAGCAGATACTAAAAACAACCTACTGGAATAATTTTAATTAAAAACAGATTTCAAATCCACAAACGGTTGTAAGTAGTATCATGCTTTGTTTTAGCATGTTTAATTATACTGCTAATAAAAAATTATTATATATGTTATGTATTGTATATGTTAAGCGGTGTCTTTTTGGGAATAAACTGTAAAATCGGGAAATATTAATTTCTCACTTCACGTTTTGAATTTCACGTTTAAAAACCTGTATGTTTTGTATGTAGAACGGCTTCCAACCTGGAATTCATAACATCATTAAAAAAACAATAAAATTGCTTTAAAAAATTAAACAATCAAATTCATAGGTGCTTCGGTTTAAGATTGCACCAAAAAATCTAAACATGAAAGTTTTACAATTTTAAAATGAAAATTAGGCATAGAATTATAATAATATGCATACTATACTTTCAAGGCATGCTCTATCCATCTTTTTCCTTTTTTTTTTTCGTCTTTATAGAGGGGGGGTCTGGAATCTTCATCTCAGTCCAGGAAGCCGCCTGACTGACCTTCGTCAGTGAAGGATTCGTTCTTAGTATATATAGTTCTACTCCCGACGATAGTTTTCGAGGAACTTTAAAATGTCCTCCCGCCGCCGAGTCTACGCCCATCGCCTACCTGCTAAACTAGACCCTCCTCTGTCATCCAGCGAACCGGAAACGGAATGGCCGTTGTAAGGCCGGCATCACTTCCGAAGCACTACCTTCATCCATTCATTCTCCATTCATACACATCCACACTCCATTCATCAGCAAAGAGGCTCCCTGTCTCGTTCCAGGTAGCGCGTAGAAGACCATCGCTCCTAGTACGGCATCATTCCCAGACGGGTATTTCCTCCTTCCCCACAGTCTGACTCATGCATTCTAACTCATACAGTCTGATCCACTTTTCTAGCTTCAACTTCCAGCATCTTTTACTTTTACCTTTGCCGTTTGTTCAGCTGTCTTTTTTCCTCTTCCTTTTTCTTGATCACCAACCCCTAATAGTCCAACCATAGACCATAGATCATAGTCTAACCTAATTTATTTTTAATCATTCTCTCAATCATGATGCTCTATCCATCTACAAGGTTGGATTTATAGTTAACAAAAACGTTTTAGTGAATTTATAAAAGTAATAATATATAGTCAGTGTCCGATCTTATGCCTTATGCCTTAGGACAATAACAGGAGGTCAATTTGTCCCAATACGGTGTAAGTTCAAATTTCGTTCTTTCTCAGTGAGAAAATAAATAGTTTGTGCAAACGATGACAGTAATTTAGTATTTTTATTTAAATAAGTAGATAACATGTAATAACTCAATGCATATTAACAAAACTGTACTTTATGCCCAGGGAAAGTCCTATTAATAACTAAATATATGCTTAAATAACTACAGAATGAAATTTATTTTTTAGTAAAACTTAAAAAACCGCAACATTGATATATTTATCACAAGTGTATGCCAGAAAATGCAGTATTAAAAGTCATAGATATCATACTCGTCGATCCTTCTCAGGTTCTGGTAAAATCACCATAATAGTGTCTTTCGTTACAATATCTTCATCAAGTTCTTCTTCTTAGGGTGCCTATCTATTCTGAACGTTGACGATCATTCTTTATATTCGTATTATAATATGGCTATCTTCATAAGGACTTTGTTAGTTGGTATACGGAATAGCTGTGTTGAGGTCTTTCTATACCATGCTCTTAGGTTATCAAGCCAGGATATTCTTCTTCGTCCTGGGGCCCCTTTTGCTTCAATTTTACCTTGCAATTGAATGTATTGGAATAGCTCATATCTGCGTTGATTTCTCATTATATGTCCCAAGAACTGCAGCTTACGGCCCTTCACGATGTTGACCAAATCCGCGATTGTGTTCATCCTCCGTAGTACTTTTTCATTGGTGACTTTGTCTGTCCATGATATCTTCAGGGTCCTTCTGTATAACCATAGCTCAAAATATTGAAGTTTTGATATAGTTTCCGCCTTCAATGTCCACGTTTTTCCTCCGTACAGACGTTCTGAGTACTGAGTTAAGAAGCCTTATTTTTGTTTCTAGAGTGAGGTTAGACTACTTAAGTACAGAGCTCATAGTCAAGAATGCACTTTTTGCCTTTTAGATGCGACATTTAATCTCTTGAGTATTGTCCCACGACTCATTAATTATAGTTCTCAAGTAGTTGTATTGTAAGACACGTTTAATTCGTCGGGTTACTTGAGCTGAAAAAACTGAGCACTGTTATGTTTATGTTTTAAGTATTTTACCAGGTATTCTTCATTCAATGATCGTCTATCATGAATGTCATTCAATGAATTCTTATCTATCACTTGTCCTACATATTATTTAATAACCTTTTTTTGACAGTATTTGAGCAAAACCCAAGAATTCAATTCAGTAGAAAAGTCACTTGTATGCTCCTCCGCCAATGGACTGTTTGATCCAGAAAATTTATGTGATGATCTGAGTCTTGACAAATTTCTGTTATTTCATAATCGTCTCCTTCACTTTCGCCACTGCTAACTTTATGATTAATTTTCTTATTTCTCTTTGAACCTTTGTTTTTTTCTTAATTGACTCTGACTTTGTAATTTTTTCTTTGACCTTTTCCGAGTTATCACTTCTGTCTCGCTGCAATCCGTCCCCTTTTTGTACTACTGCTTGTATGCTGCTTAACTGTGACAAAAATAAGAGATCCCGAAACGAAGATTCACTCGTCTCGACTTCTAAAAAAGCGTCCATCAACTTGGTTCAGCTTCTATATTATGTCAGCATTATTATTTTTAGCTATACTCTTGCCTCCATATTTTGAATTATGTTTGGTTTGAATTAGATAAATATAAAACTGCCTTAAAATTATTTCGCAAATAGCAAGTGAAGGAATTCGGTATTTTGCTGTGTTAAGTTATTATTTGCTAAAAATAAAGAAAAAACTGAAATAGACTTTTTATTCGCAAATAACAAACAGCTCAAAGTAAACACTTCGCTGTTCAGTTATCAATTGTTCGAAATAAATAAAATTCTGAGAGACTTAGAATTATTTCACAATTTGTCGAACGGTCCAAGAGCGTCGCTATATCACCAACGTTTTTGAAAAGTATTTAGCAAACAAATTAACAATGTCCGTACCAGTACAATGAGTGATAATATTATAGTCCACAACAGCTGATACATTAGGTTTGCTATTTTTGTTAGCAACAAATTTCCAAAAATTTTAAAAAATTTTCCTGGGAGATGATCAAGTTAATGCAATGTTACCAAGATAACATTGTTGTTTTAAGTGTTTACATTAAGATCGTAAACGCAAAATTTCGGGCCAATGCTTTTGAAATGCATTCATTTTTTTCGATTCTGAGAAAACTAATAAATATTTTTTAAAAATTTAAATACAGAATGAAAGATTGCATTATTACCGAGGGCCTAAAGTCCCTTAGAATAAACAAAAAGTTTTTTTAAATGAGATATTTAAAATTAAAAATTACACTAAATTTTCTCTACTTTTTCACCCCTGTAACTTATTAAAATAAAGATTATAGAAGTTTTCAGGGACTTTCGGCCCTCAGTAATAATGTAATATTTCATTCTGCGTTTAAATTTTTCAAAAATACTTATTAGTTTTAAAGAAAGATTGTAACTTCTAGGTTTTTCATCGCATAAAAATCTCTATAAAAGTTGTGACTGGCGTTATCAGTCAGCCCAGGGTTGTTAACGCAAAGTAGGATAATATTATAAAAAATAAATATCATCAATAGTACAGAGTTTGTTCTGTT
The DNA here is from genome assembly GCF_040954645.1 of Diabrotica undecimpunctata. NCBI lineage: Eukaryota > Metazoa > Arthropoda > Insecta > Coleoptera > Chrysomelidae > Diabrotica > Diabrotica undecimpunctata. The sequence goes on along the minus strand of NC_092805.1, from coordinate 131,183,685 downwards.
TTGTTCTAAAACTATGTGGAGGAAGTTCGAAGTAGGACTTTGGGCAGGGCAGACAGTTAGTTGTTATCTTTAACTCAGCACTACTTAGTGGCTAGTAGAAACGTAATATGTTGAGCAAATATGACACACATTTACATACATATATACACACATATGCACACACGTCCACACATAAACACAGAGTTGCCACATATGACAAAAATTATTTTACAAATTGTAGAACGGTCGAAGAGCGTCTCTATATCACCAACGGTCAGGAATAAGTCCGAAGGAAATTTAAAATATAGTAAGCACGTTGTTGCTGAATTGTTGTTGTAGAAATAAGTAAAAGTCTGGAAAAGAATTATTCTCTGTCGGTATTCCTACGCATTGAAAAAAATAGCATCGTTTGCACATCGAGACCGGAGGAACCAACATCTTTGTTTAACAATCAAGAAAGAAATTTCGAACTGCTAAAGTACTTTATATTGCCAGTAGCACCCTGTTGATATCAGAGTCTTCGTTTTAACTCTTGTAAGTGACAATCCGAACTATAGTAATTTCTCAAATATAAAGAAGATGGAACAGAAGAGTTTTTGTTCGTCTTTTTAAGCGGCGGCTGGTAACCATCGAGTAATTCCAGATTGTGTGGAGGATGAACTGACTGTACGACAAACGTTTTCTGTCACTACACATGAAAACATATAGTTAAATGGAAAGATTTGAGCATAGTCCTGAAAGAAACAGATGTTAAAAAAAATCAAGGAAGCGGATCCATTTATAATAAATTAAACCAATTGCGTCTCAAAATCCTGTGCAGAGTACAGTAGGATCTAGTTACATATTTAATATATAAAGAAAATACTAATATAAAGAAAATACTATTTGGGGTATCACTTGGTGGATAATTACAAAAAAGTATCAAGACGTTCCTTATATATGTTTTTTTACCAATATAGATGCAAATAAATTAAACATAGCTTAAGAATTTTTTTAGGAATATTTACAGCTTTTAATAAAAATATGGAGGTGATAATTATATTCTCATTCCCTTTTTTGTAACGATTACAATACTATTTTTCCAAAATTAAAATGTATATATGTAAAACAATAATAAATACTTTTATTCAAATTGTATATAAAACAATATATTTAAAGAAGTATAAATGACCCCTTGGTGTTTTTTAAATTATTTTACGCATTCACCTTTCCCATTCTCTTTTATAATAATATAAAGAAAATACAGCAGCGTTGGTAAGAGCAAAATTGAATTTACCTTTTCGTTATAAATGTAGCGTATTACTTATGACTGAATATTTTGGGTTTATTTATTTTTTAAAATTAAAATAACATCGACGCAAAAGGTATATTTTAAGTGGGTATGTTACAGGGCGATCTACTATTAATAGTACGAAACGTAGATAAAAACGAAACTATTTGTATTTAAATAAAAGCTCTTACATACGTTTTCAGAGATGGTAATGCCGATGGAGAAAAGTCAAAGTTTAAAGTTTAAAGTCTAAGCAGAGTTTAAGTCTAATCACAATAGGTAATTCTATAGCTTTAAAAAAATATATTTCTTTTAAAAATATATATTATAGCTATAATAATATGAACTTGTGACTCTTATGTTCTTGCTCTATAGATTGGTTAATCTAGAAAATATTTCTGATTTAATCCCTACATTAGTATTATTAAAGTTTATAAAGTTGCAAAAATGTAATTCAGCCTTATCTCAATTTTTTTTGTTAATTTCAACCAGGACATTGTAATCAGAAAACAGAAAAAATTAACAAATAATTATTTTATTTATTTATTTATTCGTCAAAGAGAAATTGCCTAATTTAAATACCAAATTACAATATTATAATACTGAAATATAAAATTTTAAGACCCAATTTTATTAGATGTCATAAAATTTAAAACTAATATAGACAAAAGAAAGAAACAAATGAAAAACAAAAATCAGGTCACAATTTAAAATTGATAAAACTAAATTACACAGCTAGTAGTATCAAAGAATCATTTTGGAGTAATTTATTTCGTCAGCTAGATTTCGTTGGAAGGTTATGTTAAACCTTCTCAATAGCCTAAATATGAACAACATAGTAACAGAACAAGAAGGCAAAAGCTTTTAAAATAGTCATCGATATGTGCGGTATGAATGATCAAGTCGAATCAATGACAACAACTAAATTGTTAACTAGGCTTACAGACTCTAAAGGACAACCTTTTATAGTATAGATTTGTGTGGTGGGGTTCTATTACGACAAAAGAACAATAACTTGCATTTGTTAACATTGGCAAACAGTTCAAATCGGCTTGTAGGTCGTGGTAATCATAGATATTTATGATCTGCCTATATAATGTTAAATCATTCGCAAACATAAGACAGTGTAAAAGGACAAAACAGGAAAAAATATCATTCACATAGATGACGACCTAGGTGCGAACCGTGAGATACACCAGATAAATAAATAAATAAATAATAGCTTTATTACCCAACAGTTTCCCATTTCTAGGGTAAAAATTTAAGATACATTTTTAATTAGTATACAATGATTAGTAGGTGATACAAAAATATCAAGTAAAAAAATAAGTGCAAAAAATAAGTAGGTGAAAAACAAAATAAAGAGTGAGAACAATATAATTAAACAAATCACTATGTATACAAGAAATAAAAAAAAATACACAAAAAAATTAACAATCTAATGTATTCCATAAACCAGTGCGGTATCAACCAGAAGATTAATTGAGCATGAGAAAATATCACAATGGTTGCATATTTTGTTATAATTATTGCACATAATATAAATGGGTGACTTCAGTAACATATTTGTTCTCGCACGTGGACAAGTAAACACTATAGTCGACCTGGAAGTACTTCTTGGCACATTAAATCTAATTTGACCTAATATATCACTGCAGTCAATACAGTTGTGTAACAACTTATATAAAAATGAAACCGAAAATATAATTCTTCTTAACTCTAAACTTACAATATTAAACCTGTTACATAATAAATCGTAATCATAACCATGGACAGGATATACTCCATCAACCTTAAAAGCTAAATATTTTAAAAGTTTCCGTTGTACCGTTGTGTGTTGTTTTCAATCTGTTGCATATAACATTTATAAATGGGATACCAAATTAAGCTACAATATTCTAGTTTTGTTCGCACCAGCGATAGATACAGTAGTTTAATCGGTCTTATATCGCTAAAATTTCTACAGTTTCTGATGATAAAACCGTACATTTTCATAGCATCGGATACTTTCTGCTCAATATGGTTGTTAAAGGTTAATTTTGAATCAAATATAACTCCTAAATCTTTAATGCTATTACATTTTTCAAGATCTGACCCCTGAATTACATAATTAAAATCAACCTTGTTTTCCCTTCTAGAGTAACTTACTACTTTACACTTATTGACATTAAGAAAAAGTTTGTTTTTTACACACCAAGTATCTATATAATTTAGATCGTTCTGTAAATCTATACAGTTAGCAATTGTTTTAATTTCACAGTATATTTTAAGATCATCCGCAAAACACAATTTTCTGTTATTGATATCTAAAAATAAATCATTGATATATAATAGGAACAACAATGGACCTAAATTTGATCCCTGTGGAACACCGGATGTAGTACAGATTAATTCTGATATGAAACCATTATAGGGTACAAATTGGTTCCTACCTATTAAATAGCTTTTCAGTAACTTTAAAATGTTTCCAGCAAATCCCAAATTTGATAATTTAAAGAGAAGATATTTGTGATCAACCTTATCAAACGCTTTAGAAAAATCAGTATATATCACATCTACTTGACCTTGTACATCCAAAACATCTGAAATATATTTAGTTATTACAGCCAAGTTTGATACAGTAGAACGTTTATCTATAAAGCCATGTTGATAAGGTGATATCCATCCCCTAACAGAAGGGTAAATACGGTTATATAGAGTTACTTCGAAAACCTTTGAAAAATTGGATAACAAAGATACCGGTCTGTAATTGGATACATCAGATTTCGATCCGTTTTTGAATACAGGGCATATTTTTGCATTTTTCCATAACTCGGGATAAGTTCCCGTTTTCATTGATAAGTTGATGATGGTATCGTTATCATTCTATTGAAAATCTTGAATAAGCACTATTTGTATTCTTTCTGTAGGATAAAAAAATAACCAATTTAAAAGTTACCCCTAAATACCCAGATGATGTAACCTAATAATTAAAACTTTATGGTTTACACGATCAAAAGCCTTTGTAAAATCTGTATACACAACGTGAACTTCAGTACTTTCAGATAGTATTGCTACGTTATCAGCAAAGGAAGCGATTGGTATTATTAGTCTCTGATATATCGGCTGTGTAGAGTGAAAAAAGCAGCGGCCCTAGAACACTACCCTGCGGGACTCCGGAGTTGATAGGACAGAGGTTGGATTGTTGGTCTTTGACTTTTACAGAGAAATCCTATATTTGATGTAGGATTTAAGTAGGATGAAATAGTTACTGGATAGTGCTATTTTTACTTTGTAAAGCAGATCTCTATGCCAGACTTTGTCAAATGCCTGTGAGATGTCTAGAAATGCAGCGTTGCAGTATTTCTTTTCTTTAAGACTTTTTGATATTTCATTTATGATTCGATAAATTTTGTGGGTAGTGGAGTGATTTTCCCAAAAACCAAACTGATGTCTTGGAAGTAATGTTAGGAATTCTTGATCTGCGTATATGCTTTGTAGCAGCAATCTTTCAAAAAACTTTGCTTACGGTTGGGAGTAGGCTGATGGGTTAATAAGATGTTACTTCATTGGGCTCTTTTCCTGGCTTGAGAATCATAATGACTTATTTTTCCGCAAATTTCCATATTTTTTGAAAGTATGATAAGCTTAGCATGCGGTTAAATATAACTGTTAGCAAAGTATTGATCTTGAGAGGAAGTTGTTTTAGTACTTGCCGTGAGTTGAGTTTGTTTATTTCTTTCCTGACTTCTATAGGAGTAAAACTTTATTATGAGAGGAACATTTGACATGCTGCGCTAATTAGTTTTTTTACTTCCTTATCAGGATCTGTTGGCTCTGTTTGAAATACGTTTGTAAGATGTTCAGCAAAGACGTCCGCTTTTTCTTTGTTGGAACAGGCTCATTCGCCATTTGATTTACGGATGGGAGGTTTGTTGTGTATGGTTTCTTAAGCTTTTTAGTCGCCTTCCATAACGTCTGGTCATGTGCTGTAAGGTTTGTAATGTAATGTTTGAAGCACCAAAAATATATAAGCAAATATTTGTGTACAGAATCTGCATTCAAACACTGAAAGGTAACTGGTGATCCATAACTTTTTTTTTATTTAAAGATTCTTGATATTTATGGTTTTTTGCTTCGTGGTTTCGGTTTAGCGAAGGCATTTTCGTTATCTCCTATTTTGGGGGGGGGGGGTTGGATATAAATTCAGCTACGTTTCGTTTAGGGTGCTGTGATAAGGAGGAAGCATCTTGATTTAAGGTATCCATTTAAGTTTCATTGTGACGGTCAAGTTTATCGGAGTATGCTTATTTGATTGAAAGGTAATGATTTTTCTAGGCGTTTCAGCCTCAATAAGAGAGGATTGTGTAGAGGAATTTATTGACAAAGGAGCTGATTGTTGTACTGTAGTTTCAGTCTCAGTAGGAGAAGACTGTGTAGAGGAAATTCTTGAAAAGGGAGCTGATTGCTGTACTTCCTGTAGAGAGTATAGATGAACAGTATTTTGGGTGTTGTTTAAAGGAGTTTGATTATTTGTATTAGGTCACTGAGATGCAAAAGGTCCTTGCTGCTTGCATATGTAGCAAGATTGCTTTTCGATGGAAAAGAAAATTTGATAGTTGTTATCCTCAAGGTTAATTAACATCGGGTAATTAACTATCGGGTAATTTGTCTAAGTTAGTTGGCGCTAAAAAAGTGTATCATCGGAAACTCAACATATGCTTGAATGCTGGATTTGATGTCCCTATCCTGAGAAAGAGAATTGGAGTTATTAGATGTATACCTAAGTTTTTCAGTTGTTTTTCTATAATGTTGTGCGGAATACATGGACATACTTGGGAAATAATCAATCGTTCATTTGGAGTTATAAGTCTTAGATCTTGAATACGTTCTTGATTAATTACTACAATCACATTGTCGTTTGCAACAAATTCATCGACTAACTGTTCACTGGTAAAAAGATACAAAGATGATCTTTTATAATTTTAGAAATAAAATATATTTTTCTCGGATCCACTTTACAAGTTACTGCATTAAGGTAAACTTCAATATTAAAGTTTGGAAGTGAGTGAAGTAGAATAGCTTGTTTTTTGTTTGGAAATTTATTTGTAGGTTGATTAAGAGCTGTATAATATAATTTTAATTGTTGGTTTAGAAGTAGATTGCCAGAACTTTTTATGGTGGAAGTTCCCGCTGCTGAATCCATATCCATGCTTGGGCTAAGTAACCTGAATACGGCCCTGGTGCTTATAATGGATCATTACCGGAACGACTGGTAATTAACATTACGCCAAATCGGCGAAATAGTTGTTTACCCTTGATTTGTTATAGATGAAATGGGAAAATCAAACTTACAGTTTTAAGTCCAGAAGAAGTAACACTTTTATACTACACCTTTGTTTAAATTTTAGATATAAACAAAATTTTACGTTTGAAACAAAAAAAATCCTTATTTTGTCTAAACTACCAAGCTAATATTAAATATCAATTATCGCTAATTGCTGATATGTTTACTGTTCGTAGGTTGGAAGGAGAATCAGCATGATCCATAACTCTGCATAATTTTCATAGAATGAAAAAGACAGTAAAGATTCCATTTCACGTACAAATCGTCTATGTATCTGTTTATATGTATTTCGCTTTAATAAAGCTCATCAGAACAGTTATTCATAGGCGTTCTCAACGTGAAAAATAAATCTTTTCTGTCTTTGGGAAGCAACGATAAAATGGCTTCGAAACGGACGCAATAGCGACATCTGATATTAAATCCGTAAAATAGTTTCGAAACACAATTCAGATTTCTGCTTTAATCTGAACCTTCTATAAATGCAAGGTATAACAGACGTTGATAAAGATCTTAATAGAGACGTGGGGAATCTAAAATTTGCATTCCACGACATGTCTCCTCAACTAAGCAGAAATCGTTAGCGAATTGGTTTCTTGTACTCATACAGAGTAGATCCGAATAAAATGAAAAGACAGTAAAGATTCAATTTCACGTACAAATCGTCTATGTATCTGTTTATACGTATTTCGCTTTAATAAAGCTCATCTTGTACTCTGTGAGTACAAGAAACCAATTCGCTAACGATTTCTGCTTAGTTGAGGAGACATGTCGTGGAATGCAAATTTTAGATTCCCCATGTCTCTATTAACATCTTTATCAACGTCTGTTATACCTTGCATTTATAGAAGGTTCAGATTAAAGCAGAAATCTGAATTGTGTTTCGATACTATTTTACGGATTTAATATCAGATGTCGCTATTGCGTCCGTTTCGAAGCCATTTTATCGTTGCTTCCCAAAGACGGAAAAGATCTATTTTTCACGTTGAGAACGCCTATGAATAACTGCTCTGATAAGCTTTATTAAAGCGAGATACGTATAAACAGATACATAGACGATTTGTACGTGAAATGGAATCTTTACTGTCTTTTTCATTTTATTCGGATCTACTCTGTATGATTACAAGAAACCAATTCGCTAACGATTTCTGCTTAGTTGAGGAGACATGTCGTGGAATGCAAATTTTAGATTCCCCATGTCTCTATTATCATCTTTATCAACGTCTGTTATACCTTGCATTTATAGAAGGTTCAGATTAAAGCAGAAATCTGAATTGTGTTTCGAAACTATTTTACGGATTTAATTTTCATAGACTTTAACAGGGTTGTAAAATTTATTGTTTTAAAAATATTTCTGTGAAATATAAAAAAAACATGCAAGCTTCTTATCGACCTAATATGACATACCATGTGTAGCTCAGCGACTATGGTACTAACTTACTATGTCGGACGGAGTGGGTTTAGTCCTAAATAAGAGCAATACTTATTTAAACCATAAGTTTAAATAGCTCAATAAGTTTGACCACACTGTAATATATATATTACATATTTTCGTCTGAAAAATATCACAAAGTATATTTCATTACGAGAAATTCATCGAGTTTCAAAAATATTTATCAATAAACGTGCAGTCGATTTAGGAAAGTTTTCTCATTAATGGAGTTGAAAGTTCTGGAAGAGGTTGCTTCTCAATAGAAAGTTATCTAACACAATAAGTGGACAACAGTAAGATTGTGGGAAACTGCTCGCAAAAAATATTTATAACTGCTAAGTTTTTGATGAAATCTCTATATAAATGTATCTAATAATTAATTAATGACTTTTGTTATATATTTATTAAATAAAACTCAGTTTTAAAAGAATATGAAACAAATCTTATCAGAAAAATCTTCATGTGATTTAAAACAAATTAAAACTAAATAATTGTAATTATATAAACTTAATAATTTCCACATAATATGTTTGACTAGTCCGTATCCTCTTCGTTAACACACTGGTAGTAACAGGCATTCTGTCATCTAGATAGATAGATAGATATATTTAGAAATAAAGGCCTTTTGGCCTATTTCACTGCGACCTTTTTAGATCTATTGTGGTCCTCTAGTCCTAGATAATATTCTCTAGCCTGAGCCTTTTTGAAAAGTCTATTAGCTTCGAGACTGTACCTTCCATGTAGCTATTTGCCGGTGGATTTTCTTTTCCTAATGCAAAGAACGGCACGTTTGCCAGACTATCACACTAACATAGAATGTGCTCTTCTGTTTCTTCTGCGAGGTGATAAAATCTGCACAGGTCATCATCTGGTAATCCCATCAGCTTCAAGTGCCTATTCAGCTTATAGTGTCCTTTTAGAAGACCTACTATGGCTTTGACTGTTCTCCTGTCTTTGCTTATTAGGGCTACCGTAAATTTTGGCGAATGTTCTGTAATGAAATGTTTCATCTGTCTTTGTCCTGAAGAATTCCTTCACCATTCCAAAGATGTGTGAGCTACTCACTTGCTTGTAGCCATTCTTGTTACTGTCTTTACAACGCCGCAGAAGTGTTCCGGTTCAATGAATGGCATTGATGAGCCTTGTTTCGCCATTTCATCTGCTTTTTAATTGTCTTTATGACCCTCGTGCCCCGGTACCCAGGCCACCGTAACCTTGCTACGGTTTCCTAGTTTATTTAGAGCACACACAATCCCATACTAGCTTAGAATTGAGTGCCTTAAGCGCTGCCTGACTATCTGTGAAGATGGGAACCAAACGGAACGTTCTTTCCTGCTTTTTTATTTCTTTCACGCAGTGATGAATTGCCGATATTTCCACATGAAAAACTGTCACGTCCTTAGAATGACTTACCAGGATATGCATGCCTTGATTTGTCCCTACTATGCCGGCTCCCACACCCTCAGATATTTTTAAGCCATCCGTGTACCAGGTAGCAGCAGCTTCAGTAGGTGTAGCAGGTATGTATACACCTTCATTCTGCCTGGTATTTTAATTGTAAACTTACTGTTAAAGCTTTATCTCGTAGCTGTTTTATCGGTAGGTTGCCCCATCAAAATATTGGCTTTTTGCTCCTCGATTAGCTTTCTGTTGTCAGCACCATGCATCTGGCTTATGTGTCGCTGACTATGGAATAATCTGTGCATCACTGATCTGACTTCGCTCTGTATAAAGATATGCCGTGGTGGTAGATTCAGCAGGACTTCTTCAGCCTTATTACTCCCACTTGCTGCGCCTTTGTCCACGTCACTTGCGTCCCTCGTTTGAAGCATCAAAATTTTGGTTGTAACAGAAGTCACATTTTTAACCAAAGTTTTGAAGTTTTGTATTCCAAATCGTTTTCAATAATTTGTAGCTTAATCCCATATAAACACAATATTTAATTAACCACTTACTTAGACTTGCACAATAAAAAAATATTTTTGGAAATATTTACTTTATCACTATATAAAAACTTAGTGTAATCTATATCAACGTATCTGACTACAAGATTTTTTATTGTCATGAAAATATTTAGTGTGGTCAATTTGAAAAAGATTCCAGTCACGTCATTCCTTAAATGTTGTTGGCCTATTTGCATGTAGCTTTAAAAATTAGAAAAAAGCAGTACAATACAAGTAACTTTTCCACAAATAGTCTGTTTGTCTATTATTCAGAATATTAGAGACTTTGTATTCTCTATATAGTCTCTTACTTAAAAGACTTTTAAGTCTTGTAATCAGAGTATTTAAAGCAAATTAACCATGTTAGGATCCCGTTTCTCTATTCCTCTGTACAATAATCCAGAGGTGTAACACCATCGTGTCTAGATAATGCATGGTACAGGAGAAGAAGTATTATCTCAAGCAGTGTCCCATAGAGCTGAGGGTAAGAGGTAAGTATTCTATAAGACGGCTTTGAAAATCTGCCATATATTTTTTACGTATGATAAGCACAACAAACAGCATGCAACGAGACAGAGAAGACCTACAACGCAAAATATATGACCTAATAATAAGGATTTGTGAAGAGGAAAGAAATGTCCGAAATATGGAAAACAAGATGGATATTTCCTATCCTAAAAAAGGGGATACAAAATACTGACATCGTTAATCAGACAAAGACTCTCAATATATCTTGAAGTCTCAGTTAATGGAACTGATAATATAAGCATAGTAATTAATAAAATAATTCTGGCAGAAAACAGAACTTGCCAAAAATGCTGCGTCTTCCTCACAGATAAGAAACTGAAAATTTTCAGAGCAACAATTAGACCAGTAATCACATATGGTGCTGACGTAATGTGTCTATAGAAAGATGAAGAAATATTAAGGATCCTAGAGAAAACTGATGAACTACGATCTAAGAGAATTTTTGAAAGGAGAAGACATTGTCAGATTTATCAAGACACAGAGACTTGTTACATGAGTATCTAAAAAGGAAAAATTCAAAAGCAGTTATGAAGGAAATATCCAAATTAAGACCACTATCAGGCAGACCACCAGGAAGACCGAAAATGAGATGAAAGAAGCAGATAATTGCAGACCTTAAGAAGGTAGAATTTAAAGATTAAAAAACCATAAGCAAAAGTTGGAAAAAATGAAGAGATATTGTCGAATTAGAAGAACCCAAAGACAGTGATCCTAAAGATACCATAAAAATCATTTGTAATCGATATCTGTATTTTAATGAATTTATCAGGATATTTACCTTCCAATAAATCTAGATCATTTGCAAAATACTACAACAATAATTTTATATTGCGAATAATATATATTGTTATGGATCAGTTTATCGATCAAAAATAGAATAAAGAGTTTTTTATTATTTTAATATACCGCGGGCATATAAGTTAAAATACAACCCTGTACTTATTTGTAATAGACCATAAGAGAAAACATTGTTCCGTGAAAGACTGAGTGAATAGTGAAAGGACAATGGAACCCGGATAATTATATATTTAAGGAATAAACTTTGTAATTGTATTTTGCGGTGGACATTTTTTGAAAGTAAATAAGAATTAGATTTAGATATGAGATAACAAGAATTTGGAAACTTATTTCTGTTAAAAAAGGTAAAATTGTTAATAATTTCTGAAAAGTAATTTGAGTGAAAGTAGTTTATTTGTTTTAAATATCATGTTGGAAATTTTCTAAATCGAAAATAAGTGGGAAAGATGAATGCTTATGATTGGTTAAAAAGGAATAATGGCAATGAGAGAGTTGTCTGGTAGAGATTGAAAGAATTATTATGTTACCGGCAGACCAGAAGAGAAGACGTGTTTTCGTGTAGTCAATCTGAGTACCAGTGTTTTCGTTTGTTAGTGAAAAAGGTGGAAGCTGAGAGCAGATCAAAATCGAGAAGATTAATACCTCTTTTGAGTCTGCATAGTCCAGGAGATATAACTGAGAAAGAAAGGAGAATTTGTGAGTAAAGAGTACCGGTCAAAAGAGGATTGGCTTGTGTTTTTTTCGGAGGAGTAGTTTGCTGGTATGCGGTTTGGATCGATGCTGAGAACGGGAAAGATTTGATGGTAGCCGGACATAATCAATCAAGGAAAGAACTGTGGTTTGATCGAGAGGAGACATCATTGGTGTAAAAAAAATAAAGGTCAGTCAAATAATTTGAATGAAAGAAAAATCTAAGATATTCTAAAGATAAAATCAAATATAAGCATACGAACTAAGATTCCAAGTTTCAAAGAGTTATTTTTCTTGTGAATAAATTATATTTTTATATGGTCATTTTTTAAAGTAGATATTATTATAAAACAGATCAATAGATAGTTTGTAATTAAAATTAAATTTAGAGTATAGGAGTTTTTTGGGAAAGATAATTGCCCACAAAAGTTATTTATTAATATTCATCGTATTGCTTATTGAAAATAAATAATAATTTGTGTGCATATTTATGTTGTTTTAATGTTAGTTCCGTTTCCTGTTCTATCCCGATTATGAGCAACTAGGAGATACTGAACCCACTAGAAGAGATATATAAAGTAAACGGATTAAAGTAAAATTAAAAAGGCACCCTGAGACATTTTAATAGTAATTGATTTGTATGACTCTGCATAAATTAGTGAATTAATTAATTAAATAATTGGATTAATTAAATTAGTGTTAATTAATAATAAAACATCATAAAGCAGATCACAACAATATGTACAAGTATATAAGCGCCTCAGACTAAAGGTATAAGTTGTTTGCCTTTGTGATAAATTCTTGTTTTATATTGTGAGCTTGTTAATTGAGGTTGAACGCTTTTGTGTACGTAGTCCATCAAAATATTTACCTTTATCAATACCTTTATCAATAGTCATTTTGAAGTTACGTTAAAGGCACTTATTTTAAGCTACCACTAAATTATTTACTCCGGGGAACAAGAAGTCCGGACATAGACCATTCGAATTATATACATGGTAACAGACGCCTCGACTCAACTAGCAAAACTGAAATGGAAATTTGGTGGGCATACTCTAAAACAAAAATATGACTGATGAAACAAAATAATTATACATTGGTTACCTTGGAATCATAAACGTCAAAAGGGAAGACCACACAATTGTCAGATGATATAAAACAAATTGCTGGACCGAGATGGATGCAAATGCCGCAGTATAGAGGATTCTGAGAAAATGGAGGGAACGCCTACGTTTAAAAATGAATGGTCTTGACTAATTAGATAGTTAACTGATAGATAGATTAGACAAATTAGATAAGTTTTTAAGGATACAAAAAATAATGGAAAATGTACGCCTTGACATTAATGTTTGGATACTTCTATTTTATTTTTTTAAAAAGTTTTTTTTTATGCACAACTGGTTTCAAGAGGCTAATAAAATAAGAATGTTAAACATCTACTTTAGTCTTTCAATATATAAGTAAATTCGCCTAATTGGCGGCTCTAAGACAACTCTTATGCTAATTTTATCAAGTTGTTACCATACCCGGAAAACTTTTAAAATAAATTTCCAAAAAGCCATTTACTTGTTCGCATAAACAACATTAATGTGCGTTGTATGGTAATAAACCGATCTAACGCTGATACAAAGTTTATATAATCCTAAAAGAACCATCTAAAGTTGTTTGACTTTGTGCTTATTCTACCGATATAATACCTGCTCTTGAATGCAGAGATATTCTTTTCAATGGAAATTTTGCCTGGTTTTGTTTGCAAAACGGTAGAATATAAAATATAACAAAAGGTACATGCCAGGTCGTCGAAATATTTTTCACCAAAAATAAAATGGATTTTCTATTCTATAAAGTTAACTGATAAATTTCTTATATTATTTTTAGATAGATTTTTAACATATGTTTATTAAATAAATTATTAAATTTCAAAAAATTACTCGACAGATAAAGAAGCGGTAAATCTGATCCAAGGCTTGTCAAAACTTTTGAAAAAATATATAAATTTTTGCGTAATGCGCCTCTTGAAAACATGCACAAAAAAAAACAAAGAAAGTCACTCGACGTACCGGGTTTCTCATTCTATTTTGACCCTCAATTATTTTCCTCGATTTCGGGAATACAAAAAAAAGTTTTAAATAAAAGTTGTATTATTTTATTTGTACCGACCAACAATGTAGCAACAGACCAAATTTTGTATACAGGGAGTGCCCAATAAAATGCGTCTTTTCAAAATTCGCTCAAAATAAAGTTGGTCCTCTTTTTTGTTAAAAACATCGTGAAAATCACTCCCTAATTAGCACCCTAAATGAAATTCATCATTACCGCATTAAAATTTACTTTACTTAGACTTATAGCATAGTTATTATGTAGACTTAAAAGGAATCATCCGTCTGAGTTATTATAAAATAATGAAAAATAAGGTGAACAGGTACATCTTAACAAATACAAATACTCCAATGAATTTATAGAGTCCTAAGGGAGTTTTTTGAATAAATTTGGAACTAATTTGTGCACTCTAGTGTTTAAAGTCAAATTTAAATAGCTAATTGGCCCTATAGACTTAATACAATCGTATAAAATTAGCAAACAATTCGTTTATAATAATACGTCCATTTTGAAATAATTGTCACTCATATTATCTTTATTCATCAGCTTTTGCTAGAAAACAATGTTTAAGTTCACATTCCAGGATACTTCACAACTTCCTTGGAGATTTAGCATTCATTAATTTTCAATACATATTCAACGCGACAAATTCCTTGTACCGCAAAGCCGCGTAGAGTAAAGCGGGCTTTCCATTTGTGCAACTGCGCATGCATAATAGCCGCATGCGGCGGCCGCACAATAGAAGCATGAAGACGCAAGAAGAGAGGCATGCAGAAAATCAGTGCGCACGAGATGGTTGCAATTGTGAATAGTTCAAAATGGGACACCCTGTATTTTTTTATAGTTTTGAGTAGCCCTGCATTTCCTGATTACCAATGTATAACATTGTGTAGCATTAGTTTTGTTCATCGAGTTAGAATCTATAGAGAAGCTATGAGCATATTAACGTGTGTATTAAAAACGGCGTCAGTATGTGTGGCTAAAGACCATACCAATATGGCGGTGGAATCAGACCAGAACTAAATAAGTAAATAACAAAATTAAAACTACTATACAAATATGACTAGTTATTCAGAAGATTTAATCATAATCTAAAAAATTGCAATACATTTTTAATAAACTATGATTAATTTATCCCGCGGTAAACACTAAAAACACGACATATTATACATAAAGATAAATTAATTCAGTCAAATAACAAGTTGTATCTGAAAGAGATAGTAATATAAATAATATTTTAAAGGGTAAAATGAATATATGGTATTAAATAAAAGAAATACGTTCGTTTTACAACTTATATATTTGATAACTACAAATTAACTGACACCTAAAAATTTGGTTCAATTAACAAAGTTAGAACAATTATTATCAATATAACAAAATTGAATATCTGCCGAATATTACAATGGAAATACTGTGTAGAAATAAAGATAGTTATGTTGCAGTAGTTAATAAGAAATTTTAAGGTATTTAGAATGAAGATATTCGAGTATTCTCAAGAATAGCACGATCTACCTTACTTATAAGATTTTTTATGAATACCTTTATAATAAATCCGTAAAAAAGTTTCGAAACACAATTCAGATAAGTGCTTTAATCTGGAGCCTTCTAAAAATTGCAAGGCATAGCCAGACGTTGATAAAGATGTTAATAGAGACATGGGGAACCTAAAATTTGCATTCCACGACATGTCTCCTCAACTAAGCAGAAATCGTTAGCGAATTGGTTTCTTGTACTCATACAGAGTAGATCCGAATAAAATAAAATTAAAAAGACAGTCAAGATTTCATTTCACGTACAAATCGTCTAAGTATCTGTTTATACGTATTTCGCTTTATTAAAGCTCATCAGAACAGTTATTCATAGGCGTTCTCAACGTGAAAATTAATCTTTTCTGTGTTTAGGAAGCAACGATAAAATGGCTTCGAAACGGACGCAATAGCGACATCTGATATTAAATCCGTAAAACAGTTTCGAAACACAATTCAGATAACTGCCTTAATCTGGAGCCTTCTGAAAATTGCAAGGCATAGCCAGACGTTGATAAAGATGTTAATAGAGACATGATGAATCTAAAATTTGCATTCCAAGACATGTCTCCTCAACTAAGCAGAAATCGTTAGCGAATTGGTTTCTTGTACTCATACAGAGTAGATCCGAATAAAAATAAAATTAAAAAGACAGTCAAGATTTCATTTCACGTACAAATTGTCTAAGTATCTGTTTATACGTATTTCGCTTTAATAAAGCTCATCAGAACAGTTATTCATATGCGTTCTCAACGTGAAAATTAATCTTTTCTGTCTTTAGGAAGCAACGATAAAATGGCTTCGAAACGGACGCAATAGCGACATCTGATATTAAATCCGTAAAATAGTTTCGAAACACAATTCAGATAACTGCCTTAATCTGGAGCCTTCTAAAAACTGCAAGGCATAGCCAGACGTTGATAAAGATGTTAAGAGAACGCCTATGAATAACTGTTCTGATGAGCTTTATTAAAGCGAAATACGTATAAACAGATACATAGACGATTTGTACGTGAAATGAAATCTTGACTGTCTTTTTAATTTTACCTTTATATTATTTTCTAAAGTAGAGGCCATTACTTTGTTTACATATTTATATACTAACCTGTGGAACGTTATTCCTATAGATTTTTTGCTTCTGCTACTGCAACTACGTTGAGAACAAGAAACCATTATTATGCACTATTACAATATAACAGTTTTTATAAAATTATTATAAAACTAAAAATATTCATAAAAATATGGCCGAAGTGTGGCCGTTTTTAGTTACGTGATGCCCTCTCCATAGATTCTAACTCAATGGTTTTGCTCTTTAATGGCATATGGTACTACAAAAAAATAATTATTAATTTATTATAAACTGTCAGTCCTCATACCGAAATGGGTTATACTGCAGATTAAAAAGTAGAGATATTCTCAATTTATGTAAAAAATAATAAAAACAAGCAAGCGGCAAGAAGAGAGTATAGGCTGATTTATCCAGATCGACAGACTTCTTCGGCAAATACATTTTTATATAATTATTATCGTCTTGTCATAAATGAAAAAATGTTGAACGGAAAGAAATGAAATGAAAAGAAATGAACGGAAGAAACGTACTATCGTAAGAAATGATGATGAAGATCTTAATACTTTGCTTTACTTTGAAGGTAAAAATTAAATACTTAAATAATAGATTAAATCCATAATAACATTTTTATTTTAGAAAATTCCGAAACTAAAAAAATTAGTAGCATTCTAAAAAATGCTACTAATGCATTAGAGAAAAGCCGTGCGACGGTACGTAGAGTTTTAAAAAAGCACAACTATAAGCCGTACAAAATATTACCGGTACAACAACTTACCGATGTTCATAAAAGAAAGCGTTTACAGTTCTGTCACGACATGCTTACAAATTTGAACACTGATCCTACTTATTTTTATAACATTTTATGGACAGAAGAATCAAATTTTTAAACTTCAGGCATTTTTATTAGAAGAAATAGGTATTCGTGGGAACAGAAAAATAATAGAAAAAGATAAAGAAAAATTAAGCAAATAAAAAAGTGAGGAAGAAAATCAATAAATGTGTGGTGCGGAATATTTCAAAACAAAATAGTTGGACCATTTTTTATGATTATAAATTACCTGGGGAATCATATTTGCACATAGTCGTTACAAAAGTGAATAATTAATAAATCAAAATTATACACAAAATCAATTAAATAGTATGATATGGTAACAAGATGGAGCACCACCACATAATGTCGTAGCCGTTTAAGAACATTAAAATAATCAATTTAATGTGTGGATAAGGGTACCATTACATGGCCACCAAATAGTCTCGACTTAACACCATGTGATAGCTTTTTATGGGGATTTTTAAAAGAAAAAGTGTATTTTGATTCAAATACAAATATTAACACTATCACGGCAAAAGTTCGCTCGGAAATTGAAAATTTAAATGGTCATAATAACACAATATCTGACGCATTAGAAAAGATGCATTTTATTGGGCATTCCCTGTATACAAAATTTGGTCTGATGCCACACTGTCGATCGATACAGATAAACAGATATTTGAAACTTTTTTTTTGTATTCTCAAATTAAGGAAAATAAGTGGGGGGTTAAAATATAATGAGAAACCCTGTACATTGGAGGTAGCGTCGGGGTAGCCTGTCGGGCCGAGAAAAGTAAATCGGAGGGTTCAAAATCAACACGCGTTCCAAAAATGACATTTTCTTGGTTTTCTGTCATCGGATTTTGATTTTTGTTTTTATTAAATCGATGTCTTAAATATGATATTTTTAAACACCCATTTTAATTGCAAAACGAGAAATTTGCAATGAAGAATTTTATGCCATTCAATAGTTGCATTTTCTTTCCATGAATTTTTTATTTCTGAACTTGCAAATTACATGAAAAAAGGAAATGTGTCCAATTAATTCGGCATCATATGAGAAAGTGTTTATAAAAAGTTGTGCATGGTCTAAAACCAAAGATGTAACCATTAGATAATATATATCAAACTGTATCAATCGTATATGAGGTATATTTATAAAAGAGTTATCATATTTGTAATAAATAAAAATGATGTTAGGTATCGGTAATTTGAGAAAAATTTGCAAAACGTTTTGTTTAATTAGAAGAGTGTAATTGCATATTAAAATATGTACCTTTATATTTCACAATATTGCTTATTCAATATTGTGACATATAAAGGTACTTTACTTCTTAGCGAAGTTCATATTTATTGACACAGGTACTCATATAATAATTACTATTTTAATGGAAATAAGCCACAATTGAAGGTTAAAATAAGTTAATTGACGTTTCAATCTCCATTTCAGAAATCGTTCTTAAAATACAAACATTAATAAATTGAACAAATTTTGTTTATTGTTACTTGGTGAAAAATTCTTCTAATAATTTAATTTTATCTGACACATTTATATTGACAATTCAGACATATATTATACTTTAAAGTAGTCGACATTAAAATGATATTGCCAATATTGCTTAGTTGCTTTCCTGGGACGACTTTATTCTAAGATAGTTCATTCGATTACATGAAATCAACTTTAACATGAGAATATCTGTCAAAAAAGAATCATAGTGTGTAATTCGTGTATAATACTTTAAAGTAGTCGACATTAAAATGATATTGCCAATATTGCTGAGTTGCTTTCCTGGGACGACTTTATTCTAAGATAGTTCATTCGATTACATGAAATCAACTTTAACATGAGAATATCTGTCAAAAAAGAATCATAGTGTGTAATTCGTGATTCCATAGTAAATCATGAAAAAAAGACCAGAAAAAAAACCTCATAATACTATCCCGACAAGGTAAGTATTTGGTGATACATTTAGCTTACTCTCAATAAACACCAAATTCTGATTTTATATCTTTGTTATTTAAAAAACATTAATGATGTATCCTAAATATGTTACTGACTTACTAATAGCGGTATTTTCCTTTTATTAACTTCCTCTTTTAATATGGGTAAAAATAATCTCATTTAGCATAATTAGAACGGCTTCTTTGATTTTTTCTTTTTAATTTTGTTTCTTTTAGGACTATACTTGAATCATTCCATTGAACCCTATGTATTCCATTTATTCATGCGTATTTACATATTTGAGATCTATCAAATTCCATATTTTTATTATACGATTGATGTTTACTTCTAACACTTCATTCTAACATTTAATGGCTTTGATGTTTCACCTAAATAAAACTGATCCCATTCACATGGTATTTTATAAATACAATTCTTTGTTCTTTCTTGTTCATTGTTAGGTTTAGTTTTAGATAAAATATATCTCAATGTATTTCTTATTTTAAATGTTGAAAGGTTAAATTTATTTCCTATCTTTCTAATCTTTTCTGATAATTCTTTTATGTATGGTATTGTTATTTTCCTCGTATTATTCCTTGCGTATGCTGTAGGATCTCGTTCTAAGTTGTTCTGTTCTATTTGGTCGATTGTTAAAAATGTCCTTTTTATTATATTATTAATATTTATTTATTACCTCATGTCAGATTAATGCAAAGTGTTCAACCAATGCATCCTTCCTATCATGACATATGGATGTCAAACCTGGACCCTCACCAAGTCAAACATACATAAACTAGCCACAACAGAAAGAAGAATGGAAAGAGCAATGTTAGGTATACGACTGTCAGATAAAAAGAGGAACGACTGGGTAAGATCCAAAACAAAAGTCGCGGACATAGCAACAAAAATTGCCAAACTTAAATGGAGCTTCGCGGACCACACTGCTAGACAAACAGACCAACGTTGGAATACTACAATAAAACATTGGAGACCTTACGAAAGTAAACGACCAAGAGGAACACCACAGATGAGATGGGTTGATGACATTAAAAGAATAGCCGGAACAAATTGGAAATATGTTGCTTAGGATAGAGACCGATGGAAGGAGTTGGGAGAGGCCTTCTATGTCCAAACATGGACGATAGAAGGCTAAGAAGAAGAAAAATAAGTCAGATTGATAAAATTTAATATCTAATGATTGCACCTTGGGTTTTTGGACCATACAGAGATTTTTATAAAGGATAATTTTTTTTTTTCGTAAAATTAATAATAAAAGAGTTATTATATTTTTTGTAACATGATACCTCTAATTTAAGAGAAATTTTCAAAAAAAAAAATTTCAAAACCGTGAGTACCACAGGGACACACAGCAAAAGATGGAAACGGTTTAATAGTGAATAAAAGAATAGAATCAAGGATAACTGAACAAACTACGAAGCAGTATCACCTAAAATAATTACAACCCAAATAGAATTAAAAGACAAGATAGGAAGAATAAAAAAATACGGTCCAACAGAAGATAATAAAGAAGAGGCAATGATAAATTTCTACAACGAACTCCAAAATGCATTAGACAAATTAAGAGAAAAAAGAGAAAAAAATAATAATCTTATAGAAGATTATAATTCAAGAGTAGGTAAGGACATTAATAGGGGATTAGGATGTATTGGACAATGTGGGTAAGAAACAATTAATAGAAATGAAATTAAAATGCTAGATTTCTGCCGTACAAAAGACCTGATAATAGGAAACATATTCAGTGGACAAACCATTGAAGACAAATATACATTTGTGGCTAAAGAGAGAAATACGAAAAGCTTAATACGAGAAACCTAGAACAAAACTTACAAATATCTTAACGGAAAAGAAACCGGAATTGTCCGCTTAACACAGGTTGGTCACTGCAAAACCTTCCAAAAATGGAGGATATGGAAAGAAAAGAGTACAAGTAAAGGTAAACTTGAGATTAAAACAAATAGGGGTCCGAAAAAAACATGGACAAAGGAAGAAAGATGGAATACTTACTGTGAAGTGTTAAAGAAAACAGCAACTGAAGTGTGTTAAATAAAAAAATGGCGTCTGGCGCCTTTCGTTTAGAGTAAACGTTGGCGCCTTTTTTGAGCCAGTTTGGTCCTGTAATAGGCTCTCTTTTATACAGTAATTCACAGAAATATCCCTTTAAAGGATTAGACGATTTTAATATTTTTTGTCACTTTCTGAGAAAATAATAATTATTATCTTACTCGATTGATTATCGAGAAAAATATAATTTATTACATGGGTTATTAAATATAATAATATAAGGAAAAACAACGGTAAATTGGAGTAATAAAGAAACTTGTTCATGTACTTATTATAATAAATCTGCATTAAATGATAAATAATAAAAATTATATACAAGATTATGTAACTTTTACGACGTCTACCACAACAAATCTCTAGCATAATAAAATCATATAAGTATAAACATAAAAAATCGACTTAACACAATATGAGCAAATATTTAGACTACGTGCTTTACAACGAGCGTCTACAAAAACGTCTGCTTTTACTGATTTTTTTTTTTTTTTGGATTTGTTTATCTACGCTACTGCATTAAGTTTAGACGTTTCGAGTAGTAGATAGGGCAAGAAATAAGAGCCGGAGATTTGTAGAGATGTTGACCTGGATGAAATGTTTGCTTTCGCAGCAAAAACCGAATTTCAGCCTTTTTTATTGCGTCTACCAAGTTTACTTACTTCATAAACATTGGGATGATGCATTCTAGGGGAATGGTTCGTTATTTTAAAGACTGAAACACTGTTGCATTAATGTATGATTAGGTGTTGCAAATAATGAATTGTATAACATATTTAGCATTTAAATATTATGTTTATATGGGATTAAACCACAATTATTGATTTTATTGAAAATCATATTCGTAACTAATATTATACATTATTTCATTTAAAATGTGATTTTCATTACAACCAATAATTGTGGCTTAATACCGTATAAACATAATAGGGTAAGCCGGGATAGAGGGCCACGAAGAAACATTTTTAATACTACTTCGGGTTGAAAGAACACAAAAATATCAAGGATAGATTATATTTTGTTAGGAGGTTAGATCATATTTTGTTCACAAAAATAAACAAAACATAATAAGTATACAAGTAACGTGTATGTAGATACAAGAAAACTTTACCAAATCTGGAAAAATAACAATTGCCATATCTTTCACATACTATGGGATAGTTGGCTACAGCAAGATATGTATTTAAAAAACATAAATAAAACAGTACCTTGAAAATATTGAAAATATTTTTATTACGTACAAAACAAATGTTAAGATTTCTAACCATTCAATTTACACATATTTTCAGACAGATCTTTCAACATCTGTGACACAGATTTACATATTTTGCACAGGACTCGTGTAGCCAAAACTCACAACGTATGTAACGAATCCAATAATCTTTTTTTTTTGTAAAATTATAATCCTTGCCACAACAAACTCACTTCTTCTGACCCTAATCTTCGTTTTCAGATGCACTACTAGAAAATATTAGTTGTTCTTTTTCACTTTCACTACTAGCTTACGATTCATTTTTCATCTTTCACTATTTTTTGTATGCATTGTATTTTTAAAATTGTCTTATCTTTTTCATTTTGATTTCGCAAGAAGTTCTGGTGATAGCCACTTTCGATGCAGGTTTATGCACGATTTTAGTCAGTTTTGGCGCAACCGAAATATCTGAAATAGCTTTTATAAATGGCGACACCATCTCATCTCTCATTGTTTTAATATGCTTGGTTGTGGTTCTGTTTTTTCGATATTACGTTGATTTTCATCATTCGAACGTGTTTGTCTTATCTCGTCTTCCAGAGGACTTACATTATTATTGGTTACAAAAAAGACGTAGTCAGGAATGGAATTGGGATTGAGTGGATAAATTCCTAAAGCTTTAAATTCATCGATAACACTTTTAGGGGCAGCAGACTTTACCCAAGATGATTATAGAAGTATACCGAACTGGAAGCCAGTGATACGTCGTCCAAGATCCGCTTTCATCTAAAGTTGGCAGGCAGCATAGAACTGGTTTTTGGCAGAGTTAAATACAGCCCTGTTAAGCGACTGGAGTTAGTGAGTTGTGTGACTTGAAAGGCACAGCAAAATAATGCTTCATCACGCAGGCTGGTGGCAAAAAAATTCCTTTCACATTATAAGCTATGAATTTAATAGTTTCACCTCTTTGTTCAGGTAATATTGGAGAGACACATCTTTTAAACCTTTTGCAGTGAACACAACTCCTGCGTGGGTATTTAGTTGTAGCCTTGACTCTATCTTGAAAAAGTGCCTGGGATTGTTACACAGTTTATAATCATCCAAACATTTTTCTAGCAATTCGAAATATTTTTTTACTTCATCACGATTCATTGCGTGAAAGTGATTAAGTGAAACGCCTTGTTTTTTCTCAGTGACAAATCAGGTTTTCTGGATGAAAATAATTTTAGCCGATCGTATTCAGCTCTTTTCTTTCTTTGGTTAAACGAAATTTATTTAAATTTAAAAAATTTATTTAAAAAATTCTTTTATAAAAGGTATAATAATAAAAAAACCCTATCGGGCAACGTCACAGAGCATTTTCGAAATAACTATTCTATCATCGGTGCTATCTGGATGTACATGTAAAGATCCACTAAATACAGGGTGAGTACAGGTCATGAGGAACTTTACATATTTCTACCATATGTAGAGTCCCTCAGGGAGCATATCATGTGGCCACTAAAAAATGTCAACTCCTCTTCTTTATTAATTAACAGGGTGATTTGTGTAATTGACCATTTATTTTATTTTACTGTAGTGTTTATACGGCTCATTTGATTTTTTTAATTTTTGCATGATACAGTACACTACTATCAAGCACAATCAAGAACAATTAAAAAAAAAAAACTAAAAATATGTACATAGTTATGATAAACCCATAAATTAGAACTGAAAAAGATACAATAATGGTAACAAAATAAAAATAATTCAAAATAGATTTTAGAAATGGAACCCTGCAGCCTGTACACATTTTTGTTGCCGAATTGTTAATTGACGTATTGAATTACGGATACTCTGGGGATCGTTTCTAATAGTATTACAACAATGTATAATTCTATCAATTAATTGTTGTCGGTTATTAATATTCACTGCGTAAACTAGTTGCTTCAATCGTCCCCAAATATGGTAATCAACGGGATTGAAATCAGGGGATCTTGAAGGCCACGAAATAGGACCTGCACGTCCTATCCACCTGTTGCCATAAACATTATTAAGATGTTGTCTCACTGCCAGTAAAAAGTGTGGGGGTGCCCCATCATGCTGAAAATACGTCCCTCGGATAGCAACGTTCGCGTTGGCAAGCAAATTCGGCAAAATATTTTGTAGAAAGTTCAAATAGACCTGCCCTGTTAAAGGACCATCAAAAAAGTGAGGACCTACTAATTGGCTATTTATGACACCAATCCACACGTTAACCGAAAACCTTAACTGAGAACGACGTTCTCGAATAGCATGGGGATTTTCTTCTGCCCACACATGTGAATTTCGTGAATTATTTATCCCGTCTCTGGTAAATTGGGCTTCATCTGTAAATAGTGTCCTGTATAGCGTTGGTCGATTATTGTTAATCCATCTACAAAATTCCAACCTATCGATCTCATCTCCAGCATGTAGTCGCTGAACCATTTGAATGTGATATGGGTATAGATTATTTTTTTGTAAGACTCTACTTACTTTTGATTGAGTAACATTGAGTTCTCGACTTACTTGTCTAGTGCTTATTGTAGGGTTCATAGTAACGGCGTCCATAATGTCATCTTCCTGCGCTTCATCTACATGTCGCTCTGTTGTTCCACTAGGAAAAGTGCCATTTTCTCGCAAATAGTTAAAAACTGACCCAAATGTTGGATGACTGGGAGTTCGACGATTAGGAAATCTCCTGCGATATTCTTTACTAGCAGCCCTACCATTCCCATTACAGAATACATAAACAAATATTATGTCTGCATATTCTGTGGTCGAAAACTGATGTGGCATTTTGAACGAAAGTAACAAAAGCTCTACCAAAACTAACACAATGTACTTAACGTAGATATGACAGAAGAAATGTGTATTCTTGTACACATAAATAACAATTGATAATGACAATAATGACAATGGGTATAAAATATCAAGAAACGTCAAACGGTCAACGCCAACTTTCATTTTAAACTTTTTTAGATTTATTTTTATTTGGTACAGTTGATGCAATGTATTATTATTTGACATAAAATTTTAATCATTTACAATCAACAAAAACTAACACATACAAGAGGTTTGACTTTTCAATCAATTTAATTTATTATTTATAGAAAATAATGCCCCAATACGATCTATGAGTAAAAATTTAAAATTTGAAAAACAATTGATTCTATCATAGAGATAATACAAAGTGACAGTAAAGATGTTAATTTTTTACGTATTAGATTATGTTGTAGGAACTCATTTTAATTAAAATGTTTGAAATTTATAACATTTGTTTTAATTAATACCTTATAATTTGATACTTCATTATGGTTGTTCTATTTTTGGTAAGATTTGATCGTTCACTTAAAATTTAATAAAAGTGCTACAACATTGTCGCATATGTCGTTTTCATTGGCTATTTATGTAGTTTGAAAATCACTTATTGAATTTTAAAAAAAAAATTATACAGGGTGTAATATTTAATACGAATCCCTAAATTAATTTTTCCAAAGCCAGTCCTGGAATTTTTTAGTTTAGCTAATACCAGTCGAATGCTTGATAGTAGTGTACTGTATCATGCAAAAATTTAAAAAATCAAATGAGCCGTATAAACACTACAGTAAAATGAAATAAATGGTCAATTACACAAATCACCCTGTTAATTAATAAAGAAGAGGAGTTGACATTTTTTAGTGGCCACATGATATGCTCCCTGAGGGACTCTACATATGGTAGAAGTATGTAAAGTTCCTCATGACTCACCCTGTACATGGGTAAAAACCCTATAAATGTTATATGATTAATTTTGAGTGTCATTTTTAAAAATTAAAATTTACTGTTACAATAGGAATTGACTACACAACGTAGGACTCCACTGATTACTCTTACATGACTTAAAGTGTTCCAAATTCATTTGAAAAGTGGTAAACTATGGAACGGATGTTGACAGGTATTAACAGCGATTTTGCATATCTCTTTTAAATAATAATAAGTCTACGTTCATTATCTTTTCTTCTTCTTCTGCCAGTGCTTATCCTCTATGGATGTTGACTACCACAATGGCCCATCGTATTTTATTAGCAGCTGTTCGAAATAGGTCTGTGGTGGTCATACCTTTCCACCGTCACAAATTCTTAAGCCAGGATATTCGGCGGCGTCCTGGTCCTCTATTTTCTTCTATTTTCCCTTCTAATATCAATAGTAGTATTCTTTATTTATTTTCATTTCTCACTATATGTCCAAAGTATGCTAACTTTCTTTCTTTAATGGATTTCAAGACTTCAGGTTCTTTTTGTAAACGTTGCATTACTGCGTCGTTAGTTATATGATGTACATATAATATTCTGAGCATGCGACAGTAGCACCACATCTCAAAAGACTGTAACCGTCCGCCAGACGCATCAGTGAGTGTCCATGCCTCTGGTCCATACATAAGAAAATAAAACACATAAAAATGAAGGATTTGGAGTCAAAGATGTAAGTTCACGGTTAAATTGCAGAGAACTTTTTTCATCTTTTGGAAGGCACATGTTCACACTACATAAGGAAAACCACTTTAAAAATTTTTAAAATAGGGGTAGCTACATTATGGCCGGCATTAGGAGAGAGAATGAGAAGAATAGGAGAATGTATTAAAGGAACTTTTTTCATTTTCCTAAATAAATATTTTTAAAATAAAAAATTGGACAGTATTAATATTATCTACTACGAGTAATTATCTACTAACGTTATACATGCCAAATATGTCACATCATGGTATAATAAAATCTTTAGTTGATGCTGCCTTATATTTGTTTCTTAGTATAACACACTTATTTTTAAAATATATGCAAACGGCAATAAAGTATAATATTCCTGAGATGATTGGACCAAGTATATATGCATAAACATGCGTGGTTGTCTTTAAAATAATTTATTTTGTTAATCTTGATAAAAAACGACATTTCCAAAGTAGATTATAATATCAAGTCTGTACACTAAGCTATTGTTTTTTATTTCATTTTTTTGTACACCAGTGAGAACAAAGATCCGGACGTTAACTTTAAGTTTCCCTTTTTTGTTTGCGGTAACCTTCTGAAATGCATATTGCCATTATTCCCAACGGATTAATTATCCTTTCCCTGGGGAGCGGTTCTCTCTAGCCAGTCTGTTTTTCTCCTTCTGATTTATGAGTCTACTTAGCGTTTAGACGAGTTCTTTTCTTATTTGTATTCAATTCGAATTTTTCTTTTATACTCAGCTCCAAACTGACGTATTGTCTATATCACTGACGCAGTATATCCTTAAAGCCTCCCGTCATCACATTGAAAATTACACGATGTTAGCTGCGAAATTTTAAGTTGGATATAAAGAGATAGAGAAGATTGGCGTACATAATCTCATTCACTGTTTTTAAATGTGTGTAAGAAAATTTAAAGCAATGAAATTTGAATATTCTGATTATATATACAAGGTTTTTATAAAAACATATGTAAACATTTGAGCAGTACTACTGGATTTTTATCAATTTATTATTTTCTTTGTTATCTATTATTAAGTTATGACGTAATTGAATTCTAAGGGCAGCAGTCACAAGATATAAAACCGGAACGACCATAATTCTTTTAGTATTTAGTGCTATGCTCCAAAAATTTTATTTTGGGTCATATAAATAATAAGATTCTACAGAGATTTGCCTTGCGTAAGTGTTTCCCAGTTGGTCCTCTTACTTTTAGTTCTGTATAGAAACTTACAGCTCAGTGATTTCGTATTGGTGAATATTATCTGATGGTTAAACATACCATAAAAGTCTTAATGTATACTCATAGGTATTATACTTAGATCTTTTCCTATAAATATATAGGGAATTACAAATATGATCAGGTAAAAATATTACCACAAGTGCAGCCACAAGGCAGAGCAAAAAAATCCGTCAACTAAGGAACAGGTAATATTGAAACTACTGTCTCCTTATTATTTTTGTCTGCATTATTAATTTTTACGAGCAGTGAAAGGAATAAAACAACAAACAACAAGGAAGGATTAATTGAATGGTTTGATGACTTATTTTGAATTGCTTAATTTCAATACTTATGGTGATGACAGCGAACATTAGATGCTATAATGGACGTTTGCGATGGCAAAAGAATACGATGAACGATGTATGATAAATCCTTGAAAATTCCCTTTAAAAAACGATTATTTATTCTTAACACACTTTATTAACTGTTGCATAGTACCACTTCTTCTTCTTGATGTGCCTATCCGTTACGAATGTTGGCGATCATCATGGTAACCTTTATCTTATCTGCAGCAGCGCAGAAAAGCTGCACAGATGTTGTATTGAACCAGATTCTGAGGTTCTTTAACCAAGATGTTCTTCTTCTTCCTGTACCTCTCAGTACCTCTCAGTACCTTTCGGTTCTTATTCATTCTTCTGAGGACATCCTCATTTGTGACTCGGTCAGTCCACGGGATCTAAAGCATTCTCCGATATAGCCACATCTCCAATGCTTCCAGTTTTCTGCACATATCTTCGTTCAAGGTCCACGATTCAACACCATAAAAAGGACAGAGAAGACGTAGCATTGCAGCATTCTTACTTTTATATCAAGAGAGAGGTTGTGACTCTTGAAGAAGGCCCCGATCCGATTAAAGGTAGATCTAGCTTTTCCGATGCGTGCTCTAATCTACTGGTTGTTGGTCCATTCTTCATTTATTATGGTGCCTAGGTAGTTGTAGTGCGTCACTCTTTCTACAGGGGATTGGTTGACGTAGAGTTGACTTTCTGTTATTTTTTTCTTGCTAACTCTCATAAGCTGTGTCTTCTTAATGTTTATATTGAGTCCATATTGTACACTATAATACGTGATTTTATTTATAAGAACTTGTAGTCTTCTAATTTGTCCGCAAATACTATGGTGTCATCTAAATATCTGATGTAGTTTAGCCGGTAACCATTTAGTAGAATACCTTTTTCAGTTTCATGCAAAGCTTCGATAAATATTCTTTCAGAGTACAGATTGAAGATTAGAGGAGACAAAATACAGCTTTGCCTCACTCCATGCATGATTTTCACATAGTCAGTGTGTTCACCTTCAACTCTAAAATTTGATGTCTGATTCCAGTAGAGACTTCTAATTATTTTCAGATCTTGGTTGTTCATTCCTGTTTCTTTTAGTATTTGCATCATCTTGGCGTGCTGTACTCAATCAACCGCTTTCTCGTAATCAACCAGACATGCACATACGTCGCAGTTGGCGTCTCTGCATCTCTGAAATAAGACTTGTACTGAGAACAAAACCTCTCTAGTACCAACAGCATTTGTGAACCCAAACTGGTTGGGGGAAATTTGACTTTCACAGAGCTTGTAGATTCTCCCATGAATTATCTTTAGTAACACTTTTAGGAGATGACTCATGAGGCTTATAGTACGGTAATCTTCAAATTTTTTGGCTCCTGGTTTTTTTGGAAGTGCAATAAACTCAGATTTTAGCCATTCTGTTGGTATTTCTCCAGAGCTGTATATGTTGTTGAATATCTTTGTGATTATTGCTATTGATTCGCTGTCCATTAGTTTGAGTAGTTCTGCTTGTATATTATCAGGGCCCACCGCTTTGCCATCCTTTAACTGTGTTATTGCGAAGTAAACTTCCTGCTGTAATATTCTTGATCCATTATTTACCCCTTCTTCTAGCTCAAAGGTGTTATCTCTTTGGTCTTAGAGATAGTTTTTCCAGATATTCTTTTCACGTTCTTATTTTACTCTGTTTGTCAAAGATGATGTTTCCGTCAGAATCAGTTATATTTCCTTTCTGCCTTCGTCTTAGTCCCCTTGTGAGTTCTTTAACTTTCCTATGTACATTGTGACTATCGTACTTTGACTGCATAGTCTCAATTTCTTCGCATCTTTCCCTTGCTTCTTTTTCTTTCGCTTCTCTGATTTTCGTTCTTATTAATATATTTATGGTTTTATATTTATCTATGTCATTTTTGGCTTCCCTTCTCTTCCATTAGTTTCAGGATCTCATCTGTCATCCATGATTTTTTCTTTATTAATCTATTTGTCTTTAAGTGTTTATGTTTTACATTTTGCACTATTTCTGTAATATGTTTGATCGTTTGTTCTTCGTTTGATGCGTCTCTAATTGCAGTCACTTGCTCGTTTAACGTGGCTTGGACTCTCATCCTTGTATCAAGGTCTTTCAGCATACGTAGGTCGTATGATTGTGCTTTTCTTTTCTGCACTGTTTCGAGTTTTACTCGAAATACTCCCACCAGTGAAACGTGGTCTGTCTCTAAGTCTGCTCCAGGATAAGTCTTGACAGATGTAAAGCTGTTTCGGAATCTTTTATTCACTAAAATGTAGTCTATTTGATTCCTAATAATTCTCCCGGGTCTGTCTTGAAGGGATTTCCACGTGTATAGCTTGCGAGGTGGTAATTGGAAGAATGTGTTGGTGACAACTAGTTTAGGGTCTTCTGCGAATTTTTCTAGAAGGTCTCCTCTCTCGTTTCTGACTCCAAGTCCATGTGCTCCAATGTACTGTGTCTTATTTCCAGCTCCAATCTTGGCATTAAAATCGCCCATAATGATGAGAACTTCCTGTCGAGGAATTTTATGTATGATACTGTTGATGTTTTGATATAACTTAATTGCTTCTTCCTCCCGTTTGTCTGCAGTGGGAGCATAGACTTGGATGATGTTTATATTCATAGGGTTGGCTTCTACTTGTAGTAACATCATTCTCTATGATATTGGTGTATAATTAGTAACGCATTTAGCAACCTTGGGTGATACGATTATTCCGACTCCATATTCATGTGATCCATCACTTTTTCCTGAGTAATATATCTTGTGATCTTCTATTTGTATTTTTACAGAATCTGGCCATCTCATTTCTGCTATTTCCATGATTTCAATATGCATTCTCTTCATCTCCTGTATTGAATTATGAATTTTTCCTGCTTTGTGTAAAGTTTCGACATTCCCTGTACAGATCTTGATATTCTTTCTGCACTTCAATTTAATATCTTGGTAAACTCAAAACTGTCGTCCCCGGAGACCCGATCGGAGGACTTACTCCGGAATTTATTTTAGTATTAAGCATTGCCATGATCGATTGACTAGGGCGTATCGCTCTGGATCTTTAATGCAGTGTTTGCCCTACTCGTGCTTCCCCATTCTTATGCCGTTGATCAAATCTTTGGTTCATCCGCCTTCGAGGCCGATTTCACAACCTCAGGACAAAAGAGTGTCCTACCACTTACCAACTCATCCGCCCGAAGCCGTTGGTCAGTAAGTGGGGGATTGCTTATACCGGCAATCGGTCGGTGAATGATTCGTCACACTGAAGGAAATATAGTGACCCGTCTGCCCTCGGAAACCTAATAGCCATTCGAAAGAAACAAGAGTTAGCCAAGATAGGCTAATAGGAAAGATTAAAGACATATCACTCAAGGCAAGTTGAAAAAGAGTAATTTGTGAAGGCCCTTATGATGCGCCAAGTGCGTTTCATAAGCGTATGAGTATTTATTTACCTTGTATTCCCGCTCATACCTCGGGGTGTTGACTATAGACTGTATGGCTCGTCCAGCATGCCATAGCACAAAAGATAGGGTGCGCGTCATTTTTACAATGGAGACACCCCAACTCCATGGCCTGACCTACATAGTACCGCTATTTTACAAATAATAACTTGAGTTTAATTTAAAGCGAAAAAATAACAAACAAATGAACAATTCTATTTTTTCGACGATAACTAAGTTAAATTCTTCAAATATCTGACTCCGGGATCATGAGTTGGCTTATGGCATAGCTCAATAAAATGTTTATTTTTATCTCTCGAGAGAAGTGGGTGATAAAAATCAGTCTTAGCATCTTAAATTATTTCTTTTCAATTTTAATAAATTTTCAAAGCCGGCATAACTAACTTATAACTATCCTTCTCTAAAAACAACAGAAGTGCAGGAACTTTTTTACAAACAATAGCCGGCTTTCTCCTTTACCTAATGGCAAATTTCACAGTCATTTAAAAAGACAACAATTACACTTGTCAACCTTTAAGAAAAAGGTACCATTAAACTATAATTTTAATCTTTTTAAGAGATTTTAGGTACAATAAATTTACCAACGAATCGTCAAAAATTACAGAATTATAAATCTAACTAATAAAACTATTAGCAATTAAATTATAAGAAGATGAAACAGGTATTATCAGTTTATTATTGACCTTTTCTTTATCTATATGCTTTGTATATATAAATAGTTTTCACACAGCCTTTACCTTTTGGAAAAATCACTAAGTATATTGCTTCTGGTCCAAACATCTGAGTCTTATTTGTATACAGATCTTTGCTTTGTAATTTTTCTTGATATGGACGTGTATGACACATTTATGTAAGTGTAGCATCTTAAAAGTGTTCCTTAACTACTTAGTTGTATAGTCTTTCATTTTAAGTTTTCTTTTGCTTTTTTCTATAGGTGATTTGCCATTTTTAAGATATAGCAAATCAGTTTCTTTAATAATTTCCAAGCAGACTACTATTTTTTATTATATTTAAAATTTGAAAGAAGTTGTGCCGTTTTGATGCAATTTTTGATTAGTTTTGGTTGACATTGACGTGTCCTTAACTCCAAGATAAGAGTCTACTATTGTTTTAAGTATCCCTATAGCTACATATCCAAGTCTAAAAATGTTTATATTTTTTGTTTGGTCTTTGAATTATCAATAACATGTTAAGCATGCTGGGTATAAAGGAAAATAGCTCCTTTTGAGCTGTGTTAGAAGCATGCCAAATCTATGTTTGAAGCCTAATGTCAGACGATATATAACTTTCTCATCTTCAGATAGTCCTGTAACGTACCTTGCCTGAAAGGGCTATTGAAGATAAAAAAAGAAAATAATAGTTAAAGTGCAAGTATGATCACCTTGCAAACCGGTGATCATGATATTGTATAGATCAGATGGATCTAAAGCATTTTTCACATAAAATTACTTGCACGTCATTCAAGATTTACGACGTCAGAACCCCACAGCGTTGCCAAAACATCAGAATAGTTAGTAAGTGAGGAATTTTTAAAATGTCAACTATTTGTCAATCTGTTATATTAACAGTAAATACACTTAGTTTTAAGACTACTGCAACACACTAAAATACATAAGAAAACATTTTAATACAAATTTATATATTCTAAATTTTAAACATACCTCTTTTAGGGCTGTAATAGTAAAGACGTCCCGCCATTTCTTGTTCAAAATTTTCTATCTTATATGAAAGCTTATCAGCTTTCTACGGACTATTTATTTGTTTTGATATAGCACAATCACAATACACAACAATAATTAGTTTTTAAAGCTATTAGTCTAAATTTATTATGTATTTATAAATATAATTTATTAATATATATTATATTATGACCAAATTGTGTAAGAAATCAAAACATAAACAAAATTATTACTCTAAAAAAGCGGCAACACTTTATACACTTTTGCCACACGCTGAACTGTCAATAAAATTTTAAGTATTCTGGTATCAGTTGCGTACAATTATCTAATCTATTTAATTAAACTTATTATTTTGTGCAATATTAGACTTGAAGAGCTATTTCATAAAATTTATATTATTAATAATAACAAATGTTTTTGGTTATTTAATCAATATAATTCTAAAATTTTCAATATAATGATGATTACATTTTTCTGATTATTACACCATGTTGACGCCTAAGAAAGATCGAGCAGTTCCGTATGGGTTTCGTATTATTAGCTGTGTTAGAAACATTTGAACTCTAAGGTTGACGTTCTGGAAATTTTAAATACAAGTGATGTCACTTTGTATAAATCGTGACGTGCAAGTGTTTTACTTTGAAAAATGGTATATACATCTAAGATGGAGTATATTTAGATAAAAAATTGGGATTTAAAATATATTAATGGAAATGACAGAATATAATACTAAAAGAAAGGAGAAAATAAAGAGCACCACCTTATCCTTTTTTGAATGATGAGCATTTCCTGTCAAAATTATCTTATCATTTCCGAAAAAAAAAATACATGAGAGAGCAATAAATAATGGTAATGGCGTTATTAATTTACGAAGTAATAGTTTTATTTAGAAGAAAATTAACATAAATCTTAACGTCATGTTCTTACTACCGGTTGTTTCTAGTGATTAAAGAGACCCACAAATGTGCTACAATTGTCAAACTGTAAGATAGAGAACTCCTATTTAGATCTCTGGGAGACGCAACCACAATAATATTTAATGAGATATATAAGTACAAATCACAACTAGTTGGATATTCTCAATTAAAATATGATTAATGCAAATGATCTGAAGATGCGGTGGAGTGGATTTAATAATCGCAGTGGATAATTATGTGGGGAATACATTAGTTTATTACGAAGCCAATCGATAAATCAATCAGAAGTAGGAATATTTCAGTAGAATATCCTGAACGGTAACAGGATAATTTTTTAAATCAATTTCTAGATATTCTATTATTTTCATTATATTTTCATTATTTACATATCATTTAATGGAAATTAATCACATTTTCAGTTTAAAATACTGTTATTTTGAGGTTCTAATTTATTAACTTATTTATTTAAATGAACCTGCATGTGACATATATGCTCATCAGCAGTTTACGCAGTATACATATACAGTGTGTTCATAAAGTGTGGAAATGGTCTATTATGTCATGACTTAATTAGTTTCAGAGTTAAGGCTTTGACAGGTCGATTGTTATTTTTATTTTTTAACCTTTTTAAAAACAAATTTTACCGCCACTATCTTAGCAGATGTTACGTTGTTCATATCTTTTTTAAATAACAAAAGCATATTTTTATCCAAAAAATTAAAATCCCATACTTTTCTGAGTACAACCGTACAAAACTCATCACATTTAAACTTCAGTATACAGAGTGTAAAGGAAACCAGTGTTCGTATTTCCTAAGATTTATTTCAAAATTTATTTTATAAAGAAAATTATTAAAGAAGTCATTTTATATTAAAGACAAACAAATAACATAATTATAACAAATGCTCGAATGGAGCAGCCTATTGTTGTACGATACAGAAGGTAGATTGTTTATCTATTAAATATAGTCAATTTCATCAATTGATAATGGCTTTGTAATGGTCAGTAGATCAACAATACACTAAAATAAAGTGGTATACTGTACTCAGTATATTGCCAAAAATCAAATAGGCTGTGAAGACATGTCAAATTCCTTAACAACCAGTAGAACTTACTGTACCAAGACAGTAAGTTCGTAGTTACCGCTAGAAATGTCAATATTAAATTTATTTGTTTTGTTACATGTTACCAATAAGTAAAGCGATGGTTAGCAAAATATTGCACAATTTAATGATATTGGCCATATTAGAAATAAGCTCAAGAGCGGCAGACCCACTGTTTCCGACGACAATCAATTAAATGTATTACTTGAAATTGAAGAAAATCCTCATTCCTCAATTACAACTTTATCAACTAACAATGGGAAATCAAATACCAAGGAATTCTAAAAAAGGCCAAATTATATCCATATACAATTAAACTTATACATGAACTCAATAAAGACGACTTTGATAGACGCATGGAGTTTTGCGAAAATACGAAATATTGGATTTAATATAATACCTTGTTTTCCAATGAGGCCACTTTTTGGTTAAATGGTACCTTTAATAGGCAAAATTGTCGTTATTGAACAACAGAAAATCCCAACAGTAAATGTATGGGTTGGGATTGTTGGGAATACCATTGTAGAACCGTATTTTTTTGATGGTACTGTAATGGGCGAAAGATATTTAGAGATGTTGCAAACCTACATAGTTCCATTTTTAACATTAAGATTTGAGAAAGTCCACATTATGTTGTAGTGGTTAGAAATTTTCTAAATGTAACTTTTCCCAATCACTGGATTGGACAACGTGGCCACATTAAATGGCCTGCTAGGTCGTCAGATTTAAATTCTATAGACTTTTCTATTTGAGGTTACTTAAAAAGTAAGGTATATAGGTAAACTGACCTATTAATTTGGTAGATCTCAAACATAATTCGTACTGAAATTACACCAGAATTCATTGGACCTCTTGAACACTGGCAATTATACTTGATCAATTCAAACATTTGTTGTAATTATGTCGTTTTTCTGTCTTTAATATAAAATGCTGGACTGAGTCAAACGCTTTCTTAAAGTCTACAAATATTAATATCAATGGCTTGTTGTATTCTATAACTTTCTCTATTAAGGATTTTATTACTTGTAGGTGGTCATTCGTTCCAAAGCTACTCCTAAATCCGGCCTGCTCTAATGGTTGGTGAAAATCCAGTAATTAACTCGAGTAAAAAACAGGAGTCACTCCATTGCGCTCCAATGCTCCAGACCATCACTTTCCCCCCTATAGCACTCTGATGCGTGATAGGGGCACAACTATCAGCCAAATGTTCTTCATGTGGAGGTCCTGGTTAATAGAACCCCAACATGGTTTCCTAATGTTATCTTTATGTGGCTTATCCGCGAACTAAAATTGCCCTCTTGGGCCTCAAGTCTCCGTTCTGAGCCAGGCTCATTTCGGCGACTTGGAGCTCAAGGGGTTGGGCCCTTGAGCACCGAGTTCAAGGTTTTTTGTTAATTTTTTTGTTGGCCGAGGCCAGTTTTTTGTGTACTTTTTGTAGGTAGCCCTGAAACACAAATCAAAATTAGTACAATATCCATGTTATGACATTCAAAATATATAAAATATGAAACAATATAATAATATAGAGCTTGTCCTCTTTAAGCCAACCGGGCCTACGTTGTAATTGGCGATTGTCCACGAGTGCTTTTGAGCTACGAACTGTCTTCATTATGCATTGTTCTTGTGTTTTGAAGTGATTTCTCTATGGTGTTTTGTTTTCTCTCTAGTGTAATATATTCTTCTTTGTCCCGAAAAAGGATTAATGCAACCTTTGCCTCTTATTTAATAACGCTAGCCAAGCTAAAAAGGAAAGGAAAACGACAAAAAAAGTATATCGAGAACTTTGTAATCGCATGTTTTAATATGCAAGCGGTGTTTCAGCTGTCAAAAGGTGATACATCAATCTTCTATTATAGATCGAAACTTAATATAACGAACCTAACTATCACCGAGTTGGTAGCAGATAATACATGGTGCTTTGTATGGCATGAAGGCGGAAAAGGAGTGACTGAAGTGGCTTCATGCCTTTTAATGTATCTAGAGCATAAGGCCAAAACCTCCAATTCACCAAATTTGGGGATAGTCTTATATAGCGACAATTGTGCAGCACAATCAAAAAATAGGTAAAAATAAGACTATTAATTCAACGGAATTCTCCTAACGTTTTTTCTTCTTTATTTTAGATTTTTGATAGCAACACTCATTTATGCAGTACAAAAATTCCCGATTAGAGAAATTACGCATTAGTTCCTTATTGTTGGCCACACCCAAAATGAGGGCGACTCTACACAGTCCGTTATTGAAAAATAGGTATGAAACAGATAATATCCATAGACGGATTAGTTATCAACTTTTAATTTATGTACCAGACCAGTTTATTCAAATTATAAGAAATGTAAAATAAAAAGGGAAGCCATACTGAGTTAAAAAGTTAACTTATGAAGATTTCGTGAATATCAAATAGTTGATGATTGACCTGGGACCAAATTTTATTATCGATGCTGACGGAGAACAGATAACTAATAATAATGATCTTGGCGTTGGTAGAGTAAAAGATGAACCATTTAAGTATTGTTATAAAACTTCTTTCTCTCAGACAGATTTTACGGTAATCGATATAATGCTAAGCGCATTTAAAATTCACCTAATCGAACACAGTTGTCAAGAGCCAGAGCCCATTGACTGAGAAAAAAAGTTTCTGGTGAAACAGGATATATTCCTAAGTATTACCAAATGTTTTATGATTCATTATATTGAAATGTCTATAAAAAAATTTAAAAGACGATAATTTCAGTTTATACTCCTTCTTTATTACGTCTTAAATCGTTTTATAATTAAAATCTTTTTCGAATCTGTTGTATCTTTAAGTTCTTTTATATAAATAGTAAATATTATTTAAAGAAAACTGTAATATCAATTTTTTTTAATGACTCATTAAATAAAAAACGGTTTTGTTTGACAACAAGACTTAGGCATATTAAGGAATAAACATTTATTTACTCTTTATCTGATGCTATTTAAAAATATATAAATTTAATTCTGGTTCTTCTATTCGCATTTAAATTTTTTTTTATTATTATTACATTGCATGTTTACAATCTACTCTATACACAGGGTAATAAGTAAATAGTCTGTAAGTAAATTAACGTGAGTTAGGTAACGTCCATTGACGGTTCTCTAAGTATTATTGCCGTAGGTCTTCTGGCCATACCCTCTTCAATCTTCTTTCAGCAAGTGGTTGGGTGAATAAATAATTATTTATCGGTCAGTAAGATATGATTTTAGTATAAAGTATAGTTGGTCTGTTAGGTGTAATTTCAGTTTGTAGAAGAGACTTTTATGCCATACTCTATTAAATGCCTGTTTATCTGTGTATATCTAGAAAGACTCCAGCGCAAAACTTTTTCTCTTCGAGAGTTGTTTCAATTATATTTACTATTCTGTGCCATTGTTGGATAGTTGAGTGTTCACGTCTAAATCCGAATTGGTGTTGTGGTATAATTTCGTTTATGGGAACAACTTGCCCGATTATATGTAATAGTAGCCTTTCTAACACTTTCGACATTATTGGGAGTAAGCATAGGGCCATATGAATTTGCTTGCGTTGCAGGCTTACCAGGTTTCGGAATCATAGTAACTTAAGCAAATTTCATTTGTATCGGAAAGTATCGAAGACGTAGTATGCTGTTATATATTATTGTTAATAACACCACTGCTTTTCTCGGTAGCTTCTGAAGTAATTCTCCTGTTATCAAATCATAGCCAGGAGCTTTCTTAGAATTTAGCATTTATTTGTTGTCGAACCTCTGTCGGAGTAAATATTGTCAGAGGAAGAGATAGTTGACAAGAAGTTTTGAGGTACATTCTTATATCATCATGTTCATCGTTATTAGTATCTAGTGCTGCGGATACAGTTGAATACTGATTACTTTTGAATACAGAATACTGTTGTTTTTTTCTGCGTTTGTGCGAGTCCAGGTTATATCTGTTTTTCTTAATGGCGAATTTGTTATTGTCGGTCGTTTAAATTTTTTTGTAGCTTTCCATATAAAGTGGTCTTCATGTGAGAGGTTCGAAACTTAAAACTGAAAATAGTCGTTTTTTTCTTTGTGTAGTGCTTTATTTAGTCTATGACTTATCCTGTTAAGGTACATTTTATTTAGTGGATTTTTTGTTTGTTGCCATATGTGTCGAGCTCTTCTTTTTTCTGCTACCAGTTGGTTTATATGGAGGAAGATATTACGGTTTTCTTGCACACTTCTTTGGCGCAATGGTGTTGCTTCCCATCCTGTTGTTTGTAAAACTGATGTTAAATAGTCTACTGCTTTCTCTATATCTTGGTTTTCTTTTATCCTAATATTTAGTCTAATCTTTGTATTTACAGAATTTTGGAAAACATTCTAGTTTGTTTTTTTAGTCGTGAGTTAGTTGTGAGACTGCATAGTGTTTAATTTTTGATTTAATAATAACGGCAGACCTGCATGTGCTCCTCCGTCTGAATGATTTGCATAATACACAGTATAGTAAGGTATCTTAATAACAGTTCTTTCTGTGGCATGGCCTTCAGATATTATTAGAATATTTATAGTAATATTTATAGTATTCCACGACACAATTCTTAGTGACTTGAAAGCTATTTTGTTATTCTGTTAATGACTGTAGTTAAAATGGTTAAAATCGTGCTATTTTGGTTTAAGAGTTAAAAGAATATATTTTTGAAATCGTTTATGAAATTTGATAGTTTATCTGCTAATTTATTGTTGTTATTTTTGTTATCTGCATTTATGTTTCCAATAGTAGCATCTCTATAACTGATTCTTATATAACTGATTGTATCTGACATTTAGTAATTCACGATAAACAGAATATCCTCTGTAATTAGAAGGATGATCTCCGTTGCAGTTAGTGCAAGTTGCTGGCGTGTTTTTTGGTTTCTTGCAGTCCTTTGTGTTGTGTGATCCAGCGCATCGAATTCCACAAAAAATAATGATAATGGTTCACGGCTCAATCTTTGTTTGACATTTGTAACGTTCCTTACCTTACGACTCTTTTTCTGGATTTCAACTTATTATTTTATCTATCGGAAAGGAGTGATGTAGATCTCGAATAACTGCTCTGTGTGCTCTGTCTTCCTTAGGTTGGTATGTATGGTGGACGATATTTTCATCTCGTACGTAATGTATTAGTTTTCTGTAGGATTCAGGTGTCTTTGGTAAAATTTTTATTGTGTTTTTTGTTAAGGCTTAAGTAAAGTAAGTTTCTACTTCTACTGCTAGAGCTAAATTATCTATCATTTTACTATAGTCATTCACGTCATACATAAAAATTGGAGGGGGTTTTGAGATTGGTTGATTTTTATTCGTATCATTTACGGAGTTTTCCCGTGGAAGTGGCTGAAATCTATTTGAGAGTTTAATTGGAGCTTCTTCTTCTTTTAAATCTTGACGTTTAAGCCTTTTTCCTTTTAATATTATTGTTTGCCATGGATGTTTATTATTTTGAGAGTCTTCATGTTCTTCATCTGACATCGAATCATATTCATTCTGTGTTTCTGGATTGTTTTTTAAGTTTAAGTTAATTTGAGAGTTTGATGTAGAATAAGAAAAATTGGTTTGCTGGGCAACTACTGGCTGTACTTGATATTGTTGTTGATAATTATTAAAAGGTATCATTGGGTTGACTGTTGGTTAATTTGAGCACAATGGTGGATCT
The DNA here is from genome assembly GCF_040954645.1 of Diabrotica undecimpunctata. NCBI lineage: Eukaryota > Metazoa > Arthropoda > Insecta > Coleoptera > Chrysomelidae > Diabrotica > Diabrotica undecimpunctata. The sequence goes on along the minus strand of NC_092805.1, from coordinate 131,142,137 downwards.
TGAGTATTTATTTGACTTACTTGGTAATACGGATGTACTAGGTTTGTAGGCTCGTTCTGCATTACAGTTAGAAACTGCACTGTAGGGTACTGAAAGTCACTTGATCCTGGTCCGTTCCCCGTTGGAAACATTTTCAGTTCACTTCTAGCTCACTTTTTTTTCACATTGACTAAATAAATGACAATTTATTTATTTACCAATAATCAATTTGAATATACCAAATCTCGAGAAGATTAATAATTAGTTAGCACAATTACAATATCTTCAGAAAACCGCCAAAAATTAATATTTTTCCGGAAGAATTCCAAAATTCACAATACGTTTGACATTAGTTATTTTGACAATTTTGTATACTCTCCTAAAAAAAAATTGTTATTTTTAGTTATTACACGTTTCCTAGGATCGAGCGAAAAAATCCTCACAACAAAATAATAAACGTTTTTAATACAAAATACTATTAAATAATTTATTTCCGTGTCTAAGGTATCTTTCCGCATTGTTTGTATACAAACGAACCCTTTAAATGAAGCAATCAAACCAGGCTTTTTATCTCTGCAACTAGAAATTAAATCAAATCTTTGGTTATGTTCTTGCTGAAGCATTCTTACAATTAAATTCCATTTGTGGATGGAGTTAACCAGCTGCAAAAACAAATATTTACATTTCATTCCGTCGAGGAGCAAAGTTTCGAACAACTTCCCACCAGTAAATGGGTTTTTGTCCCTACTGTTCCTACAAGTATTCTCACGCCGAATGTTTTTTCCCTACAATTGCTCGAATAAAAACCCTTTATTTAATGTTTTTACCTTTGAGAAAAGCGACTATGTTTACTTTTCTTTGCTTAGAATATTTAGATTTAGTCGTTATTTATTTTATCGGAGAATTTCTATTCACGAACTATTTAATATCAAAAATGGTGTGTTATACCAAGAAAAAATATTGTAGCGTTTTTAAATAAAACGAGCGGTTCGAATTTATATACATATATTTATTTATAAGTTTACAGTTCGGTACTCTCTTATCGACTAACTCTACTTCTAACATGGTTACCTATATATACTACAGTTACTGTATCGAGAATATTCTGGCGTTGTCCCACCTCTAATTCACCTACGTGACCGGTTATTCTCTCTCGCACTCGATACGCCGCGAACTTACGAGAGTATTAGAGATGCAATGCAACCGTTACCTGGGCCATGCCAAAAGTATGTTCGTAACACTGCTCCCCTCTTAAATCTGATCGTCCCGATCAGCAACTCCGGTAGGCACAGCATGGCGGAATCTACAGGACTCTCCAGCTCTGCATGAACCCTTTAGAAAGAAATAACAGTCTACTGACTTTGAAGGATACGATCCCATCGGGTTAATGCAACACACAGTAATTCGTACGCCGGTGTCTCGGAAGATCACTTCAAGCATGCTTCTGACAATCTTCCAGTCCAGATTATCTAGTGCATGGCCTATCTTGGGTAAGGCCAAATTCTTGATGTCGTAATTGCACACAATTTTCTTCAAATTAGTTAGAGCACGCCATATATCCTCGTAGCTTGCCCTGTCTGTATAAGACTTCCTGGTCACCATATACAGCAAAGATCGGGAACCATCTTCTAATCTCAGTACTCTTCCAACTTTAGGCTGCTGGTTTTTTTAACTCGTCCAAACGACCGAATTTCTTATAAAATACGGATGAGATTCCTTTAGTCATCTCAAGATCTTGGGCAACACAGTGGGCTAGAGAGACGTTATGCGGAACACTAAAAAGATCCTGCTGAACTTCTGTGGTCACGCCGAATCTAGCACTCTTTCTCTCTGCGTAATTTGACATAAATTCATTAAAGCTTGGTCGCCGGTCATCTTTGATCTCATGTTGAAGGGTTCGTGCTTCTTCTGTTTCATTTGAGCCAGCATATGGTGCAAGACGATTTATGTGAACTACTTTTGGTTTACCTTTCGGCAACTTCTTAATTCGGTATATTACGTCATTTATTTTCTTTTTAATTTCATATGGACCTTCCCATTGTCTTTGCAGTTTGGGAGACAAGCCTCGACGACGTTGTGGATTATAAAGCCAAACAAGATCGCCTACTTCATAGCTTTCACTCTTACATCGAGAATCATATTGATCTTTCATTCTGTCACTGGCTATCTGGATGTGTTGTCGGGCAAGTTCATGAATGTTGTTCATTCTTAACTTCAGGCGGTCGACATAATCTTCGCTTGCAACATGTTCTTCGGAAGGTCTGCAGCCAAACTCTAGGTCGCAGGGTAAACGAACTTCACGACCTAACATCAGGCAGGTTGGAGTCTGGCCTGTAGTTTCATTCACGGCCGAGCGGTAGGCCATTAGGAATAAATGAATGTGCTGGTCCCAATCTCTTTGATGTTCTGATACAACTTTGGACAGGTGTTTACCCATTGTTCGGTTCATTCTCTCGACCATTCCATCTGATTGAGGATGCAGGGGTGTCGTTCTGGTCTTATTGACACCAATCAATTTACAAACGTTTTGGAAAAGGGTTGACTCGAAATTTCGCCCTTGGTCGGAGTGGATCTCCAAAGGAACACCAAATCGGCTAAAGAATTCTTTAACAAGTACCTCTGCAACGGTAGCAGCTTCTTGATTTGGTATCGCATAGGCCTCAGTCCATTTCGTAAAATAATCCATGGCTACCAGGATATATTTATTTCCATCATTTGTCTCTGGAAGTGGACCTGCAATGTCGATTGCTACTCTTTCCATAGGACTACCAACATTGTACTGTCTCATGGGTGCCCTCTTTTTACCAGCTGGACCATTACTGGTTGCACACAGTTCACATTTCCGGCACCATCTTCTTACATCATCTTTACAGTTCACCCAATAGAACCGTTCTCGAACCTTTTGCAGAGTCTTCGTGATACCAAAGTGTCCACCTGATGCACCGTCATGCAACTGACGCAATACTTCTGACACTTTACTTTTAGGTACAATCAACTGAAGCTTAGTTTCTGTACCATCATCGTTCTCAAAGGTTCTATACAGAAGATCATCTTTCAGCACTAGGCAATTCCATTGGCTCCAGTAACACTTGACTTCTGGACTACATGCACTAATGTCTTGCCAAGAAGGTCTCTCACTTCGACGCATCCAATCCAATACTCTTTTTATACATGGATCATCTGCTTGAGCGTCTTGTAGCTGTTGAGGCTGCCATTGCTCATTAATGACGGTGGTTCGTCTCACGGGGCAAAGTCGTTCTTCTAATTTAAGACAGTGATTACAATTTGCACTGCACGGCCGTCTCGAAAGGGCATCAGCATTTGAATGAACTCTGCCAGCCCTGTGTTCGATCTCGTAATCATATTCTTGTAATCGTTCTAACCATCTTGCCATCTGGCCCTCTGGATTACGAAATTGTAGGAGCCATTTTAGAGCAGCGTGATCCGTGCGAAGAAGAAACTTTCTGCCATACAAGTATTTATGGAAATGCTCACAAGCCTTCACTACGCCTAGCAATTCTCTTCTGGTAACGCAATAGTTTCTTTCTGGTTTTGACAAGACTTTGCTAAAGTAAGCGATGACTTTCTCCTGTCCATCTTGGATTTGGGAAAGAACAGCTCCTATTGCACTGTTGCTTGCATCGGTGTCCAACACAAATTTTTCTGCCTGTCTAGGGTAGCTTAAAATCGGTGCGCTGATCAGAGCCATTTGTAAGTGTTCAAAAGCTCTTTGACACTCTTCGCTACATGTATATTCTTTGCCTTCTTCTGTCAACTTTGTTAATGGCTTGGAGATATTGGCAAATCCTTTGACAAAACGGCGGTAATATGTACATAGGCCAAGAAAACTTCTAATTTCGTGTTTATCTCTTGGTACTGGCCAATCCTTAATCGCTGCAAGTTTTTCAGGATCAGCTGTTACACCATTACTTGCTACAATATGTCCCAAGTACTTCACTTCTCGTCGAAACAAGTGACATTTCTTCGGACTCAACTTCAGATTCGCTGCCCGCAATCGTTGAAAGACTTCTGTTAGATTATTGGCATGTTCATCGAAGGATCTTCCAACTACAATTACATCATCCAAATAAACCAGGCATGTTTTCCATGTTAGACCTCTTAAAACTGCATCCATTAATCTTTCAAATGTGGCCGGGGCATTACATAAACCAAAGGGCATAACTGTGAACTGCCAAAGCCCTGATCCTATCGAGAATGCGGTTTTTTCACGATCAGCTGGCTCCATGTCTACTTGCCAATATCCACTTTTCAGATCGAGTGTGGAGAACCAACGAGAACCAGAAAGTGTATCCAAAGTATCGTCTATTCTGGGCAAAGGATAACTATCTTTTTTAGTTACTGCATTGAGCTGTCGGTAGTCAATACAAAAACGTGTTGAACCATCTTTCTTCTTTACTAGGACTACTGGTGATGTCCATGGACTGTTTGATGGTTCAATTACCCCTTGTTTGTTCATATCTTTGATGATGTCTTCGGCTTCATCTCTTTTCGAAAATGGAAGTCGTCTAGGTTGTTGTCTGATTGGCTGAGCGTCTCCGGTATTAATTTTATGCTTTACTATGCTTGTTTTGCCATTATTCTTCTTATCCATGGCAAAAACATCTTGAAATTCTATCAGCATAGACTTCACTTTTTTAGTTCGTTCATCATCAAGATCTTGGCACGTTTTAATCATCGTCTCGACAAGCTCCTTTGGATACTTAGATTTCGACGGTTTCTCATTAGTATTCATGGAACAAATCGAAGCCACGGGAACACACTGTCCAATCAAAGTTCTTTTACTTAACTTAATAGCAGTTCCCTTTAAATTCATAACTCTTACAGGAACGAAATCTCGAATTCTCACCAAAGCTTTTGCCGTTAGGAACTCGGCATTATTCACATCTTCGACCATCCTTAAACTTCCCTCTCGGCAGTAACCATCAGGTCTGGTCATTAAAATTTTCTCACTATTACCGGGTATTGTTACGTCACAAGTAGTTATTAAGCTGATAACATCTTCTTGGTCTTCATGAAACGGCAACTCTTCACCACTGATCTCGAGAACTCCATCTTTGACATTCAATACAGCCCCAACTTTCCTTAGTAAATCCATCCCCAATATGAACTCATCGGAGATCTCTGCAATTAATACTGTATGTTTCACTGTGGTCTGGCCAATGGATACTGACAGATTAGCCTCGCCATATGTATTAATTATCTCACCAGTTGCTGTTCTAAGCTTTACTGTTGCAGGCAATAATTTAAGATGGCCTCGTACTACTTCTGGCCGTGCAATAGTTCTCGTTGCACCTGTATCTACCAAAAACGATCTACATTTATTATTGATACGACCCTCTATGTACAAGCTATGAATTCCACCTGAGGACGTAATGTTCACAGTTACTATGGGGGCTGTGTTTCTCGAGGTCGGCAGTTGCCCCTTGTTGTCGACCCGTTCTAGTTTTCCGACTGTTGTATCATTTTCTTGCAATTACGGCGAATATGACCTACGTCACCGCAATTCCAACATCTGGGCTCGCGTCTCTTCGGCATCGTGTTACGAACTACTTTTCGTACCATTTCTTCCAGACGTTCATCGTTTGGTTCGTCGCCTTCTTCGATGGTTCTTACTCGATGGCTCCGTGAAGTTTGACTAGCTGTTTCATGTTCCAAGGCAATAGCGAGCGCTTCATCCAGAACTTTTGGTCTTGCTAGTCGTAAAGCTTTCTGTAATTCACTTTCTTTTAACCCATTGACGAAGGTATCTACAGCAATTTCTTCCAAAATGTTGTCTGGTACTTCCGGATAAGCCAACCGCACTATACGAGCAACATCTGCTTCAAACTCTTGTAAATTTTCACTTGCTCGTTGAATTCTACTTCTTAGTTGCGCCTTGTAGACTTGTTGTAGATGGGCATCTCCGTAACGTTTGTCTAGTCGAGTGAACAAGGTCTGGTAACATTTTTCTTGACCCTTAGGAATCGATCTTAGGATATCTGCAGCATCACCTCGTAAAGCAGCAGTCAAGGAAACAGCTTTTTCTTGTTCTGTCCAATGATTGGCTGTCGCAATAGCTTCAAATTGTCTAAGGTATATGGACCAAGAGGACTTTCCATCAAATGGTGGCAATTTGAATCTCATATGATGTGTCATTTCGTCTCTAGGTAATTCTTCTTTCACTACCGGATCTAAGGCTACTGCATTAACTGGTGGTAGCACTTTTGTATTGGTTATCATGCTCTCTAATTGTTTGATCTTCTCTTCTACTTTATCAAATGTTCTTGAGACTTCTTCAAATTTCTCATTGTTTTGATTACATACTTCTTTAATTATTTGAGAAGTCTCGTCGAATCTTCTAGCAACATTTTCGAATTTCTCTTCATTTTGTTTAGCTGCTTCTTTAATAATTTGAGACGTTTCATCGAATCTTTTGGAAACGTTCTCGAATTTATCATCATTTTTTTTAGAAGATTCTTCTATCATTTGAGACGTTTCATTGAATCTTTCATCATTCTTTCGAGAAGATTCTTCAATCATTTGAGACGTTTCATCGAATCTTTTGGAAACAGTCTCGAATTTATCATCAGTTTTTTTAGAAGTTTCTTCTATCTTCATTAAAACTGCTTCTTCTGCTGACTGAAAATGGAATGTCTCTGGATCATCTCCATTCTTGTTAAGAACAGTCTTTAGTCGTTCTTGGAGTATCTTCTTGGACCCGCTGCAGTCTTCATCGCGTTCTTCCAGTTGCTCACGCAACTGTTTTACTGAAAGTTGTACTAGCAACATCTTTGGTCAGGCACACACGTACTTTTTAAATGTTCTTTCGTACGAAGGACACTTCCGAACTACGCGGATATTCCCGACGAACAATACTTTTCAAAAGTTCAAAAGTCTTTTTCAAAAGTCACTGCTGAATTTATTTCTTTTTACTCACACCGTAACACCAACTGTAGCGTTTTTAAATAAAACGAGCGGTTCGAATTTATATACATATATTTATTTATAAGTTTACAGTTCGGTACTCTCTTATCGACTAACTCTACTTCTAACATGGTTACCTATATATACTACAGTTACTGTATCGAGAATATTCTGGCGTTGTCCCACCTCTAATTCACCTACGTGACCGGTTATTCTCTCTCGCACTCGATACGCCGCGAACTTTCGAGAGTATTAGAGATGCAATGCAACCGTTACCTGGGCCATGCCAAAAGTATGTTCGTAACAATATATAAATATGGGTAGTAGGGGAGAGTGGGGCTCCTTCATATTTTTCTAAAAAACTGAAGAAATGGGATCACTGAGAATGTCGCCTAGCTGCGATTTGAGATTTACCTGTCGTCTTAATGCGCTGCATTGATGCCATTCGGTAAGACTGTCTTTCACTGTTAGTTGACAATGGCATGTTAGCCAATGATAGATAGACCGGACATCTAATGTCATCAGGATACTGTGTGTTAGTTTGATGTGGGCTATACGGATTCTTCTTATAATAATTGTAAGGTCTTGCCTAGATAGACTTGTGGAGCCAGTGTATAATGGCTTATACAATGAGGGCTAGATTGCACGTAAGGATGTATTTAAAGAGCTTCAGTGGGCTTACCCTAATTTGCTGGTGAATCTGTATACTTCTGTTTTTAAATTTTTGCAAATTTGGATGTGTTGTTGATGGTTGAAGCCGTTTTAGCACGCTGATCTGCGAGCTCCTTGCCATGTATACCAATGCAATGTGAGATGACGCATATAAGGGTAATCTTAGTGTATAATGTAGAAGGTGGTGGTAACAGTAATGGATATTTTGTACAATAGAATGATCGGCAAATAATTCCTGAATGAATAAAATGAAAGCTAGAGAGTCTGTACAAATATTAACATTTTTGTTTGAAAGGTTATTATTCTTAATAACCTATAGGATACTATACAATTCTCCAGTATGTACGCTGCACAAAAGAGGAATAAAAAGAATACAACTGAGATTGTTTTTAGAGGTGACTGAACAGTCAACCCCCAAATCATCTTTGGAAACATCAGTAAACATCGTCAGTGAAAATCCAAGGAGGAATTGGAAGTAATGGGATGGGATGTGTGAGTGTTAAGTTGATGTCGTTTGTTATTGTGGATAATATAGAAAATATAGCGTTTATTATTGGGGAGGGTGTGGTATAGGTAATCCGGTGAATTGTGCTTTCGTTAAACTGTGTTTCGGTGAAACGTCTTTGGTGAAATGCTTTCGGCGAATTTTTTCAATTTTATTTACAAGGTAAAGCTACAATGGTATGTTTTTTTATCCACGTTTATTTAACCATATTAATCGAAACTATTTTCTAACTGTGTTTAATCATTTATTGAAAATCTTCTAATAATTAATTGTTTATTATGGCACTCATTATTTTTCTGATAAACTTTGAATTGTTTAACTCTTCTTTTATTTATATTTAATTAAATCCTGTTTAACGTATATTATTTTTGATATCGATAGTGGTTTAAATACTTTCTTAATTCTGATTTAAGTCGCGTAATAACTTTTTTATAGTCAATAAAATGTTTTTATAAAGAAATCACTGTTATCAATAACCATTTTTACGACGTTTTGATTCCTATAATATGACAGGATTAGATCCTTTACGGTATAAGACGAAAAGAAAAAGTATTTCTAAAGATTATACTCGTCTACGATTATATAAGATATTGGAGACGAAATTTGGTCGAAACACGGGTATCAAAAGCTGACCTAATCCCAATGTCTGCGTCGGCGTCACAAGTAATTAATATGTTCATAGGCGGCGATCAACACAGGACAGATCTATACAGTTTTTTAAGAAAATAGAATACAATTAAATTAAAAATAGTTTTGTTATTCGTATCAGGAATCCTCAATTAGGGATTTTGTAAAGAGCACTATTTGCTTAAAAAAAGTCTTTCAGAGTTATGGAAGAATTAAAGAATGGATTAATTATCTTCTTGGATATTAAATCTCTTAAAAAACGTTATATTTGTTACTATACCATTTTAGTTCTAATATTATTCACTTCTTTTTCGATTGTACAGTATACTATATAATTAAATGTAATAATTATTTTTGACTCCTATAATATTTATCGTCGGTACTTACTACAAGAATCGTCGGTGAATGCTTTGAACAAAACATTTAATTTAAAAATAGAAGAAACTACTCTCGTCTTTATGAATTAAACTGAATTAAGTTTATTTAATACTCTACAGAATTGTTGGCCGTTACACCACTTGTCAGTTTATTTGAATGACAATCTGGTTTATTTTAATAATTCTTACAATGTTTCTAAGTACTTCATGCTTCTTCTTTCCTATTCAGATAATGAAGGAAGGCGATTACTTCAGCGAATTTTTTTTAATTCTTTGCTGTTATAATTAGTTCTCCGTAATTTAAATCTTTACGATGTCGTATATTTCGGCCCAAGAGGTATTTTTTGTACCGACTACCGGTTTTCTTCAATTTTGTCTGTTTTTATGGGTTCAGGGAGGAAATATTTCTGAGTTTATAATAGGTGTCCAAGGTATGATGTTTTGCGAACTTTTATAATGTGGAATAGCGAAACGTGTCTATTTGTTTTATGGTGAGTCCAATAATTATTTATGGTTGCAAATTTACGATTTTCGTCAATTGCATAAATTAAAAAATATCAAGAGACATCCACTATCATTATAAGGTCATTATTCTTGAATATCTGTCATCCATCTTGATTTATTTTATTTACTACTCATTCCCACATCTTTATTGTTTTTTTCGTCGGAGTAAGTGTTTCTGTACCATATGTGAGAACAAGTAACCACTGGTTAAAAAGATTTATTTGTAAACAGAGTAGAATATTGGACTTCACAACCTTGTTTATTCTGCAAAGGACAGTCCATATGAGATCTATTCTTCTTTGTTTTTGAATTACTGATTATATCTACTTAAGCGAATCTTATACCCTTGATATAAGACTATTACCTTCAATTTGAATTTTGTTGCTTACTATAAGATTTTTTATAAATTTGGTTGCCGAGGTGTTAATTTTAAGACCACTCTTCGTAGAGTGTTGTTTTCAGCATTTGTAGCTTTATCAATGTTATCATTTATATTAAGGCGATGTTATCGACAAATCTTAGGTGATTTTTAATACCCATATATTTTTTTATTTTTATTCTTTTGAACATATATTCAAGTACCGTCAATTGGGCTGACTTAATACATTTTGACTCAATACATTTTGAAATATAATTGCTTTTAGTTTTGGAATGGAAAGACCTAGGAAGTTGATATACCTCACAAAAGTTTAGTCTCGATCCCTAGTTTGTATAGTCAAAGTGCCATAACTTTATAAATTTTAGTTTAAGTATCTTAAGAAAAATTTGGTGTATCAAGTCACCCCGTAGTTTTAAGTGATTTGGTACACGTACATTTTACAAGCTTTAAAGGGTGACTTAACACAAAAATTATTTTTTTGAGGGTTAAATTTGAAAAAATACAATAAAATATTTTTTACAAAATACGTTAGATAAATTACGAGATAACGTTTATTCGAAAAAAAAGGAAGGATTAGTTATCCATTTGTACAGTAAAAAAATACAATGTTTTTGCAAGTATAACTATAAAACATCAAAAGAAAATTTAAAAAGTCCTCTTCATTGTTTTTGTGGCATTGGTAAGCGGTAATTTACTTCGAAACAGTAAAGAAAACTTGTGTCTTTAACATCAGGCAACGTAAATGTATTTCTCTAAAATTTAAAACTTAATTATCTCAAAAATAAAACTTTGACCGACTTGTTGGCTGCACTAGATGAACTTGCCATACTAAAGACCAGAGCAACAAACTGTTTTACTTGTTTCTTTACAGAACTAATTTGGATTTCAACAATCAAACAACAGCAATCAAACAATCTTCTTCTATAATGTCACTATAACCAACTTTAAATTTTTTCCATTTCATCTGGGAGTCGATCTAGGAGTTTTCAAATTCTGAAAACATGTGTTTATAGTTCTGAAAACATGTAACTTTACATATATATCAAGTCACCTAATCCTGGAACCAAATATGCTAGTTTTATTTAAAAAATTAATAATTTTTATTTTTTTTTTAATTTGACACTTTGTAATATTGCTAACTGATACATTATAGGCTAACCTACCATCAAATTTTATGAAACTCAAATTTATACAACCGTAGCTACAGATTAAAGCCAAAATGAGTGAGGATCACTAATAGTGCCTTGTGGCGCCAAAAGAATAGGGATCACTATATATATATATATATATATATATATATATATATATATATATATATATATATATATATATTATTGTGATATTTAAAGTCTTGGTGCGCCAAGCAATAATTAGCTAATTAATTTTTTTGGTTAATTAAAATTATTTAAATGATATGATTATGACTCTATCACAATTTTTAATTTATTTATCTCAGGGTTAAATTCGTGCTTCAATATCTATGCTATTACATGTGAAAGGTAAGGTCCAAAGAATACCGGAATAATAAAAAACACATAAATATGATCTAACACTATATATTGAAATAAAAATAATGAAATAATTCACACTCAAAAGTTTTCAATAAACAAATCTCATATAATGATTCTCAAAATTTCGTTCTACGTACGTGAACAATCAAAATTAATGGTACAAACAATATTAATTGAAATCTCAAAATCCCAAACTATTTTAACTCGCCTAATCAAAATATCTATATCCTTTCTAACTTAAGTGTAAAAATTGTGTTATCAATAAAAGAAAAAAACTGCAGAAACAAAAATATCTCTCTCTGATGATGAGTGGTCCAAATCCTTGTTCCTTGTAGACTATATTATCTCCTCTCAACCGCTCCCTATGTAATCAGCAATCTTACAACAGATTGTTGCAAGTATATCGTCCTTAATGATCTCCTTCAAAAGCACAAATCATTCAAATTATGATAGCATTTCTCCTCTCGATAAACTGAATCTCTCGTTGGCCCGAGTGAAAAATGACTCTTGGAATATCTTCTCTTTACGATAAACTGAATCTCTCGTTGGCCTGAACAGTGACTCTTGAAATATAAGTAGAGAAATATGACTTACAATATTTTTCTGCTTCAGCTTCTGTCAGATACACTAACTCCACAAAAACTCACTAACATTCAACACTACTGCTTGCTACATTTCGGGAACCGCCAGAGAACAATCACTGTTCGTCTTACAGACTTGGAAAACCAACTGATTATCTTTTCTCCTCTCAATCTCGCTAAACTTTCATTCCTACATACCTATCCCACCTTTTTCAATCTCCGCCAATCAAAACTCGTCACAATTCCCCCATTTTTTCATTTCGATAACAAATAAATTTTTACCTATAATTATAAAATTTCCTAAAACTTATTTACAAATATTATTTTTCTATAATTCTTAAAAACTAACAAAAACCTCTTTCTAAAATCTCTTCTATTGTCTTTAATCACTGCATTAATGTATTTGGAAAACCCGGTTCAATTGTCTTTGGATTTCACTTAAACTTATGCGGGTCAACTGAAGTATAACAAAAGAATGATTGATGCAAAGCTTACATTTTGTTTAGTACAGGTAATCCAAGAATTTAATAACTTTCCTTCTTCGAAATGTTTGTTGGTTATTATCCTACTTATCTGAAATATTTTAATGTTTTTGAACTTTGAAATATTTTTAAACAAACCAATATTTTTCTCGATTTTACATATCATAACAAATCCCCGCCATTTGATCTGCCGAAAACTCTTTGTTAAATTTTAAAAATGACAAAAGTTTTCTAGGATCAAATTATTTCACTATGTTATTAAAATCTACTTATGATACTGATAAATGTCGTGAATGTTAAAATACCCCGTATATTGCCTGTCTTTATACGGGATTGGATATATTTTCGTTTTAAATTTTTCCAAGTATTTTCCCTTAAAAGAAAGTTCATAATTTTTAGCCACTCGGTTTACTTCATTAACAAAATCTCCATGGTTTCCTAAAATCTTCTCTATTTTCTTTCCCATGTTTTCTCCACAATTTATTTTTCTTTCATCCTCCTTTTGTTCACATGTGTTCACTGTCCATAATACTTCTTCACAAAATTCTGGATTCTCGTCCATCAGTGCCATTTTTTCTTCTGTTTTCTTTTTATCCTCTAATTCCCTTTGGTATTCCGAGCACCATGTTTCTATTCCTTTTATTTCTCTGATGATACCTTTTTTTTCTTCCTGCTTCCATTCTGTTTTATCGTCGGTTGCCAACAATTCTTCTGTACCTTCTATTTCCTGTTTTTCTCTGGTCTCCATCTTATTTTCCTGCTTTCTTTTCGAACTCTTCTTCTTTTTCTTCCTTCTCTTTTTCTCTTGTTAGATCTTGTTCTTGTACTTTCGGTTTATCCTCTACAGTCATATCGATTTCTTTGCGTTTTTCCTGTGCATTGATCCTTCCAAAATTTGTTTTCCTATCTGTTTGCTTTTCTTCTCCTGTGTTGTCTGGTTCTGCTCTGATTTCCAGTTTATTTTCCGAAAAATTTATGGTGATATCTTTTTTCTCAATTCATCAATTCCCGCTATCATATCATGATTTAAATCTTCAATCACCACACATTTCATAATATGGAATTTGTTTCCCACTCTTATCTGTACTCCCAAACCTTCGTTTACTGTCGTCAAATTTTTATTGTTTGCACCCACTAAATCAACCCTAGGAATCTTATACACAAATCTGTCCAAATTTAATTCTTTTACTAGTTTTTTATTGATTAGCGATATCTCCGAGCCAGAATCAATCACAATTGTAATCGCTTTATGTTTTATAAATGCATCTAAAAATATTAGATTAGAATTAGAAATTTGTCTTTCGTTTCCTATTGCTACATGATTCATCTCCCTTCTATTTTGTTGTTGGAAGCTCTGGTTATTTCTATCGTCCCTTTGCTCGTTAGTATTCCTATTCGGAGGATTTTGTGCATCTCTATTCCTGTTGTGATTTTCATTTGTTCTATTTTGTGTATCATTCCGGTTATCGTAATTTTGTTGTCTATTGTAATTATTGTAATTTCTCGGCCTATATTCGTTTGTTGATCTGGGATGTCGGTTTCTCTGGTCATAATTTGATGAATACCTTCTTTCCGGTCCATTATATTGGTCATGTTGTCTTCTATTTCTCATTTCTTTTCTTTTCGCTTCTTTTAATTGATAATAAAATAAAAATAAAAATAAAAATAAAAACAATAAAAACGTTTATTGCCATACTAATATATTTACATTTCAAAACCTAAGATATTTTAGCCTTCTTTCTTCCTCGACGTCCCGCTCGTGCACCGCCAGCTCTTGAAGATTTCTCCTTTCGGTTCCTGGATTTTTCTGGGTGGTGTCCTCGTCTGCTTCTGTAGGTACTAAAATCGGCAAACGTACCTACTTCCCTGCACACGCCTGGTTAGACCCTGATCAGGTAGTCGATCAGTCTATGGGTGGATCTGTGTATCCTCTGGATCCTGTTCTTCTCGAGGATATCCCTGGTCTTTCGCAGTCTTCGAGTGGCCTGGTTGAAGAACCACCTGGTTCTGTTCTCGGCCACTTCCCTTAGTGGCGTGTATCCTAACCTGTTCTTGATTGTAGCATTCGTGACTCTATCCTCCCATGCTGTTCCGTCGATGATTCGGTAGCATGAGTTTTCAGTTGCTTCCAACTTTTTCCAGTGTGATTCCGCAATGGAGCTCCACACTGGAATAGCATACAGAATCACCGACCTAACATATGCTTGGTAGAGCTGAATTTTCTTCGCCTTCGAGAGTGGACTGGACCTAAAAATGAAAGGAAGTATTAGTTTTTTAGCTGCATTAGCTTTTACCTTAGTTTTTTGTGTATGCACCCGGAAGTTGAGTTTTCTGTCGAGGTGGACTCCTAGGTATTTGACCGTCTCTGTTTCCTGAATTCTGTTGTCTCCTACTGTGATCTGGTTCCGTAGTTGTCGTCTGTCCTGGCCGAAAATGATGAACTGCGTTTTTTCGGCGTTGATCTTGATTTTCCATTTTTCGGTGTAGTCCGTGATTCTTTCCAGGTGGCTCTCCATGTTATCTATGATTCTTCTTTCGTCTTTTCCGGATGCATACACTGCTGTGTCGTCTGCATACAGGGCTGTAGAAGTCCTTGGATCTGTAGGGAGGTCTGAAACAAAAATGTTATATAAAATGGGTGATAAAATGCTGCCCTGAGGCATTCCTTCCTGGATTTCTTGAATCGTCGACATCTTTTGGTCAGCTGAAACTTGGAATGTTCTATTAGATAGATACATGTCGCAGATGTTGATGAGGTAGTGTGGAAGTCTAGCCTTGTCCATCTTGTAGATTAGTGCCTTCTTCCAAACCGTATCGTAGGCTTTCTCTATGTCCAGTATGGCTAATCCTGTCTTCTGTTTCCTGTTGAATTTTATCTTCGTGTCGCTGATGATCCTTGCTAATTGGAGTTCGCAGTTTCTTCCTTTTCTGAAACCAAACTGGTCTTCTTGGATGACTCCTCTTCTTTCTGTATGCTTCACCAGTCTCTTGTAGATGATTTTTTCCAAGATCTTTCCCATCGTTTCCAGGAGTGATATGGGCCTGTAGCTTTCCGGTCTTCTTCCATCTTTCCTTGGTTTCAGAAGAGGTATAATCTTGGCGTGTTTCCAGTTGTTTGGAAAATGTCCTTTTTCCAGGCAGTATTTGAAGATATAGTACAGTTGTACTATGATCTTCTTCGGAAGTTCCTTGAGGGTGATGTTGTGGATTCCTTCTTGTCCTGGTGCTCTGCTTCCTTTCAGTTTCCTGATGATTTTTGCAACTTCACTTGGGCTGATGTGGTCTTCTTCGTCTATTTGGAACTCGTTCCTTCTTCTGATCCTGTTGTATTCTTGCTCGACTTTCCTCTTTGTTCTTGCATCTGACATATCCTGGTTTTGTCTGTGTGTGGCTGCCATCTTCCTTGATATTGCATCAACTTTTCCTTGGGTGTCGTAATGTGTTCCCTCGTTGTCCATGATTTGTGGCATCTTTTGTTTTCCTCTTCTTCTTGCCTTCAGCATTTTCCAAACGTTTCCATGGTTTTCTTCAGCTCTTCTGATGTTGTTGTGCCACTGGTTTTCAGTAAGACTTCTCAGTCTTACTCTTATTTCTTCGGATAGGATGTCTCCGTAGTCCTTGAATTCCTGTCTTCTGGTTCTTTGGAATGCTCGTCTGGCCTTGTTTCTATCCTTGATGATGTCCTGTAGTTCTGTTGGGATGATCAGTCCTCTGTTGTTTGTCATGGATTTTGGGATGTTGGCTTCCATTGCTCGTTGGATTCTTCTTGTGATTTCTTCGATCTTTTCTTCCACTTCTTCTGTTGATTGGAATTCTCTCTTCATTTCCATTTGGTTTAGCTGTCTTCTGTAGTTAGGCCAGTTAGCATCTTTCCATCTCCATCTTTCTACTGGTTCTATCCTTGGCAAGTCGACTCTCGATGTCATCCTTCCTATTACTGGTTTGTGGTCCGAACTGCATTCGAAGTATGTTCTGACGTCTTCCATTATTACATCCTTGGTGATGAACAGGTCCAGTGTTGAGTTGTTGTGTTCTCTTATTGGATTGATCCTTGTTGGTTCGTCTGGAGCGAATAACATCCTATCTCTGTCCTCGCAGTATCTTAGTAGAGTTGTTCCTGGTGCTGTGTCCGTCATACATCCCCATGCTGTGTGTTTGGCGTTGAAATCTCCTGCTACGACTACGGTTGGTGCAGAGTTAAGTAAGGCATCCAGTTCTTCTATGGCTAGATCTTCCGAGTGTTTCCTGTAAATTGAGAAAATGTTAGCTATACCTACTTTGATTCCAACACTTTCGAAGTGGTGTGTGTCTATCAAAACTTGATTCCATTCTATGTTGTTCTTAACATAGATGGCTACTCCTCTGTCGTTTGGTTCGTCTCTTCTTCCGAATCCATCGTAGTTTGTTATTCTTGGAAGTTGGGATTCCGTCATGTATCTTGTTTCAGACAGGCATATGACATCTGGGTTATGTCTTACCACTGTCTCTCGAAGTTCGCTGATCCTTAGCCTCAGTGATGCTATGTTGAACTGGAGAATCTTCAGGTGTTTATGGTTCATTGTAGATCTCTTCATACTTCATGAAAACCATTGCTTTTTCGGCAAATCATTTTTTGGACATTAACTACTTCGTTAATTTCCGCCCAGGTGCTTTTGATTCCGTCATTCCTTGGTGACTGTTGTTCTCCTTTGCTTGCTTGTGCATATGATATGCCACTAGAGATCTTCCTGAATGTTGAAGGATGGGGCGCTGGTGGAGCTGTCTTCTGAGGCTGGTTCCTCGCTCTTCTTGCTGCCTGTCTATCGAGATATTCAATGTGCTTGCTGCACATAGGATAATTGGAAGTGTGTGCCTCCTGGCAGTTGCAACACTTTACTTTATTTATCTGTCCTTTCGGCAGAGGGCAGTGTCTTGTTTGGTGTCCATTAGCACACTTCATGCATCTGGGCTGCTTGAAGCAATTTCTGGCTGAATGTCCGAACTCCTGGCAGTTGTAACACTGCGTTGCCCTGGAAGGTTTGGAGTAGGCGTCCCATTTCACTCTGATGTTTTGCACTCCATTAATTTTCTTAATCTCCTTTAAGTCTTGCTGCTTGTCGACTTGTAGTAAGTAGGAGCTACTTTGTGCTCCTGGCTTCCTGGTTTTGAGTTCGGTAACCTTTCCGATTATGCCTTGCTCTCGTAGATCGGCTTCGACTTCGTCGAGGTCCATTCCTGGAGCCGCCTTCATGACAATCTTCTTCGTAACCTCAGACTTCTTTGTGAAGGTATGGAAGGCCGTAGATGTTGAGATGAAGTCCTGTTTTAATTTTTCGTAGTCTTCGTTGGACCTAAGGTACACCCTTGTACCTGCTTTTCCGGACGGTGATATCTGAAAGTTATTGTGCCCCAATAACTTCGTGATTTCTTTTATGAAAGTTGAGTAACTCCCTATTTGTCCTGCTATGACAAGGGGAGGTACCCTTTCTTTCCTGTTGTTGGTTGTTGGAGTGGCTTCTTCCGTGTCGACTGTAGTTAAAACTTGATAACGGTTTTTTGTTGTAACCGTTCCGCTGGTAGTTGGTCGTTGTCTTGCTCCTGCGATGTTTTCGTGGGAATTTCTTCTTTGGCATTTAACTGCTTGGAAGGGTTCCTCCTCCATGATTTCAATATTGTTGGAAGCCATTGTTGCTGTGGTTTCTTCTACTGAGTTTTCGACTTGTCCTATTTCGGTATCTTGTAACTGTTCCTTATCCTGGGCGGGTCCACCTCTCCTTGAGGTGGGCCTGAAGCTTCTGTTCTTGAATAATTTCCTGTGAAGTGGGAATTCTCGTCTTATTGGACTGGAAGCTGAAATTAAATCTGCAATTTTATTAGTAATAACAGTTTTATCGTCTTTTTTAGTCTTGAAAAAGACTAAATCAGAGATATCCTGATTTTTCTTACATGAAAACAATTCAGTCAACGTAAACCGTTCAGTTTACCGCCGACTGGATTGGGTTGGGGTAGCTGTTTGACGTCAGTCGCTCGGACCTAAGCCAAGAAGCAGGAAAATAGACTGTGATACTATGGTCAACCTTCCAGTTGCGAGTCTCACCGTCTACTTTTTAATTGAAGGAATTGGCACAAACTATCAATATCTTGATAGTTTCTCAAAATCACGTGATCTTCCAACGTTTCCTCAAAATGTCTGCTGATCATTTCTACCAGCTGTTTGGTAGAATATTTGTATTCTAGATATTTTAAATTGTTATATATCTGCAAAGCATATCTTTCTTCAGATATTCCCATTTTTTCGTGATATTTTCCATTCTGTAGCTCTTGGTTGATTTCTCTCTGTTTATTTTTCCCCCAGAAATAGTTGAGAAATTTATTTTCAAAATCTGTCCAATTTTCAAACTCATCTTCCTTGCTTTCATACCACAACGCTGCTCCTTCTTTCAAATGGTTTCTAATTGTTTCTTTGCAATCGTCAAAATATCTAATATGTTGTAATTTGGTTTTAAAATTTTTAACAAACGGTACTGGGTGTGTTTTCCGAATATCCCCGCCAAATTGTATTTTTGCCTCGCTTGTTCCATGGATGACCATTTCCCTTCTTTCCCCGGAATTTTGTTCCTTTTTGATTTCCTCCATTTTTCTTTCTATTTCTCGCATGTCTTCTTGTAAAACGTTTTCAAATTTTGTTTCTAATTTTTCTAATTCCTTTTTCTGGACAGTCTTAATAACCTGCATTTTAGTTTCTATTTCTTCTCTCTGCATCTCTAGTTCCTTTCTCTGGCAATTTTGTATCTCCTTCATTGTATTTTGGATATCTTTAATCTCTGTCTCTTGTTTTGCATTCTTTAGGGTTATTTCTTCTATCTGTTGTATCAGTTCTTTCTTTAACCCCTCAACACATCCTTTAATTTCCTGTTCATAGTTTTCCAGACGCTGCTCTATATTCCTGTTATTTAGTTCTATTGCTTGTCTTGTTTCCCGTTGGTTTTCTTCCATTGTTTGTTTTGTTTCATCCATTTTTTGTGATGTTTCTTGTTGATTTCTATCCATTTTATCCATTTTATTTGATGTTTCATTTTGGTTTTTCTCTATTGTTTGTGTCTGTATTTGCATTAGTTGTAATATTTTCTCTATTCCTGATAATTCTTTTTTCTCCTCAACTATTGTAACATTTCCTTCATTATCCGATCCTTCTTCAACAATTGTTTCCTCTTCTCTGTTATCCTCCTTCCTTTCTTGCATTTTGCTTTGACTCCTTGTGGTCGACATGTTGTTTCTTTTCGTTAATGTTTTTGTCCCCGCCAAATGTGAAATTTTACAACACTCTATATGTTTCAGAACACGACAACATTTCTCCCCAAATGTATTAAATTTTCACGACAAATATCAAATATGCAATCAGTAAAATTCGAATAATTCAAAATAAATATCAAATGTACGATTGGTAAAGAAAATAAAATCAAATAATTCAATAACAGTAAATATCCACTAACTACGATCAATCAATAAATCAAATTTATATTCCCTGGAAAAATTGTCAAAATACTTTCAAATTCAAATTCCCTCAATGTTATATGTTTTTATCTCTGGATCACCTGTACTTATTCCAGATCTCTTTCCCTTCCTTCAAATGTAAAGCTGCGATATTTTCAAGCCCCACGTTTTGGAAGCCAGTTATTGTGATATTTAAAGTCTTGGTGCGCCAAGCAATAATTAGCTAATTAATTTTTTTGGTTAATTAAAATTATTTAAATGATATGATTATGACTCTATCACAATTTTTAATTCATTTATCTCAGGGTTAAATTCGTGCTTCAATATCTATGCTATTACATGTGAAAGGTAAGGTCCAAAGAATACCGGAATAATAAAAAACACATATGATCTAACACTATATATTGAAATAAAAATAATTAAATAATTCACACTCAAAAGTTTTCAATAAACAAATCTCATATAATGATTCTCAAAATTTCGTTCTACGTACGTGAACAATCAAAATTAATGGTACAAACAATATTAATTGAAATCTCAAAATCCCAAACTATTTTAACTCGCCTAATCAAAATATCTATATCCTTTCTAACTTAAGTGTAAAAATTGTGTTATCAATAAAAGAAAAAAACTGCAGAAACAAAAATATCTCTCTCTCTGATGATGAGTGGTCCAAATCCTTGTTCCTTGTAGACTATATTATCTCCTCTCAACCGCTCCCTATGTAATCAGCAATCTTACAACAGATTGTTGCAAGTATATCGTCCTTAATGATCTCCTTCAAAAGCACAAATCATTCAAATTATGATAGCCTTTCTCCTCTCGATAAACTGAATCTCTCGTTAGCCCGAGTGAAAAATGACTCTTGGAATATATTCTCTTTACGATAAACTGAATCTCTCGTTGGCCTGAACAGTGACTCTTGGAATATAAGTAGAGAAATATGACTTACAATATTTTGCTGCTTCAGCTTGTGTCAGATACACTAACTCCACAAAAACTCACTAACATTCAACACTACTGCTTGCTACATTTCGGGAACCGCCAGAGAACAATCACTGTTCGTCTTACAGACTTGGAAAACCAACTGATTATCTTTTCTCCTCTCAATCTCGCTAAACTTTCATTCCTACATACCTATCCCACCTTTTTCAATCTCCGCCAATCAAAACTCGTCACAATTCCCCCATTTTTTCATTTCGATAACAAATAAATTTTTACCTATAATTATAAAATTTCCTAAAACTTATTTACAAATATTATTTTTCTATAATTCTTAAAAACTAACAAAAACCTCTTTCTAAAATCTCTTCTATTGTCTTTAATCACTGCATTAATGTATTTGGAAAACCCGGTTCAATTGTCTTTGGATGTCACTTAAACTTATGCGGGTCACTCAAGTATAACAAAGAAATAATTTATGCAAAGCTTACATTTTGTTTAGTATAGGTAATCCAAGAATTTAATAACTTTCCTTCTTCGAAATGTTTGTTGGTTATTATCCTACTTATCTGAATTATTTTAATGTTTTTGAACTTTGAAATATTTTTAAACAAACCAATATTTTTCTCGATTTTACATATCATAACAATATATATATAAACATGTAGTCGCTAAAGACAATCAAGGACAAATAAACTATTAACGAGAATGGCTCTATATTTTACACATAAAGAAAGGGTAATGCCTCTAATAGTTTTAAAACACCACGGCATATTAGGTCACTCTATTAACGGTACAGCTATAAACAATTTTTGTTTTTTAATTCCACGTCCTCTCCGGAACTTTCCGAATAGAACGTGGAAAAGTTTACAACATCAAAGTTTAATTTAGTATAATATTCTTTATTGTAAGTTGACGATGACTTGGGACATGCGTTCTGTGATTTGTAATTCTAAATAATTTAGCAGATCCTAATCATGTTTAGTTATTAATGTTTTAAAATTTAGTCATTTTGCGTATTCTAACTCTTCTTTTTTCTTTAAATTTTTCCTCCATTACCAATTGGAAAAGTTCATATCATTGATTTTTTTAACTCTGGAGTACACGCGCCATGGTCAGTTCGACGGGGTTTTTCAAAATATAATTTGGCGAGATTTTAATGAGATGTATTTAATTGCAATTATAGAAATGATTATTTTGGGTTATCCTTAATAAATTACAGATATTTTCAGGTAGTTTCGATATTTACGTCAAAGGGGAGTTATTAAATCTTTAGTTATTTGCTTTCGACAGCGCGTGTTATAACGGAATAAATCGTGTATTTGAACTGATAAAGTTATAAGTTAATATTTAATTTTCTTTATAGTATATTTTGGTCTTCTTCCTCTTAGAGTGCCGTCTCCCTACGGAGGTTGGCAATCATAATGGCTATTTTTATTTTTGTACTTGCTTCTCTGAACAAATTGATCGATCTGCATTGATAGCAATCATGTAGATTCTTCAACCACGAATTCTTTCTTCGGCCAACAGATATAAATAGTAAGAAGTGATAATATATTTGTTGTGGTATTTTATTTTTGGAGTTAGAAAAATCATGTGTGTGTGTGTGGAAGATATGGCACCGAAAGAAGTTCATCCGCCACATAATGTTTTATAAGAGTTTAAATTAATTTATTAGATTTTTTTAAATATTTGTTGCATCCAAAGAAAATATGGTTAAGATCTCCGTAAGAACTTCCCTCTGCATCACAACTGCAGGATGGTGCCGGTAATACTCCCAGCTTAAATAAATGCGACGGAAATCGACCATGATTTGTTTTTAAGCGAAATACACTTGCCGAGAAGAATTTGGTAGTCGAGTAATTAAATATGTATTGGAGTGGGAGTGGTAAAGTGGGGTGTATCTGGAAATATGTATTTTGCGAGTTTTCAACAATATTCTCCCATTGCTGTTCCCATTTCAGCCTTATTTTATTTTTTTATTGCGTTAAATATATATATATTTATATATATATATATATATATATATATATATATATATATATATATATATATATATATATATATATATATATATATATCCGTTACTGTGTAAATATTGCAAAAGACTTCATTGTGCACTACTTCCTTAGCTAGAGTATCAGCTTTTTTATTCCCTGGTATACCTACATGGCCTCTAACCCAAATAAATGTTATATTTAAATTTTTAATCATGTTCTTTCAACAACATACCATAGGACACTTCATTCCTTCAAATTTTGTATTTTTTATGGAGTCTAATGCAGATTTAAAAGGTATGGTGCACATGTATTGTAATTTGTTACTACCAAACAAATTTTGGACTCCATTGGTCTCAGTGAATGCTTCTGCGAGCGAAGAAGAATTTTTTAGTTCCCACTACTGGTTTGTTAAGTTTTGTTTTACAATATGACTTAATGTGGTGATCATGTTTGACTCCCGGACTTTTAGTTTTAACAAATATTTTTGCGATAATAACTGGCTGCATAAATTCAAAGGAAATTCATTACATTCTGCCAATGTAAAAACATTATTGATAGTAAAAAATAAGTAAGTTCATTTTTTGTTCTAGATTATGTCACATTACCAAAAAGGTCTTCTGGAACTGTGAAAGGAAGTTTTAATTGACAAATATGTGTTAGGTGGCTCTGATGATAAACGTATGGCGGAAGGTCAAGAGGTAACTAGTGGCCACGAATCAGAGTAGAAGAACATTGTAGGTGAAAAACTAGTTAACCCGAATATCCGACGAGATAGTTATTTCATTGAAATACACATCAAACTTTCAAACATCACAAGCATACTTTATGTAAAAAATTTTCAATAGTTTTATCACAAAACAGAGAAAAAAATCGCGTCACTCAGTTTAGCGGGTCCCTCAAATTTCCAAAAAAGTGGATTTAATAGTATATTTTTCAGGTTTGAAAATTGTATTTTCCGGACTCAACACTCGAAGAAATACATAGCTTAATGCACAAATAGATACCTTGCAAACACTAAAGCTCAATATATTAGAGGTCGAGATGCAAGAGATATAAAGGTGATGGAAATTAAAGCAGTATTACCCACATCCATATAGTATTGTTATAGTATGAGACACATTCAATATCATAGCAATTTCCATTCTATCTCCACTACACTAGATGTTCCAGTTGTACAGTCTGTATACGTCTTGAAGAAATATTAAACTAAATTTTATTTTAACTAAACTAAGTTTTATCAAAACAACAGTGATAAAGTCTTATAATAAAATATATATTATTTTATTTACTGAAAAGTACATAGCATCCATTACAATTAAATCGGAAAATATTGTAACACAAAATTACGGAGAATAAAAATATCGTCTTTAATTGTTGAGCAGAGTGTATAATTCAAATAGAATAAAGCAATTTTTTTAAATTGTATGTATTTTCTTCTTAGAACATTTGAGTAGAATATTGGAAATTATCACTTTGGCTCTAAATTATGTTTGTTCTATTTCTTATCATTTACATTAATTTTTATAAATTTTTTCTCAATTTGTAACTTGTTTGGTATATTACTGATCTATATTAATCTATATCTTGACCACTCTATATATTAAATAGCTGGGGTGTAACTATTTTAAGCAATGTTTTTAGTCTTGTATTTTTTAAACTCCTAACGTCTATATATTTTTTCTTTGATGGTGTATATAATAAGTCAATATTGAGGACTGTTTAAGAGAAAATTTATTTTCTACGACAGTTTTAGGCTTAATAAGATATTTTAAAATATTCAGACACTATATAAAATAATACATATAGGTACTGTCAATCGTTGGTTCGTCTGTTTAGCCGAGTAAAGTGTTACGCCATACGTAATGTAACGTAACATCTTTATGATTTATATAATAGATAATAAATGCGGTAGCTTATTGTACGATGAACACAGTGTCCAATTGCTGTACAAGCATACAGACGAAACGTACGACGTAACGCTATACGCGGCGTAGAGCGTTTATTGGAGAGCACCGCCTTAAAGAATAAATTTAATTAATGACGACAGTTTGGTGTATCGTACATTGATAAATTTTATTGAATTCAATATACTTATCCGATATATTAAGGAAAATAGTAAATTAATACTAACTTTTTGTTGCAGGTAAAGTTTTTAAAAAACTATCTTAAATGTAAAAGGTAAGTACTTCCTAACAGCATAATTTACTAAAACTGTTTGATTAACATCATAATAATTAACTTAGCATGTAAAACAATAGTGATTTATTAATAGGGAAGGTTTAATAGTATATTGCATGAATAATATAGTAAAGATACTATTAAGCAAGAGTAATGAAATTACCTTGTGGGACCTTATAGTACTGCACATGCAAACTCAGACAATTTTATGGTTACTACAATGTTAAGATAAAAAGTCAAAAGAACAGTAAAGAACCAAACACAAAGGATAAAAGATACAACAAAAAATTGAATATTAAAGGTAGAATAATTAAGTATGCAGATGATATAAATAAAAAACTAAAGGAACAGTGTAAACAATAAAGTATGTAGAAAGAGAATAAAGAAGTATAGAAGGAACGTATAAATGAAGCAGCCGCACACATGTATAAAAGGAAATCACAAAAAAAGGAATTGTTAAGAATATCATACCATGTTAAAAAGAAAATAGAAATAACAAAAAACTGAATAAGAACAAATAGACAATAATAAAAGTCAAAATATAATAAATTACAGAAATATTGTAAAACATTAGGAAAATTAGACGAACCTGGAACCAACAAAAAACGAAGTTCGGTCAACTATAATTAGTAGCCGCAACGGTAAAGTTCCAGGCACAGACGACAAACATATGGAACTCATAAAATATGGTGAATATAAACTAAGAGAAAAACTAAAATTTAATCAAAGTCAAAGTAATATGCGACAAAGAAAAAATGCCAGACGAATGGTGCAAATGACAAATTATCACGATTCATGATAATCATCAAAAGGAAACCAACAAATGTGTAATAATTAGAAAATTAAACACAGTATATAAAAAGATGTCTCACGTTGCATCCCGTCTCGGACTATGTGACCAAGATAAAAATTACTCTGCAAGCCAGAGAGGTCTATTTAACCCAGAATTTTAATGTGACTGTGTGTGCGACTGTGTGTCTTTGTGTGATGTTTTCCTCGATATCTAAATGTTTTTCACGTGCGTCGCATAATGCCTAGGCAATGGATTTATAAAAGTGAAGAATACCAATATCGCTATTATTTACGTTTTTATACATAAGCCAAGACTTCAACAGTTTTTAAGATTATTTAAAATAATAATTTTTTTTTTATCACTTTATAATTTTTCTTAGTATAGTGATTGACATGCAGTCATTTGATCCGATTGATCAACACTATAATTTCCCTCATTGTAGGCCAATATCATTTGGGCAACTTAAGAAGTTTCATGAGAATTTTTTGTTGAAAGCGTCAATACATGCCTATTATCTTTCAATGAAAACCCTGAAATGTCTTTCCTATTTTCATTTACAAAATTTTTTCCAAAGTTGGGTTTTTTTTTTAAAAACTAATTTCGGATTATCTCTTCGGTTTTTTCTTCATGTAACAATCAGGTGAGTTTGTCTATTTAGAAGTTAGAAGTTAAGTTTGGAACAATAGAGGTAAACTAATGTTCCAATTATCGCTAATAATAGTCCTACCACAGTTAAATACAGGCTCGCCAGTTTCATTTCTTCCCTTGTCGTTGTTCTTTTTTGGTGGTTCAAGTTTTTACCTACATAAATTTGTAAATTAGAGGTATAACACTCATTACGACGTAATTTGAATATCTTTATGCAATATTTATGTCTTTTACCTTTTGGGTATACTCCATGCGCTTAGCTCGGGCATATTTAGACAGATTCATTGTCGGAAACCTACAACACAACAATTCCTACTTCTCAGTATTAATAGCTCAAGTATACTACTATTGCAGACTTCTTTCTTTAAAAAAAGAAGATTTATTCTAAATAGTGGAAGTGTATACTAAACCCATAACATTTTGGGTAGTATATATTTAAAATATATATTTTAGTTGTTATAATTTAACATAACTATTTATTATAATATGGTGCAAACTAATAAATATTGATTGTCGGTAATTTATAAAGTTCTATTTTATATACTATTTAGTTTGTTTACTATTAATATTGGCAATAAGTACGTGCGCTTGGTTGTATAGTAATTTCCAGCCACTTCGAGTCTGTCAAAAAGTAACTAACTTCACAAAAAAATAATTACTAAATTCACTAGACAGTTCGGACTGGAGATAGCGAACCGAGTATATTGACGAATTATTACCTTACCACGGAACGGTATCAGTAATTCGCCAATGTAGACGGTATCGTCAGGTTCTACTACCGTTTGAAATTTGTGCATTATTTTGTCTGTCATTTTTAGCATTACCCTCATTATCGACAAAGTCAATCATCCGCAACAGCATTTAAAATTCATTCCGAGGCATAACTGTAAAACCGAACCAATTTTTAAATATTGGCTTTGTACTTTAATAATATGCAATTTTGGGTATGTGAATTGCCTGAAATAAGTGCCTGTAGTTTCTATGGAAAAGCAAAAGAAAAGGTAAGGAACTATTTTTCTTATAGAATTATGTATTTTACACAATTTGCCTTGGTTATAATTTCAACATAATTGAAAAACTCATTGAAAATATCACCTTGAAATCATGTCCACTAGAGTGGACATTATGCAATATGTTACTTAGAATTAGCTTAGAGGAGTAGATGGTTTTTTGTTCCGATATTTTTTGTTATTTTCTTGTCAAAGATTTATTATTTATTTAGGAATTTTCGAGGACATTTTTTTATATACTTACTTATATTATTTTAGTGGAAATAAATAAATTTTATTAATTAACATAATATTACTTCTTCAAATTGTTGAAAGTGACTTAGAAGAAATACAGCCAGAAAACAGTGACGATGAGTAAAGATGACATTCCAATAGCTCAGCGTATTTTGGCATTTTCATCAAAACATAAAAATCAAGAGGAAAAACCAAAAAAGGCTAAGAAAAAAGACTGGAAATGGTGCAATGATGACAGCATGTATGGACCAGCAACTTTGCCACCGTTTTGAGAAACAGAAAATATATATTCATAGAAACAACCCCATTGATTATTTTTAATCAATGTTCACCGCAAACATGCTGTGATATTGAAGGTGTGGAGCTGCCTTTGTAGATTATCTTCGTTATCATCAATTAGTACTGCATCATCGGCATAGCATAGTATCGTGATTTTATGCGCTCCCATGTGGTATCCGTGTCGTTTTCTTACTTCGTGAATTATTTGATTTGTCACCATATTGAATAACAATGGGCTGAGCGAGTCTCCTTGGCGGATTCCTTCTTTTAGTTCTATGCATTCTGTTTCCCCTGTTGGCATTATAACTTTGGTCTTGTTGTTCTTGTTAATTTCATTAATTGTCCTTATTATCTGATGGTCTATTTGTTCAGCTTGTAATAAATTTAAGATGTCATTTCGCTTCACCCTGTCAAAAGCACTTTTTAAATTTACAAAGCACATGTATGCTGGTTTTCCATATTCAATAGACTTCTCTATTATTTGTCTGATAATAAAAATTGCGTCTATTGTGCTGCGGTTCTTACGGAAGCCTTGTTGTTCATCTGCCATGTTCGCTTTTTCCTCGATTTTATCTTTTATGACTGCCGTTAACAATTTTAATGTACTATTCTGGATAAAATTAAAAAAAAAAATTTAGGTGCCATAGATCCAGAGGAATACCATTCAGTTAGTGTCCAAATTATTCCATTACAAGGAAAATTAGGTATAAAGCAATACCTACCAAAAAAACCTAAAAAGTTGGGAGTTACAGTTTGAGTAATAGTTAGTGGATATTCGCTCTGTGCGTGACTGACGCGACACCTACCGCCTTCATCTGACAGTTTTGGAGTCTACCAATTTTCAGGTTAAACATATGACATTAATGACATATGTTTGACATTATTAAATACAGGCGAAATTGACAATTATTAATAATTAACTTTTTAACTATATTTTTTCAGTTTATGTACAAAATAAATGTAGTATTAAAAACTGGGTTTCTCAAAATTCATCATAATATATCTTTTTAAGCCCAAACGGAAAAGAAAATTTAAAAATCTAGTACTGGCAAATCAAGTTTTTCACGTGAAAGAGCATATAATTAAAAACAGTAATAGTAAAAGTTATGATATAAAAGCTAAAGTCATCAGGCACTCTGCAGTTAGCTTGAAGCCTTATAAAATATCATTTAAGGTAAATTATTTAAATATTTCCTATTTTAATTACATAAAAATGATGTTATGTGATATTTACTTTTTCATATTAATCGCACGGATCCATCTTTTTCTTTTCTCTAATTTATATGTAATCTTTGGAAACCTATAAAAACTACACTTGCTATTTTTGCTATTATTAGCACAATTAAATACGCAATATGTATTTGCACACATTTTTGATAAAATTTATGCGTATAAAGACTCCAATTGTGTCATATTTCGCCGCTACGCACGCTGGCATCGTTTCAAGGTACCCCTACCATGGTCACGCACGGAGCGAATATGTAATGTTTTGAGGTTTATCAAGGAGCTTCGGGAGACAAAAGTCAAATTAGTAAACTTATAGCGTGCGCTGATGTCGTCTTGCGTCTAACTGACGACTTCAGTTATCAATCATTAAGTATTTTTTGATAATTTATTTTGCTCACTTCCCCTTATCAAAGAACTGCATAAAAGAGGTATATGGGCGACAGTAACTCTCCGATTTATTCAACTACAAAATTGTAATTCTGTTATAAAAACAGATGAAGCAAGAGGGTAGGAAACTTTAACCTTTGCAAGTACTGAAGGTGGTGATATAATTATTTCTAAATGGCTAGACAACATAACTATTTGCATTGTATCTAATAAAATAAAACGCTGGTGTAAATCTACTAAGCTACTATAGAAGTAAACAAACGATTTTCTGTTCAGTTTTATAACAAAAATATGGGAGGAGTAGACCTGATAGACCAGTTGTTGGCCCTGTATACTCTAAGGAGCAGTAACAAACACTGGTACATAAGAGTTTTTGCGGATGTTCTTGTTTGTATTGGATTGTGTGGATTTTGTACAAAAAAAATCCAAAAAAGATCTGCGTGAATTTAAAGTAAGTATAACCTGAGCATTAAAAACTTTGAGAACGCAGAGAGAAAATAAACGAGATAGACCTTCGTCTGGTACACCACGTTAAATTTTGAAGAAGAAGAAACCAAATCATTATGAATCCCCTGAAATTAGACAAAGTAATTGGGGGCACTGGCCACAACTCATTGATGTACCAAATGCGCGAACATGTTACTCTAAAGCTTGCAAAAGAAAAACAAAACATATCTGTAAAAGGAGCAACGAGCCGCTGTTTCCATCGTGCTTTAAATATTTTTATTCAAGTAACTAACGCTTCCGCGATTCCGCAAGTGCATAGTGACCACTAGAATGGACGGATTTTTTAGGTTTTAACAAAAAAAAATTCATGTTTTTACACTTTCTCACAATTTTTAATATTTCGTAATAAAATAATTTTTCTAAGAAAAAAAAATTTCCTTAAAATTATGCATGATAAATTTTAAGTGAGTTTTGTGATTTATCCCCAACAAAAAAGTAAATAGTCGTCATCATAGGTCATTAAATAATAGTCTATTTTAATACCAAATTTTTATTAAATTAATAAAAATTTTATTATTTACCTATTTACAGACCAATTTGATATTTTTCTTTTACAATCTACAAGCAATTACCTAGAGAAATTATTTTAAATTTTTTACTATTTACTAGAATAATAATCAAAATACATATCTGCTATTTATAGTTACTTTCCAACAATTAACTCCCAAGATATTAGAGTTCGAAAGAAAACTCCGTGAATTGTATAATATATCTACATCAAAAGATAATGGGATTCACCTTAATCTGGATTTATCGCATTTCCCTGTTTAAAATTTCAGCATCCTCTGCAAAATAACTATGTCACTGGGAGTTGGGTCCCTTCCTTAGAACTTTTATTTCTTCGTGCTTTTAAGACATATTCTGCCAAAAGAAAAAGCATCAAAGGAAAATGCAATTTTTTGTTTATGCTTTGCTAACCTAATAACTTTAATAATTGTATTAAACAATATATACTTTGATTATTTACAAATGTTATTATTAGTAAACATTAATATTATGATTAATGTAATTACATTAAAAATACTTAAATGACCAATGAGCCATTTTATCATACCGGAAATTACCGTCATGGGGCGAAATTTATATTGAGAGGTGACTCTGAAATACGCTTCCTGTTTCACTGTTTTAATTTTGTGTACACTACCCTGAAGCATTACATAGCAGAGAGGTGTTGTTAAATTTCGTCTGGCTATTACATTTTATTAGTAAAGTCAACATCGGTATTTGCTAACCCGTCTTCTCAGCACCAGCGTAGCGAATTATGGTCCCGAGGTGGGTGCTAAATACCATACCTCTAAGGAGGTTAGCCTCATTGAATCTGGGGGAGGCAAAACTTATTAAAACATCAAAAGCATCATATCTATATTGTAAGTTTAAATGACAAAACCCGTAAATCATCTAAAATAATAAATTAACGAAAAGAACTAGGATCAAATAAGATGTCCTTTTTCTAAGTAAAACGATACTAACAAAAGAACAATGTACAATACTCCAGCCTGGACATAATATGTTTTACCAGTACCATACAAGGGTACAATACACATGTCGCTAGTGTAGCATAATTGGTTCATAATAGAATCAAAACTCCGGTCACAAAAACTGCTTTAATCTTGGAGAGGGTCTTCTCAACAGTCATTAAAAGATCAGAACGGTACTGCATCAAAATCATTTAAGTATACACTTCTACTAGTTAATTAATAGATGAAGAAATAGAAAAATTTTAAGAAGATA
Organism: Diabrotica undecimpunctata; assembly: GCF_040954645.1. Lineage (NCBI taxonomy): Eukaryota > Metazoa > Arthropoda > Insecta > Coleoptera > Chrysomelidae > Diabrotica > Diabrotica undecimpunctata. The sequence continues at coordinate 131,110,187 of NC_092805.1, read as the reverse complement.
TTTTAAGGACAATAACAGAAAAAACTCATTTCAAAACAATCATGAGAAACTTTAACACCAAATTGGAAGTATACCACCGGCAACATAACAAATAGACGAATATATGATCTAAAAATAACGAATGAAAGAGAAGAAAGGTTACTTACATTAGGACACTTTATTAATGATGTCAAAACATCTAAAATAAAAAAGGGATTAATTGTGTAAGATCGACACAGTAGTCATAATCAAAGCATTAGCTTTAAGAGAGAGCTTTAGAATTAGCTCGTGATCACAAAGTTTTTATGATTTCATTTCCTTTCCTTCGCATTGCACGCATATCCTTTGCATAATATATCCTTTATTTGATGGAACACCTTTAGATGTTGCATTCTTTGAACAACTAAATATCTACTTTTCTCCAACGTTTACATTAAAATTATATGACAGGCAATAAAAAAGATTAAATCTGTTGATAACATCCTCGAAATGATAGAAAAATCCTTTCCCAAAACAGCTTTTATTGTATAAAAGCTCTAAATAGTTTTAGAACAACTGAGGTATGATCTCCTGACCGTTTTATGTTATGTGACGATATTTTGTTGCTGCAGCAGTATTTTCATGATTGCTCAATTTAGATAAAAATTACGGTAATGTTTTTGTAATAGATTTTAATACTTCCTTGTTATAAATAACTATTAATATATTTACTGGCTAAACGAAGCAAACCACAACACAATCTGTCCTGTAAGACAACGGATCCTTAAAAAAAAAAGAAAAAAATAGACACCCAAGCTAGAATGCAACCTGTTTTCCAAAGTGCTTACTTAATTACGTCTTTGCCTGTCCATCGAAATCACGATCTTCCCTTAAAAATAGTCCTTTAAAAAAGTGTAATTGTGCCACTACAATAACTATTATCAGTAATAAGTATTATTAGTAACAGTATTATTAGTATTATTTCTGTAGAAATAATTTACCCTTTATCTTTAAGCAATACATCCGTGGAACCTCGAAAAAAAAAAACAATTACTTCATCAGGTATAGTTCTAACTGCTACACCCTATAAATAACAGTTATAAATTCAACAAAATTTAAAAACTAATACATATAAACAAAAATTAGTAGCGACAAAGGAGAGCAATAACAGGAAACTTAGTAGATATACAATCTCAGTTTAAGCCCATCCCCTAAATCGCAATTTCTTCCCCCGATCGGAAATGTCAAACCACTTAAGGTAGGATGACCTTGGAGGTATGTTGTTAAGGGGATGGACTCAAACTTATGTTGTATATCTACTAGGTTCTACTAGGTACTAGGTTGTCATACTATGTTAAGCCGTTTGACATTTCCGACTGAGAGGAGGGATTGAGATTTAGGAGATGGACTTACAAACCACTACTACTTACAAACGTAGATTGTACATCTACTGAAATCAGCGAAACGAAAAAAAGAAGAAAAGCAGCAGATGAAAATTTAAACAAAAGATAAACTATATGACGCTGGCACAGAAGCTTGTTGCCTTTTTGTGTTACTAACTGATTTTTCATACCATCTTTATATCAGTTAGCCCAAGACTCCAGAACAGATCAGAGGTAATGTAAGTCGAAAAAAACCTCACCAGCTACAGGGGGTCATGTAAGATGCCCCCATTTTCAGTTTTTAATAATCAATAAGTTAAGTCTATTGCATTTACCTTGATAAATACCATGAGGATTATATTTTAATACGGATGTCCTTCCAAAGTTTTTTATGTGGCCATAAAATAACAACTTTTTATGTAAGTAGTAAAAAACCAACGTGTCATTTCTATATATTTAAATTTTAACTTGTATTTTTAATATTGGTATTGTTACTCTCTCTTTTAGTTAACTGATGATGAAATGATTTAATTCCGAAAAGATCTTCTTAAAATAAAAATTTAAGCTTGTAATAAGCACTTTTTTTATACCTTAATACACACAAATACCACGTGCTTTGCCACAATTAAAGGTTAAAATACGTTTATTGACGTTTCAATTTCCACTTCGGAAATCGCTCTCAAAATACAAAGAATACTAATGTTTTTATTTTGAGAACGATTTCCTAAGTGGAAATTGAAACGTCAATAAACGTATTTTAACCTTTAATTGTGGCTTATACCCATTAAAATAGTAATTAATTTAAAATGCCACAAGAAAATAGCTTCAGAACAATATTAAAATTATTTTTCTTCTACTATTTTCTCCATTCTGGGGTGCAATATTATTTATAGCAGAGAAGTAGGAGATGTCCAGTATATCGCAATTTTTTCTTAAATCGTTAAAATTAAACGGCCCTCCCCTAAAAAACAATGTTGTATAAAATATTTTACGTGAAATGTTTTAAAATAATTTGTCTTAATATTTAAGACGTTTGTATACTTGGGTCTCTTTGCAAGATCAACCAGGAAACATAGTAAGGAATCAAATTGATTACATAATGGTAAACAAGAGATTCCGTAATTGATGTCTATTAGATAAAAGTTACCCCGGTGCTGACGTATCGTCAGATTATATTCCTAATATTGGTAAATTTAGGTTTAGGTTTAAAAAGGTTACAAAAAGGAACAGTAACAAAAAATGTGATATAAGAACACTAAAAGATAAGGAAATAAAGGAGACAGTAGCACGGATTCTTTCAGAAAAGCTAAGTACCATGGAGCAAACATATGATCCACAAGAATCACTCCAGAATATATGTGTACAAGATCAGAGAATAACATCTAATAGAAAATAAAGAGAAGAGGAACAGTTGGATGAATGACAATATACTGCAACTCATACAAATAACAAAAGAATACATAACAAAAGAATGTACAAAAATTTTCAGAGACAAATAAAAACCGAAATAGGAAAGGTCAAAGAAAACTGTTAAAAACACAGTGTGAAGAGATAGAGTTGTTGGAATAAAAACACGATACATTCAATATGCATTTAAAGGTAAAATAAGCAGCCAGTCTTTAAAAATCCAACACAGCTAGAAAACTGCAGATCCGACGATATCAGAATTAAACGTGGGATCTGACAGGAATGTACACCTTGCTTTATACTCTGAAGAAATCTTTCAAGGAGCAGTAGAGGATGTTGAAGCCGGAATTCGAATTAACGAAGAATTAATCTATAAGATAAGATACGCGGATGACAAGGTGTTATTCGCTGACAAATATGAAGTCCTCCAGGAGTTAATGAATAGAACCGCAAACGTAATTCAGAGACTTTCACTGATGATCTCTAAGAAGGAACACCAAATTAAAAGAATCTGTGTTAATGGTCAACCAATAAAAGGAGTAAAAACATACACACGTATGAACGTCAATGAAAATTGAGACCATTCTCTAGAAATAAAATGTAGGATAGAGAAAGCAAGATCTGCATTTCCAAAAATGGCTAGGGTATTCAAACGTCACGATTTATCAGTACCAATAAAAATCAGGTTACTACGATGTTATACATTTCCTATACTGTTGTACGGAGTTGAGTCGTTGACTCTCACAGACGCTACCTGCAAGAAAATTGAGGCTTTATCGTCGAATCCTGAAGATATCCTATACCGACCACGTTACTAACCAGGACGTTTTGTTAAAAATATAAAAAGGAAAACAGTTGTTACCCACAATAAAAACAACCAAACTCGAATATCTCGGTCACATCATAAGAAACAGTGAAGAATATGGTTTGCTGCAATTAATTCTGCAGAGAAAAGTAGAAGGACAACGGGGACTAGGAAGGCAAAGTATTTCCTGGTCGAAAAATCTACTTATGTGGTTCAACGCAACAACCACACATCTTTTCAGAGCAGCAGCGGAAAATACAGGTTGCCATGATGGTCGCAAACATCCGAAACGGATAGACACTACAAGAAGGAGAACGTCTAAACAGAGATAGAGATTGTGATACTTTATCGGTGATCTCCAAGTACATTGCTACAATTTACATCGCCGTTCATGTCCTGAGAAAGCAAGGGGCCAGTGCCCAACGCCGTCATATCAAATATCCATGATGGGCCGAAGAATCCTACAATTTTTTTTTGTTAGTTGTGGGCTGCTAGTTGGGGTTTCTCGAGGGCAGCAATCAACTAAACGACGTTTATTTTGTTTTGAAAATCGTAAAAAAGTCAAAGTCTCTGCAATGCTGAGAGTAAAGTGTAAGAGGTTAGGCTCATCCTTGTCCATAAGTCCGTTATTCATCCTATCTCTTTTGTATTCTAGCTATGCATTACACACAACACGATTAAATTAATGAAATATAACAGTTTTTTTCTTTCTTTCTTTCTGAAAAGAGTCCATTTTTTGTGATTTGTGAAGGTTCTGCATACAGAAATCCTAAAATTGTTCTAATCAACACTTCTCATATATTAATTATAACTACTAGTGATTGCTGGTCGATCTATATTTAGTTATTTTTTCCCCTTTTTATCTCACCTTATAATCGAATAATCGATAAAATCGAAATCATATTCACCAATTTATTGTCGAACCATTTAACCATTACAATTTTTTTTTTCATCTGATATCATAAAATCATAACTCCTTCGTTTCAAAGTTATCAATTATAACTTTTCAAAGAACAACCCTGCATTCTGTTTAATCGTATAGTGCCTGCAGCAATATCCCGCATCTCAGAAGTTCTAGTATTAAATCTATAGATGTAAAGAAGTTGACCATATAAATTTTATGTCTTTCCTTGGGAAAGTCAAAACCCGATCAGTTGTTCTGGTAATTGTACTTCCATTATTGTTCAAAGTTTTTGATCTCTGTTAAACAACGGATCGATTGATATTCCAGATGATCCAGACATCATAAAAATCTTTATGCCCCATGCATTTGGTTTATCTCTAATATATGGTTTTATGAACAGCTGACTCTTGAAGGGTATCACTAATATAGTAGCCCTTAGATGTATAGCCCGTATAGTAATAACACGCTATACTATCGGCAATCCCCAATTGCCACGCTGTTTTTTTGTTTAATACCAAAATTGCATTAATAAGATGAAAAAGCTTAATGCATAGACCGATATAAAATTTTATTTGCCACAACATTTATTTTATTAGCGTTCTTTCTTTTGTACCACAATCATATATACAGCATTCAAAAGCAATAAGTATAAATGAACAATTTCCTGCGGATTATGAGATCACTAGAATCATTTTAACGCCATCTACTAATAAAACTTTGAACTGTCGTCTATACAGGTTACAGTAATCTTCCAAAATGTATGGTGGCAATTGCTATCATCAGGGCCGAATGGGTTAAAATGCTTCATATATACAAAGAGAATTTGTTAAAATTGGTTTTACCCCAATATCCACAATAAGCCACATTCTTAATATCTTCTTAAAGATAATACACATGAGAATATATCAGAAATGCGAGTCACAGATCTCACGAACGCAGTTTGGATTTAGCGATGCGTTAGGTACTAGAGAAGCATTGTACAAGAGAAGCGTTGTTCGCGGTTCAGGTATTATTTCAAAAGTGCAGAGATGTCAACTACGATATTTATGTATGCTTTATCGACTACCAGAAAGCTTTAAACAGAATCAAGCACGATAAGCTCATGGATATACTAAAAGCAATTGATCTGGATAACAAAGACCTTCGAGTAATCAAGAACATATACTACAACCAATCAGCAACCGTTCGAGTGAAAGACCAACTAACAGAAGAAGTTGCAACAAAATAAGGAGTACGACATGGCTGCATACTCTCTCCCCTATTATTTAACGTCTGTTCAAAACACGTCATGAGCCAGGCCTTAGAACTTCTATTGAAGAGGGTATTCTCATTAATGGTGAGCGCCTGAAAAACATCAGATATGCAGACGACACCATCCTCTTTGCAGACAGTTTAGAAGGTTTACAGACACTAGTAACGCAATTGTGAGAATCAGTCAAGAATACGGGCTTGATTTTAACATCAAGAAAACAAAGTACATGGTCATCAGTAAGGAGCATATTCCACCTAATCAATTACTGGTAGATCAGCAACAAATACTCCAAGTGCCCCGTTACTACTATTTAGAAACCACCATAAACTACCAATGGGACCACTCAGTTGAGATAAAATAAAGAATTGAAAAAGCCAGGTCAGCATTTGTCAGAATGAGCAAGATATTTAAGATCCACGACCTACCCTTAAAAACGACAATCCGTTTATTGAGATGCTACGTATCCATGGGATCCATGGGAAACTCGAGGCGTTTGAGATGTGGTGTTATAGACGGATACTGAGGATCTCCTGGGTGGACCGAATAACAAACATTGAGGTTCTACGTCGGATGGATAAAACATGTGAAATTATATCCACAGTGAAACAACGCAAGCTAGAACATCTTGAACATATAATGCGAAACGATTATAAATATAACCTGCTGCAACTTATATTACAGGGAACGGTCTACGGAAAGAGGGGACCAGGAAGAAGAATAATATCTTGGCTCCAGAACTTACGAAAATGGTTTTCCTTGACCACTTCAGGACTATTTCGAGCTGCGGTTAATAAAGTTAGAATTGCCATGCTAGTAGCCAACATCCGTAACGGATAGGCACCACAAGAAAGAGACCCTAATTTCCTTGTACCATATAACATAAATACAAATAATGATAAACATAGTTAAAAACATAATAAATGTATCCATCACATGTATAATAAATTTTACCCAATTTAACAATATATACTACGTTCCTAACGCTTTTCATGATGTTTCCGTAAGAAGTCCAGTTCATCTGAAATTCGGGAGTTTATTACATTGAATAAAAGCACCAAAGCTCAAAATATACCGGTAATAATATATTTTATTGTTGGAAAAGGCAAGGTTATACCGTATTGGATTTATTTTTATTACGTGAACTTGACCAGACATAAAAATTTCATCTGGGAGAGCAATACTTTCTATAAAAACAAGTTAAACTTAGAATTGTTTGTATTACCAAGTAACAAAACAAAATAATTGGTGTAATTTTTATCTTGAGAATGAATTCCGAAGTGGAAATAAATTAACTTTCAGAGCGGCTTAAGTATAGCAATTGACGCTAAAATACTCCAAAATTGAAAAAAGGACGAAGAATAGTCTATATCAAATATTTTAAATATAAATAACTTTTAAAATATAAAATTTTTATCCTGAATATCCGACGTTATTTTATATTGATAAATACCTACACATTTATATTTGACCTTTTATTTTTTAAAAGAACCCTCAAAGGGAATAACATGTCAGTTATAATACAGTTTGCTTACATCCATTGATTTGTATGTCAATTTTTCTCGACAGTTTCTTGGCTTCCAACTAGATTACGGAAATAATGGGGTTATGAGCTAAAAATAACAGCCGAAGGCTAACTTAACATACGAATATAAGTTTACGAGAAGATATTTTTATAAATACAAATAAAGGAATAAAAACATCTACGTTGTCTAAACACAAAGAGCCATCTTCTTCTTAGTTATGGCAAGTCTATAAGAGTATTCGACATTCCTTCTGATAAGTGTCCCACCGGTAGTAAAATATTGCAACCACTTTTAACTTTAAAACCAATAACTTTCTCAACTATTTTACAATAAAAAAGTTAAAGATGAGGTATTTAAATGTTTTTCAGAGTATTTGCCTATAATAATAATTATAAAATGGCATAATTACAACGTTTAACTTTAATTTGTTTTACAACTTTTAATGATTTTGGAGTAAAAATATTTCTAGTACATAGATCATAACAAACTAAAATTTTCTAGTGAAGTTTACATGGTTTTTCATAGGTACTATGATGATACTAAGCTTTATCTCTTAAGAGGAATCGAAGATAAGTAGAAATGATACTTATAATAAAGACGAACACTAATTAACGGATTTGAAAAAAGTATTGTCAAATTATAAGATAAATGTTTATCTGTATTTTTCTGTAAATATTTAATAGGAAATTCAAAATAAAATAATTAAATCAAAGAGTTTTAAAATAGAACAGTGTCTGTTGCTGGATATTAACCTCGTCGCAAAGCAAAATTCGAACTATGATTCGACTAATGTTAATCGTCAATACAGATTTATGTAATCATATAAATATCTGCTAATATTTCGTAGATATTTTTACTATTGTTGGCATGCATAGAATGCTGTAAAACTTGTAAAAGAATATGATTTTGTGTAGGGACAATTACTACATTTGCAACAATTTGCTGTGCATGCGTGGACGCTACGTTGCTACACCGGCTGTCGTACGACAATAAAGGCGTAGCCCGCTATGCTTAAGTTAACTGGGCGCAAGTGCTTTATGGGCAACTTGATTATGTCGGATCACCTACCCCTGCTGGTTAAAGAACATATATTTAATCCTCTACCTCCCAATCCTTCCCAAAGAATAAGAGACTACAAACGCGCCAACTGGGACCGCTTTAGAGCCTTTTTATCAGTCAAAACTTCTCAGTTAGGTAACTTAACACAGCCTGATGATATCGATCAAGGTATCACGGTTATTAACGAACTAATAAATCAAGCAATTGAGATATCAGCCCCCAATAAACCACCTCCACCTCAATATATCGTTAAGAACATTAAACAAAAGAGACGACTTCTCCGTCAGTTTTAACGCACCCGCAACCCTCTAGTCAAAAGAGAATATAACCGCCTGTCTGCGGTAATCAAACTACAGGTTAATAATCTGCAAGCCAGACAGTGGATTGTAGCTACCTGTCGTCTTGATTATCACGTCGGTGGCGCGTTCTGGTCTAAATTCAAATGCCTAACGAAACAGAAAACCAACAAGCCTTCTCACCTTGTGGTGGACAACCAAATCATAATCTGACCAGATTGGCCATTTGGCCAACAGAAGGCCAACGCCTTCAAAACCTACCTACAAAATACCTTACTCACCCCGAACGATCCTAGATTTAACCACGCGTTCCGTACAAGGATCGAGAGAGACATAACACGATGACTCGTCATCTCCCTCGACTCACAGGAACCACATGATCGTCCTATCATGGCACCTGTGGACCAACAAACTCTTGAAAATTTTCGAACAAATCGGCAAATCGAACTCACCGAGACCTGACAATATTGCCAGTAACTGCGTAAAACACCTCCCACCGAGCATCACCCTCTACCTGACAAACATAGTCAATGCGAAAGTGCGAGGTCACTTCTCCGACGCTTTTACTCCTACATGAGGAGTATTATGGGAAGCAATGAATGATCTCGGAATCCGACAAACACTAATAAAAGCAGTTAAAGCACTATACATAGAAAACAAAGTAGCTATTAAATGTGGAAATAAAGCCTACAATCCATTTAAGACGACAAAAGGACTTCTACAAGGCTGTGCTACGTCCCCTACTCTGTTTAAAATATTCTTGGAAAAGACACTCAAACCATGGAGGAGAAAGTGCGAAGGAATGGGCATACCAGTAAGAGACGAATACCTATACACCTTAAGTTTTGCCGACGATCAAGTAGTCATCGCACAAGATAAAGAAGATCTCAGCTTTATGCTCAGAAAACTAGAAGAAGAATATAAAAACAACGGAATGGAAATAAACTTAGAGAAAACCGAATACCTAACAACAGAAAACAAGGATATGAGAAACCTAGAGATAGACGAGGGAAGACAAATAAATGGAACAGATAAATTCAAGTATTTAGGAACCATAATATCGAACCAGGGAAAAACGGAAGAAGATATAAACAACAGACTGAGACAAACAAGAAACTGTATAAGACAACTAAACTCAGTGTTGTGGGATAAGAACATTACGATAAAGACAAAAAAGAGAATATATAACACCCTGACAAAAAGTATCCTGACATATGGGTCCGAAAACTGGACAATAAACAAGAGAAATAGAGGTAGAATAAGAGCAGTAGAAATGGAGTTCCTGAGGAGAAGCTGTAGACTTACAAAAAGAGACAGAATTGAAAACGCAGAGATTAAGCGGAGAATGGGAGTGCAATCAGACATAATCGACTATATAGAGGAGAAGAGACTATCCTGGTACGGCCACGTCAGAAGAGCGGACAGAGGACGCTGGATAAACAAAATCACAGAATGGAGCCCGATTGGAAGAAGAAAGAGAGGAAGACCCCGAAGGTCATTCAGAGATGAAATCGACGAGGCTATGGAGAAAAGAACCCTGCGAGATGGAGACTGGAATGACAGGGAAAATTGGAGAAAACGGTTGAGTGAAGGAAGACAGTGAAAACTGTGGAAATCCTTAGTAGTAGTAGTAGTAGTATGAGGAGTACCACAAGGTTCAGTGTTGGCTCCCATATTATACACAATTTACAACAGTGACTTCCCCAACCTACATTACTCTACGCGGATGATACAGCTCTCGTAACAACATCACTAGACGTAGACATAGTACTGAGGTGTGTTCAAAATCACCTTAACCTGGTCGACAGGTGGTGTAGGAGATGGAGAGTAACGCCTAACCAAAATGAAACACAAATGATTCTCTTTAGACACCCCAGTCGCAGTAGATGTATCACACCCATCATATTCGGAAGACACGACCTTAGAATTGTTCTGAAGTTATTTTATTTTGGCACGTTAAAGTAGTTACTATTTAAATGGGAATAAGCCACATTTAAAGGTAAAATTAATTTTATTGACGTTTAAATTTCTACTTTTATTTATTTATTTTGAGAACGATATCCGAAGTGGAAATTGAAACGTTAATAAAATTATTCCCATTTAAATACGACCTTAGACTTTGGGGGAACCGACTGCAGCTCCGCGACCAGATTAAGTACCTTGGTGTGATGTTTACACAAACACTAAACTGGAGGACTGATCTAGACATAGCCTGTTACAAGGTTGCTTATACATACATACAAAACATTTATTAGGCCGGTCATCGAGTATAGATCCAACATCTATATGACGGTCCGCGGCCACCTCACACAAAAACTGCTGGGACTAAAAAGGGGAATCCTGCGTAGAGTAAATAACAAACGATGCGACTACTCCTTCGCACACTGAGCAGGAGTTACATAATTAAAACCATCCGAGGCCAAAACTTCAGAGCCCAAAACATACTGAAAACTACCTGCTTATCCATCGGCAATGTATTCAAAAGAAAACCTAAACTAAAAATCACTTTCCGACCCACAATATTACTGGCTCTCGCCAGCAACGAGCTCCCTGATGAATACATTGACATCCTGGAGGCAACTTTCCTCTACTACCGTTGCATTAACCAGTAAATGCTCACTTCGAGCTTGCCTAGACAGGGAGGGATCGGTTTTCTGTGGTTTCCCGATCCCATTGCACAATGACACCTGTTTATTGCAGAGGATATAGCCACAGCTGGCCTCACGCGAAACGGGATTCAATATATTTATTATTTATTAAATTGTATACATATAAATTTACATATTCATAATTTTTTTTAGCAAACAAAAATTCTGAAAAGGACCGTATAATTACAACCTTTTCATCTCTGATTGTCCAGGAAGCTCCTCCGCCCAAAATTTACGAAATCTACCACCAGTGGAGCCACACAGCCAGAATGCCAACCAACAAAAAACAAACCACTATTTGAAGAGGTCTAAAAGCCATAGCAGGACACCAAAACACAAAAAAAAAGAAAGCCAACCAACAAGAAAGGACACCGAGACAATGCAGTAACTGGGCGCAATGCAGATTTGCCTCACCATCCACTTCTAAAGTAGACTGCAACTCCAAACCTACCAAATTATTGCAGTACTAATGAATGGTATATGAAACAAGGAAAATAAAACTACACCTCACTTATAAATTATATATTAATAATAAGTAAAGGAAAAATTAATTTAGCCCGTAAACAAATATAAAATATTTATTAAAAAAATATACTGAACACATGTTCCACTTAACAACCACTTAACAACCACTAAAATAACTTACAGAGTATCTAGATGCCAACTAAACTAATAATTAATTGAAAATTATAAGCGTCACGTGAACGTGAGGCGTAAACGCTGTAGAACATAGTACTACTTACAAATAAAACTAAAATTTTGTCCATTTTTTGTAAACTTAACCAAATCGAAACAGGTTTGGATCTGGTTAAGTTTTATATAAAGGTTCTGAACAAAATGTTACCACAGATAACTTTTCTAGTAACTCATTAAAGTCTTAAATTCGTACATAACGTACATGACGTTAGTGGACATGATACTTAGAAAAAATAAAAGATTTCTACACATTAATATGCAAGCAAACAAGGAAGGGCTGTGTTTTACATAGAATTTTGCATATGATCATGATGCTACTGTATGCTCTTATTTGACAAAGCATTTGAGTTACTCTCGTTCATGTATATAATAGGACAAATAGAAGACATTGAAGAAGCGAAGGCGAAAATAACTAAGTATTACAATAAAAGCAAAGCGGATTGATACCATGGATGAAATGCGTCAAACATTGCGTTGACCCTTGGTCTTTTTTATAATATGATCGTCGTCACTGGCTTAGAATCCTACATTATATTTTGAGATCAGAATCCATTACAAAAAACAAAGGATTAACGCAGGAAACTTTTGAAGAATTTTGTTAAAAATTTTTGTTTGCCTTAAATTTAATCTCGAAGTAAAAATTGGATGATGATGGGGAGTCATTTTCTTCGTAGTACTATAGAAATGGTCATTGGTCGAAACATAGTATTTTCTGTTGTTACTCCTCCTCAAGTATATTACAGCACTCGTGGGTGAACTTCAGTAACCATAAGTTGCCATGTTTGTTGAAACGAACGGAAAAAACAGCATAAAATGAGAAAAAGTTGTACAGTATGTTGTCTACCAGTATGTAATGAAAATTCTTGGTCTTAAACGACATGCATGTGGTGCGAAAATCCACACTAACATTTATTTTTGAAGTTTGATTCAAATATACTATTATTAAATTACAAAATATATTTTTTTATAACATTTATTTAAAAAAAATTACAAGGTACAAATGTACCTATGACGTCATTTATTTGGTAGAAACAATTTAAGCCTTCTTCTGAAAAGTGAATAAAGTTTTTTTTTGTTACATTTGGGTAACCTAACCTACTGGATAAATTAAGAGATGTCACAAAAGTTCTATCACAAATTTTTAAAGCGCAGATAATGGTGGTCAAAGTTAAACTAAACATAAATAAATAAAATAAACTAAAAATAGATAAATTTTTTTCCAATTCGGCAATCGATCAGCTCTTATGCAAATGAATATGAGATTTTTTAAGTTTAGCTGGAGCAAATTGAACATTGAAACATATTATGAACTGCTTAATTTTTACAGAAAAATTGACAGTTACAAAATTTTTATTAAGCCTGATCATATATTTCGTATGTAATTACTTTAAATTTAAAAAAAAGTTATCCCGATGACAATTTTTATGATTTTCCTAGAAATACTGGTAATTAACTATATAATTACCATAGGGATAGGATAATATAAGTACATTTTTTATTACAAGAATTGGATATTACATATTCTTATCTAAGAACACTTTCATCGTTTCAATTTACATTTCAGTTTACATTTCAATTTACCTTCAGTTTACATTTTTCTGACATCAAATTATTAGTTTCAGTTACTCTAAACTTATCGGATTATCCGCTTTAAAAAAGTTTTTCATAAATATCTAGCTGAAGTTTACTAATACCCCATAATCAAATAAGCTCAAAGCACTACAACGGTTATTAGTTTACGAAGATTTATTTACTCCTATTAAATATCGCTTTTTGTGATCAAGCTCCACAGCACTTTTTGTTAAAATATTAATTAACATTATTCGATTTTGTGTTAGTTATTAAGCGTTGAAATCTTAAGGGAGAAGCGACAGTAACATGAATATATTTATTTTAAGAAGATAAGCAGTTGATTTAAAGTTTCATCCGTGATGTATAAGAATTTATTAAAAAAGAGGGTTAATTAGGAAAAAATTGTTATAGTGTATTTTTATGTATGAGAGAGTAATAAAACAATAAATTATGTATGCAAATCCCTAAACTGTTGATACGGGTGACTCAATGAAAAACAGATATTTGTCAACAAGTTTACAGAAGTATATAGGAAAACAATTTTAAATTGAGTATGACCACCAGGTATAAAGGTTGGAGCAGAATAGAATACAATAGTTGTGAGGGTTACTAATCCCTAAATAAGGTTGCCAGTGTCGGAGTGATGTAGGTTAACAGGTACTAATGAATTTGCAAGAAATGTAAGATGTATATTTTATTGGTTATATATAACCAATAAAAGTTTAATAAGTACCTACCTATTTGCAAAATAAAGTTTAATTCTTTAGATAAAATAAAACGTTTTATTTTATCTATTTGCAAAATAAAGTTTAATTCTTTAGATAAAATAAAACGTTTTATTTTATCTGAAATGAGTGCATTCCACGAAGTAAGGGTTTCAACAATCAAACATTTAATTCTTTAATTCCAGGAATCTACGACAGTAATTGACTAGATAATTACCTTCTAAACTTATTCCACAGAAAATGTGATAGGGGGTTTTTCCATTTTGTATATAGGAAGGTCCAAGTGGCGTATTCAAAATTCTTAACAGTTCACTAAAAGTAGGTACTTCAGTTGCAAGGTGCAGTTTATTGTGTATACTAGTGTTATGGAAAATTTGGAAGTGCCGTGTAAACGCCGAAAAATTGGTCCTCTAACAGTTAATGAAAAAACATTAATATTTAATTGTTTTAAATCATTTATAGACAAACGTTTATGTGAAAGTGTTGATGAGACCGTTAAGTTAGTTAGCAGTTCACTTGGTGTTGAGAAATCTACGATTTACAGAGTTATTAAAGAAGAGAAATGTGGTAGTTTTCAAATGCCACGTAATGCTCCAGGGAAACCAAAATTTCAAATAGAATATCATTTTAAAGAAGGACTTCGACGGAAAGTGCATGAATTCTTCTTTAGACAAGAATTTCCAACATTGGATAAAGTTCTTGTCTCAGTTCGAAATGATAAGGATTACCCAGAAATGAGTCGAAGTACGTTATGGAAACTTTTAAAAGAAATAGGCTTCCGCTGGAAAAAGAATCCCAGAAAGTCTATTTTATTAGAAAGAAGCGATATTGTCATATGGAGAAGACATTTTCTAAGAATCATAAAGGAAAAGAGAAACCAAAAAAGAAAAATATTTTATCTTGATGAAACATGGATCAACGAGGGTCATACACCAAATAAATTTTGGCAGGATGAAACTGTTACAAGTCAAAGGCACGCTTTTGTAAATAACTTATCTACTGGTTTAAACCCACTATCAGGAAAGGGACGCAGGCTGATAATAGTACACATTGGCAGTTCAGACGGTTTTGTTGAAGGTGGTTTATTAACTTTTGAATCAACTCGTACCGGTGACTACCATGAAGACATGAACGCTGATGTCTTTCAAGAATGGTTCGAACAAATGATAGATCTTCTTCCTAAGAACTGTGTAATAGTAATGGATAATGCAAGTTATCACTCCAGACTTATAGAAGGACTGCCCACAACCAAGTGGTTAAAAAAAGACTTGCAGAAATGGCTCAGTTCAAAAAATATTACGTACCATCCCGGATCTATAAGAAAGGAACTTTATTTGTTGTGTGCCCTTCATAAAGAAAAATTTAAAAAATACGAAATTGATGAAATTGCCAAAAATCGTGGAATGACAGTACTTAGATCCCCACCATATCATTGTAAATTAAACCCGATTGAACTGGTATGGGCACAGATAAAGAGTAAAGTTTCAAGAAAAAATACCACTTTTAAAATTCATGATGTTAAACAGTTGTTTTTGGAGGCCGTAAATAATGTAAAACCTGAAAACTGGGAAAAGGCAGTAAATCACACTATTAAAGAAGAGGAAAAAATGTGGAAGCTGGACAATATTACTGATAAAATGATCGAGCCAGTTATTATAAATCTTGGTTCTGAAAGTTCATCTTCTGAATCTGATTTGGATTTGTAACAAGTAGCTGTAAGTTTTATATTAATATTTTTATTCATCTATTTAACATACCTTAGACGGTTTTAAAAACTCTTTTTCTCTTTTGTAATTTTTAAAAATTAAAAAAAATGTGAATTTTTTAAAACCCTTTTTAATGTAGGCCAGTCAGTTCTAATATAGTGTGTGATATAAGAGGTCACTTTTGTTTACATACACATAACACTTTATAACACTGAAATAATTCATTTATTTTTTACAATTATTCAAAGTAATTTTTCAATTAATCTTGAGCACGCCCATGGAGTGGTCGGAGCTACCAGTTAAAATTATGCTAATTACTCTCTCGTTCATAAAAATAAACTATAGTAAATGTTAGTAGTAATTAGCTTTGCATTTTTAACTTGTATTTACATAATTTGACATATTTATAAAGACAACGCTAATCAATCTCAAATAAAAACTGAAAACAATACGCCAAAGTAAACCAAAGAAATGCAATACTGAAATACTTAGGAACGAAGCTAATAAAGAAAAAGCAGCAACCAAACTTAATGAAGAGCTAAAAAAGCAATCCTAACAGAAGACGAAGAGATAGAAAATATATGGCAAACCATAAAAAAACCATCTTTGAAGTACAAAGAGAAGAACTTAAGAATACGAAAAATAAGAAACCAAAAAATGGATATCGAAAGATATTTTGGAACTCTTACAAGAAAGAAGAACACAAAAAAACAACCCACATCTATATAAAAAAATTCAAAGAACCATAGATTTAAATATCAAAGAAGTGAAAGAAAAATCAATAAATAAAATGTATGACCAAATAGAAAACCCAGACATCAAATACGATATTCAACGTCTACAAAAAATTTAAAGAAACCTCCAATAATACCAAGAAACATAATATAACCACTCTAGCTGACAATAAAGAAAGAATAATTATAGAACGAACTAAATATGTTTAAGTGTGGAAGGAACTTTCAAAAAAATCTTTTGCGGATGACATACCTGAATTGCAACAGACATGTTGAATAGTAAACTAAATGCTAAGAATATAAAAAACTGTATTGGGGTATTGCCTGGTACAGAATATACAGCAATTACGCCAATATTATATGTGTATGATTATTAAATATGACTTTAACATTGATTAAATAAACAAAGTAAAATAAAATAAACTTAATTTCAAATTAAAATTGTAGCTTATTCCTAGCAAAAATATTAAATTGCATTAAAATACCACAAGAAAATAGCTTCAGAACAAAATTAATTATCTTATGTACCAAAATATTCCATTCTCTTGACAATTACAGGTAAATTCAGTTTAAACTACTAATCACGTTTAAAATGTCTAATGACAAAATAAATGTCCGTTTTGAAGAACCAATTAAGAAAACAAAAGCGTGTATGTGTAACTCCATTACGCCCTAGACTAATAACCGAATAACAAAACTCTCTTCGGAGCATTTAAAGTGGCTCTTTACCAGCGCTATTTCGCCACGATTCAAGTTACACTCATATCGCCATTCAGTTCAGTTTCGCTGCGAATTCGTACCTGTTCGGTTCGTAGCGGATCATCTTTGGCTCTCGCTCTCTTCTCTTTCAACTACCCCCAACCCACTATACTTTTCCCCGCCGTAGTTTTTTTCGGTTTTTCGTGCTTTTGCTCTCGAAGTTGGCGCCCGCGATGTGCGTTCCGATATTGTTTTTTGTCATCCCGGTGGTTTAAGAATTTCGGAGGAAGTTACCCGATGAAAGTTAGTGTGGGATGAAATTTAAACAGTGGGCTTAAATTTTTTTGTTATGTGTGAGTTTGAGTGGCTTGGTGAGAGGGTAAACTTTTAAAAGGAGCTTTATAGATAGAAAGGGTAGATATTTTTTGTCACATAGTTTAGAACTCGGAATAACAGACTTACAAACCTTCTGTGGTAATGTTGCTTGTAGTCTTGCCTACTATTCAAATATCTACAACAGATGACTTTAAAGACATAATTATTTAATCTATAAGTCATTCAGAACTAACACGTTTAAGCATTATGCATTAGATCACCTTTTATCCAAATATCTTCGTTCATATCGTTCATAATTTAGTTAATTACTTTGGACGTCTTGGCTAATATTGTATTCCTTCGGGACTATTACTAATTAGAGGGCATCCTCATCTATTTTAGTAGATTAAATTAATGTGGCAGATAGGATAATTTAAATACACATAACATAATTTTCACAAGTTAACGTTTACGTTGTTTTATAAGATTAACGTTATGTAATGCTGTACTTACAAGTTTTATTTTTATCAACACTTTTGTGCAATTGTTTTATTAATTTGTTAGTTTTAAATAAAATATTAAAGTAAAACTAAAAATTAAAGCTATTGATGAAAATTTAAGCATTAGGAAACGAAAGACGTCAAAAGGCGCGAGTCTTTTTATAGGTTTTCTTTTATTTAATATGTAAATATGCCATCGTCTATCTAGTTAGGATATTATACTATACCCTTTTCTTGATAGGTAGAACTCTACTGCATTAAAATGTTTCTTACAGCTTCGTTATTGGTGCCCTATTTAATACAATGATTTACTATATAACACGAAAATTGGTGGTATTTGGGAACATGGACCATAAACAAGAAAGAGAATGAAAAAAACATCTAGATTTGACAGAGAATAATTGTAGACAATTTTTTTCTTCTTCTTTCTCTTATAAGCAATTCCGCTTGTTCATTTGGCGGATTAATACCTCTATGGAAGGTTGTCACTCCATCGTTTGTGCGATCTTCCGAAACTTCTTCTGCCGATTGGTGACTTATATCTTGCTATTTTGACGACACGGATCTCCTTCATTCTGCTTATGTGATTATTCCATTCTTTTCTATTTTGTGTCCATTCATTTATACACTGTACGTTACATTTTCTTTATATGTCTTCACTTCTATTTCGATCTCTCAGCGAATTTTTCGTAATTCTTCTCAGTACTCTTATTTCTGGCGTTTTCAGTAGCATTTGCATTGTGGCTGTGTCGGGTCTTGTTTCTGAGGCATATGTCATTATTGGTCTTACACTGGCTTTATAAATTCTTGATTTCATCTCAGTGTTAATGTGTCTGTTTTGCCATAGTGTTATTATGGCATCCTGCCAGTCTATTTGCTTTTTGTACTTGATCTCTCACTTCTTTGTCCGGGTCTCCGTAGCTAGACAGTGTAAATCTCCAGGTATTTTATTTCCATTACTTGTTTAATACTCATGCCATCAACTTTACATCTGGTTGGTTCTTTGCTGACTACTATTGTTTTACTTTTCTGAGATGAGATTGTCATAATAATTTCTTTTGCTCTTATGTTAAATATGTAGACCAGTCTTTGCAGACTATCTTCATCTTAGTCTATTAATATTGTGTCCTCTGCGTAACAGTGAGTATTTTGATTTCTTTGTTTCATATTCTGTATCCTTTTTCTTTGTTAACGCTTTTGATGACTTCATCCATGATCAAATTAAAAAGCATGGGGCTCAATGAATCCCCTTGTCTTATTTCGCTGCCTATTTCTATAGTTTCTGTAAGTTGTCCATCTATTCTGACTTCTATTTTGTTGTTTTGGTTGATCTGAAGATGGAAGATGGATTACGTCTTTAAATCTTACTCTGTCAAACGCTTTCTTTGGGTTAATCAGACACAGAAATGCTGTTAAATGTGAAATGTGCAGAAATCTATTATATATTAGTAATTTCTCAGTAATTTGTTTTATAACGAATATTGTATCTGTACACAATCTTCCACTACGAAAACCCTGTTGTTCAAACCCAGTACTTAAACAATACTTTCCCGAATCGAGTTATCAATAGAACAGGCGATATTAAGTGGCCTGCGTGATCTCTAGATCTTACACCCATGGACTTATTTTTTTTTTGGGACATTTAAGAAGCATCATCTCCGTTCATCCTGAGGCTAACGCCCAAAATTGGGATGAATTAAGAAACCGAATAAGAGAAGTCTCCAATTCTATTACAGCAGAAATTCTTACATCTGTTCGCAAAAGTTTTTATGACGAATTGGGATACTTTGCAGCCGTAGAAGGTCAAATATTTGAATCATTTCTGTATGGTATAAAGAATTATTTCTTATTTTATTAGGAATATTTTTAATTTTTTTTAACAATACATTTTTTATTTTATCTTTTTAAAGAAATGCGCTTTTATTTTTAATTCAATCACAAAAAATTGTTTACATTATTAAAAACCGATACAAATGCACCGCCTTATATTGCCGGAAAAACAACGCATATGCAAAAATTATGAAAATTTAGTTGGGCGCGAAAATTAGATCTAGAGAGTTTATATTACATGACTATTTAAGAAAAGTACACTATTTACAATCCCAAATATATATTCTGAGAGAAATACTAAATTTAGCATCTACAAAAACACGCGTGGAACTATGGAAAAACCCCGGAGATACAACATTACTTAGGTAAAATGCCGCATATACTTGTGGGGTACGGAGCCTGCAGTTACTGTTTTTATTCTAAGCAATACACAATCGCGGTGAATTTTCTACGTTATTGGCACGATTAGCGAAAGCATTTGTTAAACCTTGTTACACATATAGAAAGTTTTAATCTCAGTATATCCCATTACAGGCGTGAACACGCCCTGTATCGTAGATACCTGCCTAGTGTTTTACCATACAGGTCATGCACATGGATTATTTAGCAACCTACCCTCCTAATCAATGCTCGTATAAGGTTTATCGAAAGCATCTTAAAAATAAAAACATATCTTTCACAAATCTGGGCCATGAAGAGTGCGAACTGTATGAAGCATTCCAACTATACACTAAAGAGCATAATTCTAATAACTTAAATCCAGCATGTAGTGAATATGATAGCTGAAAAGAACACATTCAACGTGCCAGAGATTTAAGAGAATTATAACTTTGGATACAAATAAACCAGATTCATCAACGACCCTTAAAGTCTATGTTGACTTAAAAAAAGTCATAATGTTACTAAAAATCGATATGTTTAAGAAAGCAATATTTACCTAAAGAATATCGACATCCAATATAAGCTTTATACCTCTGGATAAATGAATAAACAAAAAAATTTTGCATGCCTATGGTATGACGGTATTACTAGACGAGCAAAAAATTAGCTCATATAATGCTTTCTTTTTACATTACAGGTATGTCGAACATTTTGTCCGTTTGGTTGATAACTAACGCTATATTTGCTCAGGATATTTGTATTAAGTATTTTAAACCAGGACACACCTTCATGTCCGCCGATGAGCTTCCACCGTCAGGTGAAACTATCTTTAAAGAAACAAAAGAAAACCTACGATTTTAACGATTTTATGACAGCTGTTGGAAATGCAAATTCAAAAAAAGTTACAATAAAAACAATGCAGTATACAGGTTTTTTTAAGTGGCAAGATTTAGCGTCAGAAGCAAAAATTAATAAAATAGAGCCTCGTCCTTACTTGGCGAAAAAAAGGAGAAATTGTTGCCAACAGGGAATCATTTTCTCTAAAGTACAAGTTAACAAATGACTCTGATAGTATATTTGGATTGAATTTTCTTCAAAATAATGTTTTAAATAAAAAACTTCCCAGCCCTCAGGCATTTACATCTCCATGTGGAGTATCAAAAAATAAAAAAGAAACCCTTATTAAAAATCTCAGAACCATAATACCTTCAAATATATTATAATTTTGGCAAAACCTTGGGGAAAATAAGGATTGATAAGATGATTCTTCCTATATTTAATGTTTTCTTTTGTATTAAATTTTGTTTATTACGGTTTATCCGGTCTTATAAATGTGGTTTTTTTTATTAAATATGTGGTTTAGTAAATTATTCAAAAACTTATTGAAGTTATACTTCTATACGCACGGTCGGCGTTGGAAATTTGCTTGAGAGTGAATCTGTGAAACCATTACATATGTAAGATAATGAGTAAGAGAGAGACATAAGATATATTTTCTCTCTCTTCCTCTCTCGAGAATAAAAATGTTCCTTTTGTATATATATTTAATATTATATATATATTATATATAATATTGTATATATATAATATTATATGTATTAATATTATTATTTATGTGATATGTTTTGTATTATTTAAAATTAACGTGCTTGGTTCATATGCTGGTGGTTGTGAGTTCATAATCCCAATTATGAATTTCCTTTTTTATTTTTGAAATATTTAAAAACCTCACGTTAATCTTATTAAATATATATAATATACGCAAAAAACATAAATTTTAAAATAAAATGAAAATTTATAACATAATCCGAGTTGTTGGTTTTTTATTTTTATCTTCGTAAAGTAAGTTATATGTATATTGGCAGTTTTAAATACTTATGAATATTACATTTTAATTTTTATATTGTATTATTATATTGAATTATGTTGCAGTGTATTTATTGTATTGTAATTTTTATATTAATAACAATATAAACAATGAATTTTACTGCAGAGTATGTGTAAATTTTTTTTGCATTCAACTCCTTTTATACATATATAAAAATAAAAATATATATTTTCATTAAAATATTGATACAATCCTTCATTTACTATAATCCTATTACAGGTCAAATGTTTATATACAGCAAACGATGTACCATATACCTATATAACTAATTCTTTTTCTCTTTCTGTTCTCTCTTACCTATAGCATTACATATGTAATGATTGTGCAGATTGACTCCTATATAAATTTTTAACGGCGAACGCGTGTATAGAAGTATAACTTCTACCGGCAGTCCCACTGGACTGCCACACCCGTTTTTTGTTGTTTAATTATATTTTCTTTAACAGTATGTTAAAAAAACACCGCAAAAACATAACATCCGTAGATGCTCTAGTTTTACGTAGCAATGTCTAATATTACGATTTTTTCCCAGTATCTGCCATAGTCAGCATACAATTAGAGTAAACTACTGCTTCTTTTTTTTTATACATTTACAGATTTATTGATATAAAGTAAAATCATTTCTAACCGCATTGTTGTAACAATTTTTGTTCTTTTTAAAAGTTGCAGATTCTTTGAAGTCAATTTATTCATTGTTATAAGTACTGCAATGCTGTGGTTTTCTTTAGGAGGGCAGTATTATGGTCAGTGTATTTTTATCGAGTTTGTGTTATAAGAAATGAACCGGGTGTACGTAAGCAAAACAAAAATCGACGGACCGAGTTGCATATCCCTTGCGTTGTTATGTGTTACTAAATGGTTTTCTGTCTAGGATTCGAAGAATTATAATTACCACAGTACATTGCTAATTCTTTAGCAATATACTGTGTAATTACCTCGTACGAAGCAATGTTGCCAATTTTAGGGCTTTTTATTTTTGCAGTATCTAATTAAATACTTATGGCACTGTATATTTTTTCTTATCGATTTCTATAAATACTTGGATTATTTCTTCGGGGCAGTTTTTTCTCCTTTATTAATATTTCATTTTCTTTATGTTCTTATTTCACATACTTCTTCCGCTTTATAAGTTAGTGTTCTTTTAAATATTTGTTATTTTTTTTAAGATTTCTTTGGATTTTTTTACTTTTAAGAGGATATACAAAAAACGTTAATATACAAAATCTTGTAGTATATCGATTATTATCTAGAATGATGATTGACATAAGCCTCCCAGTATATTTTTAATGAAGCTTTTTAAGACAATCTAAAAATATATTTTAATTATTATACTGTTTAAAGACTAATATGAATACTAATACCCAACATATAGTGCTGTATTCACATGGTTTTCATTTCGATAACCATAAATAATCATACTTTTATCCTTCGGTAAATTATTAATATATGCACATAACTTTTCAAGTATTTGTAAAAAGTAGCAGAAAAATTTACAACAAGCCTTATATTTGAAATTCATTGATCGTAAAACCTGACATAAAAATATTTTGGCCGCAATATATATAAAAGCAAGAAGGGTCAGAAATATTTCGTAGAAAGGGTTCTTGAAAACGTCAAAGAAAAATTTCCTTATTATTTATCTTAAAATTTTTTTATTTATACCAAGCTTTTTAATATCATTATCTTTCTAAAAAAAACTTTTCTTTAAAATTCTTAATTTTTTGAAAACTTGTAAATTTTAAATAACCTTAGTTTCAATAAATATTTTATATTTTTCAAAATTTCCTAAAATAAAATTACATTTTATTATCAGACTTATTTTTTATTATTTTTGTTTATAAGTGTTATAATTATTATTAAAGAATAAAGATTTATCTTTATTATTATTATGGTATTGTGCAAAATCCGAATGAAACACATATATGTGATACCAAAACACCAGAATACACCACAAAGATAAAAGTCGAAAGCTTACAGGATGACTCCACAAGATACCTATTTCAAAAAAGAATAACCGTAAAAAGCAGAAATATATATATCACAGAAAGTGATGAAATCAAAGAAAGCTGGGCAAAAATTAAGTCTAATATCTTAGCTCCGGTCAAGGATGTTCTTCGCAAAAGAAATATAAATAAAAATAAATCGTTCCCAAGGCGAAGAACTAAATGGTTTTGTACATAAGTCAAGAAAAAATGTAAAGAAAATAAAAAAGCTTACCTGAAATACAGGACAACCAAAACACAAGAGGCATACCATAATTACAAGACAATCAGAAACAAAACACATTATAAAACACAATAAAATACCGGAAGAATGGAGAACGAGCGAACTAATTCTACTATTCAAAAAAGAAGATAAAAAACAGCCAGAAAACTACAAAGGTATAAACTTGTTAAATACTACGCAAAAACTTTTCATTACAAAAATTTGTTTAATTTACTAATGTGTGTATTTTGTCAACGATTTCCGAAGTGCAAATTGAAACGTCAATAAACGAAATTTAACCTTTAATTGTGGCTTATTCCCATTTAAATACATTTAAATACTAATTACTCTAACATGTCACAAGAAAATAGCTTCAGAACAATAATAAGTTAAGTAGATAAATAACAGGGTTTTCGTAATGGAAGATCACTTACAGATGCAATATTCTTTATAAAGCAAATTACTGAAAAATCACTAGAGTATAATATACCAGCATTTCTGTGTCTGATTGACCTAAAGAAAGTATTTGACAGAGTAAGACTCAAAGATGTAATCCATCTTCTGTATAATAGAGTAGCTCCTCTAAATATTGTAAAAACTATTGAAAACATCTACCAAAACAACAAAATGCAAGTCAGAATAAATGGACAACTTACAGACCCTATAGAAAAAGGCATCGGAATAAGACAAGGGGATTCATTGAGCCCCATGCTGTTCAATTTAATCATGGATGAAATCATGAAAAGCGTTAACAAAGGAAGAGGATATAAAATGAAAAACAAAGAAATGAAAATACTCTGTTACGCAAACGACGCAATAGATAGCCCAAGATGAAGATAGTCTGCAAAGACTTAATAGTCCCTAGATTTAACATAAAAGGAAAAGAATTTAATATAACAATCTCATCTCAGAAAACTAAAACAATAGTAGTCAGCAAAGAACCAACTAGTTGTAAAATACAAACCTGGGAATTACACTGTCTAGTTATGGAGACCTTGAGAAAGAAGTAAGAGATCAAGTACAAAAAGCAAATAGACTGACAGGATGCCTTAATAACACTATATGGCGAAACAGACACATTAACACTGAGATGAAATCAAGAATTTATAAAGCCACTGTACAAAGACTAATAATGATATATGCCTTATAAACAAGACCCGACACAGCCACAATGCAAAGGCTACTGGAAACGACAGAGATGAGAGTACTGAGAAGAATTACAGAAAATACGCTGAGAGATCGAAAGAGAAGTGAGTACAGTAGAAGAAAATGTAACGTACAGTGTATAAATAATTTGACACAAAATAGAAAAAAGAATGGAATAACCACACAAGCAGAATGGAGGAAACTCGTGTCGTAAAAATAGCAAGAGATAAGTCACCAATAGGTAGAAGAAATATCGGACGAAATTAAATTTTACAAATTTGTTGCATCAACATTTTCCTAAATTTTCTTAAAATTTTCTTTCTACAGTAAAATGCTAAGGCGAGCGTAACGGAACTAGCGCCACAAGATTGCGTCGTCATGGGTAGCGTCATAGAATAGCGGTTTTTGACATCGATTCAATATTTTTGGTCAATTTGTTTTAAGTCATTTTACATTTACTCCAAGCAGGTTTAAATTAAAAATTGCATAAAAAATAACTGACAACATATAGACATTAAATGAAAAGTAAAAATTTTAAGAATATCTTTTTAAAAGATTTCATTAATAACAACATATAAATACAATTATATTTTTAAACATGTTATTTAGTTTATATCATAATTAAATTTTCTATCAAATGATATTTATCTATAATATATTATTAATATTTGATCTGAATTTGACAGGTTTGTCGTTACGAGCAAACATAATAATTAATTGAATCTGTTTAAAATATTAAAAATAAATAAATAATAAAATGACTTTATTTAATTTTAAATACAACGAAACCTCGAGTATCCGTCAGGCAACCGGACCAGGGGTATGAGGGATAATCAAAAAGACGGTTAACAGAACATTACAAAAAATTCATAGTATAACTCTCAAATTTTATTTGTATGTTTTATTTGACAATATAAGAGGGATTTATGTCAGTACAGTTGAATCAATTTGATTTAAAATATTCCGAAATCTTTGTTTGTTTTATTGTTACTTTACATTTTGCAACGGCTATTTCTTAATCGACGTAAAATCATCAAATCTACCTTATTTGCTTCTTCTTGCCCATAATACCACTTTATGAATTCTTGTATGTGCGATGCAGCTTCTCTTTCTTTACGCAAATCTTTGTGAGTTGCAATAGCATCATCAACATCGCCACCATCAAAGTCTCTGTCAGCTTCTGAATCAGTATCGTCCGCCTCTGTTGCCATTTCAACGATTTCATCATCTGTCAGCAATCGATAGCCGTTTGCGTCCTCGTCACAAATTAACCATTCGTTTATGTCATCTTTATACAACGAAAACAAAACAGTTGATTCAGCCATAACTTCATTTGTTACCTCATCACACTCGGCTGTCACGGGGACATTTTCATCTTGAGTTAATTCAGGCCATAATTTATTCCACGCTCTTTTTAGCGTTACTTCCGAAACATCAGCCCAAGCATCCACAGCATTGTCGATTGCGTGTTTTAAATGTTATGTTGTAAAGCATACAGCTTTCCAGTATTCTGGCAAAGAACATTCCTCTTCCATAACTAGGTTTTGAATAAATTTTTTTCTGTATCTTCTTTTGAATGTTTTAATGACCGATTGATCCATTGGCTGTACCAATGATGTTGTATTCGCAGGCAGAAAAGAGCACGTAATATTTGCATCGTCAGCTCGCAGCCTACCGGCTTCAGGATGGGCAGGTGCATTGTCCAAAATAAGAATCGCCTTTGGTGGCAAATTTTTTTCTTGTAAGTATTGTCGAACGTCTGGTATAAAAACTTAAAAAACAAGACGTTAGAAAAATAGATAAACAAATTTTGGTTTGCAGTACATACCTTTTTGAACCAGTCAGCAAATATTTCCTAGGACATCCATGCATTATGTTGTGCGTAGTAGTTAACGGAAAGCGCTTTCATATTTATATCCTTGAAACAACGTTTTTTTTGCTGTACCAATCAATAATATAAGAAGGCGATGGTCACCACGTGCATTTAAACATATCATTGCTGTGATTTGTTGCCTTTGCGTTTTAAATCCTGGTTTATATTTTTCAGACAGTGCAGCGAGTGTTTTCGTTGGCAATGCTTTGTAGTTTAAACCAGTTTCATCCGCATTGAACACTTGATCGCGTGTCAAACCATATTCATCGATAATATCTTTAAAACTTTTTTATATTCGTCAACGACTTTAATACTTGCGGCGCTCAATTTTTCACCTTCGATTTTCAGTTCTCGTATACCGTGGCGATTTTTGAACTTTTCCAACCAACCGCTTTTTCTTTTGAATGAAGGATCACAATTCAATTTCATGTTGAAAAACAACGCTTTTTCGGCAACAATTGGTCCACACAAAGGAACACCTTCGCTTCTTTTTTGAACGAACCACAAATACAGAGTGTCGTGTCATGCCGTGTTGAGTAATTCATTTTTTTTTTCATCATCCGGCCATCCAATGATTCCATTTGCGAAGCATACTTTTCAATTCCATCAGCATTTTTCTTTAAATCATTGATTGTTGTTCTCGGAACATCATACTTTTTGCTCAATCCGACTAAGTGACAAAATCAATGTTCGAATTTGAATCAAACTGAATTATATTAACACACAGATATTGACTGTATTAATTATTGTGCTTTGCGTTTTTATTTTCGACTTGCGATTCTAAAAATGAAACTTTAATTCATTGTATAAATAATCATTGATCAGTATCTATTGAAATTTAATCCAGAGCCCTGAATAAAAACAATAATTATTTACATAAAAAAATGCGGTGGTGGCATAACTTCACGTTTACATTTCAACGAATTTCGTTTGGCTTATCGCAATGCTCAAACAAAATGAATTGATGATTAAATTTTTACTTATGTTGTCAGAGGTGACGGTTAATAGAGACGGATAATCGAGGTTCCACTGTATATGATTTAAATTTTAAAATACTGAAAACATAGTATGAAGTTCCGCACTATTTTGGGGCAGTATTTGAAAGTGGCAGTATCACCACTTTTTTTACTCAACATTACAGATCTTACTACACTCGCGGTTTCACTAGTTACTAAGAATATTATAACACAGGCCGACAAAAGTTGACTAATATTTAGTCTCGGAGATCAGAAAATACTTTTTGGTAGGTTTTTTATGCGTTGAATCCGAATCTGTGCACCAAATTGCCAAATTGACTCTGGTTTCTGAGATACCTAAATTTGGAAAAATAGCGGTTTTTGGACGTTTTTGAGGTTCTTTAGCATTGTAGGATAAATTTTTTTCCTAGAAACTGTCAAAACTGTCTTAAAGTACAAGTCTCAATACTTTAAATGACGTTAGAATGTGCACTGAATGAGAATCTGAGCTGCAAATTTCAAAATTGGCTCTGGCTTGTGAGATATCCTAACCTAACTGTTACCCAAATCCTAACCTAAAAATAGCTGTTTTTGTTCTTTTATAGGATTATGTTATTAGGTTACATAACCAAAGACATATAATACAAGATTTTTATAGACAGAGCCCATAGACAGAGATGAAGGGATTGATTTGCGTCAGTTTTATCTGTCGGTCTGGTGGAACTTGACAGTATTGCAGCAGTCATCACGCAGTCAGTCTATTTTGTTTTATATGTCTATGCCCATAACCATAAAAACATAATACAAATAGACTGTCTGTGGCAATACAGGATTGTTCGAATAGTGTGACAGAGAAAACTGAAAGCTGTTTATCGACAATGAAAGCTTCTAATTGGGTCATTTCGGAACGTGAAGAAATGAATGTATTTTATTTGTAACCACAAAATTTTGGTTTGATTGTACTGATCTACTGATTGTAGTAGGAGAAATAGTAAAGGACCCATTGAGTTCCACATCATATATAAAAAGTTCATAAAAATATTTAAGAATGAATGTATATAAATACATCACCATATCATTTAAAACAACCAATACACACGTCCCTTTAATTCATAACCAGACCTAACAACATACTGAGAACAAGAAAGAATTGCATTTACAAAGTAACTTGCAAATGCAACAACTTTTATCTAAGAGAAACTTCAAGATCACAGAGTGATATGTAAGCATACTTGTAAACACGAAGTCCGAAAAAATATTAGCAAGAAGAGCAAGAAGGAAGCTGCCCTAATTGTAGTAAATATAGCAAATAAAAACGTACATCCATAGATTGCAGCAAGAGTTTGATTTAAATCCGAGGGATTTCAACACCACCCCTCAGATTCTTAAGCTTTAAAAGTGTGAACGAGCACAACTAAGTCAACTGTCAAATTAGCATTCTATTGTTGCGAAAAAATTGTAAACTAAATAAAATAAAAAATAAAAGCTTATATAGAACATATATGCCGGCTACATTATTTCTCCTAGATATGTATTAAGATAAAACCATGTCTTTTATGCTTTAAAATATTTTACCTTCTTGCGGTATCACATAAAATGTTAAGTAACATCTTCACTTACTTTCATACTTCATATTTTCCCTAACAGTGTTTATGCATGTTAAAAATAAAAACAATTTTTAGTAAGGAAAAATTTTGACGCTATGTAAAGAATTTATATCTTGATTTTATTAAAAACGAATACGCAAAACTTTATAGCCCCATAAATTTTATACGTCCTTTTATGTAGAAAATATATATATATATATATATATATATATATATATATATATATATATATATATATATATATATATATATATATAACCCTTTTGAATTTAATTTTTACCATTCATAGTCACTTTATCTTAATTTTTCCCCTAAGTTTATATCATTGTGAAAGATTTACAGTACCCATTACGTTTTATAGCTGCAAGACTTGCGAAAGGTGCCAGTAAGAAATATTACATGGCATAAATGGTCTCTTTTAGAGAAGTGGTACAGTGTAATTGAACGAATATAAAAATTATACCATAGACGGTATAAAAAACTGTTTCATCAAAATGAGTGATTATGACTGAAACATAATGGCTGAATAATTGTAACAAATATGCTCTTCTTCTTCTAGTGCCGACTCCACTAATGAAGGTTGACTATAACAATTGCGAATTCGTCTGTATGTTAAACCCGGTCCAGTCGCGATTGTTCTTCAGCCATGGTATTTGTCGTTATCTATCAGAACAACTTTGTCCTTCGATTTTACCCTTCATAATCGGTTGCAGTAACTTGTACTTCTCATTTTTAAGTATGTGCTCCAACTATGCTGTATTTCTTTTTTTAATGGTGGTTAAAAGCTCTTTATTATCTATTTTTATTCTTTGCAACATCATTTCGGTCGTAATATGATCGGTCCATGGTATCTTCAAAAATCTTCTAAATAGCCTCATCTAAAAGCTAGCAGCTTTCTCAGTCAACATTAACAGGCCAAGCTTTGGCACCATAAAGAAGAATAGAGTTAATATTATATTCTACCATACGATGTCATAATGAATCAGTAGCAATAATCGCAAAGATATTCAACAACATATACAACTCTGGAGAAAAACCAAGAGAGTGGCTGAAATCTGAGTTTATTGCACTTCCATAAAAACCAGGAGCCAAAAAATTACCATAATACAAGATTACCTTAAGATTACCGTACTATAAGCCTCATGAGTCATCTCCTAAACTTGTTCCTAAAGATAATTCATAAGAGAATCTACAAGCTGTGTGAAAGTCAAATTTCCGCCAACCAGTTCGGGTTCACAAATGCTGTTGGTACTAAAGAGGCTTTGTTCTCCGTACAATTCTTATTCCAGATATACAGAGACGTCAACCGCGACGTATACGCATGTCCGGTTGATTACGAGAAAGCGTTTGATCAAGTACAGCACGCCAAGATAATGCAAAGAATAAAAGAAGCAGAAAATAACAACCAAGATATGAAAATAATTAGAAATCTTTACTGGAATCAGACAGCAAATCTCAGAGCTGAAGATGAACACAATGACTATGTGCAAATTATGCGTGGAGTGAGGCAAGGCTGTATTTTGTCTCCTCTAATCTTTAATCTGTACTTTGAAAGAATATATTTATCGCAACTTTGCACGAAACTAAAAAAAGTATTCTACTAAATGGTTACCGGCTAAACAACATTAGATATGCAGATGACACCATAGTATTTGAGGACAACTTAGAAGACCTACAAGTTCTTATGAACAAAATCACGTATTACAGTCAACAATATGGACTCAATAAAAACGTTAAGAAGACAAAGCTTATGATAATTAGCAAAAAAAGGATAACAGAAGGTCAACTCTACGTCAACCAATCCCCTGTAGAAAGACGCACTACAACTACCCCAGTACCATAATAAATAAAGAATGGATCAACAACCAGGACATAAAATCACGCATCGGAAAAGCTAGATTCAACTTTAATCGGATGGGGACCTTCTTCGAGTCACAACCTCTCTCTTGACACAAAACTAAGAATGCTGCGATGCTACGTCTTCTTTGTCTTTTTTATGGTGTTGAATCGTCGACCTTGATCGAAGATATGTGCAGAAAACTAGAAGCATTTGAGATGTGGCTATATCGGACAATACGTAAGACCCAGTGGACTGACCGACTCACAAATGAGAAGGTCCTCAGAAGAATGAATTAGAAGCGAGAAGTACTGACCACCATCAAATCTCGAAAGTTTCAATTCTTCAGACATAATATGCAAAATGAATCCAGATATGATCTCCTTTAAGCCATCCTACACGGAAAATATTTGGAAAACGAGGCCAATGAAGAAGAAGAACATCTTGGTTAAAGAACCTCAGAATCTGGTTTAATACAACATCTGTGCAGATTTTCCGCGCTGCTGCAGATAAGATAAGGACTGTCATGATGATCGCCAACATTCGTAACAGATAGACACATCAAGAAGAAGAAGAAGAAGATACAGTATCCGAAACGCACATTGAGACTTTGGTTACTTATAAATTTCCTCATCTTCAAAAAGGCTGTTCTTGTGAGCATGTGTCTACGAGTCTATCGGATGTAAGACTTGTTGATGGACGTCAAGACAATTCTCATATGTGAAAGAAAAATTTCTTATAATACTTGTTTTCTCTTTTACGTGGAAAATTTTAATCTGCTAGATTTTGATCGATATGGTCGGCATAACCAATGGTATTGTTATAGTCAATATAAACTGTAGGCTTAACTTTTGTATTATTTTTTTTGTTACCTTTCGGATAGCGTTATCTCGGATAGATAGTTGAAATCAATGATATATCCTTTTTATCTTTCCATTTGCAAAAACACATCATGACTCTTTAAAATGCTAAATTTACCATTTTGCAAAATTTTGTTTATAATCTTTCGCAACTTTTTTTGAGTACCTTTTATGTCCCATACATCGGTATTATTGAAAATAAGTATATTAATAAGTTGTAGTAAATTAAAAACGTTGTCCATAGTCAAACGTTGTCCTTAATTAAATAATAACTTCGACATAGTTATGACTACTTGAGCTGAAACTGGAAGATCTGCGTAAGCTGGGTAAAGATTGGTCTATTCTACTGTGTAAATGGAGAAATTCCACACATAACCACTTTTGGATTCACACAATAGATAGATTTTTATTTTAAACCTAGCTTTTTTCAATGGAATATACTGAATTCATCCAATCTAACCTCTGTATAATGGCATGCTTTCATCGATAGTTACGTGTTTTTCTGATGTCATGAAACTTGACACATAATTTTTCGTACACTGGCCAAATTTTGTTCAGATTAGGATTAGGATGTGTTGAGGGGCCAAAATTATCATTATTGCTAAAATTATTGTTTTGGTTTATTGCATCAAATCGTTTAATACTTATACTCTTTAAAACAATAGTGTTGTCATCCGTAGATTCGTAGACCAATAGTGTAGTAGTATAGTGTGAAGAAAAATTTGGGGGTACAGGAGCACTTGGCTGTAATTCACACTATGTTTGTATTATAGTTATACTCTTAGTCTCATCCGAAATTAAAGAACTTTCTAAATAAGTTGTTCAAATACTTGTATCTGAACTACTTTCGTTCACAGTAGATCCGGAATCAGATACATATTAACTTAACAAATCCTCGTCACTACTCATTTAGCACTCGATAAATGAATACAAAATCTATAAAAATAACTTACGCACTTTAAGAGATGAATAAGTATGTCATTTATATCCATTTATATTCACTAATTGCCATAAGTTTAAAATTAGCATTGAGAAAACGTACTTTAAAAGACGAATGCATATGACACATATATCTGCCTTCTTAATGTACTAAACTTGACTGGACGTTCCAGCCGTCAGTCGATGGTCACAAGTTTAAAATTGAAAATAAGAAAGCAAGAAGAGGAACCGTTATTTAGCGTTAGACAAGTTAAAACGGGTAGGCGCCTAATATACAGTACAAAAATTTTAAGTCCGAGTAAACTCGGGTACGCAAAAATAGAAAAGTAGTTTAAACCCGAGTTAACTCGAAAAATTCACAAAATTATTTTGCAAATTGTATTAGAATTAAAGAAGTGTTTAACATCTATTTCAGAATTAATGTTTTAGCAACTAAAAATGTGTAACAATTTTCCATATCTTCCATATAAAAAAATTACACTGTTTTTTTGTTATCATTTAATAGTCGATACGATAAATCACAAAATGATTAGCACCTTATGAGTAAAGATGTTAATCTTGTTAAGTTAAAACAAATCTTCTAAACTCTCTCTTCTTACCGACCAATTTCTCTTACGAATAATATTTGTAAATTACTTGAAAAAATCTTAAATAATAGATTAGTTTGGTTTCTAGAGAAAAACCAGCTACTGACCTCCATCCAAAATGGATTCAGAACGGAAAGATAGACAAATGACAATCTAATATCTTTCGTAAATGATATATGTGAATCTTTTAGCAACAATCAACAAGTAATTTTCATATTTTTTGATATAAAAAAAGCCTTTGATACTGCATGGCGACATCGCATTCTGAAAATAATGGTTAGTTGCGGCATATAAGGAAACTTTCTAGCCTTTGTTAAAAATTTTATGAGTAACAGAACATTTAAAGTTCGTGTTAATGGCATTAATTCAAAGACTCAGCACTTACACAATGGAATTCCACAAGGTTCCACTCTAAGCCCTACACTTTTCTTATTAGCTATTAATAATATTGCACAAGAAATATAGTTACCATTAAAAGCAAATTTGTATGCTGACGATTTAATAGTTTACACTAGAAGTTAATCTCTAAGTAATATCTCTCTCGCGACAAAAATCCTTCAGGCATTTTTTCACAAACTGGAAAAATGGTCCCACAAAAGTGGTTTTACCTTTTCAAGTGAAAAGACCTATTTTATTATCTTTAGTAAAAATAAAACCAATAGCAAACCTACCCTAATTCTAAATGATATTAACATAAAACAAGTAGATTCAACAGACTTTCTAGGATTGAGATTCGACAGTCATTTGAAATGGACAGACCATATTAAAAATTAGCCTTATCCTGTCAGCCAAAAATAAACCTCCTTAAAATACTTTCTAACAGAAATTGGGGTGCTGATACAACTACTCTGCTATATTTATATAAATCACTCATCCGTAGTAAATTAGATTACGGTACAATGTGCTATTCTACTG
This sequence comes from Diabrotica undecimpunctata, assembly GCF_040954645.1. NCBI lineage: Eukaryota > Metazoa > Arthropoda > Insecta > Coleoptera > Chrysomelidae > Diabrotica > Diabrotica undecimpunctata. Next base: position 131,074,982 of record NC_092805.1, on the reverse strand, counting down.
CTTGTAAAAAAATGCTTAAAGTCTTAGACGTTATCCAAAGTGCATCTTTAAGACTTATGCTGGGTGCCTTCCGTACTAGTCCGGTGGCAAGTCTTCAAGCTGCACTAAATGAACCACCATTGTTTATAAGAAGACAATACACCACACTAATATATGCTGCTAAACTATATAGCAATATTAACAACCCTAAATACCTACTCCTACATACAAATAACACCACTCACAAAAATAACAGACAATCAAGATAGTTAACCTTTAAAGAACTTGTAATGAATTGTGGATATAATACCAACTTGTTGACATACTCGCTATCTACATACCCAACTGAACCCCCCTGGACAATTAATACTCTCACTATTAATACATCTCTAGTAGCTTACCTAAAGAATACCACAAATCTTACCCTCGTTCGTACATTATAGCCTTTTTAACAGGTGATATCGAATATGCTATACGAATACCTACTATTTGCAGCGTATTTACTGGTGAAGCTATTGCAATTTTAAAAGCACTTGAATTTTGTCAAAGATATACAGATACTAATCTTCTGTTCATCATAGATTCATTATCTGTACTCCAAAGCATCAAACAAGTCTATCCAACACATAAAACCATCCAAAACATAAAATCTATGCTTCATTACTTAAAAAACAAAAATATAAACATTCACTTCCTCTGGATACCATCACATAATATAGGTATTTCAGGTAATAAAAAGGTTGATGCCTTAGCGGTTAAAGTAACCTCAAATGAAAGCATCGATATTATCAAACAAATTCCAGTCACAGATATCTACCTTAATATCAAACAATACTGTACAGAAGTTTGGCAGCGATGCTGGGATTCAAATAACTCAAATTTTAAAGTAATTAAACCCTCTATCAGCGTCCGGCTCCAACTTCCAGAAAAAAGAAGAGAACAGGTGGTTATAAATCGCCCAAGAATTGGTCATACAACATTAACCCATCAACACTTATTAACGAAGCAGCTACCACCAGAATGCTCATACTGTAGAAGCCAAAAAACAGTCCAACACATACTTACAGACTGTCCACTTTACTCATACGAACGAAGCCCCAACAACATTTCTGAAGAACCAGGTCAACTTAAAAATATATTAAACTGTAACTTAACCAATACGATCAAATATCTTAAGGACATTAACCTTTTTCATAAAATGTAATTTTTCTTTTAGTTGATAAATTTTATGTTACCTAACCTCATAATATGTACACTACCATATATTGTAATAAACTTCCGCTAATAACATTTTACGGTTGATGCGGCTTTTCGAAAATAAAAAAAAATAAAAAAAAAAATCTTCTAAACTTGTTTAAATACAATAATATGCTTTACTAAAGCCATGTAGTCCTCAAGTGCTTGTCTGATTTAGTAGTAGAAACAGGGAGGTGACAATTTTCTAGTACAGCATAGATTAATCTTTTTTCCATTATCTAGCGAATTTAGTGCAAAAGTGTTGAAAATACTTTAAATTAAATTACTTCCCATTATCACCTGCTGTTAGTAATCATTAACGTTCTCATTTTTAAAATAAACTCAGGCAACAAAATTAACGCTTAATGGAAAACTTCGTTTCGAACCGTTTTGCAATCAGTCACGAGGCGATCAGTTTATTTGGCTAAATTAAAAGTGAAGGTCTGTTAATTAGATCAGAAGACTCGTATAAGCTAAATTTGGCCAAGTGAATGACGTGATACAAGCAGTTTTGCCCTAGATTCTCAAGAAATTGGGGATTTACGGCTGAGAAATCTTAACGTAATCTATCGATAGGTGTTGCTCTAGATTAAAGCTCAGAACAAATAATTTATAGGGAGTTATTAAGAGAACGAAACTTTTACACATTGGTGACTTTATCTAACAATAAGTTTTATAGACATTGGCTTTGATAAACATTCGTTCATCCAGTTGGGGTTGATAAAGTTTAATCAGAATTACTTAAAATACTCGTTTTATTAATTATGTTTTGAAATATTGAAAAAATTATTATATTTTAATCTAAAATATATGTAAGTAGCTAGGGTATTCAGTAAAAAGTAGATCTTTGATATTTTTTGATTACTCAATTATTTGTTAAGGGATTAGAATTATTATCATTGAGCCCATAGTGCCCACTTGTAAATATAGGCCTCCCTCAGTTTCCTCATGTGTTTTCGAGATGTTGGAAGTCTTTCCCTGCTTTATGTAGCATGTTTTGCTAGCACCATTTATTCTCATCACGTGTCCAGCCCAGTTTTAATGTGTTATCCTTTCCAAGGCATGCATAATTTCTATTCTGGCTCATATAATGTCATTTGGAACTCCATCTTTTAGCGCTTGTTTCAAATGGACTGCCCCATGCCTCGCTAATCACTCTAACTTTTGAACAGATTTTTTAGTAAGTGTTAACGTTTCTGGATCATAAAATCAATACTGCTCACGTTAATTTAATTGGTCTTTTTTTTTAGAATATACCGTTTGCTTCAATAAGAATATAACATACATATGCGCCCATAAACACTTATGCACCATGTAGATATATCTATATTTTAGTTAAGGCTTATTATAATGATAAATTTTGAACTATATTTTATAACTCAACCGTTCAACAGGTAATCCTTGCTTTTGTGGCTATAATTTTTGTATTAACTGATGCTTTAAATAGATTAGTTGTTGTTGTGGAGGAACATTTCCTCAGGTTTTTTAACCTGAAGAAAATGGTTCTTCTAATTCCTCTGTTTCCGAATACTTTGCCTTGAATGATTATTTTCAGAAATCCGTATCTAGTGCCGTTTCTCATCATGTGTTCGAGATATTCTAACTTTCTCCTTTTAACCGTATACATTACTTCTCTTTTTTTTCCCATTCTTTGTAGTACAGTCTCGTTGGATATCCTATCCGTCCATGATATCCTCAGGATTCTTCTGTATAGCCACATCTCGAAGGCTTCAAGTTTTTTTTCCATTGCTTTAGTGAGTGTCCAGGATTCAACTCAGTAGAATAATATCGAGAAAATATAACATCGTAGGTGTTTTACTTTTATCTCCAGATTAAGATTGTGGCTTTTAAAGAGTTTTGCCATGTTGTTGAATGCACTCCTAGCCTTCTCTATTCGACATTTTACTTCTTGTGAGTGATTCCATTGTTCGTATACTATTGTTCCAAGATATGTAAACTGTTTTACTTGGTCCACTGGTGTATTCTTGATAAGCAGTTGCACGTCTCTAATATTATTTTGGCTGATGACCTTAAATTTTTTAGTGTATGGCTCATTAGACCTATTAGCCTATATTCTCCGCACTTTTTCGCTCCCTGTTTCTTTGGGAATGTAATAAATTCTAAAACTAGCGAATCTTTTGGAATATTGCCTGTATCATATATTATATTTTTTTTTACAAGATTTTACATAGTATTCTTAAATATTCGTTATCAAGAAGTTTAAGAAATTTAGACTGTACTCCGTCTGGTCCTGGAGCTTCTCCTTCTTTTAATGATATTATGGCTGCTCTTATTTCGGCCACTAGTATAGGTGTTCCTGTTTCCATAGGTATTGGGAACTGGTTCTCCGTCTCATCAAAAAATAAATTTCGTATGTCATTTTTTCAGGTATTATTAATACTTTTTTTGTCCTCTCTCTGTTGTCATTAACAAGTTTACTTACTCTTCTGTCTTTACATTTGTCTGTAATTTCTATAACCTTTTTATGCACGTTGAAGTCGTCGTATGTACTTTGTAGAATTTTGATTTCTTGGCCTTTTTTCTCCAGTTCTTTCTGTTTGTATTCCCTAATCTCTCTCTGTATATCTCTTTCTAATGTTTTATAGAGTTATTGTTCTTGTTTTTTCTTTCTTCCATCAGCATCAGAATCTCTATCGTCATATATGTCTTATTTTTACCTTCTTCGTTCTTCATAAAATTGTCTTTAATGTTGTCCATCGTTTTATGTCCATCCAATTCTATCTTCTCTTCTGTGCTTTTTGTTGTATTATCGATTTCTTTAAATTTTCTATTTATTGTTTTGCTGACTATTTCCTTTTATTTCCTATATCCTTTTACTCCACGACATTTTAGTTTTCTCATATCATGTTTTTTTTACAGTTTTTCTGCGTATTTTCTTTAACTTGGTTTTATACACGCCCACTAAAATATTGTAGTCAGATTAAAAATTAGCACCTTGGTAGGTTTTAACACTGTTGAGGCTATTTCGATATCTTTTGTTAACAAGTATATAGTCTATTTGGTTTGTTTTAATCACCTCTTTTGCCGGATCTTGGTCTCCGATGTTGATGATCAGTAAGCAAGTTTGTGTTGTGTTTATTTAACAGGGTCCTTAGAAAACATATTTGATATAGAGTCGACTTTTTCAGTCTTGGCACATATATGGGATTTTAAATTCCATTAGGTATAATATGTAAATGCTAATCTAGCATATCCAATTCGTAGTCTTAATTTGATTTTATGCATATCCGCAAAGCTTTACATTTACTTATCTGTTGATGAATTTATTTTAATTTTAAAAATAGTTGTTTTCTAAAACTGGCAGCAGTTCATTTTGAAATGTTTAAAGTGACATTAGCGAGAGTGGTTTTTAATTATAATTTTTTAGAATTTATGTTTCTAATCAAATTAGCAATACCACATTTATTTATAAAGCTCCTTATGAAATGTTTATCTGATATTAAATAGAAAACAATAACTTTCAAAATCAATAACTCAGTTGTTTAATCGGAAAACTTTGACACACAATTTGAATACATCTCAAATCACATATCGGTTTAAACCAATGACCTAAAACATATCGTAACTCAAGGTAAAAATATACAAAATAATGTTTATATCGCTAATGTATATCAGCTTCAAAGTTTATGTCTTGTTGCAAAAACGTTTTCAAGTTATAGCTATGTTGGCCGCTTTGTAGTGATTTTATCAAAACGCTGCATTCAATGATAACAAATATTTTGGGATTTCGATTAAAGGTATTTTGGTGTTTGGTGTCGTGTCTGCATGCTAGCATAGAGTATTCGCCAAAAAGAAAACAGTCTAGGGAGATTTTGAGATATTTTATTTGGTTGGGTAGAGAAAAATTCATGTCATTCAGTTTATGGTGATTCAATTTGGAATAATTTGCTTGATAAAAATGATCACTTTTGATTTATGTGAAGATAAATAACAACGTAGATTACTTATGCTCTGCATAAAAGGTGAAACTGCTGTGCTCAAATTTTTTAAACTTTTATCATAGCTTCTTGCATATGTGTAAAAGACAAAATTATTAGCGTACTGAATAACATTTGCGTTAGCTGAAATATCGTGTAAATTATAAACATATATATATATTATAAAGTAAAGGCGATAAAACCGGTCCTGTGGTAAACATTTTGTTGCCAAACAATATTCAAATATGATGCCGTTATGTTTTCTGATTGGTACTGATGTAATTATGTAGAGTTTGAGTATGGTGTCTGCTACTTCCTCTGAAACTTATAAGTTTATCATTTTATTTCGTAGTATAGACCAGTCTACACTATCATAAGCTTTTATGTCAAAAAATAATGAAGCTTGATAGTCATTACGAGAAAGACATAGTATTATTTGTATATCTACAACAAATTAACCAACAGCATCATCAGTCTCATAGTTTATTTTAAAACCGTACTTAGAGAAAAAGCATTGGTCTTACAGAACCACCATTCCAATCTGTTTTTGACAATTCTTTCAATCATGTTTAACATACACGGTAATAAAGAACTGGGTCTGTATGATTTGCTTTCATCTTGGTTTCTATCGGAATTAGGAATAGGCACAACGATAAGTGTTTTTCATTCTTTAATACTGATACTGCGTATCCAAATGTCGCTCATTATTTGAGTTAAAAATATTTTAAAATATTTTGTAAACGATAAAGGATACCAAATTTTATCATATCCAGGAGAGGCATTTTTTTCATTATCTAATGCAAAGTCAACACGACAAATTTGATATACCATAAATGTGGTATTTAATTTCCAAAAATAAATTTAAATATTTATGTCGATATTTAGTAATATTCATTTTATGCACAATTAGGTTTTGGGTATTGCACAACTACTTGGATAAAACACGCATCATCAAACTTGCTTTCATCTACGTAGTTATTTCATCTAACTATAATATATAATTTTGGTAATGGTAAAATTAAAAAAAAAATAACTCAATAAGGATAAAAAAATTTTTAAGTTATTTCTTACTGTTCAAGGTTTTGGTACTGTTTTCAATTTTTGGCGAATGATATAGAAAATATAAAGACCTGCATGCAATTGCTGTATCTATCACTTTGTAATTATAAAAATATAGTGGGCATTATCTATATATTTTAAAATATTGTCAGACTATTTGTACATTTCATACTGAACAAGTTTATTTTAATTATCTCTGCAGGGAAGGTAACTATTAAGGTATACAAAGTTAAGTGTTATTTTTCGATTAAGTTGGAACAGGTAGTCTTTAAAAAGGAAGTGTAAATCAATTAAAATAAATTATTAATCACATTACTTTTGCTGCTAATAGTAGAATACAGATAACAGTTCGATCCAAAAATTAAAAAAAAATAAAAGGATTAAATTAACTTTAATAACAAAAGCCACATTTGTAAACCAACACAAAAACATTGTACATATTTCGTCAAAGGATTCAAGTTTTCCGATCATAGGCAAATGTTTCTTTTAGTCGGTTTTCTATACACCACCTGCCATATATACCATCTCTAAACTACTGATAATCTAGGAGCCAGAGGAGGATTTAGTATGCACTTTTATATTCCATCGGTACCTTGGCGTTTTTTTTTTTTGGTTTTTGGTGCGTAGATTTAATTTTTCGAGAATAACAGGCTAAAAGCCCATCAGATGAATTGTTTTATAAATAAACAAAATTGCATTGGGTTAACTTTGATACGATAGTTAGAACCGGACTTACAACAAAATAGGCATTCGATGAAGCTTTTCCAAGTATAACCTAGTTTTAATACGTACGAGTAACTTTCAAAACCCTCTTGTTTTTAACATAATTGTTTTGTTTTAAAAAGAAAAATTAATTTACAAAATTACATTACTTTTAATATTAAAAAAGTTATAACAATCACACAATAAAAATTTTACTACGAAATTGTGAACTATTTTGTTTAGAAGAAATTTAAACAAAATTATGCTATAAACTTTAAAAATCTGGCTAGACTATGACGGTTGTTAGTCTTGCGCACACTGTCCCTTTGTAGCTCTAACTGGTCCGATCATAACCTCTTGGCACATATTCTTGGCCGAGAAGAAAAGTTTTCTAGCTCTGAAAAGTATTTTTAAAAGAAGTAAGAATCCATCGTTTTTGTAGCACATGATTTTTCTCAGATAAATAAACACAAGATGATTTGTAAGCTAGTTTCTCGAACAGTCACTTTAATTATGCTTCTAATGGTTTTTCAATCTTGGTTTTCCAACCCATATTATATTTTTGATAAAGTTAATATTCTTATGTTGTAATTTAGTACAAGTTGGCTCAAATCAGTTAAAGTGCCCAATATGTACTTCTAGTTTACCCTATTGGTAACGCGTCCCTTGAGCGCTATCGTCACTTCATGTATAGTACTTAAATATTTCTAAGACACTCATTAATACTTAGCACAGCAGGGTACTATTATTTGAGGCATAAAATTCGGTAAACAAGGAATATACCTGTTTTATGAAATGACGACTTGTTTATGATATTCCACACCTCGAACAAATGCACCCGCTAAGCTAAATATTAATGATTCTCTTAAAAAGATGGAAGTACTATACCTTAGGCATATCATATCGAGAAAACGGTTTTCTTTAATACATACGAGATTCATTTGTTTATAATAAAGTCTTGTGCGACAGAGAACGAATTTTAAGATCAGTATATCAGCAACTGTGGAAGACCCCTGATATAAGAGTGCATGTGCTTTGGTCCATTTTGTAAAATATTGCATTGCCACAGGCATATATTTATTCACAGAATCCGTTTTTGAAAAATCAATACAGTCTCTTATCTAGAGCAAATCACATTATGTATATTTGCGACAAATATACATTTTGCAAGCTCACGATTGTTTCATTATTTCCATACACACTTTTTGGTAGTTTAAGTTGATTATTCGGGATGTGGATGTTACTAGTAATAAGAATTAGCCAAAGTAATTGGTCATTATACGTTATCGAAGGTTTTCTCGGTTTCTTATCGTCTACAAAACATAATACATAAGTATGTCGTACTTTTACTATTTTTCGTTGAGTTGTCGTAGATTCAAAACTTGTTCTCGTGTTACCTTTTTCTTTAGGAATCAGACTTATTCAGGAGGTATTTGGTGGCTAGGACACTGCTCTAATCTATTTTGTAGTGTCTGTAAAAAAAATTTTACTTGCATATTTAACCCTTCTGTATGTAAATAGGAAGTCACTTTGGTCCACTTTGACCTTTAATCCCAATTTTTAGTGGAGTCGTAATTTTTGGTGGAAGCGTGTGTTGTCACATTAGGTGTATGTCTATAACGTTAGATGTATGTCAGGTCTCGTTAGGTGTACGTCGGACCACGTTAGATGTAGGTCAGGTCACGTAGGATGTTAAATGTCACGTAATTCAACATGAAACGTAAATTGACTTACACCTAACGTCACCTGACACACACCTAACGTGATCTGACATACACGTAATGTAACATAACATACACCTCCACCAAAAATTTGGATCAAAGGTCAATATATTTATTTTTTGTTTATTGAAAATTAAACAATGTGTTATATGGTTTTATATGTTTTTTATGCGCTATGAGCAAAATATAAAAAATTTCAAATTTTTAAAAAAACAAATCAATAAACAGAGAAACCAATTAAAAAAAAAAGAATTTAATTTCTACGTATAAATAATTAAAATAATTCAAGAAAAGTAAAATAAACATATTTATATGAAAACATTTAGTTTGTAATATAGTTTAGAAGTCACAATAAACTTCAATTCAATAAAAAATAAATATCCAACTGAATATTTTTACCTGAACTCGACTATACAGCTAGTCTTCGATCTTTGCAGCATTATCCTGGCGGCTGCATTCTTCGCAGATGGGTAATTTGGGGCACTTAAAGCAATGGTAACAAGTGTTTTAATTTTTTTTTTACTTGAACAGTAACTACCCCTTCTATGTGTAATTTTCTTATTTTTATAATAATACATTTGCATACCCAATATTTCTCAAAGTCTTGATCGAAGTTTTTTAGGAATAGTGTGCTGTCGTTTTATATGATCGTTTAGTAAATCATAACCAAGTTTTTCCAAAACAATCTTTCTAGACGTTTTGTTATCTATTTTGTTGCATTTGTAAATTATAAAAGCATTCATGCCAGCCACATTCATTGAACCATAAAACAAAAATCATTGACCACCGGCAGGTAGGTCTGGAGCAGTTATAAGAAGCGAACAGCTTATCCACGATGTCTACTCTCCCTTTAGTTCTATTATTATTCTGTGATGATTTCCGGCTTTGGAGTTTTCTTATCAATTTTTTGAGAAATGCATAGTTGAAAGTAGCAAAACATTTTTATAACTTTGCGGAATATAAGATACAAGAGTAAACGTCTTTTGGAAGCCGATCGTACTAGTTTTTACTGGTCGATGAATATATACGATCTTTTGCCTCAAGCTAGATATTTCATATGTTTTTTCTTTAATATTTTTTTTTATATTTGTAAGTTTGTTACATACAAAACATTATAAAGGTCCTAACAGTAATATTATATGGTACAAACAGGTAGACAAAATATCTAAAACTTAAAACAAAGCATGGAAAACAAATCGAAACAAGGCACGTAAATAAATTTAATAGTAAAAGGATCTAAATCTGAAAAATCTAAGCAAGCAGTTAAGAAAGTGAGCACATTTTTAAGAAAATTAGAAGCACCAAAGGAAAAATAAATCCCATAAAAGTAGAAATCTAATGACTGCTACAATCATTTATTGGAATAAAACGAAATTAAAAATAAAGATACTGTTTAAGCACGTAATATTGTATGAATTAATCAAAAATAAATGTAGATAGATACCATCAAATGCAGTAGATACCACCAGATAAAAAGAAACAAAACAACAATACAAAAATGTTTAGATTAAATTGCTCCAATATCAAGTGATTTGCCAATCAAGATAGTTGATCATGCCACTAATGAAACATACAAACTGATTTGTAAAATTGTAACCAAGTGTTTTAATAGGGAAATATTTTCAAGTAAATCAGAACCGACTATATAAGTTCTTACAGAGATCTTAAACCTATTTTCTTTGGATGCAACAAATATTTAGAAAAATCTAATAAATTAATTCAAACTCTTATTGAAATGAAATATTTGCTTCCGTTAAGTGTATCACACATTTTGTTAACTGCTAATAGAGAAACCTTAAAATTGCTACTAAATTTTATTAAATATGTAAAAGTAGAAATATAAATTGGTATAACTTTAGTGATTTATACATGTTTTACAAAAAACTAACAAACAAAAAGTAAAAATATCTTTTAACATAAATAAAACATGGTGTAGCTGAACGACGTGTTTTTGTGCTATATCTTTAACACACACAGACACACACACAAGAATAATTACCGAGATAATAGTATCATCTCTACACCACCTGTTTATATTAGAATTCACTGCTACATATGAACGTTAAATTTTCCAAAATTTCTCAAAATATGTTTAATGAATGGACACAGGATTCCTCCGTGGAATATCAAAATTCTACATGTAAGTACCTAATTAACGCAATATAATAAATATGATATCAATTTACACCTTATATGTCAAAATTAAAAATGTATAGTCTCGAATTACAAAAATTACAAACACATCTTATCTTAACCTTCTACTACGGACGTGGTGCCCACATGACCCCCGACCAAATTCAAATTACGCGCAATTTTTTATTTTTGTTGTTATAGGTTTGTGACTCGCAGCTACCTTCAAGTTACAGTAACGTCGATCGCTTCACTTATTAGTAAGTTTTTCAGTAGTGTGGTATTTAGTTTATAACTATCTAAAGTTTAAAAGGGATCATTTTGGAACCACGTCAGTGTTTGTGAAAAATTTACGAAAATGGCAGGTTCATCCAAAACAGTACATTACGGTGATATGAACTATGAAAAAACTCTGTTAGCATGGCATAACGAGGTAGAAAGTGAGGTTAGCGATATGGAAGAGTCAGGTGGCTCTTTAAATGACATTAAAAGTGAGCATGATACAGATTCGGTAGTAGAAGATGATATTCTGAAAGTGCTGAAGAAGTTGAAAATGGAATGAGTTATTATGGTAAAAATAGATTTAAGTGGTCGTCACAACCTTTTGTATAGAGAACGAGAACAGAGAAACATAACTTACTTCTGTATTTACCAGGACTTCGTGGTGATGCCAAACAGTTGGGCAAAAGTGCATCTCCTTTACAAATATGGAGGTGTCTAATCAATAATGACATTCTAGCTGAAATTCTTATACATACTAATCGAAAATTATCTGAGTTAAGAAGAAACTATAAGCAGCTCAATAAACCAGAACTGGAGGACCTTGATATTATAGAACTTAAAGCCTTTTTAGGCATATTATACTACAGCTCTGTTTTCAAATCAAACAACGAGGCCATTCAGTGTTTGTTTGCAACAGACGGCAGTGGCCATGATATATTCCGTTGTGTGATGTCTCGGGAAAGAATGCTAATAATTTTAAGCTGTCTACGTTTTGACAACCCCGAAGACCGAGCGGAAAGAAAAGAAAATAATCCTGTTTCAGCAATATCAGGTATTTTTATTAAATTTATAAATAATTGTCAGAAACAGTACTGTATGGGCCATTACACCTGTATTGATGAGATGCTCATAGGTTTTAGAGGGCGTGTAAAGTTTCGCATGTACATGTCAAATAAATCCAATAAGTATGGTCTGAAGGTCTTGATTCTTACTGATGCCCGTACTCATTATTTTTTCAATGGATATATCTATACCGCAAAGGCAGCGATGGCAACTTATTAACAAATGAAGAAAGACGTTTGGCGGTACCAACCCAATCCGTGATAAAACTTATTCAACCTATTATAAATACCAACAAAAATGTAACTGCAGACAATTGGTTCTCCTCTATTGAACTTGCAAATGAGTTGCGACAAAGAGGATTAACGTATGTAGTTACGCTTAAGAAGAACCAGAAAGAAATTCCCACCGAATTTTTGCCCAACCGGAAGAGAGAAGTAGGGTCTTGTATCTGCGGTTTTACTAAACATATTACAATTGTGTCTTATGTTCCAAAGAAAAGAAAGGCTGTACTTTTAGTTTCTACGATGCATCAACAAAAATACACTGTAAAACTGGCAAGCTGAAATGATTGTCTTTTATAATGAAACCAAAGGGGGCGTAGATGTCCTGGATAAAAAATGTGCAATTTATAGTTCAAGTAGACGTACTAGGCGTTGGCCTATGGCGGTATTTTATTCCATCATCGACATCGCAGGAGTTAATTCATATATATTACACCAAAGCTATCCAGAAGCAAATAACATACTACGGGCAGAATTTGTGAAGCTGCTCGCCAAACAACTCGTTGAACGACATTTGAATAGAAGAATTATCAACCAAAGACTTCCAAGAGAATTGAGAATGAACATCAGTAGAATACTGAACAGACCGATGATTGATGAAAACGTGCATCCCGATATAAACCAGAAACGAAAAAGATGTGGGCTTTGTCCACGAAAAAATGATAAAAAGACTAAGAATTCATGTGATGTTTGTAAGATATCAATGTGTGATAACTGTAGAGCTAATATTTGTAAAGAATGTGCAAAGTAACTTTTTATCTGAATTCCAAAATTGCTAAAGGTTGGGTGTTGTAGTTTTTTATATGGGGGGTTTATTTTTTTGGTTTATTTTGGTTTTTCATATTCCGTATATTTGATCTTTAATTTTCCATAACTATTTTATAAACATTTTAAACAATAAAAAAATTACAACATTTTTAGTAAACCGTTTCATTATTTAGGATATTTTGACATGTAATTTGTAATATGTTTAATAACTAACAATTTGGAAAAATATTATAAAAAAAATGCATAAACTAATGTAAAATATAATCAAAGAAATTATATTGAACATAATTTGTCATATTTTTAAAAAATGTTGGCAATACCAAATAGAAATTACATGGGGTCTACATGGCACCACATCCGTAGTTATGTTCCAGAAAGTACACGTCAGTAGTAGAAGGTTAATTGATTTATCTGTCTTTCTAGATGTTTTATATACGTATTACGAACAGTATTCCGAAAACGATACTAAATATTTATCTAAGCTTTCCAGTTCATACACTATCTTAAATAAAAAACTTTATGCCATATAACATGCGCTAAAATACATTTCCAGGACCAAAACCAAACACTCCCTATTATTTTCTTACTCGCTCAATTCACTGAGCCTAATACAGCAAACCTTCGCGAACAACACTATAGGCGTATTAGTTAAAGAAATAATATACAGTCATCCTCAAACTGAATTAAAAATAGTTTTGCTACGGGTTCGCTTTTACTCTTGAGACAAGGAAAATGAAAATTCTGATCGTTGGGCTCAATTATCTTCATTGGTATAACAATTTTAGCCTCAGATCCAAAGCCCAAGCATCAAAGTACTGCAAGAGTCATATACCAATAACAATAAAACAGAATGTAGTGAATTTGACGCTTACAAACAATCGATACCTGGATATTCAAACAATATGCATGACATTTTTAACCTTTAAACCGACTGTAAACCTCTTGTTAACTTTTCTCTTTTCCTTAACAAATGTTACTTTGTTTTAGCCATTGAAAAGTTTAGCCAACATAACAGCTATGGCAATCCAAACAAGGCAGTTTGTAGATAACATTAGTTTTATTTACAGTTGGTGTCTTGTCTTTTACTTTAGAAAACAGTTGTCAGTTTTCTAATGAATTATATTGGACAATTTTAATGTTGGTAAATTTTTTAAATAAACTAGTCACACTAGGTGTTAACTGTTTTATTAATGGTAGTTTTTTATATCGGATTGTTTGTACTGCTCCGATATCAGTGGGACCGTCAAAAATGTCTGAGTTAAATATCAATTTTTTAAGGATATGTTTTGGGTATCCATTATTTTCAAAGATGTTTAACAGCAAATTTAGGTTTTTGTTTATGACATTATCATCACTAATATGCCTTACCCTATTCTTCATTACAATCACTGTAATAAACTTTTGATGAGTAGGATGATTTGAAAAAAAGTTTAAATATCTTCCAGAGTGTGTTGGCTTTTGATACCAATCTATCAATATTTTGTTTTGTTCAGTTCTTGTTAACTTGGTGCCCAGAAATGATATCGAACAATCATTTTCAATCTCTAAAGTAAATTGGATATATTTGTTAAAGTTAAAGAATAATGACATCCAGCAAATAGTCCAAAATGATGGTTGCTATTATTAACTACCCATAGGTGCTCCAAATATTTGTCGATAGAATTTATCATTAAAGCTAAAATAGGTGTTCTCAAAAACATAATTCAGAAGCATTTAAAAACTATCCTTAGAATTTGTTGTATAATTTTGATTGAGATTCCGTTTTGACTGCATTATATTACTAACCAGATCTATTGGTATATTACTAAATAACGATATGACATCTAACGAAATTAAAACATAATCTTTCGGTAAAATCAACTCTCTCACATCAGTAACAAATAAAAATGTATCCTTTTCATTATAGTTTTCACTTCGTCAAAAGCATATTTAAGAATGTTAATAAGAAATTTGGATAAGTCATAAGTTACCGAATTTATAGAGCTTACAATCGGTCTAAGTGGTATACCTTCTTTATGGATTTTTAGTAAGCAGTGAAGTTTGGGACAAGATGCATTGTATATAGTCAGTTTTTTAGCAAATTCTTGGTTTACTTCTAAGTTATTCCCCATAGCTCAAATTCATTATAAGAAAATTGTATGGTAATAATTGAATCTCTTTTAAGCTAAATATGTAATTTTATCATTTAATAAGACTTGTGTTTTTTTCAATATATTCCGTTTTTGTTCATTGCTACTGTACACCGTTCCTTATCGGATTGTAAAATAAAAAGATCTAGATGTGATTTTTAAAATTGTTGAGTTTCTTTAAATATTTTATTTAAAACACTAGAATATTCTATGTTGGAATTATTTAAGTAGTTCGTAACGACATTAGTATTTTTTTCTCTTAATAAGTCTTTAGATGTATCCGGTATTTTATCTATTATATTTTCTACATCCCCTAAAAAATTATCTAACTTAAAATTTGATTTTGGACAAGAAACCCAAAATTTTGGACTTAGAGATAGGAAGTCAGAAACATTTGTGGGAATATTAACAGAAGATATATCTTTGAACAATTTACTGTTGTCAATAAATAGATTATTTACTTTGAGAGTGTCGTTAGAGTATAATGTTTTATATTTTTTAATGTTCTTTATTTTAATATTTCCAAAAATATAATCTAAATATCGCTTTAAACTGGCTTTAAAATCCTGAATGATATGCAACGGTAAAATATTCTTCTGCAATCTAAATTTAACTCTATACTAATAGATTTTTGTAAATTTACTGAATTATTGCATGTGGATTTTTATTTCTAAAGCTAAAGTTTTTTACATAATTGCTTAATGAACATCTACCCCATATATATATATATATATATATATATATATATATATATATATATATATATATATATATACAGTAAAACCTCCCTTAACCGAAACGGCTGACAGTTTCAATAATGTCGTCAATAAAAAGTAAATTTTTATCGCAAAACGTAAAAATTCCATTAATTTCACTCACTGATTGCTGCCTGTGTGTGGGAAATCAAAAAAACCAAGAGCTCTAAAAGATATTTCCGAAAAAGCACTTCCAGTTTTTTATAGAAGCCAAAAAAGCTCATGGATGTCGACCACTTTATTTTCAGAATGGTTTGAAAATGAATTCGTCCAAGTGTAAAATCCTTTTTTAAATTAAAAAATCTTCCCGTCAAAGAATTGTTGCTTGTTGACAATGCGCCAACTCGCCCCCAAAATATACAAAATAGTGACAATTGTCAGATTTTTGCCACCGAATGTCACGAGCTTAATTCAGCCGTTAGACCAGGGAGTAATACGGACATTCAAGAGACATTATAGAGGAGTATTCTTAAGACATCTGTTAGTACAGGAGACGAATGAATCCAAAAGTGTTCCCGAAATTTTCAAATCTCTAACAATCTGCTAGGCGTGGGCCAAGATGAAATCTTCAACTTTAGAAAAATGCTGGAACAAACTTTTTGATGGGATTTTTATTGACGATCCTGAAGAAGAAAATGGTATGAAACGACAGAAGAAATTAAGTCTTTAATAAAAAATTTGCCGGGATGTGACGAAATTAACCAAGAAGAGATACGTGAGTGGTTAGCAGCCGATGACTCAGAAAGTGAATTCATCGACCAGGACATCATTGATATGTTTCTTTTGGTAAGAATTTTATACAGTAGGCCTAATTAGTTAAGGACACGACTAGGTTCTTAATTTTTGTTGTCATTGCATAAAGTTTTGTCCTTTTCAGATTGTAGCATTTTAAATTTATTGGAATCCCCTCGTGTATAAGTTAATTGAAATCCCCTTAATATGCATTATAATAACGAAGAATTTTTTCAATGTTTTTTAGTTCGTATCCTTCAATTTAAAACTTAAATAATCTCTTTCGTTGCTTTTAGGTCGCCGACGTCGATAATAAATAATTTTATTGTTTATTTATGTCACAGGCGCAAATTCTTCGATATTTCTTTGTTCAAACCGCCCGATGTTGCGTTTTCAAATTAATTTACGTCTTAATTTCTGTTGTGTTTAGTTTATACGCTAAGTGCTTTGTTTGTTCTAACTTATGCGAGCAATTTTTAAAGATAATTTCATCACTTTCGTTAAAGTCGCGGTGAAGAGCGGCCAGCGTCATGTCCAAATTCAATTTGAATTTGTAGTTTTCTGTTTTTGTCCCTTTTTAGGGAAATCTTCGTCTTACGTTATGGAAATCAATTTTAGTACCAGTTAATCGTCTAATTCCACCTGTTCCGGTTGTTTAAGAGGCAAAGTCATTTTGTGCTCAGTGCCGGCTTCGGTCTCAAATTGTCGATCCAATTTGTAGTGTGAGATCCAGTCCCTTTTGTTCGTGTGTTCGTGTCCAGGATTCAACTCCATCCACGTCAGATTTTCGTTTCAGATTATGGAAATGGTTTCCCTTTGTTCCAGAGTTTCGTTCTTGCAGTTTCAGTCCAAAAATGTAACAAGTTTTATGTGCGAAATAGTGAAATCCAGGTAACATTTTTTTGTGTGAATTTAAAGTAAAGCAGACATTTTTTAAAAAAAGTAATAATTGCTTTCATACAAAAAAGAATTTGTATTATTTTAAGTAGTAAATTTTGTGGTTTGCTGTCAATTTATTTGTTCAGTTTTTTTAAATTTAATGTTAATTTATGACAGCCCGTTTTAGCATTTTTGATTTGTTTTGTTTTCTTTAAAAGAAAGGTTAGCTTACATGTAAATTTTGTAAGTTTTTGTAGTATCTTCAACTCCTGGAAATTGTAAACAGATGACACATGTAAGTTTTTTTTGGATTTTTGTATTTTGCAGTTATTATTATATTTTTGTCTTTTTTGAGCATTTTTGTGTTCTCTATATTTTGTAACTGTTTGTGGTGACACAAAAATAAATGTAAAATTTTGTTTTTCAACATTTTGTTTATTTTTTTAACAAACCCTTTCTTTTTGAGTTTTATTTGAAAAAGATATGTTTTTTATATTTAATAATTATATCCTCAGTTACAACTAGCTGGTTGTAATAGGTATAATTAGGCACCTCAAGTGGCGCCCTATATTAAATTTCTTGAGGTGTTTCCTGTTCGTTTTGTTTTTGTTTGTCCCAAGAGATTTATGACCCTTTATTTCATTTTTTTGTAGTTGCCCCAATTCGACATGCCCTGTTTTTTACTTATCCACGACCCCAGCTCTCCAACTAACCCCTGAGTGCCCGTTCGCATAAGTAGCGTTTATTTTGCTTACCCTACCTTCGCCCCAAGAATTTCTATCCCCCCTCTTCTAGCCCTAATAGTAATATCCCTATGGTAGGCAAAATATTATCGTTACAAGATTGCTTTACGTTTCGTCGAACAATCGAATGAGAAAAACTCTTGACGTTCTGCAAATGAACGATGAACAGATATAGCTGCAAAACATCGTTGTTAAACGAAAACGCAAAAGAAAATAGAAGATTTCTTTAAAGAAGCATGTTAAACTTGTTCATTTTCCTAAATTTTATTACTTTATTCTGTATTTACTTATTAGAAAACATTGCGAAATCACCTCATAATATTTTTTAATACCAATACTTTGACCAAGAATACTATAAAAGACAATGTTATTTTTAACCGAAATTCTTGTTATCCGAAACGCCCCCCGCCCCCAATTATTTCGGTTAACGGAGTTTTCACTGTATATATATACATATATATATATATATATATATATATATATATATATATATATACATACATACATACATATAAATATATATAAATATATAAGTATTACTGTAATATTCTTTAAAAACTCTTAAAATCCACAATGACTTAAAAACTATTCATTATGTATGTTTTCTTTGTTCACAATATTTAATTTAGTATTACGAAAAATATTGGATATATTTTTCCATCGAAAAACTCAAAGCAAAACCAGCTTTTTTATATTCTTGTAAGCTGATAAAGAAAGATGGAAAACACTTCATAAAACAACGTCAGCTTTAAAGCATCCTAAGTGGATTCAATTCTTACATTGGCTTAAAACGTATCTGATTATGCACCCTTCACTTATTCGTATATTCGGATGTTGTGCTTTAGAGGGAGTCAATGTTTTTTATAAGTAAATAAAAAACGTTTTGTTTTTTTGGAAAACATAAATAACCTGTGCTGTTGTTCAATTTAAATTAAGTCAAACATTAACTGTATGAAGCATTTTTGTGAAATATGGTATGATAATATAAAGTTATTGTTTGGAGAATCAAAAATAAACTCTAAAAATGTTTTTAAACTTTAAAGTACAACATAAATTAACTACCGGCAGCATACAATATCAAAAATTACATAAACCGTATATTTTCTACAAGATTATTATCGTGTATACTTTACTCATATAAGTGTCATCCTGCTAGGATCGATCATAGGTTAGGATTTACAATGCGCGGTTTTTGATTTGACAGTACCAGTGTATGTTGACATTCTAGTGAAAATGGCGGAAAGCCACATCCAGGATGTGGCAGAATCCAAAACGACTTTTCAAGACCCTTCCACTGTAAAAATGGACTGAGACAGGGAGATAGACTGTCGTGTCTCTTATTTAACCTTGCACTAGAAAAAGTAATTCGAGAGTGCCATATTAATACGAATGGCACCATCTTTAATAAATCTGTACAAGTGGTCGGATATGCAGATGACGTACACATTATTGCTAGGTCCACAGAATCTCTGATCGAAGCATTACGATCACTAAGGGCGTCTGCAATGAGAATGGGATTAAAAATAAACGCACAGAAAACCAAGTACTCGTATATGTACTGTACTAGATCAGGCAACCAGATACCTAGACTATTAATTGATGATCTAGAATTGGAAGGTGTGGACACCTTCGTCTACCTGGGCTCGCTGCTGACCAACAGAAAACAATGTCAGCGAAGAAATTGAACGAAGAATAGTGCTTGCCAATAAGTGCTATTATGGATTGAGGAAACTGATGGCCCCAAAACTACCCAGAAAAATTAAAGTTACCATATATAAAACACTAATAAGGCCAGTGTTAACATACAGGTCAGAAACGTGGTCACTTACACAGAACGACCAAGAATTGCTTAAACGTTTCGAGAGAAAAATTCTAAGGAAAATAAATATATGGAGGAGTCCAAGAACAGGATTTGTGGCGTAGGCTCTACAACTTTGAGTTATACAGAAGTTTTGGGGAACCTGACGTTGTAAAATGTATTAAACTAGCACGCCTTCGTTGGATAGGACATGTAATTAGGCGAGATGAAGATGCAACGATCAGAAAAATTTTCGACCGAAGAGGACCAGTGGGAAGACGAGCCAGAGGAAGACCAAAACATAGGTATCAAGATCACATAGAGGATGATCTAAAATCCATTGGAGTCAAAGCATGGAGAAGAGTTGCCAGAGACAGGGGCGAATGGAAGATTGTTCTGAAGAAGGCTTTGGCTCATAATGAGCTGTAATGCCACTGATGATGATATAGAGACTTAATTCTCGGATATAATAAATAACCCTGCTATGATTTTAATTATAAAATAGAATATTAACCAATTCCAAGAATAAATGTAAATGTTTTTATAATAACATATACAATAATAATATTTTTAAATTGGAAACAGATAATAATCAAAATGAACATGTGGAATTTTAATTTACATGCCAAGCTTAAACTACTCCTATTCTTCAAAACTACCATCTGAACTAATTATATGCAATAAATAAAATGGGTTAGTGTGTGCCCAGAACAAAATATTCCAAAAGGTATTTTTTTTAGTGATTCTATGAGTGCAAATGTTGATAAGTTGAAAGAAATTTGATTAAGTGCTAAAACAGAGCATGTCACATTATTAACCTGAAGAGTAATAGTGGTAGCCAACAGCAACGGCAATAGATTTAAACTAAATTAGATTCCAGGATATAGTGGCATTAAACAAAATACATATAAAGATAAAATAGTAAAAATTTTAAGTAGTGTCAAAGTCCCTGCTAATATAAAAGTAAATTATAACAAGATACCGACAAAATTGAAAGCCGGTATCAGAGAAAAGAATTCTTGTGAAAACTCCATTCAATTAAAACGGAAATGATATGAAGAAATACAAGTTCATTTCTGGATACATCATGGTTTAACCCTCCGTGACTGGCGCTCGTTGTCTGTGCACAGATACTGGCGGCGGACTATGAGTCCGCCTACCTTTTTTGCACATGAAAAGCATGATATATAGTACATGTGACATTTTTTTATAAACAAGCTTTGTAAATTATTATAATATAGTACATGTGACATTTTTTTATAAATAAGCTTTGTAAATTATTATAATATTTATTTTACTTGAAATATAAAAAAGAAAAATGTAAAAATACAAAAAAAAAATGTTCTTTGTATTTCGGATGAGAATATCAGTATACTCTACAACTGCACTGAGCACTTTGTTATTAAAAAAGTGCCTCCAAATATCAAATGGTGCCTTCAAATTTAAACGACCTCTTTAGCGCCCGGCATACGAGTTATTAAGTTAACTGTCATGATTCGTGATGTGGGAGGGGGGTGTTTTGCCCATTTACTTTTCCGACAAAGTAAGGTAATTGTGAGGAACTGACTTATACGTCCTCATCTTCAATTTCATACTCAGAATCAGAAGTATTTCTTGCGTCTCTACTATATCCTCTTCGCTTTCTTCGCCGTTGTCACCCACTACCTCTTCCTTATATTCATCTTCACTAAGACAATATATCATTAGCCGCGATAGTCGTTCTTGATTTTAGCATATGATGCCATCTATAGAATAATTTTATTATTAGTCAATTAAAACAATTTTCAGAATACTATTTTTTAGCAATACAAAGAAAATACACCAAAACTTTCAAAATGTTTACTTGTGAAATTACTATGTAATTGTTATTGACGCTGGACTCACGCTTCGCAATTTGCTACCAAAAACAAAACAACGTACTTGTGTAGGTAATATGATAGAATGAACACAGGAGTACGAGTTTTGTGCCAGATATGCTTTATTTTTTATTTCTCTGCTATTTTTTGTTTAATTATCGAAGGCAGGTATTAAAGTGTGCTAGTAAAGTTGGCTTGGAGTTATATTCCATATCGCTTTCTGTATCAATCTTGTATAATATTCCACTGTGTGCTCTATTTTGTCATTGGTTTTTAGAGGAATATAGAGGTCCAACAAGGTATCCAGATATTCACGAAAATCATTCCAATTAGTGTATTTGTTGCCTAAGCTTGGTACTGGTTCTTTTTGTATTATGTCAAAGCTGATTATAATTAGAAATGGATACTAATCAGAGGACAATTTAAGACAAGAGTTTGCCAACACGTAATTTTTGGGAATTCCGTTGTAAATTCCGAAGTCAACAAGATCAGGGATGTTGGTAATGTGGGTTGTCCAATATGTTGGTTCACCTGTTAATATAAAGTCAAGACTTTTGTTTTGTGTTGTTTTTAATAGCTGTTTGCCTTTAACATCAAAAATAAACGTAAAATTAATCCCATAACGCAACACAATACTAACATGCTGCAAGCAAACAGTTTTAGAAGTTCTTTCTTTATTATATATTATCCAAAACTACTTGCATTTTTTCTGTAGAATATGTACAATTTATTTTAACTGTTCTAGCATCTTTCTTTGATAATTTTTGTGAACTATTTGGTCACATTTTTTACTAAACTTTTAAAGTGATTTAGTTTTTGTATCAGAATATTACTATCTCATAATAAAATTAAATAAGCTTTCAAAAAGTCTGCTATAAATAACTGTATTTCTCAGAAATAATGGTTGCTTAGGCTTTTGATATTTTATTTAACGTTATAATTTCTAACACTTTTCTACTACTCCTCTAAAAGCTTTGAGTTTGTCCAATTCTGTCTAATTTAAGAGCTTTGTAAAAAAAGCCTCGTCGCCTTTGATTTTGTAAATACCTTCGCTTAAAAATTTAACAGAGTTAAATGTCATTACCGTTGGTGCCATGCCAAAAATAGACCTCGTGTGAGGTTCATTTATTCATCGATTTGTCGCTTTATTAGTAATTTATCATCTACGTTGTTAGTCGCTCTACCAAAGTCGTTTAAAATGCTTTTTGATGGATATATCGAGTTGAAATGTGAATAAACCGAGGAAATATAATAGGCTAACAGGTTATAGCCACATTTCATGGAAATGTTATATTGGATAATTATATGCCTAGATTATAGAAGTTGGCAATATTATTGGAATGTAAAAAATAGTAAACTAAAAGCAGATCAGCAGCATTAAATGGAAAACTACACTAGTTTGTTAAGTACACATATTATTATATGTCTGCAGAGTATATGGAATTTGTTTTTGCTTTATATATCCTATTGGATATCTTTCTTCTTTAACATTTAATAATAATCTAGAAGGTATCAAACTACAAATTGAACAAAATTGGTTTAATTTATATTTTAAGAACTATTTTAAAAGTGGAAATTCAAACAATAAAAAAACTTATATTAAAGTAAATATTGTGGCACTAGAGTGTGCGTACCAAAAACCAACTCATAACATCTATATTAATAATAATGTAACCCAAAAAATACTAAAGGAATAGAAACAAAACTGGTTTATGGTCAGGATCTACATTGGTTTTTGAAACGGTGGCAGGGCTGGCCTCCAATATCAATCAATCATGCCTTCAAATAACACCATGAATACTACTCACACTTCATTTTACTGCTTCATGACTACGTCATAGCGATCGGATCACTAATTGGTTCACGTAATGTATCCTTCACTTTCAAAATTGACAAAAATAAAATAAGTCTATCTTCTCAGAATACAGTTGATTTACTACTTCGTTCTTACAAATATTTTAATATGAATGAAACTCAAGTAGAAAGACTTTTCTCCAGCTAAAGACTAATAATATGAAATTCTTCCCTTATTGTTACAAATACGTTAATTAAACAAGAATTACGTAATATGGGTATACTATGTATACCCATATTAATTATACTATATTAATTAATTTTTAATATACCCGTATATTAAAAATGACTTTCCTAAGAAAAGGTATGCCTAATAGCGAATCCAGTCGAATCCAGTCATGTCTTGAGGTTTATCAAACTTTTAGAAAATATGTCTGTTCCTGATTCTTTTATTATCTCTCATGACAATACCAATTACCAATTATACCTTGTTATAAAAGGATTTTACTATACAAAATGCAAGTCTATAAGTCACTAGGAAGCTGAATGCTCTGACCAAGCAAATCCCACAACTTCTAATGCACACCCATAAACTGCCGAAGACATATTAACTACAGTAATAACACCTAATAACCAAATAGAACAAGAATGTTCTGACAAAACTAATTCATGCACTTCTAATTCAAAACCAGAAACTTCCCAAAACATACCAATTATAGTTATTGCATCCAATAACCCAACAGAACAAATTATGGATGACAACCTGATAAGATCTATAAATCATAGAAGTGAAATATTCTCCTTGAAAACACCAACATCATCAACCTCAAACAAAATCAGAAATCCTACTCCAGTAGAAATAACACCATCTTCAATTATTACAAACGTCCCCAATCAACCAAAAAGATTATTCTCATCTCCTACAAACATTAACGAAAATACCCCACAGACCAATTTACACATATTTACCACTCCTGTAGTAAACAAACCAAAGAAAAAGTCCTAAACGTCAACCAAACATTCCCACAAAGAAATTTCACTTTCTCTACAGTCAATTAAAGACAAAATAGTAAACAGATCATCACCATTTCTCCTAAACTATAATGAAATATGTTACTTTCTGAAAAACAAACTAGGTATATGCCAAACATACTAAAATAATTTCAAAAGATTATCGAGCTAATTTAGATCGTTAATTTTGTTCACGCTTATACCTACAATTCAAAATAAAAAAATAGTATTACTAAATAAAAAAAAAACTAGGTTCCAATAATTTCTCTTCCACAGAAGAGACAGATCAACAACTATCTCAGGCAGAATTCTAACATGTCCAATTCCTTTATTTTATAGTTAACTCTTAATGGGTTGCTTAAATTATGTCCAAAGATCTCATGTCTTTAAAACACTCATTTTCAACAAGCTAATATAAATCTTCGAAATCATCAATACTTTCCAAAATACATAATAGCACAACACGCCAGTGGCGTAGTAGCTATCTTCGTAAGAACAGACCTACAAGTTAAGCCAATTTCATTAAGTACTAGTCTCGAAGGTTTACCAGTGAGTATTACATACCAAAAACATATTAATATAGGCAACATTTATTTACCACGATAATTATAGGGGTTATGAACTGTCATAACCCTGCATGGGGGACCTCGAAACAGAAAAATACGGTAATGAAACATCTCACTAACTCTTCTGATCTACTATTACTTAATACAAGGGAACCTGACAGATTGAACTCCTATAATTTTTTTGCCATTGATTTATTAATATGTAGTTAATCCTTCTCACGTGGAATACTTTAAAATTGTTATATGACAGTGATCTGCATATCATCAAATAAAATTCAATTTCCTAACCTTCAAATCTATGAATCCTGTAAATTAAGGACTGCAAAATAATTCAAAAAAAATTGAAAACTGCAATCCAAGTAATAGTATAAAGTCCAATATTACATTCTCAAACAACCTAATTATAGAAGCACTTCTGAAAAACATAGGTACAGCGAAGCTCTGCAAAAGACTATCAGTAGCTTGGTGGAACAGTGTAGTAGCACATGCTGTATCTTCGAGCAATCATGCTTTTGTTGTATTTAAAAAACACAACACGAATTAAAATTTACTTAATTTTAAAAAACTCAGCTAGGGCAAGATATCTATAAAGGGGTACCTGGAAAGAGTACGTATCATCTATTAATTCTTCAACACTCTCCGAGGCTAATTCGACTAAAATTCGTAAACTCAAAGCTTCAATTCTTTTAGACATATAAACACATTAACTTACAATAAAATGGTAATTACCTTCAAAAATACAATCACAAAAGCTTTAGTTGATGTCTATCAACAAATATTTCCTATGAATCCCTAACACAAGAAAAATACAGAAACTTCTACAGTTTCCATTAATAACGCTGACCGCCCCTTAAATGCTTATATACAGTGGGTGATCAAATTATTATGATCACTTCAAAAAACTAATGATGTGAATATAATATTAAAATTGATCATAAACACGTTCTTTTACAAAATTTTAAAATATTTTTTTCTTTGACCTTAAATAACAATTTTTTTTAATATTTTGTGTGACCTCCTTTAGCTTCGATGACAGCTTTGATCCTCCTTGGAATGCTTTGAATGTTTCTCAGGCAGTCTTCTTTTATCTGATCGTTTCTGTGCCAGGTGGCAATGAGTCCCTCAATTAACTGCTGCTTATTTATGACAGTTTCCTAGGCAATCCCCCTCTTCATAAGCTCCCATAGATTTTCGATCGGACTGGGTAATTACCTGGTCACTTCAGTACTTTAATTTTCTTTTTTTCCAGGTACGATGTTACTGTTTATGTGTTATGGCACGGTGCTGAATCGTGCATAAAGGTAAAATCCTCCGATTCGCCAAACCAGTCTTTGATTTGTGGCATGAGCTTTCTTTCCAGAACTTCAATATACTGATGTTGATTCATCATTCCATTCACAATGTACAGCCTCCCTGTGCCCTTACTACTGATCACAGACCATACCATGATCTTGAGAGGATGCTTTACTCGCTCCACTTTGCAATCCTTGTGATATTTTTCACCCACTCGCCTTCGGACGAAGGCCGAGATCCATGAGTATCTCCACTGTAGACTCATCGGAGAAACAAACCTGTGAATAAAAAAAAACTATAAGATATTTCTTTTAGGATAAAAACAGTGGCTATAGGGATTTAAACTTTAGTAGTGACGTAGTTTACCTTATTCCAATCCTCAATTGACCAATTTTGGTGTTATTTGGCCCATTCCAGCCTCTTTTTTTATCATTGCGATAGTCAACTTTGGTCTTTTGACAAAACGACATGATTTGAAACCTTGATAGCAAGCCTTCTGCGGACTGTCATGTCAGAAACTGGCATCCCAGCTTCACGAATAAGTTCCGTAAGGATTCTTCTTGGCTTCTTTTTATTGTTGACGAAGATATCCCTCATTTTTCTTTCGTCTCTGGGTGTAGCGACACGCTCTCGACCACATTTTTGGGCACGCTGGTGAGTCAGGGGTTTGTTGGTAATAATTTTTTTCTTGATATTGCTCACTGTTGCTTGCGCTACTTGGCATTGTTGAGCTATCTGACATTGGGAAAGCTTTTTATTCAATAAAAGTGTCTTTATCTCCACCATTTTACACACAGGGACGTCTTTAGCCTTACCCAATATGATTTTCTTCTCAAAAATCGAAATGTTTTGAAAATGTCTTTAAAATTAAAACTGATAGTTTTTTTCACTCACAATCACCACTAATACATTAATAAAATATACTACAAAGGTAAAACGATACTAATCTTTCCAAAACAACACAAACACATACAAATTCACTTGTAAACTTCAAGCGCAAATTCACCACAATGTGTATGTTGTCACGTAATTGGACACAAATGATAGTTCTAGAGCTGTAAACGTCAAAAAAGTAAGGTTATTAATGACAAAATATATTGGCATACCTTAATCGTATAGAAGCATATGATTTTATTATAAAATTTTTGAACAAATTTGAAAAACTTAAATTTTTGTGACTGATCATAATAATTTGATCACCCACTGTAGCTCTTTAAGAGTTAGAGTTTTCCCTCTTATATCTAAAAATACATCTGCAAGACCAGATGACATTTTACCAGTCTTCATAAAAAACTCGGAGCCAAATTATTTCTGTTAAATTTATTTAATACCTGTTTTCAACAGCAGGAATTCGTAAACTTCTGGTCTCAAGCAATAAATATTCTCGTTATTAAGCCTAACAAACCAAAAGACAACCCTACCTCTTACCGACCTATCTCTCTTATATATTGCATGTGCAAGATTCTAGAACTATTTTAAACCTCCGCCTTATATGGTACTTAGAAAATAACAATTTTCTTACTCCATTTCACAGTGATTTTCGAAAAGGTAGATTCACATTTCTATGTGAATCTACCTCGCAGTACTATGACAAACAATAATTGGGAGAATATTGGAGTCAACAAACATGGAAAATTTCTGAACAACTTGAGATCTCCAGACGACATAGTCCTTATTGCAGACCGGGTAAATCATGCCTGCCAGCTACTTCAAGGCCTTCAGAGCTCGTGTACATGAGTTGGACTTAAAATTAATTTCTCCAAAATACAATATATATGACCAACCTAGTACTGGCGAAAAACATCTCAACTAACGGCACGCAAATTGAACAGGTGTATAGCTATAAATATCTGAGAGATATTTCATCGCCAACGCAGCTAAAAAGGAGAATAGGACTGACATGGGCGGCTTACGGAAAACTGAGAGAAGTCTTTAGATCAGATATTCCCATGTGCTTGAAAAGGAAGGTCTTTGATCAATGTGCACTCCCAGTACTAACGTATGGAGCAGAAACATTGACCTTACCAGAAAAGTAATCAATAAAATGCAAGTGACACAGAGAGCGATGGAGAGGTCAATGTTGAATATTAAAAGATGGAAGGTGGACGAAGCTATAAAATCTGTGATGATGCCAGAAACAGTTGCTTTTACAAACAATTTAAAACCCCATTTGTGTGGTTTATTTTTTATATATTGTCTAAGATTGCCTGCAAACGTACCTTTGTAAGGAATCATAGTCTCATCCACAGAATATTGATTGCCAATGTGGAACTTCTGACAATTTGTTCTAATTTTTTCTATTAGGGGCCTTATTTTGAAAAATTGGTCTTTAGTATTGGGGGATAATTGAGAATTATTAGCAAAATGTAAGTACCTTCTAATTTTAGCAAAACGCCGTAAAGGCATAATATCTGCTATTTTGTCAATTCGAGTATTCCTGGCCCAATAATCACTTATAGCAGGCAACTTTATAATGCTCACAGTAAAAGTTATGGAAATATATTATGTAAGTTCTGCATTAGTTAGTTGTAGAGAACAACCTGTTTTTTCAGTCGAATAAATATTAGTTTGGTGCACAATATCAGCCATTATGTTTAAGGAGAAAAACTGTGTGAAATATTCCAGTGGTGATAAAATTTCAGTTATTCCAGATGGGGGTAAATCTGGAATATCATTTGTAGGTATGTTTTCTTCTAACCAAGAATATGTTACTACTGGTTTCTTTCCTTTTTCCATTTTCTTGGGTTGTGGCTCTTTTAAAGCTATTTCTTCCTGCTCAATATCAGATTCTTCTATTACTAACTCTATATATATATTCCTACCCGTTTGCATTTCATAATATTCATCTTCTGAATCTGCAGCTAAAGATTTATCGAAATGCATACCTTCGACGTTGTCATCATCAGATACACTTTCTGTATCTGATACATCTGCCCGAACAGGAACTACGTAGCTCGATTTGTTTCCATAAAACGTAAGAGGAGTGATATCCATATTTCTGTAAAGAAAATTGATGTTATTACTATTACCACTTAGCGTCAACGTTGATTCTAAGCAACATTCTTTTTAAGTGAAATTTTTGCAAAAACTTCTCATAATAGAAAGTAACTGTATCTTTTGGATTATAAATACACCTTTCCTTAATATATTCAAAAAATATTACAGCAAAATACCTGTTTTTACTTACCGATTTGTTTATATTTAACTGTCAACGTCGGCACTACAACACTGCTGTTGAAATCTCACAGTCGAACTGATGTTTTAAGTTTAAATAGTTTAATACAGGTGCGGCACATACCGGAACCATAGACGAACGGTTGTCGCTTGCATACCACACCGTCCTATTGTGGTAAAATTCGACGTATACAAAAATTTTTAGTTTGAAGTCAACGTTGCTTGAGAACATCAAGCGCGCTTACAGGGTTATACAATTTTATTTAATGTAATATTTTTTGTGTTTGTTATATCCACTAATATTCCTGCAAGGTTGATGTGGTTAGGTGTGTAAATAAAAAAAAATTATACTATGCGGGCATATTCTCACAATCATCCGAGAACAAATGAGAATAGAACAGAATCTAAACTGTAGTACATATTTGTGTGTGTATTTTTAATTTCCTCGTATAACCCGTGCCAATCAATTAAGACAACAAACTAAACGTTTTTTTCGTCATTTACCTATAAATTATTTTACACTTCGGTCTTTATTTTTTATCCCACTTTAACGTAACAAAAGCTTTTATAAGCTTTTAAAAACTTTCAGGGATTTCGTAGCAATTCAATTGACAAAGGTCTTCTGATATTTTCAGTAATATAAGGGCCGACAACGAATGGGTATGGCTGTAAAAAATTGGAGTAATAAAACTCCAAAACAAACTTTCGTGTGGCGTTTTTTTCCTCTATTTTTTGTTTAATATGATTGAATCAATTACAAAGGGATTACATCAGTTTGATGTGTCGAATGATGAACGGTTTTTTAATGGAGATGTATAAAGCGATTAAAAACGTATTTTTTTGATTTGGAATTTTTATATTTATTATCAATCACGAAAACCAGTAGCCAAAAATACATGAGGATATATATTAATATTTCCTATTTAATAAACGGTTTTAATTTATTTTTCTGCATTATTTGCCATTTGCGGTAGTCGATATTGCGAGTTTTATGAGTTTTTCTATATTTATTTTTAACATTCATATATTTTTATCTTATTCTAAACCTTATTTTTATACATGCAGTTGAGTCATAACTGAAAAATGGACAATGTTGATCGATTGCCTCCGTGGTTTTATGTTCACAAATATTTTACTTGTTGGTGGTACTTGATGGTACTGTAGACTAAAGCGAAGCTTCATATTGTGTTTTCTATATTTTTAAAATTTAAATAATATATTTTTAAAATTAAATATTAAAGATTAAGAATAGGACATAATCGATTCACACATGAATACTTAATGAAGTCCGAGCCGAAGCACAATTGCCAAATCTGCTCAAGTGCATTAACTGTAAAACACATCTTGATCGAGTGTCCCCGGTACGCAAAAGACAGAGTGCAACATAAACTTAAGTCTAATATCAAAGACGTTTTAAACTCACGCGATCAAGTCTTTAACCTAATTGGTTTCTTGAAAGTTGTTCAACAGAATATGACCCATTGTTTTCCTTGCACTTTACTTATATTATATTATTTAGTCATAGGTTTTAAGCTTATAGATTAACTATAGCAATTAGTTACATATGCTTATTGTAATTATTGTACACAATATTGTTTGTGTCAATGGTCATTGCAGCTGAGACACATTAATTTAAATAAAAAAAATAAAAAATGTTATATAACAGACACCCTTGCCACGTAAATGGACACTTTCAACTGTTTGTTGTGACAACTATTTCATAAAAAGCCATATTTCACATGTGCTGATTGAGCCAACTCTCCCAAAGCATAAATATAAAAATTCAGTTTAAAATATTATACTAATAACTCTTTTTGTCATCCTTTAATACAATTTTTAAACTGAGCTTTGTAAAAATCCGACATTATATCTATCTATATAAAAATATTTTAAAGAGATAGTTTAATTTCATAATGACAACCTAAAGTTAACCTTAACTTGTGTTCACTTTAGACTAAAGTACACTTTAGTGTCACATCCGGTTTCATAATGGCTACAGCTCTTTTCATTATAAAAAGTAAACTTTAGTGTTTAAATTAGTAAGTTGGTACTTCTGTTTTTGTTTGTGTCGAAATAACCTTATTTAATTTTGTATGTTGTTTATTATTATAAAATATGTCTGTATCAAGAAAAACGTTTCTTTACCCTGCGTTAGTGTGCCTAGATAAATTAGCACGAGAGATGTTCCGGGGTATGTCATACCCCAAACTAAACTAAAGCAGGAAGTTAAACTTTTTAAATTTAATTATTTAAAATGGTCAATCTTGGTTTTCTACTTATTTATGATTCAAATAAATTAAATATGGTACTGATAAAGTCTTATATTTAAATGGTTAACATCATTTACCAACATATTGCAATGATTCTAGTCAAAAAACACGAGTGAACAATAATACACTCAGATATTATGAAAAACTTTATTGATCAGACCACTTTAAATAAACTTATAGTATATGATTCCACAAACTAAAGAAAAAAATGTTCGTCAAAATACATTGAAAAATAAAATAGTTACGACTCCTCAAAATTGTCGCAATTTTTGGGGAGCTCAAAATTGTCGAAATATTTAATTTTTAGAATTTTTTTTAGTTTTTATAATTTTATTAAAGTTTATAGACTTTTATTTAATTTTATTTTATTTTGTTTCATTTTATTTAGTTTTATTTATTTTTTTATCAATTTTTATAATTCTTTATATTTTTTTATATTTTTTTGCAGTTTGTATATATTTTTTAATATGTATATTTTTTTATTTTTAATTTTCTTTAATTCTATTTAATCTGTGTTAATTTTATTTAATTTAATTTTGTACAAATAATATAAAATCAAAATTAATCAAATCGATCCGTCGTTCTCGATTTATTATAAAAAAACATATTTTATAAAATTACATTAAGTTTATATTATGGATGTACACTCAGATGCAAAAAAAACGCAACGGAGAAAATTTTGGTCAAATTTAAAGTATTTCAATTATTGTTTTTATTTTTAGGCCTATTTTGATGATTTTTTTCAGCACACTGTGTAAAAATTTATAAATTTTAATTTAGTATAGTGAGTTTTTTAATAAAGTTTGTTATTTGACTTATTATACGTGGTTAATCGAAACGTGGTTTTTTATCCTAACTTTAAAACATCCTGTGGAATAATTTCGTTAGCGGATTTTTGTAAAATCTTGTTTTTCGGTTGCAATTAGGTCTTCTAAATATTATGTTTTTTTATTTTATAAGAAAATATTGATTGGTTTATTTTTAGGAGCGAAATGACTTTGCCACCCACAATTTATGACTTTTCCTATTATTACCACTATCTTTTGTATTAATTTGTAATACGACGAGGGGGCTTTGGTGACTGATATCGAAGAAATGTTATATCGATATCCCAGAAGCACTGTATTTAAATATTGATTAAAAGCAACGACATGATCTTGGTTTTAATGAACAATAATAACAATAACAAAACATAAAACAGCCTAAATGTAACTTAACCTAAGTACACAAATTACAAAGAAAAACTACTAAAAAATATGTCAATACTTTCGTCTTCTAGAGCTAAGAAAAGTTCTTTAATTAAGGCTGGTGCAATTTTGCGATCTTTAATATTTCTACCAAGCATGTCCCAAACGTGCTCTATTAATTTCAGATCTGGAGAACACGCTGGCCAGTTCATTTTAATAATACCAACTTTCTCTAAATATTGCGTGACACACATTGCAGAGTGGGGTCTAGCATTGTCTTGCATTAACAGAAAATCATCGCTGATATATTGAGAAAATGGTACTACATGATTCGTTAAAAATTTTCTCAATATACTTGTGTACAATCAACGAACCCTCAATAAATACCAATTCAGTGTGCGCCTCTCGAGATATTTCTGCCGATACCATCAC
The DNA here is from genome assembly GCF_040954645.1 of Diabrotica undecimpunctata. Classification (NCBI taxonomy): domain Eukaryota; kingdom Metazoa; phylum Arthropoda; class Insecta; order Coleoptera; family Chrysomelidae; genus Diabrotica; species Diabrotica undecimpunctata. The sequence goes on along the minus strand of NC_092805.1, from coordinate 131,041,484 downwards.
CGAACCCCCTCCATGGCTAACGCGGGGACTGAAAGCGCACTCCGCAAATCTCTCTCTAGTTACACGCCATACTCGTTCTCTCCCATCTGATGAATGAAGACAGTATCTCGACTCATCTGTAAGAAGAACATTACTTCATTGTCCTAAATTCCAATGTAATATAAAACGTAATTCGTATAAAACGTTCCACTACCCTTTGGATGGTGAAGCGATGAGTGTGTAGTACTCTAGCCACATATTCATAATTTCGCCCATCTTCAGCCAGAGCAACGGCTTTTGCACAATCTTCGACACTAAGAACCATTATCAATCATAGGTAAAAAAATATAAGTGTCAATATGACATAATGATCCAAAGCCACCTCGTCATATTACAAAATAACTCCAAAATAATCATAATTAAAAAAGACCTAAATTGTGGGTGGCAAATTCATTTGGCTCTAAAAAATGAACCAAAGCATATTTTGACATGCAACAAAAACACAATGCTTAGGAAACATAGTTGCAAGCGAAAAATAAGGTTTATTAGTATAAGTAAAATATAAAATTTTATCAAAAAACTGATAATACCAAATTAAAATTTATAAATTTATACACATTTATACACAGTGTTCTAAAACAATCATTAAAATAGGACTAAAAATAAAAAAATTGAATTTTTATTGATTGAAATTGAATATCTAAATATATATTACGGTATACCGCTAGTAGTCTGTGGCGGATTGTCACACAATCGCCTAACACACATTATGTTGACTGTGCTGCTAAAGCGAGTGAAAGTCGGCGCCGAAAGACAGGCTGGAAATAAAACCGAACAGACAGTGAGGCAGCTGATCTTTTGTTTTCTTACTTGTACTATATAGTTTCTTTTTTAATAAACCATTAAAATAGTTTAAAGTGTGCCTCGATTACTTTGCTGTCTGCAAATAGGACATACTGGTGACCCCGACAACCGTTCAAATGTAAAGTGTCATATTGACGTTACCTAGGTATCTGTACAAGTTTTTAGTACCTCTACGAGTGTATATCTAATCAAAATATCTACTACAGGGCCAACGACGACATAATAACGGATTCAGCACCAAGTCACACCATTATGATTAGTTAATACGATGAACAGACTGTAATTGCAAGGGTAGGCATCAAAGCACCAGAATTCTGGTGTGCCGGGCCAAAGCTATGGTTTTTCCGACTAGAAGCTCAATTTTGACAAGCACAGATCACCTTAGATAGTTGTGAGTTTGACCACACAGAAGCTAGCTTTACCCGTAATATATTATTAGAAGTAGCAGACATAGTGAGAAACTTAACCAACGGCAATACCTATGAACAGTTAAAAGCCCGGATCTGCAGACCACGACTCATGTCTTTATTTGGACCGATAAAGTGAAGCCTCCACTTATATCACCCTATACCGGCCCCAACCCGTGACCCAACACGTGACCAACGAAGAGGTACTACGCCGGATAGGTAAAGAGAGAGAGGTAGGAATAAGTATAAAGAAAAGAAAGTTGGAATACTTGGGTCACGTTATGAGACACAATAAATATAGAGTACTACAACTGATCGTCCAAGGGAAAATAGACAGCAGAAGGGGTCCAGGGAGGAGAAGACACTCGTGGCTCCAAAATTTGCGGCAATGGTTCGGATTGTCATCGGCTGAACTATTCAGATCTGCCGCAAACAAAGTCAGAATAGCCATGTTGATTGCCAACGTTCGGAACGGACAAGGCACATGAAGAAGAAGAAGATACCGGCCCGTTTAGAGTTTTGGAACGTAGTGACAAGTTTATCACAGTAGGTTTCCAAAATGTTCCTCAACGAATTTTCATGGATCGACTCAAACCAACACACTGTTCAGCGGCTCTACAGGTGCAGGAAGAACATGCATATGCCAACCGTATACTGAGCAATACAGGTCAACAGATCCGTTCGAAACAGGCAGGTTCCCCACTGACCGGGTGCCCTGTGGTGGATCGACACTTAACCGCCTGCCACACATGCGTTTACTGTGCTGCTTAAGCGAGTGAACGTCGGTACCAATAGATAGGCTGGCAAGAAAACAGAAGAAGACAGTCAGTCAGCTGATCCTCTTCAGAACACGATCAGAGTTCAAAAAAGTGTGTAGTTTCTTGTTAATTTAAAGTATGCCTCGATTACTTTGCTTTCGGCAAATAAGCCACAAGTCAATGATTGCATCTGATGGTAAATTTGTAATACATGGCAAATTTTCTTAGCATAAAATATAATATATGCAACATATGACCAATTTACTGGTTCTAGGATAAATTTCTTGTTATTACAGTGCCAAAAAGATCGTGTATTAAAACGAGAGTTCTTCTTAACATAAGCTACATACTAATAACGTAATTCTCTAGACGTGACAAATAAATCTAACCATCAATTTTCATCATACAACTTTTTTCTGATAAGATAGCTAGAAAATTATACAATATTTAATATTACAGAAACCGGATTTTGGTAAATTGTCAGATACGACCTTTCTGGTCGAAACGATAGAATTCATGACCAAATTTAATTAACAAGAAACTCTTTAGAAGAAACTTTTTATGACATTTTTGAAGTTTTGAAGAATACTATCATATTTTACTTACTTCAATGTCACAAATAAGCTGAATTTTACTTATTTTCTCTAAAATATTTTAAATATTAGTTTGTTAAATGCTTATTTTGCTTTCTTTGTCTTTTACTAATTTTAAGATGTGTATAGCTAAAAAAACGGATTTATTTATTGTTGCTTTCTTTCTGCGTGAAAGAAATCAAATTCACGTAGATTCATGGGAAACAGATTTGGAGTTTTAATTTATCATATAAGTAACGTACTTGTCAGCTAAAAACGTATTTTATTTTTAATTTATTTTAAAATTTTAAATCAGTCTATTGTAACCCCTTAGTATATGCTTCTATTTTACATTGAGGATAAAAATCAATAAACAATCATCAATAAAACGATTGGGCCAAAGTAACTCCATCAAACTAAACCGTCCTTTCAAAAACCAATCAAAGAGGCCATGTCGTAAACAAATGTCCCAGCTTCTGTAAGTCGATAAAATTCCAATGAGATGAAATTATCCGATAAAGGCTATGAGGGTCCACGGAAAAGAGCAGGAGTTCTGAAATGACATAATTAAACGAAAAGAGTCCTGAATAGTTTCTACTAGCTCGTAATCGATTTTGCTCACGCAGATTGGTGCAATTTAGGTTGAAATTAACAAAGAAACAGCAACGTGAAACGGGTAATTCGAAGCAATGATGTCGAAGGGAAAAATCTATAAGAGAGCTTTTTTAATTTTAAAAGCCCCTTTGATGACGGAAGCGTTATTAAAATCGGGTAGTCACAATTAAAACGCTGTCAAAAGTATTGCTATGAAATACATTTTTTTTTAAACAATAATTTATGAGTAAAATATATTGCTAATATTGGTTAAATTCAAAATAATAAATTGGAAAAAAAAGGTTTCAATTAAAATCAGATAGCAAAAGTCCAAATTGCGGAAACTTATGCAATAAAGTGTGAAATCACTTTTCAAGGACCGATACAATCTACTAAGATGATGATCCAAAAGATTTAAAAAGTATTAAATATTTCTTTATTGAAATTTAACGCCAGGTCTATACCTGCTCTATGCTCTCTTTATTTGTAATCTTATAATTATTTTATCAAATAGCTCTTATTTATTACTTTAGTTTACTTTAATTTAAAACTTGTCTTAACCTTCCGTGACTAGTATTCGGTCTGTGAGACGGACCACTTCGAGTGTTTACGATTATATCCGAATCGTCTGTTATGTATCTTCACCGCCGTCAGTCATGCCGTCAGTATCACAGGAAGTCCTACCGTTTTTTTTTGTCTTTATAGAATGGGGCTCTGGAATCTTCAAAAGACACCTCAGTCTAGGACGCCGCCTGACTGACCTTAGTGCAGAATTCGTTTTTCGTACTCCCGATAGTTCCCAAAGTACTTTAAAATGCCCTCTTGTCACCAAGTCTACGGCGAACGCCTACCTGTTATACCAGACCTTCCTCTGTCATCCAATCTGGAAGGTCACATCCATACTCCATTCATCAGCAAGAAGGCTTCCTGTCTCGTTCCAGGTAGCGCGTAGAAGACCATCATCGCTCTTATTACGGCATTACTCCCAGACGAGCATTTCCTCCTTCCCCACAATCTGGCCTACGCATTCTAACTCATGCAGTCTGATCCACTTTTCTAGCTTCAACTTCCAGCGTCTTTTCCTCTTACCTATGCCGTTGGTCCAGTTTTGATCACTGCAGGGATATAGTTGTGTACGCTAGTCCAACCTGCTTTATTTTCAATCATTCATTCAATAATTTCTCTAACTGTAACAAAATTTACACCCGTCTCTCTTTCCATTCTGTTCCTTTCTACTACCCACTGTTGAAATCTAACATCGTTTGTCTCACAGTATCCGAGTGACTACAGTATAGGCATTTATCTGTCTCAGCCTTTCCGAACCTAGAGAGGTAGGCCATAAACACATGTGTCCTGTGAGCACCTGCGTCAGGAAATAATCCAGTCGCCTGTGGCCACAGCACACCCAATCTCATATGTTCGGGTTCAGCATTTTCGTCCACTGTGTCATATCTTCCGTATTGTTTCATTCCTCTTGCTATCTTTCAACTGACCTTTCCTTTTCCCGTCTTATCTCGGTCATAGTAAGGTTTGGGCCTCTTCTCTCATTGAGCTCCTTTATTTCCACCGCCAAAACATGCAACGAAACACATCCAGAGATGGTCCACAAGGACCATCTAGATTCATGCTGCCGCAGACACAGTCTAGTAGGCGCATGCCACTCACAGCAGACTTGTTCTGTTCACTCGTCTCATGAGCTTTCTACAGGCCATTATCCCTACCGCCCACCCCAGGACTTGTGCCGCGTAGAGGACGATCGACTGTACAACACCGTGCAAGACCCTCCCCCTTTCGGATTTGGGCCATCCAATGTTGGGCATTACCCTCCTCAACGCAACCGCACTATTCGCAGCCTTCCAGACCACCTCCCGCACGTGTCCCACAAATTTTACATTTTGGTGCAATATCACTCCTAGGTACTTTACATGTTTCTAAAGTGTTTCTTAGACATGCTCCCGCACATTGTAATTTAATATGTTTATCTCCAATAACATCTTTATCAAAGTCTGTTCTGCCTTGCAATTCTTAGAAGGCACAGATTAAAGCAAAAAACTGAATTTGGTTTCAAAAATTAGTTTACGGATTTTATATCAGATATCGCTATTTGCGTCCATTCGAAGCCATGTTAGAGTTGCTTCCTAAGACAGAATAGATTTATTTTCACGTTCAGAGCGACTGTGAAAGCCGTTCTAAAGAGGCCTATTAGGCCGAAATACGTATAAGCGGATACACAGGCGCACTATACGTGAAATCAAATCTTAACTGTCTTTTCCTTTTTGTAATTTAACACTTTGCCTGTTCCCCCTCCTCCTTTGAATGATGGCTTCGATTTTCCCACCTAGCAGTGCCAGTTCCGTGTTAACGAGTAAAACGACGATTGGGGCATCGCCTAGTGCCAAAGTGCGTAACTATACATATATATATGGCGGTAAATTTAAAAGGCACGTAAAATTACCTAGGATTGTAAATCCTAAAATAACAAAAAAACTATACTATATACTATTTGGGTTTATCTGTTATGTTGAGGTTATATTTATTTTCCATTACATTAAAATGTCAAAGTGATTAAAAAAATTAAAGAATAAAATATAGAATAAAATCCTTTTTTATAAAATTTTTACAAGAAATGTTAGGTGTTATAAGAAATATTAATAATTCAAGTAAAGTGTAGTATAATTTAGTGTTCTTATTATTGTGACAAGAACTTGTCAGTATTTAAATGATTAGTTTGTTATTCTAATATCAAGTTTTATGTGAATACAAGCCTGGTTTTCTTACCTGGTCGTAGTAAAAACAAACTTGAAACGGCTGTTCTCTTAATTCACCCATGTCCAACTTTGATTATATCCTCCTCTCTTTAAAATGGCTAGCACTTACATGAAAATTATTATCGTTTCTGTTGCAGCATTATCTAATTTAGGGCTCTTAAAGTTTGCTAATAGTATCCATGCAGTCTGGAATACAACATCTTTTTTGGTCAGTTCTTCATGTTTCCATCGTTATTTCATGTAATTTGTTTGATTTTATAATTAAAAATCGTCTAGAATTATATTTTTTTGCACAATTTATGAAAAAATTAAAAAAATAAAAATATGGCGTCTTATTCTTCTAAAGGAAAGGAAGACTGACTTAAACTGAATGACATAAAGTGACAACGAACAACGAGCACAAACGAGACTAGCAGTGCCACCAAACGAAAAAGTAACAAATAAAAACGTGAATTGACCTTGACTATCCCTGCTATGAATCTAGATTCAATTTATTTGTGGTCGGTAGCTGCCAGATGTCTGTTTTAGTCTTAGACAAGGAAAGAGAAATGACGCGTAATCGTATGGAATTGACTGAAGCCTAAACCGGCTTCAGCTAATAAATAGATTTGTTTCAAAATTTATAATTGAGCACTGATATAATGATCACTTTATTAACATAATTTTATCATTATATACTCTTTAATATTAATATATTGTTTCAGTAAATAATCAGTAAATTGATATTAAAATCAGTAGATTTACTGAAAAATCAGTAGACTTATTAACCCTGCTAGAAGTTGTAATGGGCAACGTACAGGCACCAAAACATGGCGGTTACATCGAAACTGTCTTCACTTTTCGAAGGTTTATTTAATGAGCGTTACCTGGCCTCTCTCTTTCCTTATCTAAGGTTTTAGTGTTGAAGTTTGAGTCTTTAGTGGTAGGTTCTTATGCAATTATCGGCAAGTTTTAACTCAGAGACCCATTTTAGTTGTAGTGTTATTAAATCCGTCTGAATAACAGAATAAGATTAATTTGTTTTATTTTTATTGATAAAAAGCAAAGTGTTTGTGTATTTTTAATCATTAAATGGGTTTTCTTGTGGTGCTCTTTCATTTACTATTTTTTATATGGAATAATTATGCCGACATTGCTTTGTTGTTTAATTTCACACTTATCTCTTTCAGAAAATGGCTTCGTGCAGTTATTAAGCTAAAAAAGACAGAGTTAGACGACTTTGCGAGAAAGTTTCATCTGATGTAGCAGAGGATAGTGATTACAGCCTAGATGACGACCACTTAGAAGTTTAAAATGAGAATAATGATTCGGAACAAGATATGTCCACCGATAACGTGGTGTCTGTTTTAGCAGTTACGAGAACGACCCGTGAAATTTGTTTCGTTGGATGTGACGGTACTCGATGGAAAAAACATTTAGGTCAACGCAAGAAAGTGCAAACCTGTGCTGACAATTTAGTAACCCAATTGCCAGGAGTAAAAGGTTGTTTTCCACAAATAAGATATTAGAAAAATTAGTATTATACACAAATCGACATATCGACATAAAACAATATTCTGAATCCAACAGGATAACAAGGCTACCGGTTATAGATGAGCTAAAAACCTTATGCAGATAAAAACCTATGTTACTGATAAAAATAGGCATAATTATCAGAAAGGTTCGGACCTTTCCAGAACTAACATTATGAGCACAGAAATTTTTTAGTTAACCATGTCTATGGAAAGATTCAAACTGTTCCTTCAGAATTAAGTTTGAACGAAACTACCCCAAGGCCAAAGAGGCAATCTGCTGATAACCTAACTGCCATCTGGGAATTGTTTCATGAGTTTAAGGCAAATTAACCGAAGTACATTTTACAGTACGTCACAGTTGATATAATAATATATATACATATATATATATATATATATATATATATATATATATATATATATATATATATATATATATATATATATATATATTGTTATGATATGTAAAATCGAGAAAAATATTGGTTTGTTTAAAAATATTTCAAAGTTCAAAAACATTAAAATAATTCAGATAAGTAGGATAATACCCAACAAACATTTCTAAGAAGGAAAGTTATTAAATTCTTGGACTACCTGTACTAAACAAAATGTAAGCTTTGCATAAATTATTTCTTTGTTATACTTGAGTGACCCGCATAATTTTAAGTGAAATCCAAAGACAATTGAAATACATTAATGCAGTGATTAAAGACAATAGAAGGGATTATAGAAAGAGGTTTTTGTTAGTTTTTAAGAATTATAGAAAAATATTATTTGTAAATAAGTTTTAGGAAATTTATAATTATAGGTAAAAATTTGTTTGTTATCGAAATGAAAAAATGGGGGAATTGTGACGAGTTTTGATTGGCGGAGATTGAAAAAGGTGGGATAAGTATGTAGGAAACAGTTTAGCGAGATTGAGGAGAGAGAAGAGAGAATCAGTTAGTTTCCAAGTCTGTAAGACGAACGGTGATTGTTCTCTGGCTGTTCCCGAGATGTAGCAAGCAGTAGTGTTGAATGTTAGTGAGTTTTTGTGGAGTTAGTGTATCTGACAGAAGCTAAAGCAGCAAAATATTGTAAGTCATATTTTCCTACTTATATTCCAAGAGTCACTGTTCAGGATAACGAGAGATTCAGTTTATCGTAAAGAGAAGATATTCCAAGAGTCATTTTTTCACTCGGGCCAACGAGAGATTCAGTTTATCGAGAGGAGAAAGGCTATCATAATTTGAATGATTGTTGCTTTTGAAGGAGATCATTAAGGACGATATACTTGCAACAATCTGTTGTAAGATTGCTGATTACATAGGGAGCGGTTGAGAGGAGATAATACAGTCTACAAGGAACAAGGATTTGGACCACTCATCATCAGAGAGAGATATTTTTTGTTTTCTGCAGTTTTTTTTCTTTTATTGATAACACAAGTTTTTCACGTAATTTAGAAAGGATATAAATATTTTGATTAGGAGAGTTAGAATAGTTTGGGATTTTGAGTTTTCAATTAATATTGTTTGTACCATTAATTTTGATTGTTCACGTACGGAGAACAAAATTTTGAGAATCCTTATATGAGATTTGTTTATTGAAAACTTTTGAGTGTGAATTATTTCATTATTTTTATTTCAATATATAGTGTTAGATCATATGTGTTTTTTTTATTCCGGTATCCTCTGGACCTTACCTTTCACATGTAATAGCATAGATATTGAAGCACGAATTTAACCCTGAGATAAAAGAATTAAAAATTGTGATAGAGTCATAATCATATCATTTAAATAATTTTAATTAATCAAAAAAAATTAATAAGCTAATTACTGCTTGGCGCACCAAGACTTTAAATATCACAATAACTGGCTTCCAAAACGTGGGGCTTAAAAATATCGCAGCTTTACATTTGAAGGAAGGGAAAGAGATCTGGAATAAGTACAGGTGATCCAGAGATAAAAACATATAACATTGAGGGAATTTGAATTTGAAAGTATTTTGACAATTTTTCCAGGGAATATAAATTTGATTTATTGATTGATCGTAGTTAGTGGATATTTACTGCTATTAAATTATTTGATTTTATTTTCTTTACCAATCGTACATTTGATATTTATTTTGAATTATTTGAATTCTACTGATTGCATATTTGATATTTGTCGTGAAAATTTAATACATTTGGGGAGAAATATTGTCGTGTTCTGAAACATATAGAGTGTTGTAAAATTTCACATTTGGCGGGGACAAAAACAGTAACGAAAAGAAACAACATGTCGACCACAAGGAGTCAAAGCAAAATGCAAGAAAGGAAGGACGATAACAGAGAAGAGGAAACAATTGTTGAAGAAGGATCGGATAATGAAGGAAATGTTACAATAGTTGAGGAGAAAAAATAATTATCAGGAATAGATAAAATACTACAAATAATGCAACTCCAGTCACTAAAAATGGATATAAATCAACAAGAAACAAAACAAACAATAGAACTAAATAACAGAAATATAGAGCAGCGTTTGGAAAACTATGAACAAAAATTAGAAGAAAATGATAGAAAAATGGAAAAGCGTTTGGACAAATATGAAAATGAGGTAAAAGTCTGTTTAGAAAAAGTCAGAGAAGAAACAGAGAGGAAACTAGAGATGCAGAGAGAAGAAATAGAAACTAACATGAAAGATATTAAGACTGTACAGAAAAAGGAATTAGAACAGTTAGAAACAAAATTTGAAATGGCTTTACAAGAAGACAAGAAAGAAATAGAAAAACAAATTGAGGATATCAGAAAACAACGAGATATGGGAGACAGGAGAGAAGTACTCATCCAAAGTCCGGGTGACATAAAAATACAGTTTGGCGGGGATATTCGGAAAACACACCCAGTACCGTTTGTTAAAAATTTGAAAACCAAATTACAACATATTAGATATTTTGACGATTGCAAAGAAACAATTAGAAACCATTTGAAAGAAGGAGCAGCGTTATGGTATGAAAGCAAGGAAGATGAGTTTGAAAATTGGACAGATTTTGAAAATAAATTTCTCAACTATTTCTGGGGGAAAAATAAACAGGGAGAAATCAACCAAGAGCTACAGAATGGAAAATATCACGAAAAAATGGAAATATCTGAAGAAAGATATGCTTTGCAGATATATAACAATTCAAAATATCTAGAATACAAATATTCTACCGAACAGCTGGTAGAAATGATCAGCAGACATTTTGAGGAAACGTTGGAAGATCACGTGATTTTGAGAAACTATCAAGATATTGATAGTTTGTGCCAATTCCTTCAATTAAAAGAAGCGAAAAGAAAAGAAATGAGAAATAGAAGACAACATGACCAATATAATGGACCGGAAAGAAGGTATTCATCAAATTATGACCAGAGAAACCGACATCCCAGATCAACAAACGAATATAGGCCGAGAAATTACAATAATTACAATAGACAACAAAATTACGATAACAGGAATGACACACAACATAGAACATATGAAAATCACAACAGGAATAGAGATGCACAAAATCCTCCGAATAGGAATACTAACGAACAAAGGGACGATAGAAATAACCAGAGCTTCCAACAACAAAATAGAAGGGAGATGAATCATGTAGCAATAGGAAACGACAGACAAATTTCTAATTCTAATCTAATATTTTTAGATGCATTTATAAAACATAAAGCGATTAAAATTGTGATTGATTCTGGATCGGAGATATCGCTAATCAATAAAAAACTAGTAAAAGAATTAAATTTGGACAGATTTGTGTATAAGATTCCTAGGGCTGATTTAGTGGGTGCAAACAATAAAAATTTGACGACAGTAAACGAAGGCTTGGGAGTACAGATAAGAGTGGGAAACAAATTCCATATTATGCAATGTGTGGTGATTGAAGATTTAAATCATGATATGATAGCGGAAATTGATGAATTGAGAAAAAAATATATCACCATAAATTTTTCGGAAAATAAACTGGAAATCAGAGCAGAACCAGACAACACAGGAGAAGAAAAGCAAACAGATAGGAAAACAAATTCTGGAAGGATCAATGCACAGGAAAAACGCAAAGAAATCGATATGACTGTAGAGGATAAACCGAAAGTACAAGAACAAGATCTAACAGAAAAGAAAAAGAGAAGGAAGAAAAAGAAGAAGAGTTCGAAAAGAAAGCAGGAAAGTAAGATGGAGACCAGAGAAAAACAGGAAATAGAAGGTACAGAAGAATTGTTGGCAACCGACGATAAAACAGAATGGAAGCAGGAAGAAAAAGAAGGTATCATCAGAGAAATGAAAGGAATAGAAACATGGTGCTCGGAATACCAAAGGGAATTAGAGGATAAAAAGAAAACAGAAGAAAAAATGGCACTGATGGACGAGAATCCAGAATTTTGTGAAGAAGTATTATGGACAGTGAACACATGTGAACAAAAGGAGGATGAAAGAAAAATAAATTGTGGAAAAAACATGGGAAAGAAAATAGAGAAGATTTTAGGAAACCATGGAGATCTTGTTTATGAAGTAAACCGAGTGGCTAAAAATTATGAACTTTCTTTTAAGGGAAAATACTTGGAAAAATTTAAAACGAAAATGTATCCAATCCCGTATAAAGACAGGCAATATACGGGGTATTTTAACATTCACGACATTTATCAGTATCATAAGTAGATTTTAATAACATAGTGAAAAAATTTGATCCTAGAAAACTTTTGTCATTTTTAAAATTTAACAAAGAGTTTTCGGCAGATCAAATGGCGGGGATTTGTTATGATATGTAAAATCGAGAAAAATATTGGTTTGTTTAAAAATATTTCAGTTTAAAGTTCAAAAACATTAAAATAATTCAGATAAGTAGGATAATATCCAACAAACATTTCTAAGAAGGAAAGTTATTAAATTCTTGGACTACCTGTACTAAACAAAATGTAAGCTTTGCATAAATTATTTCTTTGTTATACTTGAGTGACCCGCATAATTTTAAGTGAAATCCAAAGACAATTGAAATACATTAATGCAGTGATTAAAGACAATAGAAGGGATTATAGAAAGAGGTTTTTGTTAGTTTTTAAGAATTATAGAAAAATATTATTTGTAAATAAGTTTTAGGAAATTTATAATTATAGGTAAAAATTTGTTTGTTATCGAAATGAAAAAATGGGGGAATTGTGACGAGTTTTGATTGGCGGAGATTGAAAAAGGTGGGATAAGTATGTAGGAAAAAGTTTAGCGAGATTGAGGAGAGAGAAGAGAGAGTCAGTCGGTTTCCAAGTCTGTAAGACGAACGGTGATTGTTCTCTGGCTGTTCCCGAGATGTAGCAAGCAGTAGTGTTGAATGTTAGTGAGTTTTTGTGGAGTTAGTGTATCTGACAGAAGCTGAAGCAGCAAAATATTGTAAGTCATATTTTCCTACTTATATTCCAAGAGTCACTGTTCAGGCGAACGAGAGATTCAGTTTATCGTAAAGAGAAGATATTCCAAGAGTCATTTTTTCACTCGGGCCAACGAGAGATTCAGTTTATCGACAGGAGAAAGGCTATCATAATTTGAATGATTGTTGCTTTTGAAGGAGATCATTAAGGACGATATACTTGCAACAATCTGTTGTAAGATTGCTGATTACATAGGGAGCGGTTGAGAGGAGATAATACAGTCTACAAGGAACAAGAATTTGGACCACTCATCATCAGAGAGAGATATTTTTTGTTTTCTGCAGTTTTTTTTCTTTTATTGATAACACAAGTTTTACACGTAATTTAGAAAGGATATAAATATTTTGATTAGGAGAGTTAGAATAGTTTGGAATTTTGAGTTTTCAATTAATATTGTTTGTACCATTAATTTTGATTGTTCACGTACGGAGAACAATATTTTGAGAATCCTTATATGAGATTTGTTTATTGAAAACTTTTGAGTGTGAATTATTTCATTATTTTTATTTCAATATATAGTGTTAGATCATATGTGTTTTTTTTTATTCCGGTATCCTCTGGACCTTACCTTTCACATGTAATAGCATAGATATTGAAGCACGAATTTAACCCTGAGATAAAAGAATTAAAAATTGTGATAGAGTCATAATCATATCATTTAAATAATTTTAATTAATCAAAAAAAATTAATTAGCTAATTATTGCTTGGCGCACCAAGACTTTAAATATCACAATAATATATATATATATATATATATATATATATATATATATATATATATATATATATATATCATTCAAACCAAATAGGTATGGCTTGAAGATATACTTTACAGCTGACGCTAAAATCTTCTCTACGACAAAAATTAAGGTATATGTTGAAAAACAGCCAACAGATGAGCAGGATACGTCTAATATTTCAATATTGCCAAGATTTTGTCAACCGATATGGGGAACCATAAGTAACTTAACGATGGATAATTTTTTGACAAACACTCTTTTAGTGGACAAACTTCTTAACGATTTTATTATGACTCTTTAGGAAAACAAACCTTAAATTCTAGCTGAAATGAAAATAAATCGGCCTGAAAAATCTATTATGTTTTAATATTTTTTTACATTTAAAAAAATATATTGGTTCTTTCTAATTATTGTATTTTTTATGGGTTGATCTATAAATATAGCTGGTATCAACTGATTTGTTATGTTTGACAAATTCAACAGAAAAGAAAGTACAAAGACGAAATTTTTTAGAGGGTGTTGGGTATCAGTTAGTTAAAGCACATTTTGAGAAAGCGCACTAACCTCACCGGTGTAACACAAATGATTAAACAACTCAGGAAATATATAAGAACCTTCAAGAGCTGATACAAATGGCCGATGTTTCGTTTGTTGTATTAAAAAAGGACGAAGACTAAATTCACATCGTTGTAGATATTTTATATATAACATATGACTTCCTTTTATGAAAAATGTACTCAATGCATCGATGAACTTACTAGATAGATTTACCAATGTATGATATGTTTCCAATATTTTCATTATTTGTTGTTTATTGCTGATGTCATTCAAAAATTCTAGTTCAATTTTATTATCTAAATAACTATGTTATAACGATGACCAGTTCGTTATAATTAAATTTGAATTTAATTGTTTTTATTTTGTTTGTGGTTTTGTTAATGTTTAACAGACATAATAAATTACAAATAGGTATAATTCTTGTTTAATTTGATTGTTGAAGTGTGCCAATAAAAATATTTTTTATGTCGGTCTCTGAGATCGAGCACTAATGTTTAGAAACTCTATATTAGTTGCTTAAGGTTAATAATATGATACCCATTATAATCGTCCATTGTAAAGTAATGTAGGTAACAGTATGGTAAAATAGGTCAGAATTTTTAAACAAAGAGGCATTTGTCTACTTACGACTCTTTTTTTTTTATTTAAATCTTCGTAAAGAGCTCTAAGAACTATGATACCTTTACAAATGTTGTTCTTGTTTCGTTAGTTTTTTCCGAGTGCTTCCGATTAAAAGCCTTGTGTGAAATTTTTATTCATGTTTTCCTCTTTACTTCTTGTTAAAATGCTCATTATTTTGTTCGCAGATATTCAGAATAGTCCGGCTGTAGACATGTTAAACCAGTTTTAAAGGTTTTGGAGCCAAGAAAATCTTCTACTGCATACACCTTGTCACAATGATGAGTTGTAACAACGTGATCTTTGATTACATGAACGATTTCTTATTCCTTTCCTATTCTACCCATAGAGAAAATATTCTAAATTTAAAATGAAGACTTTGGTCCTTAGTGGTTAATTATTACTTCTGAAGATAGATGCCATTGTTATAAATACTGCTTTTGTCTTACTTATGTGGTATTTTATTTCAATGGAGTGGTTCTATTGACTGTTTAGGTTAGTTCCAAGGTAATTGTAACTGTTAAACCTGTCACATGGCTCTAGGTTAACCCAAAGCTGTGTATTTGGTATTTAATGCCTATTTTGTTTTTAATATTCGGATCCAGTCCATAATAGAGTTATTTGATATGCGTGAGATCATTATTTGTAGGCCTTTTAAACCACCCCCAAAAACTACTGTATCTCTAGTATATTTTATGTTATTTAGATGTACTACGTTAACTAATATAAAGTTCTTCTTGTTCTCCCAAAGCTTTTTAGAAGAAAGGTGCAGAGGATAACTTAAATAACAACGGATAATCATGCACCCTTGACTCCTCTATCTATTAAGATAGTCTCTATCAACCAGTCATTCAGTTTAATATTGAAAGTTTGGTTGTTATAGATAATTCTTAGATAGTTGTTATGTAAGGCTGCATCTTTCAGGATTGATCATCTTTAACTCTATCAAACAGCTTCCTGCAATCAACAAAATAAGTATATACGTCACAGTTGTCATTTCTACATCTCTGAGTAGGAACCTGCAGAGCCAAATTTAATTATAATTTTAAATAAACAGAGTCATCTTCTGCATAATAAAGACATATCACATAAAAAGATCATGATAATTGATAGACTATATAACAATCATCCACACATAACTACGGTTGACCGATTTAAAATTATGAGCTTATATTTATATCAGGGATCATTAATCACAAACAGAGAACAAAAAGAAAGAGAACGTTGCAATAAAAAGAAATATAACGTAGATGTGATATAGCGAAAGCTAGATCTATAGCCGTAGGAAAGATAACCAAAATATGGAACGTCTCGCAAATCTTATGAACTACAAAAATGAGGTTAAACAACTGCGTAATATTACCAATACCGACATACGGATGTGAATCATAGATCCTACGTTAAGCAGAAATAAGAAAGATAGACACCACTAAAATGTTCTGTTGGAGAAGAATGTTAAAAATTCCGTGGACCGACCACATGACCCATATTTCAATTTTAAATGAGCTAAAAGTCAGCAGAACAGCTATCCAGCAAAGTCCTTCTGCAACAATTAAAATACTTTGGAACATGTTATGAGAGCAGACAAAGAATTCATGGTAAGACTTATTAGACAAGGAAATGTCGAAGACCGAAGATCACGAGGAAGATGGATCGATAAAATTACAGGAATATGCAAAAACTTATACATAAGTTAAAAGAGATAACCAGAGACATAGATCTTTGGAGACCGATAATACCCATCACAATGACCACTACACTCCCTCCGATGAGTCAGGATTGAAGAGGGAGATCTTCTGCATAATTTAAAGTAGCTACCATTAAACCTATAAAAGTAATAAACAATCTACAGTATTTTACTACAGACCTACATCCCTTACTACCAGTTGTAAAAAAATATTGTATAACTTTTTTTTTGTTTCTGAAGTTTCTAGTTTTTAATGCATATTGACAAAAATATTTTTTCATATTATTTTAAGCAACCTAGAGTCAGTCTGCCAAAACAGTCCAACTAATCATATACTTTGAATAAACAATACTGCGCTAAATTTCTTCGCCGCTGTTGCTAAATCTGAATTATGTAACATTCCTCGTATATTTCAAAAGGTTTTAACGTATTCTAAAAATATGTTTATCGTAAAGGCAACCGTTTTATTAAAGACTGTTTTACAACGAAATTGGATCGTGCTGTAATAGGAAAGTAACAATTTATCACTTTATTCCTTCAATATAATTACCTGTACTTTGTTTACAACCTTTGTAAACTGGTATGTTTTATGTTAAAATTACATTTTAATTAAAATTCACGGAGTGGAAAACTTGCATAATATAAGTTAGGGTTTAATGTAAAACACATTAGAATCTGGTTAAATTTCTGTAATTAGGTTTATGCACGTAGTCTAATTTCATAATAAAGCAATGTCGTCTTTTCATTAAATATAAATTTCCTATGACAAACTCTTTAAAAGTTGTTAAAAGAGCCGTAACACTTGAAAACTCTCATTGGAACTTTGCGAAAGTTACTTTTATGTAATATGTATTATGTAAAGATAATATAGTTAAAGTTAATATGGATTCCATAAACACATGTACATACAGTTAGACGTAACGTCAACAGAAAATTAAATAAAATAGTTTAATAAAAATATTAAAAGACAATTATAGGAAATTTCATTGGCAAATTATACGTGGTATTTCATTGCGAAACGAAAATACTTAAACCGTCCTACACCGAGGCGGTCCTAGATTGTAGCGGTTATATTGCCTACCACATTGGGATAACTTATGGGGGGTTGAAAATTGGGGACAGAAATTACTGAACTCGAGATAAGATAAGCAAAATAAACCGGAACGTTTGCGAACGGCTACTCTTGGTTTGTTTGGAGAGCTGGGTCGCGAGAAAGTGAATGAAAAGGGGACTGGAATGAGGTAGCTAAAAAAAAAAGGAGAAATCAAAAAGGTACTTACATTGATTTCCTGGACAAAAACAACACAAGAAGGTTCCTAAGCTATTTAGATCAGACGCCGCTTACAAGAATCTTCCTGCTGGATGGAAATATAGGCTTTTCTTTCCTAAAAAACACATCAAAAGGGTTAGAATCTTTTTAAAGGAAATAATTCTTTTGGTTTAGGGAGAAACATTACATATTTATTATTGTCTCACCATAAACAGTTACAAATATCTTTTTCTTATAGTGCCGTGACGTCTGTCTTTTGCGGCATGCAAAAGATCGCCAGAGTTATTTATGCCTGTCCAGCTCTTTATGTTCCGTAGCCACGACATTTGTTTGCGACCTAGTCCATCTTGCTTCAATCTTTCCCTTGAGGTACCCAGAAGATTAGTTGAGGGATTGCGTATTTTTTTCTCTCAGAATATGGTTGAGGTATCCAATTTTTCGTACCTTGATCAAATTGAGTAGTTCTCTCTCAGTATTTGCCTTTCTTAAGACTTCCTCGTTTCTCACTTTATCTGCCCATGGTATGCGGAACATTATTCGCAACCTCCACATTTCGGAGGCCTCCAACTTATTAATGGAAGGAATTCTTATTCGTTCATGTTTCCATGCCGTATAACAATATGGACCATACAGAGCATTTAACTATCCTCTAGCGGAGATTGAAAAAATATTGCTGTTATATAGTAGAGGTTTAAATTTGTTAAAAGTTTGTCTTGCTTGTTCGGTACGGCATTTTATTTCTTGTTGAGGATCTCATTGGTCATTCATCATCATTCCCAAGTATATAAATATTTTCACTTGATCGATTGGAGCATTATCTACTTGCAGTTGTGTTCTTACAAATATAAATAATAATAAAATAAAAAAACAACTTACAAAAATGGTTATCGGTTTACAACTCTAGACGTTGAGGATACTATAAGGACTTAAATTATTAATAAATTGAAATCATCTAGATATTTTAATGCAGTTTACATTAAGTTCAACCTTTTTACAAACAAAACAAAACAAATTTAAAATTTATGGTTAGGTATGTACCCAATGTCAAGAAAATAATGCTAACTGTCATATGTCAATATTAAATATTTAACTTTATACGAATAATTAATATGCCAGTTAGCTAACCCTTAAAATTTATAATTTTATTGCATGAAAGCAATTATTGATGAAAAATGTCTATTTTTACTTAAAAAAAAAATTATCAAAAAGAGTACCTGATTTTACTGAACATTATATGTCCTTTAAACGTTTTGGGGCTGGGGCTCGTTTTCTAAACACTGCAAAATAACACAAGTGCGTCTCACAAGCTGCAAAATAATCTGGAATGACCAGGGACAACAAATAGACGAAGGAAGCTGAAGTTGGGCTGGATCATCGGGCTTCGGGTTAATTAACTGAAATCTTGAAAGCTTAACTTTTCAAAACTTCATCGAAGATATTTGGACCCCTTATATCGTTGTACCACCTTACAAATCTTCCATTTAGGACATAATACAACGCATATAACTTTCAGAAAACAAGATCTGCCGGCTTTCTGAAGATTACACACCGAGCTCCTTTGCAAAAATGTCAAATCCAACTTTATTTTAACTTTATAAAAAACTTCACACTGCTACCATATTACACATTTTCCCATGACAAAAGAATAAAAACTAAAAAACATACGAATTTGAAGAGAAATTCGGACTCCAATAAAACTAAACGCCTTTAACAGCAGCTTTACCGAGAGTAAAAATCTTTAAAACTCATTCGCCCAACTCGGTATAAACAAAGCATTAACAAAAAAATTATTTGACGCGAAAAATATCCTAAAGCGGCATCTCGATCAAAGAAATACCATCTGTGTTATATAAACAATCTTTAAAATGTGTTTTTTATAAATATCGGCGACGCAAAAAGGATTGAAATAATATTTTAGTGTTTTAATACATACAGGGCGATTTTCAATACATACAAAAGAACATACAAATGCTACAAGATATACCATATTTATGGGCTCTAACGATTTTTATAACCGAGTTACATAGTTATAGTTTATTCGTCTTCCGGGTTTGGACCGTGTCATTTGTGAGTGACCCAAAAGTGGGTTCATCTCGACGTTTCGCTACAATTGTATGTAGCTTCTTCAGGAGAACAAAAAAGAAACAAAAGACAAGAAGATGGGTAGTTAGCAACGGTAACTCAGTTACTCAACGCAACCAGAGGCGAATACTAACTACCAAGATGGGCATTTGGTCACAGTAACTCAACTACTCAACGCAGCCAGAGGTGAAAACCAAATGCCAGGACAGGGATTCACGTCCAACAGCTCAGAACACTAACGCGTCGAGAGGCAGGGAGTGAATCCGGATTCGGATTCACTCCCTGCCTCTCGACGCGTTAGTGTTCTGAGCTGTTGAACGTGAATCCCTGTCCTGGCATTTGGTTTTCACCTCTGGCTGCGTTGAGTAGTTGAGTTACTGTGACCAAATGCCCATCTTGGTAGTTAGTATTCGCCTCTGGTTGCGTTGAGTAACTGAGTTACCGTTGCTAACTACCCATCTTCTTGTCTTTTGTTTCTTTTTTGTTCTCCTGAAGAAGCTACATACAATTGTAGCGAAACGTCGAGATGAACCCACTTTTGGGTCACTCACAAATGACACGGTCCAAACCCGGAAGACGAATAAACTATAATTCTGACTCTGGCCGTGGAAGCCTACGATTTCATTTGAGTTACATAGTGTTTTATCGATTATGCTCATTTTTTTTAATCTATAACTTTAGAACCACCTTGTATATATGTTTTATATTTTGTTACACATAGGTCTCATTCAAAACCGAAATGACCTATTTACTAATAATAAAAATTCAGGTCCGGCTTAACAAAAAAATATATAAAGTAATTGTGACCTTAAAACAACACCTTGTATATTGAAATTTTCTTCATTTTTCGCAGACAATTTAATTACTTTAAATTTGAAATTACATTGAAACTCTTAAGGACGCTGATATTAAAAAGCAGGTATTATTAAATTTTAATAATAAATTACCAAAGGTAATGAATGAACACTCATTTTAAAAATACTTAACCTTTCGTGACTAACATTCGGTATGTGAGACGAAACACTTTAAGTTCTTACGATTATAGCTGAATCGTTCGTTATGTATCTTCGCTGCCCTCAATAGTTGCCTCATTAAGTGTGTGTTTTTAGTGTTCAGTCTTCAGTGTCAGGTGGTTATGCAATTATCGGTAAGTTGTGTCTCAGAGACCGACGATTCAATAGGGATAGGTAATTCATATAAATCTCATACGTAACAGGTGCCGGAGATCAACTGACTGAGGAATTTTTCGATCCGATTTGTGATCCGACTTCCATTTTCACCATTAATGCTGGGTATTCACGTTCCAACTTGCGGTCCCACTTAGTAGTACTACTAGTTGGATATTCTTCTCCACTCATACCCCGACTTTCTATCCAACTAGCGGTCCAACTTCAGTTCTAGCTTGTTTTCACGACGGTATACATCGTTTAATCAAAAAATGCATCGATTAAACACTACGCAAAATATAATTAGGAGGAGGAAAATGGCAGCATTGTGCTTGTTATCCTTATTATTTGAAAAAAAAAAGAAGAAAAAATGTTTTTTCTTCTTCTTCTCATCAACGTAATGAAAAAATTATTCGTTGATCATGTGAACTATTGTGACACGAAATTGATCAATGTCATTGATGAGGATGATTACAAAAATTGCCTCAGAATGGACAACTTCACTTTTTCGCTATTGCTGGAAAAAGTTGGTCCACTCATTTCCAAAAAAGATACCGTCATGCGTGAATGTGACAGCCTGCTCTGGCTGGCCTCTCCACTTCTGCCAAAAAGCTTAATTCATTGTAGTGCACCCAATTATGCACGTACACTTCGTCTGCTCCGGTACCAGTTCCAGTTTCACTAACTTGAATTTATTTATATTCTCTGAAGAAGATAGAACGTAGAGAGTCAATTTTTTTACGCACAGAAGCTACATTGGCAGTGTTTTCGTACTTCAACATTACATTTAGCAGCTGTTGTTTGGCTGTTTTTCTCGCATTTCGGTTCGCGTAGAAAGCACTACCGCTACCCCACAAACAGAAATTATCTCTGTAAACATCGATAAATTCGGAAATTCCTTCACTGTTAATTACGAAAGGCGTGAAGTAGATACGAAAGTTGGCGTTATAATGAGTTAATAATCGGTCGATATGTATGTTTAAAATTAGGTTTCGTTTCTCTAGTTATTTGTCTAGGGCTAAACTAATTAATTTTTTCGACTCTTGATTTTTATGACTTTTTAAGATGTAGGAAAAAAATTATAGGTTTTAAGGATTTGTGTAGGTATATTCTATTTTATAAAGAAATAAAAACTTGTTTTAAACTGGAGCTGGGATTTATTTTGTTGTGTGTGTGTCGTATATTTTTAATAGGAATAATTTTTCGTGTAATTGAAAGTTATTTTCTATTATTTATTTGCGAACTAGGGATCTTTGCTACAACTATGATTTAAATTTCGTTGTTTGTTGATAATTCTTCTGTAGTCAATCCGAAGTGTTGGAAATTTTACCTCTCTGAGACTGTGCGAAATAGATCTACAGAAAGGAAATTGATTTACCATAACAAAAAGTATATGATGATTAAGGATCGTGTATTTTAATAATGGTAGTTTTCGTGCAATCGGAAGTTTATTTTCTATTAATAATTTGCGAACTAGGGATCTTTGCGTAAAGTAATTCATAGAAATCTCATACGCAACAGGTGCCGAAGGTCAACTGACCGGGGAAATTTTCGATCCGACCTATAATCCGACTTCCGACTTCACCATTCACGCTCCGACTTCGTCGCCAGTCGGAATTCGGATCTTTAAGTCATCTCACTAGATGTTCCGACTCGTACCACTACTGCAGCAGTTGGACCACTAGTCGGACTAAAAGTCGGAATGTGAATGGCCTGTCTAACGCTCCCACTTCCGGACCTTCGAGTCGTCCCTCTAGATATTCCGACTCGTACCACTAGTTGTATAACTAATCCAACCAGCCCACTCACGTTCCGATTTCAGATCCAACTGCAGGTTGCAAGTTGGACCACTATTCGGACTAAAAGTCGGAACGTGAATGGCCTGTTTAAGAGCAATTTATTCTATTTAACTAAACAATCATTTGTTGTATTATCATAATCCAATCTCATCGGTTTATTTTGCTATGCATTCAGTAATATTTTCTACGGCTTCGGTGTTGGATGTCTTTTGGTTTTACTGTGAGCCATTGCACGTGTTTTACTAAATACTTCAATTTTAAATTATTTTTAAAATGAGTGATCAATATTATCAACCTTCAATTTCTAAACGAGATAGGTGGGAAACTTCTCAGCCAATCTCAGATGATGAATTATTACACATATTAGAAGATTCACATAACGACAGTGATGCAAGTGATAAAGATTTATATTGTGATGAAGATGATTGGACAGACGATCCTAATTTACAAGAAGAAGCTGAAGATGATGATGGTGATGATGAGTCTCAAAATATTATTGAATGGTCTTCAGAGGTTCAACATCCTACAGTGCTACCATTTACAGCAATACCAGGATTGAAAATTAATATGGGTGGCAGCAATCCTATTGGCTTACTTCAATTTATTGGCATGTCAATTATTCTATAACCTGATTATTTAAAATAGCAATTTACATGTCGTTGATATTTTTTCTCAAAGAAATCTGAGAAGAGTAGAATTGCAGTTTGGAAGGATATAACTGAAGAAAAATTTAAAATTTATCTTGGTTTGTTGTTTCACATGGGAACCATAAAAATTAATCGTATAATTGATTATTGGAAAAAAAAAATCATTTATTTAGTATTCCAGTGTTTGGACAATATATGAGCCAAAATCGCTTTATGTTAATACTGCGTGCCTTACATTTTAACAATAATAGTGACAATAACCAGTCCAGACTTGCCAAGATATCTCCACTGTTAGATTTTTTTAATAATAAAATAAAGAATAAAAGGAAAAAGACAGTTATGGTTTGGTTTCGAAAAATTAGTTTACGGATTTAAAACAAAGAATATTTATTATCCAGAAAGAAAATTAGCCGTGGTCGAATCTATGATTTTATGGAGAGAAAGACTCAGTTTTTGTCAATTTCTCAAGGACAAACGACACAAATATGGTGTCAAATTGTACACTTTGGCAGAATGTACCGGGATGATTCAACGCATATTAGTTTATAGTGGAGCTAGTGA
The DNA here is from genome assembly GCF_040954645.1 of Diabrotica undecimpunctata. NCBI lineage: Eukaryota > Metazoa > Arthropoda > Insecta > Coleoptera > Chrysomelidae > Diabrotica > Diabrotica undecimpunctata. The sequence continues at coordinate 131,017,489 of NC_092805.1, read as the reverse complement.
CCCCGTAGTTGGATGACGTAATCATACTGAAAAAGTAGTGCTAAATTTGATGGATTCGAAACTAAATATTAGTCACTCCTTATATATGAAAAATTTCTATAATAGTGTTCCAAGGAAGACGGAAAATTCACACGAAGTACATAGTTTCTCAAAATTAAAACAAAATGATCTGTGAATTCTTATAATAATAAAGGGATATGTGTGTGTGTAAATGGATAGATCAGCGAGATATTTTAATGATCTCTTTCGAATTTGATCAAGAAGTGGTTCCAACAATATCTAGAAAGGAATTAATAAAGAAAAGCCCCGTTTAGTCACTAAATATAATAAAAACAAAGGCGGCATTGACTTAGTCGACCAGATGTTAAATTATTATAGTTGCGAACACAAAACTATGAGGTGGTACAAAAAAATAGGCATACAGATTTTTCAAATTATGCTAATCAACGCATACTATTTTTATAATAATTCTAATACAAAAATGTCATTGTACGACATTCGATTGTCGGTGATTGATAGTCTTTTGGGACCAAACCCAAAAATCCCCCAAGTCAAGAAAAATTTGACGTTTCATTTGCCATCCCATTGCCCTAAATCAGCTAATGGTATTATAAAACGACGACGGTATAAATATTGCTGGCAAACTAAAAAAGAGAAAAAGGACTCATTGTTTTATCGTGCGGAGTGCACCGAACATACTGGATTGTGCTTAGAAAATTGTTTTAGACATTTTCATGAAGAAATTGAAAATTAGGTAATTAGTTTGTTTTCTTGATGTTGTAGCCATTTAATAATTACTTATGTTAGTTATCTAGGTTCATAATTATATTTTTTCTCAATCAGATTACTATTATTTTTTAAGTTCAACCGACTCATTTTCTGCCCTGTGGCCACCAACGCGATTCACGCGGTGATTTTTTTTATGACTAAATTAATTTTTTTTGTACCCATATTTATTATAAATGACTTTTTAAAGTGTACCTTAAAAATTAATTAATTTACACGAATACATCTCAGTGGCCCATTGTTTTCAAATTTTTTATTACAAATCACCTAATATAAATAGAAAAATATTATAATTACAACGTGGAACGTATAAAGCTTTCTTTGCCTAGATAAAGTAGATTATACAAAAAAATGTATATTACACATGAATATTGCAATTCTAGGAATACGTAAACATTAAATTCAGCCTTATATATTTCTCGTTTAAATAAAATACTTTTTCCGCATTTAATATTAAAACTAAATCCTCTCTTCTAAAATTATTCAATTTTATTCCTTATTTTAATTTTTAATTGATATTTAATAAAACATATATTAAAAAGAAGTTTAACCATAGGAAAACTAAATTGATTTTAGCTCAACACGATATTGAAACTAAAATACAGCAACTGCAAAAACTTGCATAAAATTATCATTATTATAAAATTATAATTAAAATATTATTGTCAAGAAAAACATTTGACAATTTTAATAATTTAAAGAAAATTATAATTCTTATTGGCCCGAAATGGTCCAAAAGGATATTTTGATATCATTTAACTTTATGAAACACCAATTAAATATACTAAACCCATATTAATCATAAATTTAGCTATTTGACTGTAAAATTGTGAAAAAATTTATTGACATGTTTGACTAATTAATAAATAATATTGTTACCATTTCGGCTGCAGAAGTGAGTGTAACGTTGTTTAAACCTTATTTATTTGATCGGGTCTCCTCTTCAATGTATGGGCTCCCTTGCCACAGCACAGAGAGAGTTTGTGCGAAAGCAGTTTGTCAGTCGGTCAGTCAGTGTAAATGAGGAAGGTTGTATGCCATGTCGCACTGAGAGGTACCTTTGCATGTTACCAGCTATACATTTGGGAAGGGCTGTTTCGGTTGAGCATTTTTGGATTGCAGATTATTAGACTCTGCGATATCTTAGTGGCGTCGCTTCTACGGTGTTGATATACTCATCAAGAGGTTCATTTCCAACCAAATTGAGAAGGTTGACCGGGAAGAAGGGAACTTTTTTTGCGGGATGCCTAATGAGTAGGTGTCCTAAGCGGTGTCAAGATATTATAAGGACCTCCTTTGCTCTCATCTTTTTTGCTCTCTTACCGAGAGCTTGGATTCTACTCTCTATGGTAAATATATTTACAAGTTGGGGGATTAATGCCGAAGGATACTATGCACGCCTCCTCATGATCTTTCTTAGGATTTTGCCTTTTGTGGCCATGATGACGTTTATTTGGCGGTTGTTCAGTGAGGAGTAAAGAACAAGCCTGTATTCAATAATCGGTCTAATGTAGGTTTTGTAGGTATGCAGAAGAGTTTTACTGTGTGTACCCAAAAATCTACCTCCTAGGAGCCTAGCCGTTCTTTTTCATCTGTTTAGGGTAAGATTTAGTTCCGTATCCCAATGGATGTTCCTCTGAATTTGAACTCGAAAGTAGTAAAATTCTGGGCGCAAGACCAAAAGAAAGGCCACGTGAAGCAAAAAGGAAGAGGATGAAGTGGCAGCGAAAGCGTAAAAAAACGTCTTGCTAGACGTGAGAACCTGGAGAAGATTAGCGCGGGATCGGCAAGTTTGGAGGTATAGTTTGGGGGTGGCGAAAACTGGGTTTTGGGATATAGCGCCATTGAAGAGAGACGATAATATTTAGATACATACATATTCTGTTATTGGATAAACGGGAAAAAAAATATATTTTTTGGCTTAAGTAAAGGGACTAGCGGTATGAAATATTCCTGAAGAAGGGCGTTATTTGAAGTACCAAAAATAATCTTTAGTAGAAAACTCTTGCTGCATGGCTGCTAAAGAATAAAATTTGCATTTTATAGAAACGCCAGTAGCATTTTTCACAGTAGCAGAAAAATGGTACCTCTCTGTCTCAGCAAAATATGGGTTCTTGTTTTATATTGATAAAATTTTAATTATTTATGATTGGTGAACTTTCGTTGGTAAACGTCGTCTTTGTTTTGATCCATCCTTTGTATTCCAAGACTTTTGGTAGAAATTTTTAGCATTTATTTCTTTTGACAAGGGATAAGTTGCTAGCTCATCGCCTCAACCCTCCTTCTTTATATGGGCTTGGGACCGGCAGCGGCATTGACTAAGCTACTAAATCCACCCAGCACTTACCCAAGTCTAAGTTCAAGACTATGTTCTTTAATACTTCAAAGAAAGCACTAGTAGTATTATTAAACATGCGACATAATGGTTTCTAAATGTGTCAAAAGAAACTTAAAAATAGTATAATATTTTGCGGTAGAAAAATGGATAATAAACAGACAAATGAAACTATGACTACTGACATTTTTTATACCACTTTATTATATATGTTATATATTTTGAAACTTACAAAATTATAGGGAAAATAACGCAAATAATGGTACTTTTACGACAGTTAAGTAAAGATTTATATTCACCAAACATTGAAAATCTTTTCATGAAATATTGAAGTGATAGAATATTTCGCTACCCGGAACGCATTAGAAAGCGTTATAGGAAAACTTATTGCAAATCGACCTAAAAATACTCACAAATCTCACATCTTAATAAATCAACCATTTAACTTAAAAAACGTGTCTGGAGAGTTTCGTCATATTTCTTATAAATTTGACTTCATATAACACAAAAAGACTTAATATTTTTTTATAAAATGTCATCCATCAAATACGATAAGCACGCAATAATAATTATTTGCTAAATATATTGAAATGTTAAGCTAAATATTAAATAAATAATTATATTTAAACTATGTTATTAAATACTCAAACATACTAACAAATAATTAAGTTACTTGCCTATAATTAACACCAGTATTAAAAAGAAAGCTTTAAAAATGAATTTTTATTAAGGAAATTAGTACTTTTGCGACTCCAATTTCACGTAATGACTACTTTTTTTAATAAACTTTTATTGTCGTATAAAAGTGTGATTCTACGTTGTGTTTATGCGGCCACTTATAAAAAGGGACAAAATTTTATTATCAGATTATTAACGGAGAGCGTAGGATGTTTCTAGGCGGACTATAATAATTATGGTATTTGCCAAAATTGTGTGATGAAATCTTTATATATATATATATATATATATATATATATATATATATATATATATATATATATATTTATATTTATACATATATATATATATATATATATATATATATATATATATATATATATATATATATATATATATATGAATTCTTTTGGTTGTAAAATATTATCCTGGTGTCGATAAAGAAACTAAGTAATAAAAAATTAGAAGCAACATTTTAATAGAAAAATAATAGATAAAAAGTTAAAACGAACGAGTTTTGCAACGAACCGTTACATTGAAACACTTTTGCTGCAAACCACCTAGGAACAAACAACATGCATCGTAATAGGTGTAACCCAACCAAATAGAAAATAGTACAGTAGACAGTTTTTAAAAAAAATTTTAACTATAGAACTCATATAAAACAATATTATTTATTCAGTATTCATTTATTTAGCTTCATCTATTATTTTAATGTGCTCTTCCTCATTGTTTCCTTCTACTTCAAAATTATTATCCAATATGGGGACATAGAACTGCAAATTGTCGTAGGTTCTCCAGTTTTCACCAAATTAAGTAATAAAAAGTTTTTCTACATCTTTAATTTTTTCTTTTGCAACCATGTTGTTGTTTGGAAGTAGAGCTAGAATAATCTGATTAATTTTCTTTTCCTTTTTTAAGATGATTAGTTTCTGGACGCCTAGATTGTACCTGTAATTAATTGTATCTTGCACAGTTACAATCTTTTGATTAGTGTTATTTATGATTACTCTTTTGAAAGCAGAAAATTTGAAGTGGAGTTGATCTGGAGGTTTTACAATTGTAGCAATGCACTTTTCCAGTCTTGAACGGCTACCTAGTCCCAACTCATCTAACTGTGCTAAATTGGGAAAATAAATTCTAATATTCACTTGTATTATTGCGTCCTTTTTTTTAATTATTTGTTCAATACTTTCGAATACCTTATCGAAAGGAATAAAGGAGTGTCCAACCACAGGATAAGTAACAATAATTTTTTTGCAACTTAATGTTTCACATAAAAATTTGCATAACATACCAATCACAGTAATGTTTTTATTTTGGCTAAGGCAGCCACCGCAGAAAATCAATATTTTTTTTATTTTATAAGGTTTTTATTTCTAAGATGGTAGTATAAAATAGAAGTGGTTTCATTAGACCCTTTATATCTTTGGTGTTTATATCATGTACACCGAACCAGGATTTTGAACACTAGTAGAATTTACCTCACAGATGGTAAAATTGTACATTGAGGTACAGTTGCCTGCTATAATAGGTAGCTTGATCTGGAACACGTGGCAACACAAAGTTCTTTTGACAATTAAAAGAAAGTTTAAGTAGAAAAAGCTCATCGTCTTTTTTCAGCATAAAATATTAAGTTTTTGGCTTCATTTGATAAACCGCATGTTCAGCCATAACTTCAACCTTCCTGGGTACTGCAGGCATCGTTTTTATTTGACATTTGAGACGAATACATTGAATACAAGCATCTGTTGCTGGAGTCTTAAAACTAATATTAAAATAATAGTTGAAAATATACAGGAAGTAAGAATACTTTACCTGAAGGTTATCAACTACTGATTGGTTGTATTGTTTCCAGAGATTTTTTGCTGTGCAACCACTTGGCATATAGTGTCTCGTGTTTTTCTCACTTGTATAATGGGTTTCCTCAAACTGTAGCGATTTGAAGAAATTTGAAACAGCCTCTTTGTTACCTTTAAATTTTTCAGTTTTTTTGTCACCTCTTGTTCGTTCTCTTGGACACTGAACTTTTAAAAGATATTTCTTTCCAATATTTTGAACGCGGTATTTTGAAATACCCAAAATTGTAATAAAAACTTTGTAGCAAACCTGTACCATTGCCTTAAGCCGGGTTGACACGAAATATTTTATGGATATACAGCTTTTTCTCTCTAAATTGTTATCCAGTCTTTCATAATTTTTCCGTTTTCTATTCTTTACTGGAGCTAGTTGCTTCGTATGTTTTAAAATAAAATTATCTTGGTCCACCTTATTTGGTGTCTCATAAAAAGATTGATGGATGCGCCGTACATCTTGTAGTTTAAGTTTTGAACAATAAAATATTTTTGAATAAGTGCATGTTGGTAATGAAGGAAAGCCTTTGGCTGTATGCCTGGAATAAATAAAAAGAAAACTAATAAATTGTTTGAATAATTTGTTTAATAATCTCCATATTAGACCTGTTTTTTTTATTTTCAATTTGCTTTATTATCCAATCTATCACTATTATAATAACTAATGTGATAAAATGTAGTTTAGACCCGTCTATATACCAGGTTTAACCCTGCAGTCTGGGTCAAGGATTTCCTCTGTCCCGTCGCTCTCGTGGGTAAATGCCCACTTGGAAAAGTACTTCAGGCTTGAATCGGGGTGACATCCAAAACCACCATCTGAAAATATTGCTTTATAAGCTCGGTCTTTTAAGACTTTGTTTTATTATTTGTTTGTTAAAATGTTTGCTTAAATAATCTGACAAATGCCACATGATAAATCTCTTTGTTGAGCCAGTACGGAAATGGATAGTCTTGGTTCTGGTTTACAATACTTTATATTTATTTATATTTATAACCAACTACAACCAAATATATTAATTGGTCATTTAGACCGATAATTTAACTACCAAAAATCGTATAAATATGTAATTCCAAGGCCTATCTCAATTAGTATTTTTTCCAATGATTTAAAAAGTTTATTATATTTAATTGTTCTTTGCAATTTGTCGCCATCAATCTATTCTTTTACATAATCTATCTATATATCTATACAAGGATTTTTACAGCTGTCACCGCCTTCCTTCTTTCAGCCAACGTCTCCAGTCCTTTCTGTTCTGCCATTCTCCATCTCTAAGGTCTCGTCTTTCCATGGCCTCGTCCACTTCATCCCTCCATGATCTTCGGGGTCTACCTCTTTTCCTTCTTCCTATTGGGCTCCACATAATTTTTTTATGTGGAGGGGCTTTTACATAATATACCCATTAAAATTACTGTTCCTTTTTTTTATCTTCAATGCTGTGTTTGTTGAAATTTGCAATTGATATTCATAATATATTTCTACGTTTTCAACATAGGGCTTCTCTTATAATAGAGTTTCTTATAAAAAAAAACTACCCTTGATACCGTAGGTATCGAGGGTAGAAAAGAAACGATTATGTATGTTTATGTATATTAAAAACTTTTTTATTTTTACGTAATCAAGATATTTTTGTTACAGGTAAGGCGGTACCTATTTTAGTACAAGTAGGTAAGTTTAATACATATAATTTGAAGAATAAACAAAATAATTTTTGATAATTTTTTTAACTTAGGTAAAATACATCCTTAAATAATTAAATTTTGCCAGGCTTACTTCTATTGTAATTTATATTTACTTGTAAATGTAAAAAATTGTAAACAAATGTTTTCAGTATTTAAGAAAAGCATTTTGGAAAGTTGTCATTGATGGACAGTTTACTTATTTATATAAAACTTACTTCACTGAATAAATCTGTGTGTAACAAATAACTTTATTCCCCCTTGTTATTTCTCAAACACCATTATACTGTAAAGAGAACAAAAAGTAATAAAAATTCCACAATAGCTTTGCAGATACAGAAACCATATTATATCTAACAATTTCATGAGGTCGATTTTAGAGATAATTCACATTTCGAATATATCAGGGATCTCCAACAGACAGCGAAGTTTCTGGAAATAAAATTTTAATTCCCCAGTTCAGAACTCGCTCAGGTCGATATCAAACTTTAAATAATAGAGTATGCACTAGTTGTAGATGCAGACACAACTTTGTAGTCTCGAAATTAACGAACAAAAATACTGTTTCAGAAATTTAAAATTCATGTTAAGTTATTGAAAACGTGGTTAGTTATTGGGAAAGTTGTAATTTTTATTAATACAAAAAAATAAACGAATTACTTATGGAGATTTAAAAACAAACATGAAATCCAACAAAACTAAAAAAGTGGTCATAAACTACGTACCTGAATTATGACACGAAATAGAAGTCAGTTTTCAGGAAGTAGAGATAGCCATAAATTCACTTAAAAATAGAAGGTCACCAGAACCAGACGGAATATCCAACAAGCTTCTAAAACACGGAGGAGAAAGTATAACCCTGGAAATGACAAAACATACAAAAACTAATATTACACTGCAAGATATCAGACGCATGGAGAAACAGCGTAATGATACCAATGATCAAGAAAGGAGATTAAGAAGACCCCAACAATTATAGAGGTATAAATCTACTGAACACCGCACTTAAGTTTAACAAAATCAATAAACTAACAACTTTATCAGATACACAACAAGGATTCAGATCCGGAAGATCTTACGTAGACGCCGTATTTGTACAAGACAAAACAAATCACAGAAAAGGCCATCGAGTACAATAAACCAGCATATCTATGTTTTATAGACCTGACAAAGGCTTTCGATCGCATCCAAGCCGAAGACGTCTTACACCTACTGTATAAAAAAAAACGTACAAATCAGTATTATACAAACCATCGAAAACATCTTCTTACATAATCGAATACGGGCAAAGATAAATAGAACTAAGACAGTGTATAACAGTACAAATCGGAGTCAGACAAGGTGACTCGTTAAGTCCACTTTTCTTTAATATAATAATGGACGAAATAATACAAGCAATACGTAAAGATCATAGTTACAGAATGGAGAACAAAGAAATCCCAATATTATGTTATGCAGACGACGCCGCATTAATCGCCGTGGCAGCAGACGAGCTCCAAAGATTCACAAATATCTTTAACACACCAGCCAAGAAATATAATATGATAATATCAGCAGAAAACAGAAAAAACCAAATCTATGACAACATCTAAATACCCACTACGGTGTAAAATCGAAATTGATGGGACAATAATAAAGCAGGAAGCAAGGTTTAGATATCTGGAAATAGATAAAACTAGTTACGGAGATGTTGAAGAAGAAGTACGACAACAAAGCTTAAAAGCAAGTAAAGTAAAACACATATATGTGATAACAAAACACCAGAATACACCACGAAGATAAAAGTCGAAATCTTACAGGATGACTACATAAGATATTTATTCCAAAAAAGAATAACCGAAAAAAACAGAAATACATATATCACAGAAAGTGGTGGAGTCGAAGAAAGCTGGGGAAAAATTAAGTTTAATATCTTAGCCTTGGCCAAGGAAGTTAATGGTAAAGAAACATAAAGAAAAATAAATCGTTCCCAAGGCGAAGAACTTAATGTTTTGTACATAAGTAAAGGAAAAATGTAAAGAAAAAAAAAGCTTACCTGAAATACATCACAACCAAAACACAAGAGGCATACCATAGATACAACACAATTAGAAACGAAACACATGCACTTGTAAAAAAATTAAAAAATTATCACCGAAAACGCTTTTCCAAAGAAATGGAATATGATTTTTACGGTCTGCAAAAGGAAATATGGCGCTTCATAGGAGGTCAAACAGTGGAGGTAAAGGAACTAATAGAACCAAAACATAGAAAATAATACGTGGATCTACTACCTAAAAAGCTACATGCAGGGGAAGAACAAACGACGCTAGAATCGAAAACCCCAGAAACTACCACAAATGAAGAACTTATAAGTACAGGAAGTTCGGAAAATACTTGAAAACCAGAAGAACAGAAAAACAGCAGGTAAAGACGGGATACCAAAAGAGTTACTAAAATATTTTGGAGCATTTTTGACAAAACAATAAAATTAACAACATTAATTAGTTAAATTATAAAACACAATAAAATACCGGAAAAATGGAGAACAAGAAACTTATTCTACTATTCAAAAAAGGAGATAAAAATCAGCCAGATAACTACAAAGGTATAAACTTGTTAAATACTACTCTAAAACTTACAACTAAAATTTCAAAAGTGCTAATAAATCAGAGGATAAGTTTAGCAGATAACCAACGGGGTTTTTGTTGTGGAAGATCATGTACAGGTGCAATATTCGTTAAAAAGTAAATTACTGGGAAATCACTAGAGGATAATGGACCAGCCCTTCTGTATCTGATTGACCTAAAGAAAACGTTTGACAGAGTAAGACTCAAAGATGTAATCCATCTTCTGTATAATAGTAAAATTCACCTAAATATTATATAAAAACTATCGAAAATATCTACCACAACAACAAAATGAAAGTCAGAATAGATGGACGACTTACAGAACCTATAGAAATAGGCAGTGGAATAAGACAAAGCATTCATTGAGCCTCATGCTCTTCAATTTGATCATGAATGAAATCATCAAAACCGTTAACCAAGGAAGAGGATACAGAATGAGAAACAAAGAAATCAAAATACTCTGTTACGCAGACGACGCAATATTGATAGCCCAAGATAAAGGTAGTCTGCAAAAACTGGTCCACAGATTTAACATAAAAGCAAAATAATTTAATACGACAATCTCATTTCAGAAAACTACAATACTAGTTAGCAAAGAACCAACCAGATGTAAAATAGAAATTGATAGCATCAGTATTGAACAAGTAATGGAAATAAAATACCTGGGAATTACAGTGTCTAGCTATGGAGACCTGGGTAAAGAAGTGAGAGATCAAGTACAAAAAGCAAATAGACTGGCAGGATGCCTTAATACCACTATATGACGAAACAGACATATTAACACTGAGATGAAATCAAGAATTTATAAAGCCAGTGTAAGACCAATAATGCCATATGCCTCAGAAACAAGATCCGACACAGCCACAACGCAAAGGCTACTGGAAACGGCAGAGATGAGAGTACTGAGAAGAATTAAAGGAAATACGGTGAGAGATCGAAAGAGAAGTGAAGACATTAGAAGAAAATGTAACGTACAGTGTACAAATGAATGGACACAAAATAGAAAAAAGAATGGTATTACCACATAAGCAGAATGAAGGAGACCGTGTCGTCACAATAGCAAGAGATAAATCACCAATCGTCAGAAGAAGTATCAGACGACCGCACAAAACATTGAGTGACAACCTTCCATAGAGGTATTAATCCGCCAATAAACAAACAGAATTATTTATAAAAAGGAAGAAGAAGAAGATCAAATTCCTTCTTAGGGTCCAAAAAACATAGATATGTCAGTTTATTGTATTCTAATGATTTTTTTGCACTTGCTTCATTATAAATATAGCGTTGTGTTTAATAAATAAATTCCTCTGTAATTTTCTGGGTCCGATTTGTCTCTCTTTTTGAAGAAACGTATTGATCTCCATGTTTGAGGAATTCTGTTTTAGTCTATTACTTTTGGATTAGTTTAAATCGATGTTTAGTTAGATCTGGTTCTCCTTACTTTAGGAGTTCGTTCGGTATTCTGTCCTCTACTAGTGATTTTCCATTTTTTAATTTCCGTAATGCTTCCTTAACCTCTTCCTTCTCAATATTTATTTTTTCGTTTGTCGTCACCTCTGGTGTTGGTGGTTCATTATAGTCAACTTTAGCAAATAAAGATCAAAAGTAGTCTTTCTATGTTTCCTTCAGAATGTGTTTTGTTTTTATTAGTTCGTTTTATCTCTTTTCTTTGTCCTTTGACCATTATTATTTAATAAACTTAAAGGATTGTGAGTAAAAACTTTTCTTTTTACATCATTTACATCATTTCATTACTTCTAAAGATAACTAAAAATATTTAGAACAGTTAAAAAACCGCTACATTTGTCAACTTTTCTCTTTCGCATGATCATAGCTTATATAGGAAGCATCAAATAAATATTTTCCGATATCTGTTGCTAAAAATAACTTATAAATTAACCAAAACTGAAAGTAACAGCGAAATCAATACTTGATACAAATCTGCTGTGAACTTTTTATTCCCAAATTGGATATATCCAGCTTTGACAAACTTTTATGGGAGTGTGTTGGTTAGTTAGGTTTATCAAAATATTAGTTATTAAGGGCAAATAAAATTGTGGGCTTCCAATGTTAGATTCGTTCAGTTTAATAACGTTAGTCAACTATGAACTAAGATAAAAATATTAATTATATACATATATATATATATATATATATATATATATATATATATATATATATATATAAAATAAAGTTTTATTATGAGGTTGCAGTCATTAATAGGGCAGGAAAGTGAAACTCTTTGTTCTTTATCAAGCTTTCGCAAAATTTATTTGCTTCTTCAGGATATGCTAAAATATGGTATCAGTAAATACAATGAAATTATAATTAAATAGCATTGTATAAAACTAGTATAAAAACTTACAACATGAGGTTAATCCATTAAATTTTCAAATTTACAAAACATTAAAACTTAATAAAATTATATAGTTATGAAGTACAATATTTTAATTTTATTTAATTTTGTAGAAATTCATTATGACATTGATTATGTTGATGTTTGATTTATGTCAGAAAGACACTTGCTTCTGTTTATTATTTTTTGTTATTGATAGCTAGCTTTTGATTGTTATTATGGTTACGTACAAAGTGGCGCCAAATATGAATATTTAAATTTTTTGAAATTATAGTATTTATAGTCAGAAAATTTAATATTAGAAAATTATAGTAATAATTTTCGTAAGATAGAATGTAATTATAGATATTGCTTAGTTTATCAATATTAGTTTTTTTATTAACGCATTGATATTTATTTATGCATACCATTTCTAAGAATTCTCTTTTATTTAATTGGTTTTCACGTCTTAATATATTAGTTTCATTGAAATTAAATGAATGATTTTTATTAATTGCATGATCTATTAATGCACACGTATTTTTATTATTTCTAAGGTCACTTTTATGTGATGTTAGTCTGCCTATTAGATTTCTAGATGTGTGTCTTTCCATAATACTAATAGGTGATTTAGTTTTTGTATACAATGATGCTAATGTTTTAACATTTTTAGTTGCAATTTTAATATCAGAATAGTTAGCAAAGACTTTAGTTAGTTTAGGTGTTAATGTTGGTATGTAAGGTAGTGATGTGAAAGTAAATTTAGATTGCACGGTTTGGGGATTTGGTTCTCTTGTTTGATTCATGTCAATCATTCTATTACTGGGATTATTAAATAAAAATTTGTTAATTAGTTTAATTGGGTAAGAATTCTCTAACAAAATGTCTTTCAGCTCCATTAACGCTTTGTTGATATTATTAGTTTGTGAAAATTTGATTATTCTGTTTTTTAAAGCCAATATCAAATTTATTTTCATATGAGGTGAATGTTGTGAATGATAGTTAATAAATCTGTTACTAAATATAGGTTTTCTGTACCATTCAGTGCTTAATACATCTTGTGCATTTCGTTTTATTCTTATGTCAAGTTATGGGATGCTATTTTCTATCTCTTTTTCACAAGTAAGCTGTAAATTTTCACTATATTTATTAAAAGTTTCGTTTATTGTGTCTGCAGTTAAAGCAAGTATTAAGTCATCCACAAAGCGTTTGATAAACGGGAGATGAAAAGGCAACTTATTTAAAGAATCTCTTATTAAATCGTCTAGTACATAATAATATAATCTACACTATATACTTGAGCCCACAGGTGTGCCAAAAATTTGTTTATAGAATGTATTATCAAAAATCAATACATTAGAATCAATTTATGTCTTTCTGACATAAATCAAACATCAAAATAATAATTACTGTCAATCATGATTCCTACAAAATTAAATAAAATTAAAATATTGTAATTATATACATACTTTAAATAAGTTTAGTTTAATATTCTGTGAATTTCAAAATTTAATGGATTAACCTCATGTTGTAAGTTTTTGTGCTAGTTTTATACAATGTTTTTAATTCTAATTTCATTGTGTTTAGGTACTGATAAAATAATTTGTAACCATATTTTAGCATATCCTGAAGAAACGAATAAATTTTACGAAAGCTTGATAAAAGAACAAAGAGTTTTACTTACCCTGCCCCAATAATTACTGCAACCTCAAAATAAAACTTTAGTTTATATATATTGTTATGGATCAGTTTATCAATCAGAAATAGAATAAAGAGTTTTTTTATTATTTTAATATACCGCGGACATATAAGTTAAAATACAACCCTGTACTTATTTGTAATAGTTAGAATAAGAGAAGACATTGTTCCGTGACGGAACAGTTTTTCCTTGAAAGACTGAGTGAATAGTGAAAGGACAATGGAACCCGTATAATTTTATAGATTTAAGAATAAACTTGTAATTGTATTTTGCGGTGGGCATTTTTTGAAAGTAAATAAGAATTAGATTTAGATATGAGATAACAAGAATTTGGAAACTTATTTCTGTTGAAAAAGGCAAAATTGTTAATGGTTTCTGAAAAGTAATTTGAGTGAAAGTAGTTTATTTGTTTTAAATATTATGTTGGAAATTTTCTAAATCTAAAATAAGTGGAAAGATGAATGCTTATGATTGGTTAAAAAGGAATGATGGGGAATGAGAGAGTGGAGAAGATTGTCTGGGGAGATTGAAAAGATTATTATGATGTTACCGGCAGACCAGAAGAGAAGACGTGTTCGTGTAGTCAATCTGAGTACCAGTGTTTTCGTTTGTTAATGAAAAAGGTGGAAGCTGAGAGCAGATCAAAATCGAGAAGATTAATACCTCTTTTGAGTCTGCATAGTCCACGAGATATAATTGAGAAAGAAAGGAGAATTTGTGAATAAAGAGTACCGGTCAAAAGAGGCTTGGGCTTGTGTTTTCGGAGGAGTAGTTTGCTGGTATGCGATTTGGATCGATGCTGAGAACGGGAAAGATTTGATGGTAGCCGGACATAATCAATCAAGGAAGGAACTGTGGTTTGATCGAGAGGAGACATCATTGGTGTAAAAAATAAAGGTCAGTCAAATAATGTGAATGAAAGAAAACTTTAAGATATTCTAAAGATAAAATCAAATATAAGCATACGAACTAAGATTCCAAGTTTCAAAGAGTTATTTTTTTGTGAATAAATTATATTTTTATATGGTCATTTTTTTTAGTAGATATTATTATAAAACAGATCAATAGATAGTTTGTAATTAAAATTAAATTTAGAGTATAGGAGTTTGTTGGGAAAGATAATTGCCCACAAAAGTTATTTATTAATATTCATCGTATTGCTTATTGAAAATAAATAATAATTTGTGTGCATGTTTATGTTGTTTTAATGTTAGTTCCGTTTCCTGTTCTATCCCGATTATGAGCAACTAGAAGATACTGAACCCACTAGAAGAGATATATAAAGTAAACTGATTAAAGTAAAATTAAGAAGGCACCCTGAGAATTTTTAATAGTAATTGATTTGTATGACGCTGCATAAATTAGTGAATTAATTAATTAAATAATTGGATTAATGAAATTAGTGTTAATTAATAATAAAACATCATAAAGCAGATCACAACAATATATATATAATATATATATATATATATATATATATATATATATATATATATATATATATATATATATATATATATATATATATATATATATATATGTATATAGGAATAACTAGAACAAAAAGAGTCTGGAAGAGAATTAATTCAATTACCCCAGTGTTGTATATACAGGGTGGTCCTTAAGTAATTGTACAAAAAGAAACAGTAGATTCTACACTTTAAAATAATACGATTAAGGCCAAATTGCTGTGATAAAATGTTGATATTAAGAAAGATACAGGGTGTTAAAGTGCCAATTTAAAATTTTGTTTTTTGCTATAACTTTTATGTTTATAAACATTTATGTATAAAAATTTACAACTGGGTACTTTTAAATATGAGAAATTATAATTTGATGCACATTTTAATGTAACTCATAGAGGGCGCCACATATGCCACATATGTGGTATAAATTTGCACTTAACTTTTTTGCTCTTTAAGATATCTGTATTTGGGGCAAAAAATATTAAAGATACATTATTTTGACAAAAAAAAGGTATACCTAATAATAACTTTAAAACTCAACAGTTTTCGAGATAATCGCATTTTACAAATCAGCTGCATAATTCTGATTTAAGGCAATTACTCCAGGCAAAGAAGAAAAATAAACAGAAACATTAATATTTCTGAATTTTGGTATAAAATACCTTTAACTAAAGTTAATAGTTACTTAATAATAGGATACTTAATAATAGGATTTGACAAAATAACATAATAATAAGATTTTACATCAAACATTTTACGTTTTATGTTAAATTTAAGTCATAATCAAAACATTTTGTTTACAAACCAAATTAACAAATAGTTAAACTAAATAACATAACTTTTTGTCAAACTAAGTATTCGATAATGTCCACCATTTTCTTTAATTTATTTGTCAATATACTCCATAAAAGATCGTCTCATATTAAATAGCATCATTGGTCCTAAAGAAACTGCTGCAGTATTTATTTCTTCCCATAGCTGGTTGCGAATGTTTATGGGATTCTTATAGACACGTTGTTTCAATGCGACCCATACACCAAAATTAATCAAGCGGATTAAATTCTGGGCTACGTGGTGGCTATAATGTATAATGGATGAATATATTCTTTTGGATACATATCCAAATCTTATGGTATATTATGGAACACATCTTATTTGTCGCAGAGGTTAAATAATGTATTAAACTGTTTTGTATCTCGTTCATTGGTTACTTCTATGCACACGGAATAACCTATCGATGACATTACTTATTTATATGATTACGTTACAGCTTACGAGTAACTATAATTACATCTCGAACAAATGGACTATTATGATTTACTAAAAAACTAATATTATGCTGAAGTAAATTGTCTGTATGTTTACTATATTTATAACACTATCGGTTATTAGGCCAACAATAATGTTTTTGTAAAAATGCTGAGTCTTTAAGGTTAGATTTGTTTGCAAAAGTATTATAAAACAAGACACATATGTGTTATTCAAAACCTGTGCTCTAATTTCTATTTATCGTAATAAAAGTGGGTAACAAATTTACGGAATGAATAATAAGTATTCTTTTCGGATTTTTTATGAATTAAATAATTATATGAATATCTCACCACATTTCCAAGGAATGTGACTACCACGACCAATCCAACGTTCACAAAAGTTGTATTTAAGTATGTTCTAACTACCTTCTCTCTAGAATGTGGTGGTATAACATCTTGCATAAACCACATATTTTGGGTTTTCAGCATTTTACAATAAAGAAAAAGTAATACAACGCCATTATAAAATTTTAAGAAGCGATAGAAGATAAAAATTGTAAACATGATGGAGGCCAACGTCTGAATACGGACACGGCACCTAAAGTAGAAGATAAAGACTCTTTTCTCCAATAAGACATTTTGTGATATTACATTATCATCTTTGAGTTGTTTTAATAAGAATAAACTATAAATTATGCTTATCTGCAGGTATTCAGAGCTTTACCGCACAAATATTAAACTAAGAATTATTATGCAACTGACTTATAAAATGCGATTATCTCGAAAACAGTTGAATTTTTAGGTTACTAACAAGTATATCTTTTCTTTGTAAAAATAATGTATCTTTTATATTTATTAAAAAAATAGAGCTAACTTAAAGAGCAAAAAAGTTAAGCGCAAATTTATGCCTCACATGTCGCATATGTGGCGGCCTCTATTAGTTACATTAAAGTATGTGAAAAATTATAATTTGTCCTACTCAAAAGCATTTAACTGTAAATTTTTGTCCGAAAATATTTACAAATGTAAAAGTTATAGCGAAAAATAAAATTTTAAATTTCCACTTTAACACCCTGTATCTTTCTTAATATCAACATTTTATTAAAGAAAGCTTATATCGTAATATTTTAAAGTGCAGAATCTACGATTTCTGTTTGTACAATTACTTAAGGACCATCCTGTATACCAATATAAAGGTTAAATAATGTATATGAATAATTATTAAGCATGTTTTTATGGAAATGGATATAATATACTGTGTACAATATTCGTATTTATTTATTTATTATTGCATGTTATCATTATTTTATAAATATTTTATATTAATATTTATAATCAAAGTTTTGTAGATACGAATTAAATATTAAATACTTTTTAAATTCGTGCTCGTCCAACCAAAAGGGTAGAGATAAAGGTTTAAAAACAGTTAAAATAATTAATAAAAATGTACAGCGTAATTTCTGTACATTTGTGCTTCAAACCTTCACATAACTTAAAACTTTTGAAAAGTAGGTAATTTGAATTGATTAAACTTTTGAGTTGCATTACATAACTGACAAATAAGTCTTCTAGATATGTCATAAAAAGTTCCAGAAGGACGTTAACCTGTTTGATTTTCGAATTTTTGTAAAATCTTTAAAGTTAAATAGATTAGAGGAAGATTAGATGAAGATTCTGTATTATATTGAATAATTGGTATGTCTCATTTGTAAAGTTTGGTAACGATGTATACTGTTTCATTAATAAAGTTGGTCTGCGTTGAGAACTCGACACGTGTTTACGCTTATTTATTTCAATCTAAGAGGTTATGGTCCCAGAATACAAATAGCAGTTACTACAAGATTTCTAGATGAACGCACAACAATGACCAGTAACTTTATAGTAAATATTCCGAAGTTAAATGGAAAATAAAATTATAGTAATTGAGTATTTGCAGTAGTAAACTCTCTAAAGCTCCTACTCACTTCCCTGATAAGGAGAGTGAGTAGGAGTTTTAGGAAGTTTCCTACTGCAAAAAATAACTGCGCTAACTACTACTTAGTTAGTAGTAGCTAACTACTACTTAGTAACTACTACTTAGTAGTTAGCTATCTGCTAACTACTAATGCATAAAACAGCGTGAAACGCTGTTTTATTTTGCATGTGTTAGTAGTGGATAATTATTAGTTTACAGGCACTTCCAGTCTGTCATCCACTAAGACACTGCTAAAAAAACTTGATAGTCTTCACAATCTATCTTTACGTATAATATCTGGAGCTTTTCGCAAACACCAATCGAAAGTATTTATTGTGAAAATGGTGAACCGTCCTTAGAAGACAGAAGACTTTATTTAAGTGTAGCATACGCCGCAAAAACCAGGTCTAACACAAAAAACCCTACTATTCACAATTGTTTTACAGAAAAATTCCCAAATCGCTTTATAAATAAGCCAAGAACTGCCAAACCTTTCTATGCAAGGATTAGAAGCTATTTAAATCAATTAAACTACACGTTTTCAGAATGCTTTTCCTCCCAATCGTCCTCAATTCCTCCATGGCAAATAAAGAACCCTTAGTGCCTAACCCGCCTCATTTCTTTCGGCAAACATTAAAAAAATCCACAGTTAATCAAATCTGCTTTCAACGATATGCTTTACAACTACAAGGATTATACACATATATACACAAACGCATCTAAATCAAATGAAGGTACTGGTGCTGCAGTCATAACCCCAACATCGACAAATAAATACAAACTCCCTTCAGAGTACTCCATTTACTCTGCTGAACTATATGCTCTATAGCAGGCCACCCTTGCTGTCAACGCATCCAATAATACCAATTATATTATACTCACAGCCTCTCTAAGTTCCGTACAGTCAATACAATATGTCTACCCAATTAATCCTTTACTCAACAAGTAAAAGAAGAAATTCATACCGCTCAACTGAATGGAAAAAATATAATATTATTCTGGATACCATCCCATATTGGAATTCCAGAAAATGAAGACGCAGACAATGCTGCAAAAGAAGCTGCAAGTAATGATAATGCGGAGTGTACTATAACATTTACGAGTGCGGACGTGAAAGCGGCGGTTAAACATAAAGTGCAATATATGTGGGAAGAAAAGTGGAAAGTGTCATAGGCCAAGCTACGTGATGTTAAAAAAATCGATAAAACCGTGGCCCACATTACCAACAAGTCGGAGAGACCAGGTAATATTAACGTGACTCCGACTGGGTCAAACGCGATTAACTAGAGATTAACCGAACAAAACAAAAAGAAAAGGGAGATACACGAATAAATAGAAATAAAAAGTAATTCCAACGCAATAAATGACAAAAAATATACACAAAACCTAAATAAAATATATTTCAATCTAATTTAAATAATAATAAATATAACACCATAAAAAGCTGATAAAGTCATAACATATTTCCACTTTACCTTTTTCGAAAACATCAATGACACGCCCATATAAAAATAATTATACACTAATGACAGTTAACCATGAGATATCAGATATCAACTTTTATTTGTCACTTCATTTATGTCAGTGTCCCGTTTTACGTTTCGGTAAGATATATATATATATACATATATATATATATATATATATATATATATATATATATACATAATTTTACAATAACTGTTTGTTCTTAATCTTGTACATTTTAGAATCTTGACAAATGCAAGGGTTTCCTGCCGAAACGTTGTTTTTATGGAAAATAAAATCTAGTTCCACATGTAATATAATTTATTGAACCTAAACCCAAGAAAAACGAATTTTTTTATATATATATATATATATATATATATATATATATATATATATATATATATATATATATATATATATATATATATATATATATTTATATCTCCATTGAATTACCGATGTAACATGAATGAGGCGAAATAAACCCAGAGAGCTGTTCTTATTTATTACTGAAACGTGCTGTAAGCTCTGCAATACTTCAAACCTATTTGGTAGATAAAGCAAAATATCACGATTTATTTTATTGTTTTATATTCTACCTAACGCATTTACTTCGATAATAAAACAGCACAAAATGGTTATCCTTAACGAACCTTTAGCGTGAAGTGCTGCTTAGGGAACTTTGAAAAAGGGACGTGAACTCACTATTATTAGGTGATCAACGAAAATGGGTTAGGTGTACCATGTTTTTTTATATAAAAACCAGAGATTTTTCTGTTTTTGGCAAATAAAATTAAGATTATTAATAATATTCCTGTTTAAATATATTAAAATATTAACCATTTATGAAAGATCAAAAAATTTAAATGAATATTTAATATTGTATTTTTTTATAAATATAAAGACATTTAAAAAACACTTAAATAATATCAAACTAACCGGCTTAAAAAACAAGTGATGGATTCGACCGTTATTTGATGGAAATTAATTTTATTTAACAATAAAGCAGTGAAAAATTTTGTTTTTAAAACTTTTGAAATTCAAAACTCTACCAAAGCAGCTATAGTAATAAGAGTTTACAATAAATTTTGTGGAACTTTTAAAAACAAAAGTTGTCAGTGTTTTATTGTCTTAAAAAACCCTCAAGACCAAAATACAATATAAACTTTTCTATGAAATAATTGTTTTTACTTTTACATACGTGCTTTAACTTTATTTCTGATACTCTATATTCTATAAAATAAGGTTTTTGATACAATAAACAAGCAAAGCTCGTTTTTTTGTCCTCTTAACATGACATGAAAAACCCTCGTCTAAGATTTTCAAGATCGACCTATCCCTTTGACATTAGATCGACTCCTAATATCTTGCTTATTTTAGACGTTGTAAAAGAAGAAAATGTGACATTTATGTTGTCTTCGCATGCTTTATCGACTTTGAACAAAACTTAACTAGAGTTACGGATAGAAAACTCATCTCAATCTACAAGAGTCGGGAATAGCTGACAAAGACACAAATATATTATCAAAGCTACATATACAACAAAAGGCCGTTTTCTAGTCGAGATTGAAATATAAGAGAAGTTTAACATAAAGAGAGGAGTACGTCAGGATTATAAACTATCACCTTAAGTACCATGTGTACTTAAAACACGTATTTAAAGAAGCACTATACAGAAGACGGATTTGTGATAAATAGAGAGTTGGTGAACAATCTGAGGTACGCGGATGATATTGTCCTTATAGCGGATAGTTCAGAGGAGCTTAGACAATTGTAGATCGTATGAAAACTACATGCTAAGAATTGTAACGAAATTATTTTTGCCTACCACATGGGGTATTATTATAAGGGGTAGAAAATTCGGGACAGAAATTACTGGGGGTGGAGATAGGGCAATAATCGATACTTGTGCGACCGGCACTCAGGGTTTGTTTGGAGAGCTGGGGTCGTGGATAAGTAAATGGCAAGGGGTCGGATTGGGGCAACTACAAAAAAATGAAACAAAGGGATACTAACGTGAATCTTTTGGGACAAACAAAACAAAAGGAAACAGGAAATACTTCTAGCAATTTAAAAAGAACGCCGCTTCGAGGTGCCAAATTATAACCATTACAACAGCTAGTTCTAACTATTAAAATAATTACTTAGCATAAAAGATATATCTTTTCAAATGAAACTAAAAAAAGGGTTATAGAGTTAATCAGGATAAACAAACAAAATGATTTACAAAAAATAAACATTTATTGTGTCTTATCACAAACAGTTTCAAAAATACAGATAATACATAAAGACAGTCACAAAAGTAAATATAAAAGTAACAAAGAAAAACTTACATGTGTTCTATTCATTTACAAACTCGAAAGATGCTACAAAAACTTACAAATGTTACTGGACTATAAACTGTGGCAAATAAAAAATTATCTTTTTAAATAATGAAAGTAATTATTATTTTTTAAAAAGATGTCTATCTTGACTTTTACAGTAAAATTTAACACAAAAAGTTACCTTAAGTTTCACTAAATTTCTAGGGTTGGGGACTGGAATCATGCTGGAATTATACTGGGGCAGATCCGGGATGACGACCAGGGATAAGAAGATCAGGGCGGAAGCCAGCATCGGCTGAAACATAAACCTTGAACACTCGTCTCCTTCAAAGACTGGAACAGGCACAGCACAATTGCAACATGAGGCCATTTTCAAAAACTGTTGTAAAACTGCTAAATACCAAGCACCCAACTGCTACTGTTACTTCATACTACATTTCCATGACAAGAAAAGAAACATGAAAAAAAAAATAACGAATTTGAAAATAAATTCGGACTCCAATAAAACAACTAAACACGCCTTTAACAGCGGCCGGTCTTAGCGAGATTGAACAATTATCTTCATAAATTCATTCGCACAATCTTGGTATAAACAAAACGTATAAACTGGAATATTTATTTGAAATGCATAATATCCCAAAAACGGTTTCGATCAAAGAAAATAATACCCAAGAAATATAAACAACTCTAAAAATGATTTATTTTACTCGGCGACGCTAAAGTGAATTGGAAGAATTCGGTGTTTTAATTTATACGAAAGGAAATGAAATACACTAAGATTATACTTTGATATTTTAACAAATACGAGGGGATTTCAATACAGATCCAAAGAATTTTCAAATGCTACAGAATGTGGTATAAAGATAAACTATAAAAAAAGACAACCCTAACTATCATTAAGAACGACGTCAGCAATACACAATTAAATGTCAACAATGTAGCTCTTCCAATAGATAAGACGATAACCTATTTAGGATATTCCTTAAACCTTTATCGCGCAAATATTTTTTGGATTTAAAAGTAAAATCTGGTTTAAATTAAATGTTTTTTTTTTTAAACAAACTATTTTCATCACAAAGATGTTTTAAGATGGCTTTTATTCGCTCCGTGCATGACCATGGTAGGGGTACCTTGAAACGATGCCAGCGTACGTAGCGGCGAAATATGACAATATTGGACCTTTTAGATCTTTTTACGCACAAATTTTATCAAAGATGGGTGCGAATACATGTTGCGTATTTAATTGTGCTAATAATAGCAAAAATAGTGAGTGTAGCTTTTATAGGTTTCCAAAGATTACATATAAATGAGAGAAAAGAAAAAGATGGATTCGTGCTATAAATATGAAAAAGTAAATATCACATAATTTCATTTTCATGCAATTGAAATAGGAAAAATTTAAATAATTTACCTTAAATGATATTTTATAATGCTTCAAGCTAACTGCGGCCTGCCAGATGACTTTAGCTTTTATATCATAATTTTTAGCATTATTGTTTTTAATTACATGCTCTTCCACATGCAAAAAATTGATTTGCCATTACTAGATTTTTCTTTTTCGTTTCCGTTTGGGGTTGAAAAGATAATGTTGATGAATTTTTAGAAACCCAGTTTTTAATACTAAATTTATTTTGTACATAAACTGAAAAAATATAATTAAAAAACTAATTATTAATACTTGTCAATTTCATATCTATTTACCATATGTTTAACCTCAAATTGGGAGGTCCAAAACTGTCAGATGAAGGCGGTAGATGTCGCGTCAGTCACGCACGGAGCGAATATGTGCCACTAACCGCCCTGAGAAACCAATAACATCTAAAGTTTGGTGGCTAGTCATATAGCCACTTATTTTTTATATAAATAAATCACAAACATACTTAAACATACATTTATTTAAAAAGAAGACGAACGAAAATGGAAGATTTACACACATAACATTTCTACAAATTCTAAATAGTGACCCTACAAAATAAAAATCTACCCATTCTAATGAAACTGTGCAAAACGTTCTAAACACATACCAACATTACACTCACTACATGCTATTTATGATCTCTTCACATTTGTTTCGGTGGAGCAACGTGCAAATCACCTATATTTCCCCTTTACTGTTAAACGCAGCCCAACATTCGTTTTTCTAGTGACATTATTGGTTGAAACAGAATGTCCACCAATTTTACGTATTTTGTTTTTGAATGTAGTAGTTGGGGCATGCACCTCTTTCTTGTCTGCCTGAAAAATTAACAATTAGTTCAGTGACTAGTATCGATCGAAATTGTAAATTAGACATGGCTTTTTTCCTTCAATAGCCATTATTGATGTCTTGTACATTATATATGCGTTTACAATCGCAGAATCTAAAGGGTAGAACAACTTTTTCATGAGATGGAGTAGGAAGCAAGGTATAGATCATGACTGTATACAGCTACTGATTGTGGACAGGGCACTTGTTTCTTTGTTTATCGGAACAATATCAACTTTAATTGAAGTATCATGAAGAGAACTAATTACGACCATACACTTTTTGCCGCTGTCATGCCATTTGCAAACTGATATTTCATTATACTCAACTCCTGCAAAATTATATTCACCCAGTTTAAAATATTGTTTATTATTTAGTAAAACTTTTTGGGAAAATGCGTTCTATTTATTCTGAAAGTACCGCAGGAAAAGGTATTTTTATGTAAAAAATTGGACAGTCATTCAATTGTAAAAAAAATTACAAAAGTATAAAGCATAATTTCGAAATGGTATGGCTCGCTCAAATCCAAAATAGTTCTTTCGTCCAATACAACCTTAATATCACTTAATATAGCCTGTCGTTCACAGTTCATAACTTAAATTTTGTAGCTCTTTTTAAGAGGCTTCATGGGATGGTCTTGCTTTAAAGTTAAGCGTCCCTTAAAGTCTACCATGGTTTTATCTATTGAAAGCTTTCTGCATGGTAAAAATTAAAGTTTAAATTTTTGTTTAATTAAAAGTTTACTTAAGTTGTTTTTACCTTTTTTAAGCATTTCTCATTGTCGTTCAAATGGATGTGATGTAGATTCGTTAAAAAAGCGCTTGACGCTCGTAATATTTGCTATTATGTCCAATTGAAAATTTTGATCTTTAGAACAATATATTCTTATCCCAGAAAGTTGATTATATCCCATGATTAGGATTCCAAAAAAAGCTTGGAGTTCTTTCTCAATTGAAAAATTATGTCTATTTTGCCCTGTATACAGATTGGTTTCCTCAACAATCTTACTTATTAACTTATCCGAAAACATTTTTTTAATATCTCCATAAGTGTTGCTTCTTCTATGTTGGAAAAGCAATCTAAAATATTAAACGAAATTAAAATTTTTGAATTTGTCCTAAAATCGTGAATTATTTTTTCATTTCTTTTAAGAATCTGTTGGTAAACTAGTGCTGGAAGGTAGCCTATCATCTTCCAGACCGATATTGTCCAAACTAGATGAAGATGAAGTAAAACGTCTTTTTGAAGTTTTCTTTTCAGGTATATAGTTCTTCACCAATTAAGTCATAGTCAATATCTAATCCTGATTTCTTAAAATCTAATAACTTTTTAATTACCATCTGACTGGAAGGACGAGATGGCGAGGTGTCGAAAAACTAGTTGTTAAAACGTTAGAATAACAGTGTGTACCAGAATCGCTAAGTGTAGAGACTAACACATTGTCTTCAGCGTCGCTATCCGCCCCAATGTCAGATACTTCAGCCATATTATCTGTAATTTCATCAATAAACTCATACAGTCGATTATCGTATAACCGTTCTAGTTCCTTGATAGTGATGTTGCATCTATTTGAAGTAATTCTCTCGACAAGTTCTTAGAACACATAACATAACTAAAAATAGGACAAATAGTCTAAGACATCCACTGTATTTTAATAAAATTTTGCAGAAATTAAGTTTTACATTATTATACAATAAAAATTATATTAACAATTTGTTGAAATACAAATAACTTAAGCACAGTACAATAAAACGTCCACCAGCTACACGTGCTTTTAATATTAAATTAGAGCTCGCAATGGATTTTGGCACACATCGAAGCCACTTTTATCTTATTTTGGAGGGAGTAGGGCAAGTGGCATCTATGGAAACCTGTGAGCATTGCGAGCGACCTAAACAAATATAGATCACAATAACTTGCATTTACGTGGTTTAATGTACCTTACTGTAAGTGACTTCTATTGTTGCCACTAACTGCTAAAGAGTTAAATAAAGACTGGGCCACTTAAGAGGAATAAGATGTCGAATAGAAAAATAAAGAGGCACGTTTAATAATATGCTTAAAGTGCTCCGTAATCAACATCCTAGAACAACTTGGTGACACACAGTTTGGATTCCGCAATAACCTTGGAACAAGAGAAGCACTATTTAGTATTCAGGTTATGGTACAGAGATGCAGGGATGTTGGACATCCAGTTTGTATGTGTTTTATTGACTTTGAGAAGGCCTTTGATCGAGTAAAACATACTGAAATGATAGCCATTCTTCAGCAGGTAGATATTGATGATAAAGACCTACGCATTATTAAAAATCTTTACTGGCATCAACGTGCAAACATTATGATTGGCCGGGACATCTCTGAAGAGCTTCAAATACGAAGAGGAGTAAGGCAGGGCTGCATTTTGTTCCCGCTACTATTTAACATCTATTCTGAGTTCGTTTTCAATAAAGCAGTGGATAACGTTTAATGTGGTATAAAAATGAATGGCGTCAATATTAATAATTTGAGATATGCGGATGACACAGAGAAGAACTACAACATCTAATTAATAGGATTACCACAACGTGTGATGAATATGGCCTTAAGCTAAACACCGAGAAGACAAAGGTGATGGTCGTCAGTAAAACGCCAATACAACCGGAAGTGGTAACAGCTTATGGTGAACAGCTGGAGAGAACTAACAGTATCACTTACCTTGGTTTTAATCTAAATGAGAACTGGGACATGAGCAAAGAAATTAGAATACGGATAGAGAAGGCCAGAGCTGCATTCTTTAAGATAAAGAAACTGTTATGTGGAAACTTGAAAATTAGATTAGTGAGATGTTATGTGTTCTCTACTCTTTTGTATGGTGTCGAAGGTTGGACTTTGACGGATACACTTCTCAAGAAACTGAAAGCCTTTGAAATCTGGGTGTATCGGAGAATCCTACGAATAAGTTGGGTGGATAGAGTTCGTAACGAAGCTGTTTTGCATCGGATGGGAAAAGTTACGGAAGTCGTCAAAACAGTTAAAAATCGCTAACTTGAATATATAATATTCTCCATTTAATAATACAAGGCTAGGTAGATGGAAGAAGAGGACCAGGTCGAAGAAGAACGTCATGGCTTAAAAACCTGAGAGATTGTTTTGACAGATACTCTGCATCTCTTTTCCGAGCTGCCGTCAACAAAATTACTATAGCCAATTT
Source organism: Diabrotica undecimpunctata (assembly GCF_040954645.1). NCBI lineage: Eukaryota > Metazoa > Arthropoda > Insecta > Coleoptera > Chrysomelidae > Diabrotica > Diabrotica undecimpunctata. Next base: position 130,989,618 of record NC_092805.1, on the reverse strand, counting down.
AATAGCCAATGCTCGATAATCGAGCTCGGCACATGAAGAAGAAGCTCCGTAATCTCTCCCTGAGTATCCATACTCTCACAAGGATTCTAAGACACTAAAGACTCTTCACTTCGATTTACGGATAAGAAACGTGGAACTACAGACTTCTCATGTATCATAAATGTATTTGAGATGTGGTGTTATCAACACATGGATATTTTATATATCGAATCAAACTATCTTACAACGCATCGGTGGAGAGCTGGAATACCTCCCACCTATCAAACGTAGAAAGTTGGAATATTTGCCACATCAAGAGAAATTTTCAGAATAGTCTAACAATGTCTCTGTTAAAATGCGAAAAATATCTTCTTTATTTATATATGCGCTAAAAGTTAAAATTTTATATTATTTTCATATTGTTATCCATTTTTATCATACACGCCGTTATTATGCTGCCTCTAAGAATTCTTCAATCATACTTAAAAGTTCAGTAGGTAATCTCAATTTAATCCTTTGTTAACAAAATGATAGAGAAATGAAATTCTTTATACAGTTTTCTACAATGACCTTTGTTCACCTTGTCATTAAGAAATATGAGATCGAATAGTTTCTAGCAATATCAAAACCGTCAACAAACCAAATCGATAAGCAAAAACCGAGACCTAATCCCCACGTGACCATGAAATGCACGGCCGATGCACGGAAGTATTAATAATGAGGAAAATAACGAGAAAATGGAATTGAAAAAGAAAATCCAATTAGGTTATAGAATCATGCCATACCTTCTAAAATCGATTTATTCTTTTATGACTTATGCAGTAGATATTACTATATTTATGAAAAATATCACAGTTCATATCACAGTTGATTTCTTATGTAATATTGACGATATTTTATATTTGGTAACTTGCGTAAGAGGTCGGAGCAATTACAAAAAGCTTATATTTTCCAACGAAAACTAGATAATTTGGACTATTTGAGATCATTCTGGATATAAATAAAATTGTCCAAAAGTTGGTCCTTTATAATATGATATCAGCAATATTTTTAGAAAATAATCGTATTACTTATCATATCATATAATATGATATCAGCAATAATCGTATTACTTAATAAATAATTTTTTATTTTTTGTGAGTTCGGCCCTGATAGCGATAAAAGCTACCACGTTATCAGCTTTCCCGAAATATAGTCGTTTTAAATGGTAAAAACAAATCTTAATTTAATATTTTATACCTCTACTACAAATTTAAGTGCATTAGTTAGTGCTGACAATATTATCTCAAGTGAGTAGCACTTCTTTTCGTATTATTTTTGTAACAAGAACAAAATAACCTTTAAATATTAGCTACGTAAAGAGATAACAAAAATTCCAGTTGAAAATACTACGACACCAGAAACACCAATAACACAAATAAATAATGCAGTCAATTCTAAACAGCTAAAAAGACATAATATATCATCTCGTGAAATTAACGAAGACAACCCAAAAACCGACTTCACCGACTCATCCATTTTTAATACCCCTAAACAATATAAACCAAAAAAGAAACACAAAACTTCTTCCAAAACCCCCCGCGAAGATTTCATTCACTCCTTAGAATCCATCAAAGACAAAATCGAAAATAGATCACCTCCTTTTATACTAAATTTCAATAAAATATGTAATTTTATGAAAAATGTTTTAAACTCTCATAACCCTGAATTAACTTTTAAAGATTACTCCAATGAACTAGAGGAACTAATTCAGATCCTTAATTTTGTTTATTGTTACACACAAAATTCTAGGTTAAGAAATAATATCACCCGACTAAAGAAAAAAATAAACCCTAACCCTTCTTCAGCTGACGAAACTGACGAATCATCACTAGTTGAAGGATAATCAAGGGATGACTAATTCTCCCTAAACTATATAGGGAAAATATCAGCACAGAAACAACATAGAGTATTCTCCCAAATTTGCCATCCCAGTATTGGTTCTATAAAACTAACTAAAAATAGTACTCCCCTTATAGAACGAATAAAATCTTCCAACTTTGATATGGATAAGCTAAATCGATCTCCACAAGTCATTGTAAATTTTCCTCCATGGACAATCCAACGACTTACCATTGACTTAACCCTCACAAAAGTGAGAATAAATGTGTCATCATCACTGATTCATTAAATGCTCTATTAGGTGTAAAACAAATATACCTTACAAATCCAATATTTCGGGCTATAAAAAATGAGATAAATATAATTCAATCAACTCGAAAACAAGTAGCATTTATCTGGGTACCGTCGAATGTGGGAATAGCTGGAAATGAGAAAGTGGACAACCTAGCAAACATAAGTCGAATAAACTCACAATACACAACCAAATCAAGAAATTACCAATACTCCGATCTTAAAAACCTAATTAGAGACCACTGTATGAACATATGGCAAGACTACTGGAAAGATTCAGAAACCAAATTATATGAGATTTATCCCCTTGTGAAGACCATCTTGAATAATCCATCCAATAGAAGGGACCAAGTAATAACTAACTGACTAAGAATGGACACACTGCACTGACCCATAAATTCTTAATCAACAAAAAATCTTCGCCAACTTGCAGAAACTGTCCTCTCCCATTGACGGTGAAGCATATTCTGATTGACTACCAGTACCGCGAAGAAACAAAAAGAAAATATGGAATCTCCGATGACATCAAAACCACTTTAACCATAAACACTGACCATGTAATAAATTATTTAAAAGATTTACTTTATATACATCTATTTAATGTAAATAAAATGAACTCTTGTGTACGTTACTCCACTAATAACCCTGCGTGGTTGGTGTGGATTATATGTTTTTTCTAAATAATTTTTTTTTATTTAGCATTTAGACCTTCAAAGGAAAAGCTAGGGCTAAATAAACGCAAATATTTGAAATTTTAAAATAAATATTATATATATATATATATATATATATATACATATAAGAAAAAAGAAGTACTTGTGACTCGTTTGGAACAAATATATAACTGTTTTGGATGGGTTGGAGTCAATAAAAGGGCTATTTGTTAACTATTTTTTTATTCTCGAGCTTTCAATTGTGTTTACAATTATTATCAAGAGCTAAAAAAGACAAAATACTTAAGGTTGAACTAAAAAGAAAAAACAATTTTTGTTAACTTACCAAATAAAAATTAGTTTGGTAAGTAAAAATCACTGCTTACATCTTCAAAATATTTAATACAAAAATGTTTTAATCTAATAAATGTTTCTCCGAAAATTTTTATAATTTTGAAAACATTTTTTTAATATAAAAATAATTGAATTTATAAATAAGTTCAAATAGCAACCAATTACAAATAGCCTCAATGTCATAAATGCCAACATAAAATTTTTATTTTTGACAATTATATTGCCAAAAGTAAAATTTTACTTTTTGCAATATAATTGTCAAAAATAAAAATTTTATAAGTAAAGTAAAGCTGAAGTAAAATAAGTTCCAACCAGCACTTGGTTCACAAGAAGCTACTTTACAGCTTTTATTTAAATAATAAATGTTTGTAATTAATATTTGTTAATGAAAATATATGAAAGGTAATGAATGTTCTGAAAAGTGCAATTGATGAAATCGTTGTTCCTTAGAGGAATTTATTGCATCGGTAGTTAGCTTTAACCACCGATCAGGAAAATGATGTCGAAAAGAGCCCGTAGATTACTCTACTTTGAAGGTAATTGAATTTAGTAATAATAGCAAGACCACTTATAGTAACTCTAGATGAAATTGCCTTTTAAATCGCATTGAATTTAAACCGTACTTAATTCTACTATTAAACACTGAAGTTAGTTTATAATATATATTTGATATTGTATAAGATACAATAAAAGTGTATATACACACTTATAGATAAATTCCCAGAGTAAGAAATACGTCCAAACTCTTAAAGGACGCAACCAAAAGCCAGTCTAATCTTTTAGACTACCCAACGAAAAGTGATTTTTATTTTTTTAAATTGGATAAACTATCCCTCTCTTTAAAGTAAAGCTATTTGTAAGAAGTTTAATAAATTTTATTACTCTCATCCTAGAGGTATAAAAAAGGGGCCTAAATGTTCTTTGTTTCCACAAAAAATAACGATTGCTCTTAAATTTCTAACAACACAGCCATCAAGTAATCTGCATGTTTCGGTACTTCTTTTGAGAAATTGAGAAATAAAAAAGCTGAAACATATCAAAAAATTAGCTCTATAAAGATACAAAATCTAAAGTACCGTTACATTCTCATACAGGACTATATCGGTACCTCTCATATCAAACAGATCAATAATATATATATATATATATATATATATATATATATATATATATATATATATATATATATATTCCTAAACCCATTTACCCTAAGGTGTCGGGTGTGGTGTCTTTAGTTAGTTGCATGTACAATTTTTCTCCATTGCTTCTTATTCTTTGCTTGTTTTCTTGCTTGTTCTTTGCTGATTCCTCGGGTCTCTAGGATTGAGGTTACATTATCATCCCATGTCTTCATTGGCCTGCCCCTTGGTCTCTTGGTTTGTCTTCTGGCTTCCCATACTTTTTTAACTGGTCTTTCTTGATTCAGTCTAACCATGTGTCCATACCATCTCAGTTGGGCCTCTTTAATTTTCTTAATAATTGGTTGGACCTTAAGATGTTCTCTGACTGCCTCATTTCTAATCCTGTCTAACCTGGTTATACCCATTATTCTTCTAAGAAACTTCATTTCTATGCTCTGTATTTTAGATTTTAATGTATCGGTAAGTGTCCAACTTTCACTACCAATGGTTAAAACTGGCACAAACACCGTCTTGTATATGGTCACTTTGGCTTTTTGGGATACTTCTTTTTTCGACAAAAATGTACTTTTAATTGCGTTGTACATTCGAACAGCACTTTCTATTCTGGAACTTATTTCAGTTTCTTCAGTTCTTCTGTTTTCTATTTGTACTCCCAAGTATTTGTAAGTATCGACTTGTTCAAGTGTATTTCCGTTAAGTGTTTTCTTCGTTTGTTTTCTATTTTTTCCACATACCATTACTTTCGTCTTCTCATTATTGATCCTTAAATTTCGTTTAATTAGTGCAGCGTTCCATACTTGTAAATTTCGATTAAGTGCCTCTTCATTTATCCCAAATATCACTAGATCATCTGCGTATGCACACTCTGAGATCCATACTGCATCTAGATTTCTATGTCCGGCATATAATTTCAATGTTTACAGATCAATAATACCTATATAAAATAAGAGATTCTAGGTCTACTTTCATAACATCGTTATTAGTTTCGGCGAGGTGCAAAAGAAAGATTTTTGGATACGACCATTGGCATAGCTGCGGTAATTGCAAAGGATTTTTAAAATTAATCTTAAAGTTAAACATATAATAATTAGTTACTAATCTAATTATAAAAAAATATTACAATCTTTCTAATTAGGTGGACCCGAAACTGGTTGAACAACAGACCCTTAACAAAAAAGGCACTTTATACAATTAATGCGATACAAGTTTGTTAATGAATACTTTTACTAATGAAGCCCTTTAAAGTAAAGATTCTCTCGTAGACTCAGCCAATGGTAAGTGATGAGGGACGAAGTTTGGAGCCTGCCAAATTTTGTAATCGGACCTTTAAGTTGGAGCGTTTTGAAAAATTTGCAATTACCTCAATTCTTAAAAATATAAAACCCTTATTATATTTTTAAAACGAAGTAAATCATTAAAATATTAACAAATGAATAATCTCCATTTCCTGAAAAGTCAAAAAATAACGGAGAAAATTTTTATTTTTTTTTATATATTTGAGCAATATATATACTCAACTATTTTAATAAATCGTTATCTCTATATAAGTTTATATAAAACTATAATATATAATAAATTATATATAAACTATATTTTTTTCTCATTTTGAAGCTCCTACATTTAGCCTTTTGTACTAACAAATAAGGTAGATATTTTTACATGTGGCAGTTTTCTCTCGTCACAACCTGCTCGAATTTTCAGTTTCTTTTAACCGAGAGTCTTTTTCACGTACCATTACAATAACCGTTCTCGATTTCGTCGATATCTAATGTCAATATTCGTGAAAATTGCGTTAGAAATTTTCTCCCAAGGGCCTAAAAGCATGAGCCCTTGCTTGTCCTAAATCAGAACTCTTTAAACCAGTGAACAATAGAGAAACTCGAGGGTAATTTATTTCCTTGGTCATTCCAAGATTATTTTACTCTTAAAAAGTTTTGTTAAATATTTGATATCTATATAATAGAATTTTAGATTTTTAAGGTTAATAACGGATGTGGACTTGATGTGTTCGAACATTAGAATATTTACAGTCTTTTATTCAATATTTACAAATTCAAAAGATTAGTTTAATCGTACTTATAGTATGGGGGCTAGCATTTAAATTTTTAGACAAACTTATAACATCCATCAGCATTAGTAATTCAAATTGTATTCTCTTAATAGAAGATGTACACAAAACATATAATAAGAATGCTAGTTGATTGGTTTATGGCAACAAGAAATCACTTCAACGTTACCTCATCATACTGACTGCTACATGACTGACCGATAATAAAAATAATGTACAAATTCCTTAGTTCAGGCAAAATATTTAAAGATATCTGGAAATAGGTGGGATGGAGGCGGACCTTGAATGCATACTGTAAAATTACTTAGTTATGAATATAAAAGGTACTGCACACTTACACATAGTGGACGTAGACACCTGGAAGGCACACTAGATGAGTTATGGACATAAGAAGCAAGCAAAAAATACAAGAGTAGACAAAGTTTTAATATTCATTATTAAATACATTCTCGCACAAAGTCTTTTTGTCTTCATTTGTTCTATTAATCTATTTATTTGTTCGTCTCCTTCAAACGACTTGATAGTCTTTTATTCCCCCGAATATCCTTCTTAAAACACTCCATTCCTAGATGTTCAACATATTTTCTTCATTTTTGTTCATAACCCATGTTTTACTTTCGTACTTTACTTGTTAGGGTTACTCCCATATATTTAAACTCCGTCAACTTTTTGAAGCAATATTCTTTATTATTGTTGTTTGTGGTAGTCTTCAGTTATGTACCTTGATATGTGGTCTGCCCTATTTTCATATACTTTGTTTTTTGCTCAATAATAATCAGTACATACTGTTTAGCCTTCATTTCAAAGAGTTTGAAAATCCTCAGCAGTCCGCCCTTAGTTCTTGTCATTAAAACTACATCGACCGTAAAGGCTTGTATTGTCATAAATCATACCTTTCATTTGTGTTCCATTCTCTCTCATTATTGGCTCCAGCAAGAAATTAAAGAGTATTGTGGACAGCGGATCTCTCTACTTTAGTCCCCTTCTTACTTTAAATTTTCCTGATAGCAAATCATGAATGTGTTGCTTGTGTGAGTCCATTTCGAAAGGCAACAGAAATAATAAATTAGACTTACTCACAATCAATTTAATTTAACTATCCAGACGACCGGTTTCGCTTTCTACAATATGCAAAGCATCTTCAGGTCTCGATACAAAGTTAAATAAATGCTGAAATAATAAACCCATATTAGGGCGTTGTCTAATAAAGACAAACAAAGATAGATGGTATAAATTAGGATAGATAGATGATATAATTTATATCATCTATCTTTGTTTATCTTTATTAGACAACACCCTAATATGGGTTTATTATTTCAGCATTTATTTAACTTTGTATCGAGACCTGAAGATGCTTTGCATATTGTAGAAAGCGAAACCGATCGTCTGGATAGTTAAATTAAATTGACTGCGAGTAAGTCTAATTTATTATTTCTTTTACCTTTCCTGATAGCCTTCTTTCTATCCTTAATCTATTATTGATCTTTATTAAGGTCATTTTTACTCGTCTGATTATCTTTTTTAGAATTACAAGTACTTTGAGGGCATGGTACAGACGCTTTCTTATTACAGAATCATAAGCTTGTTTGAAATCTATAAAGAGGAGGTTTAGCTTTAACTGTTCATATGCACTGTTCTGAATTATATTTAACACCAATATTTGATCTACGGTGGATCTGCCCTTTTTAAATCCTTTCTGGTATTCACCAGCCTACTCTTTTAAGTGCCTTTCCAGCCTACTTCTTATGACTCTGGCGAGTACCTTATATGTTACATCCATAAGAGTGATACCCCAGTAGTTTTCGCACACTGCTTTATCTCCCGTCTTCTAAATGGGACAGACTATTGTCTCTCTCGATACTTTCGGCATTTCCTTTTGCTCCCAGATTTTCGTTAGCAGTCTACATATCCGCGTTAAAAGTGCTTCTTCCCCATGCTTGATGAGTTCTACAAGAATACCATTGCTGCCTGCACTTTTAATGTTTTTTATGCTATATATGATTTCTCTTATTTCTTCTACGGTGAGAGTGTCCATTGTTTCCGTCGTGTCGTTCCCCTACCATTTCCACTTGCTCCTCATCCGGCTTTTCATTAAGCAGCTCTCTAAAATGCAATGGCCATACATCTAGCTTCTATTACTTATCTTCTATTATATGCCCTTCTTTATTCTTGGAGTAATTCTGTTTTCTTGCGGCTTGGTTACTGCACCTTTTCGCCTTCTGGTAGAAATTTCTCACATTTTTATTAATGCCATGTTCGTCAATCTCTTGAAGTTTTTTATCCATATGCTCCCTTTTCTTTTACCTACACACCTTTTTCGTGTCTTCTCCCTGCTTTATAATCATTTCTATTTCCGTCACTTGGTTTGTCCATATATTTTAGTCTTGCCTTATTTCCTTTGTTAGGGCTTTTCTTGCAACCGGCATTAAACCATACTTTATCTCTACCCTTCTTTACTTGACTTAACAGCTTTTGAGCTGCTTCCTTCATAGCTTTTTCTATTATATAAATTTTGTAGTTTCATAATGCCTATTGCATGACTTTATTCTTGCCGTTATCAGTTTCTCATTATATTGGTCATAAATATGATTTTTTGGATTAAATGAATAAATTTTCCTTTTAAAAAAATTAAATTGTATTCACTGTACCTCAATTTGATATTTTTTTTTTTTTCAACAAAAAGATATTCCACTCGTTACAGGCAAAGAATTACATTTTTTTTCTTATTTCAAAGTATGTCGAATCCTTGTTCTATAAATGACAATTTACGTTTTTTGAAGGGTCCAAAAGGGCATCGAAAAGGGTCAGAAATGACGGGCGCGCTGAATTTTACGAAAGGGCCTAATAGTCGGATAACCGAAAGCAGGCAGGCGTAAGTAGGTTACTGAACCATTCATTTACAAACAAAGTATATTGTTAGAAATAGTTAAAAAGTAACACAATGTAACAGAATTTACGAAATAGTAATAGTAATAATGATTTATTAGAAGAATAAATAAAGTAATATTTAGCAATAATACAAAATAACGGAAATAAATATATAAATACAATATCCAGATAGGTTAATCTGTAGACGGTATATTTAGTTTATAAATATCTTGTGTTCCTTCTTTTTATATAAGTCAAAAAAATATAGGATTTTAAGAAAGTGTAGGATGCGTTTGGAAGATTTAACTTTTTTACCTATACAGGAATGTATGGGAATTTTTAAAAGAAAGGTATCGGTCAATACATATTACATTTCACAAGTTCGTGTCATTTTGGTGTAGGAATGAAAACTTGTCGTATGCTCAAAGCATCCTCCGGAGGCATTTGGAGATTCTTCATGCATCTCGACTGCTGCTCTGGAAGTGGAGCGAAGTTTTTTTGCCTCCATGCTCTTACTCGTGGAATTTATGTATACTTGTTTGCACACTCAGCAAAAAGCATACCGCAGGCTATGTGGTCAAGAAGGAGCCACCGGCAATGCAAAATACTTTAGACAGTTCGAGTTTTTCCTACGTAAATAATATATTTGTCTTACATGTATAATTTATCTAGTATTCTGAGTACGGTGGATTCCTTGGATCTCACAGAGATGCCAACCTTTCACGCTTTAACGTATGGTCCAGGTGTGTGCGCTCAACCCGTATAGGGACTTTTATTATTTCCGTCGAAAGGTTTTAGCTACTAAGTGCTACTTCAGCTCAGCCACCGAGTGAGCATCAATTCTAAGTCTACCTACGGCTTTTATTTACTTCTAACCGTCCGTGGCCTAGTAGAATAATGTGTCCAGCTATTAGCTGGCTTTCGTGAGGTAATTATTAGTTTGTTGCCGGGCTTTTATTCCCCTCAACAAAACATGGACCACAGTCAACAACACCGGTTCCTATTCCTCTTGTTGGTTTGAATATTGTAGTAGCTTACATACAAACATAAAGAAAACCAAATTTATGACAATTAGTAAAAAACCAATACTAAACGCTCAACTTACAATCAACCAACAGAATATCGAAAGAGTCGAGCAATATACATATCTAGGCACCAATTTAAATAGCCAATGGGACCACTCAACAGAAATTAAACAGCGAATAATAAAAGCAAAAGCAGCATTCATTAGAATGAGAACCATTTTCAACAGTCGAGACATATCATTAAAAACAAAATGCCGTCTATTGAACTGCTACATATTCACAGTTCTGCTCTACGGAATGGAAGCATGGACACTGACTGTTGCATATATGAATCGGCTCGAAGCTTTTGAAATGTGGTGTTATAGACGCATCTTACGTATATCCTGGGTTGACAGAGTTACTAATGTGGAGGTCCTGCATAGAATGGGGAAAGAATGCGAAATTCTCATTAAGAACGTTACGGCCTTCTCCAGCTGATTCTGCAAGGGAAAGTAAATGGTAAGAGAGGACCGGGAAGAAGACGCATTTCCTGGCTTCAAAATTTACAAAAGTGGTATAACACGACTACCACTGAACTGTTCCGCGCTGCAATAAATAAAGTAAAGATAGCCGTGATGATCGCCAACATCCGGAACGGATAGGCACTTTAAGAAGAAGAAAAAGTAGCTTACAAGGCTTCGTGTTTATTCTCACACTAAGGCGTTTGGGATCGTCTTCGAAGCATCATCATCATCATCATCATCATCATCATCATCATCATCATCATCATCATTATCATCATCATCATCCAGCCTTTATTTATCACGTCCACTGCTGGACATAGGCCACCCTAAAACTCCTCCATTCTTTGCGATTTTGTGGTCTTTGTTGCCAATTTTTCGAAGCAAAGTCTTATTAATTGAAAGAAATGTTCACGAAGGTATTAATAAACACAGAAATTGTTGAAAAGGCACTCGGCCAACAAGGTCTAGCTAGAGTCAAGATGTAGACTGACTTGATCCCGATCGGTAGATGCGCTGTTTTTTTAAGCATTTCTTGTTTGTAACTCCGCAGCGATCGTTCATCGGGAGGCCAATAACAACGCAGTTAATAAAACCGTTTGTAATTGACCCGCCAGAGTGACAATCTTTGTTCTGATTGGCCGCTCCGGCGACAAATTTTGACTTAAACTGTCCACTAGCGGCGACAAAATTAAGATTAAATTCTTCCAATATTTGAAACACTGCCAAAATCAAGCAAAAATACAGTTTTAACTGATAATGTATTTTAAATTAATTTAAAGTAATATACAGTTAATAATAAAAAATTTATATTTCTTGTTATTTCTAAATTGTTGTGATAAGTATTAACTAATAAAATAATAACACTAAAATTTTTTCTTAATAAAAAAATAAAAACATATTACCTTACAGCAGGGGAGACCACCCGTCGATCGCGATCGACCAGTCGATCGCGGCCCTTAGGTCAGTCGATCGCGGGCAAGGAAAAAATGATCGGTATAATATACCTATCTATTCCCGTCAGTCGATAGCGGGCAAGGAAAAAATGATCGGTATAATATACCTATCTATTCCCGTCCTAAATATTACGAAAATTATTGGAGTGCTAGCAATCTTAAATCGATCATCGCGAGAGACTCCCACTTATTTTTTTCCAATCTAATATAGTTGGAAAAATAAATAAATAAGAATTAATACTTTTATTTTATTTAGGTACTACTTATATACAGTGGCGAGTAATAAAGCCAATTAATCCAGAATTTTAGCGCTCAGAGCCGAATCGGTTTCAGACTAAAATTTCTTTCAGATCTCGAAATCTGGTAAAATAGTCCTTCAGAATCAGATAGAATAGAAAAAACAACACATTTTTTGACCACAAAGACCAACACAGATATATATTTAATAACGTCCGTGGACAAAGATCTATGATAGATTATGTTATAACCAACAGAGATATACATCTATCAAAAATAATCGACGTAAGATGCCTCAACTCACGCAACTCAACTCAGGTAGCGATGAACTTCTAAAGTACAGAGGACCAGATCTAACCAAACCACTATTAAAACTAATCCAAAAAATAATAGAACAAAACAGAATTCGTCAAAAATGGAGTGCAAGAGACGGTTTCCTAATAGGAAGACGATTAGTAGGAAGACCACGAAAACGATGGTACGACAACTTACCGGAGGCACATTGAAAAACAAACAGAGTCATGTTTACATAAAAAGAAGAAGAAGAAGAAGAAGAAGAGAATCAGTGATTGTGAGATATAGTAAGCGACTCTGAGATATTCAGCTCACTTTTAACGTTAAAATTCTGGATTAAAAGTTTTATTGCTCGCCAGTATCGTTAAAAAATTCCTAGTCAGTAGATCGCAAAGAATAAGAAAGGCAGACAATAGATCTCGAGTCGGATTAAGGTGGCCATCCCTGCCTTACAGTGTAATCAATAATTATATCTTTACTCATAATTACTGTCAACGGTATCTTCTTTTTATTATCTTATATATCTTCTATTAACTTTTCACATTCTTCAGTAGCATTTAATGCTTCTTGACATGTTTCCAAAACTGCTACGTCACTGTAACCGTTACATCTAATATTATAGTTGTTGTAGTAAGTTTTATACATTCCCCAAATATGTTCAATACGATTGAATTCACAATGATAATGGGGCAGTCTGAACGCATTATGTCCAAAATTATGTATAATTTCGTCTACTATCTCCGTATAATACCGTAAATATTTTTTGGTTTTTCATTCCTTTTGGCTAGCTATAGTAAGCCCGGTTTGAAAAAATCCTGAGAAGATATGAAAAATAAAATATTTTTATTCTTTAACCACAATTTTATTTTACGTTCTATCCAGGAATTTTTTGGTTGCTTATCTAAAATTTCCGAAATATATGGGATATTATTCAAAACTATAACAGATGATTCATGTAAACTTGGAAGTAGTATTTCTTTCAATAATTTCACAAACATCTCCGTACTTATGTTATCGTAATAACCAGTCCATTTTAATTTCGACGAAAACACAAGATCCGCTCCATCAATAAAACCATGTTTTTTAATATAAGTATTTCGTTTTTCTCTTTTTCTTACAGTATCCGTGTGTTTTATATTTTTTATACTTTCGTTATGCCAAATTAGTTTTATTTCACCTTTAGTAACAATTCACAATTCATGTAAATATAAAAATTAAGTGTGTTTTTTTAATTATTATAGTTTCTTAAAAACTCGATTTTTTGTGAACGACACTGGCTCTTTCATATAAGATTTTATATTGGGTATCATTTTGAACTTAAACACCATTTGTTCCAAAACTCTCCAGATATTTACCCTGAAAATTTCGAATGTATTTCTGTCTTTTAATTTTAATTTTAACATCGTCTCTACAGAAAAAATTTACTGTCAATACACAAACAAACTTTTTCCAATAACAAGTACTACTATCAAAAACTTATTACGGTAATACCAATTTTAAACCCAAGTACAATTGGGAGATTTAATTAATATTTCGGTATTTAATTCTCTCAGAACTCACTAATTAGAACCAGTTTGAATTTTAAGTAATAGCAGATTTGGTCGTCACAAATAGTTTGTAGGTAAATATAAATTAAAAAATGTTTCAAAAATTTAAAACTTCTCATAACCTTGTTAATTAACATGAAAAATATTGAGCAACAAAGGCGAAACTGCTAGGCAAACAAACATTTCCCCATAAAATGTGCAGTTCACATGAATTATATCAAAAGGAGATACCGTAAACGCCTTTATAATAATACTGGGTTATAAAAGGAATTTTTTTAATTAAGTTTAGAAATTACTTGTCTTATATTTTCATTAACTCACGCACTTCGCTGAAAGACGAACGGGCGTGGGAGTCTTCAACCCCGACACGGCGCGTCCCACTGACTGATAGGGAAATGCCCTGCCCAACGGGTATGTAGGATGGGTGTGAATCAGGTCTTACCAAATAAGCACCTGTAAACCAACTAAGGGCATGGCATAGGTCAGCAGCTATGTCGTTACTGTATCAAGGCTGCAGTAAAATAAGTTGTGTTTTGGCATTCACGGGTGAATATCACCGGATTTAATCGGTGTACCATCAGGCAGGCAAGGAAGAACCACCTGATTATCTTTCAGCGAGTACACTCCAAATGAATGAATAGCGCAACACAAAAAGGAAAGATGTCATGAGATCATGAAGTATGTAGTAACCGGCGCGTCCCTAATTCCGGGTCAGACAGTGTAAAATGGGTCACCGGGCACGAAACGCAAGCAACTAACTAACACGTGGTAAATGGGCTAATGAAAAAAAAACCAAGCGGAGTAGTCCGTTATTTATTATTTATTATTTTACTCAAGATACTAATTTTACTCAGGCTAAGTCGATTTGGGGCTTGCAGAACAGTCCTAATATGCAAATCCAAATAATGGGGTATATAAAGTATATCTCTTGCATTGAGTTTAAATACAACAAACACATATTCGAATACAGTCAGATAAAATATTGTTTTTAAGGAAAACAAAAAATAGCACATTGAGATACCAAATTAGAAACAAAGACTTAATCTTCTTCTTCTTCGCGTGCCATATCAGAATTATCCTACGTTGGCGATTACCATTGCGAAGGCTTCTCGATCTTCTGCAATATGGAATAATTGTCCTGCATTTGATATCTGAGTCCATTCACTAATGTTTTTTAACTTTTTAAACTTTTAAACTTTTTCTAGGTTTTCTTCGTTTTCTTCCTACACCTCTACAGTCCTCTAATTTGCCTCAGTTGTAATATTTTATATTGACTATTCTCCTTACTATATGTCCGAGATTAGATGTTTTTTGATGTTTAACAGTCTTTAGCAGTTCTCTATATCTGTTAACGCTCCTTAGTACTTCTTCATTAGTTTTCCTTGCTGTCCAAGGTATCTTCAGCATTTGTCTATGAACCCACATTTCCAATGCTTTAATTTTGTTCATGATTGATACTTTTAGGGTCCATTCTTTTGCACTATACAAAAGTAAGGATTAAACATAGCACTTATACATTTGTCTTAGTTTTTAACTGAGATGATTATTGCAAAGAAATGACTTCATTTTCATAAAAGTAGTTTTAGTCATTGCTATTCTACGTTTTATTTCTATGTCTGGATCTAGTTGGTCCGTTATCACAGTTCCCAACTATGTCATTTTGTAAACTTTCTCAACTTACTCTCCGTTTAATTGAAGCTTTGCATGAGGATGCGGATCACGAATAAACACTAAAAATTTGATTTTGTTTGAGTTCATTTTAATGCACATTTCCTCTCCTACCTCGGTAATACGATCACGTAGAATTTGGAGATCTTCAATATTATCTGACAGAATTACTGTTTCGTCTGCATATCTAATCACATTAAGTAGTTCCCCGTTGATTTTTATTCCGTATGGTTATTTCTCAAGTGCCTTTTTTAAAATCTGGTCCGAGTAAACAATGAACAATTTTGGCGACAAAATGCAACCTTGTCTGACCCCTCGTTGTATGGAGATTTCATCGGTGTAGTTATGTCCAATTTTTACGATAGCATTTTGATTCCAGTACAAATTTTTAATGACACGAATATCCTTGTCATCTATTCTGATATTTTTCAGTAATTACATTAATTTTACATGCTGTACTTTATCGAATGCCTTTTCGAAGTCCACGAAATATGCAAATACATATTTTCTTTGGTCACGGCATTTTTATAATAGGATGTTAAGCGCAAAAAATGCCTCCCTGGTTCCCATAGCATTTCTAAAACCAAATTGGGTATCCTCGAGATCTTCTTCGCATTTGCGTCTTATTTTGTTGTGAAGTATTCTTAGGAAAATTTTAAGAGTGTTTTTAATTAGGCTAAGATTTAGTAGCCAAATTAAATATAATCTCGATAAAATAAAACATAAATAAATAAATTTGGCTACAGCCCAAATCGAGCCTTCAACTCCTCCGAAGTATAACATTGCCGGTCCCACGCCAATCTTCCCCAGCTTCTCACATCTAGAAAATTTTGCTCGTCCGCTTCCACTTCATCCTCCCAGCTTTTCCGTGACCTTCTTTTTGGTCTTGTCCCCTGCATTTTACTATCTAGGGCTCTTTTTTGGCAATCTTCCGATCTCCATTCTCACTACATGACCAGCCCATCGAAGTTTCTGAAGTTTAACGAATTCTGAGATCGGTGCCCCTTTGAACATTTGGTAGAGTTCATGGTTATACCTGAATCTCTATACTCCGTTTTCATTAATAGCTACAAATATCTTCCTTAGTACTCCATTTTTATAAGTAGCTCCAAATATCTTCCTGTAAAATATATACTCAAGCGAAAGAAGAGACGTGAGACGGCCCCGAAGAAGATGGCAATATTAAGGAAGGAACAGCCTTGAAGCCTCATCCTTGAAGTGAAGAAATAATTAATTTGGTTATAAAAGGGCTCAAAAAATATTTCTATTATAAAAATACAGATTTTATGGACTACATGTTTTACAAAACAACCATAAACGTAATAATTTAATCAGTTTTAGGGTATAATATTAAAACAGGTCTTAAGCATACTTTGTTCCAATTTATTAGACTTCTTAGGCTAATAAAAATAAGATTAAGATCAATAATTCTCGTCTGCTGAATCTGTTAATTATCCATCTCTAAAAATAATATCTGCGCCTATACTTTAAATCTTTTATATACTGTAAAAAAAAGTTCTGAGTAAAAAATATAGGTTTTTAGTGAAAGTTTAATTGTTAAACTATTTTTTTTTTTTTATTATAACGTTAAATTATTGTATACTATTAACACTGAATTACTTCCAATTACCATTTTGTCAAATACCGCATCTTAATTCCAAACGCGTTCAGCTTGTAACCAAAATGACCCTAGAAGCTCCAAATTGAAAATCGATTACCTTTCATGACTAACTATAATTGAATGAACTTGTGGATAGTTATAGCGAATCCAGACTCAAGTGATGTCTAGAAAACTGTTATTAATTTTAAGGAAGATTTATTACCTAGTAATATCTTTTAAACTTAAGATATCAAATACAGTGGTATTTAAACACAAACAAGTTTTAAAAAATAGTATTAGCAAAACTCGACCTTATGTAACAAATAAATAGAAAAGAATATTGAAAAAAAAATAAATACAAAAAATTATTGGTTAGTTTAGTAAAAATATATTGAAGGTAACAAATAAAAACTAATTGTTTAAAGAAGTTCATAGAAGTAGTACTGGTAGCAAGTAAATACTCTTGTACGATCCCGGTATGAGATAGATCTACTTCGGGTATGCAAACCTGCCCACGCGAGCCATGGCCAACCCGTGCCGGGAGAAGTTATGTCCATACCCCAAGATCCCTACCAAAAACAAATCAATCCTTTCACATATCCATTCCCAAGGAGTAAACCTTACACGAAAGAAAAATCGTTGGGGACGGCAACGGGAAACCACCCCAATTAACTTTCCCTAGTATAATCATATGATGATGATGATGAGTATAATCACATTGGATCAAGTCAATATAGAAACAGCCGATAGTCCCGGGCACCCCTTAAGTGGTAAGAGGGTGCTAAGAATCCCCGGTTGCCACAAATATTTAGATTTAAGCGTGATAAGAAGATTGGTACATGAAATGTACGAAGTCTATTCCAGGCCGGAAAAGTGTTGTTCACGTAATTAAAGAAATGCGAAGACTTAACATTGATATACTTGGATGCAGTGAAGTTAGATGCCCCAATTTAGGCCAGTGCAAAATAGAAAACCACACAATATACTGCTGTGGAGATACTACGACAAGAAACAAAAACGAAGTGGCTATAATAGTAAATAAAGAAGTTAACAAATGTGTACTTAGTTTTATAGGAATATCAGATAGAGTTGCAGTACTTAAAATTAACGCTAAACCAGTTAACGTAAACATGATTCAAGCATATGCTCTAACTTTGGAAAGCTCAGAGCAGGAAATAGAAATGTTCTATGAACAATTGAAAGAATCCCTAAAACATACCAAAAAACAAGAAGTGAGTATCCTACTAGGAGATTTCAACGCCAAAGTAGGCAAAGGAGGTGTTAGCAATACTCTGAGACACTTTGGACTAGGAACGCGAAATGATAGAGGAGACCGCCTTATTTATTTCTGCCAGGAAACGAATAGTGCAATAATGAACATTTTCCAATTACCACCTCGAAGACTCTACACCTGAAAATCTCCAGCTGACTGTCCAAAAAAATGATTAGAAACCAGATTGACTACATCATCATCAACGAACGATTTTAGAATTCTGTAAAATGCCATATGTTTAGATGCCAGAAATATTAACCAGCACACTGTATATGAATCACCTCTAAACATCGAGGACATTTTTGGAAGAATTACGGGGTCACATATATTATCTAAAATTGATTGAAAGCACAGTTTTTGGTTGATACCTTTAGCTGAAAAGTGTAGAAACTATACCGCTTTCTCAATTGATGGTATTGTCTACCGGTTTAAGGTAGTGCCATTTGGATTGCAGAGCGCTTGTGCAGCACCCGTACGAGCTCTACATACCATTTTAAATCGCCATGAAGATTTCATAGTTCATTACATCAATGATTTATTAATTTTTTCACAAGATATACATTTCACAAGAGTCATTTAGAACACATAAAAATAATTCTGGAGGAATTGGACACCGCGGGATTAAAATTAAACATTAAAAAATGTCAATTTTTTTACAAAGAAGTAATTTATTTGGTTTTAAATTGGACACCAAAACAGTAAGCTTAGCCGAAGACGAGTCAAGCTCATAGATGAATACCCAAGGCCAACAAATTTGAAAACATTGAGAGTTTTTCTTGGACGATTAATTATTTTAAAAAGCTAATTCCCGATTTAAGCCAAAAGGAAATTTATCTAATAAAATTGCTGAAGAAAGGGATAAAATGGAATTGGAAAGAATAACAGGAGAAAGCTTTCAAAATATTAAAACAAGAATTTACAAAAGGAACGAAAATATATCACCCCATTTATCTACCTTTTATACTCCGAACTGATGCGTCCATACAAAAAT
This sequence comes from Diabrotica undecimpunctata, assembly GCF_040954645.1. Taxonomy (NCBI): domain Eukaryota; kingdom Metazoa; phylum Arthropoda; class Insecta; order Coleoptera; family Chrysomelidae; genus Diabrotica; species Diabrotica undecimpunctata. Next base: position 130,970,291 of record NC_092805.1, on the reverse strand, counting down.
TTGCAGAAGTTTTGTCACAAATACAAAACGACCAAGAAGTGCCGATATGTTTTATATCCCGAGTGACTAGAACACACGAGAGAAAATATAAAGTAACAGAATTGGAGTTTGCCAGTGTATTATTTTGCGTAAACAAATTGGGGTTTTACCTATTGGTAGCTAAATTCACAATCGAGGCGGATCATGCAGCTTTGGTATATATCATGAAGAATCGATTGGTAAATAATCAAATACATAGAGGCATTCTATTATTACAGGAGTATGATGTTAGAGCCGACGCTCTAACACGGGATAGAGATACCGGAAAAAAGGAAGCAATTACAAATAGAAGGTGTATTTTCGTTAAATAAGATAAGGTATAAGACATAGATTAAGAGAAGGCAATATACAGGGAGATTTTTTTGCCTCAAGAAAAATGGGTTGCAGATGAGGATAATTTTTATCGAATGCAAAGGCGGGGATTTGTTATAATCCTATTTGACATGAGAAATAAAAAACTATATTCCTATTTAAAATTTAAAATAAAAAATTTTCATGTTTCCCAACCACGAGCATATAAATTTTTAACGCTCTGTATATGACAAATTTTGTAAAACGAATTATAGATAGTTTTAAGAGAGTGTTTCGTAGAATTATTTACTAGCCCCATAAACAATGTATTTCAAGCAAACAATTAGTGACGATTAAGGTTGATAGTTTAAGAAAGTGTTCATCGAAATATTTATTAAAACCACGCACAATATGTTTTAGTTAAACAAAGGAGAAACCATTAAGTTTCGAAATATGCGGGTAGGAAACTCATTAGCCCATACGGTATATAGTAGATAGTTAAAATCTACCTTTGTATTAAGATTCTCAAAAATAAATAAGAATTTGATTATTTGTAGACAATAGAATAAGGATACGGAATTTTATTTCTTTCTTGGAACTCCATAAAGACAAAAAGAAACGTAAATTTAAAAACTTGTTAAGATTAAGGAAAGAGGTAGTTTTGGGTAAATAAGGCGACATTATTGAAAGTTGGTTTTGATTGGATAGAAAATAATTTTGTGGGGGAACGATTTGGAAGTCGGAGAATGAATAAGGAGAGTGTGGCAGTGTGTTTTGTTCGATCGAAAGGAGAAGTCCAGTTTGGAGTGCAGTATACTAAAGAAGGAAAATACTGGTTTGTGTTTGAAAAGTTAAAAGCATCATCAAACAAATCGTGGAAGGAGTAATAGGCCAAGTCGAGAGATGATAAGGCTTTGAGTCTAAAGTATACAGTATTGTGTTAAGTGATTCAAAAGGTTGAAAGATTGCATCAGGAGAAAGCCGGAACGAGTACGGTACGAAGTGTGTTACGATAACATGTTAAGGGTGAAGACAGCGTATAATCATCAGCAAAGATCAGCTGTTTTCTGTTATGATATGAATGTATTGTTTTTCGTGTTAAATACCACAGGGCATGGAACTACATATTTCACTATTATAAAATCATCAAATTTCAATCAGATTTGTTTATTGTAAATCATTGTAGTTCTTTTCTTTTATGATACAATAATATTGATAAATAAAAATTGTTATATCAAGAAAATTGAACATCGAGAAGATTCTGTAAAGCAGAAGTAGAGAGATTCACAGTTATTGATTTAAAAAATTTTGGAGACAAAAAGAAATAAGGTTCTTTTTTTTAAGTATTATATGAAATAAAGATAGAAGAATAAATAAAATTTGTAATATTGAATATCGATTTTCGTTTTGATATAATAAACGATTTTTATAACTAATAATTGAAATCCATTTGTGTATTATTTTGATTCTCTTTTGTCTATACCTATAAGGAAACCACTGAGAAATATTTGAAGCCACAAAAGTAAGTAGTGATAGGATCATTCATCCCTGAGATTTATATTTTGTTTATGTTTTGATTTAATTAATTAATGAAATAATTAATTGATTAATTATTATATTGAAATATTATTATATTGAAATATTAATAATATATTGAATATTATTATATTAAAATGTATGTTCAAAACTGAAGCTAAGAAATTATATGCAATGGTCAAATACTAATTATATATCTTCTATAATTACTCGGATGATATAAGTGTAAAGGGATATGTTACGGTTTCCTTTACTATCAATATTCGATGTTCTTGTTTGGTATAATAGAACTGGAAACTGCTAAACATCCAATTGCCTGTGGGACAGTATCTCTTTCGTATTGATTTACGAAGTTTGTTGTGTTTAGTTTGAAACTTGTCAAGTTTATTGTGTTAAGGTCACAATATTAATTACTTGGTGTATTATAAACTCACTAAAGTATCTACGTCGTTATTAATATATTGTAGAAACTCTTTAAATGATTCAATGTTTGTTATCTTTTTTACCTAATACATATTTTCTTTCTTATTTAACAACTTCTATTATACATCTACATCAACAATAATGTCCCTATTGTATCAGGTAATAAAGAAAATAATTAATCCTCGAGAATATCGTCCCTACTCACTTTCGAACGTTTAGTCAATTCGCTACTGTATCATAGCTTTAATACAGTGATTCTCAACCTCTGGGGCGCGTCCCTCTAGGGGGGTGCGCACTTAATAATGGGGGGCGTGAGCATATCCAAAAAAACCTCAATAACATAACTTATTTACCTAAATTAAAACAAAACAAAATTCTGACAAAAATAAAAACACATGAACACTGATATAATTGGTACACTTATAAAGAGCACTATATTAATACTACACATAAACTTATCAATACTAAATTATGATCAAGTATATATATATATATATATATATATATATATATATATATATATATATATATATATATATATATCGAGAAAAGGAGTACGACCGTCAATCCAAAATAAACTAAGGTACACTCGAAGAGTGGTGGGTTTTTCGGTCAAAGTGGAGAAATAAAAGACAAAGAAGGTGGCTACTTCATCTATTTATTGAAGACGTTTCGCTTTCTGCTCAGAAAGCATCATCAGTTCATCTAAAAAGAACAATATGAAACCAAACATCCATAGAGAAGTTACAACAAAAGTGTGTTACCTTACAAAGACATGTAGCAGTCAGTGATGTTAAAAATATGAAAAAACTTACGAAACTGGACATTCAGAGTTAACGTTGTATAAAATAATTAATTGAAACTAGGTATAGTTTGCAATTTAACAAAATTAGCACAGCAAAAGAACATGTGATAAAAATACATGTATAAAAAAGTTATTATAAAAACTTAAGTAAAAAACATTAAGGTTTATTTTAAAGTGTAAAGAACTAAAAAGATCATAAGAATGCACTTCCAACAAATTTATTTACTAAATTAGATTTTAATTTTAACTTTAGGTAACATTATATGTTATTTAGATTAATAGTAATAAGATAAAATGAAGTTACCAGTCTTTAGCTTACTGAGTCTCGCCGATAAATGTATTTACAGGTTTAACACCCACGAAAACACGTGAAAATAGGTGGCCTTGAGGTCAAAGTGACATAAACAGCAAGGCAACCTACCAACCTCTATATATAAGGTGGTATATTCAAAAATTGTGATAAATTTGGTTGACAGCTTGTCGAACAACTTATTTAATACCGAAGGATCAAAATAATACCCAAGATCCAGCCAAGTACCAGCCAATTACGTGTCTTCCAACTCTGTACAAATTGGTCACATCCTGTGTAGCCCAGCGTATCTACCAATACTGCGCACTAAACAATATCATAGAACCTCAACAGAAAGGATGCGCTAAGGGTTCCATGGGTTGCAAAGAACAACTTATTATCGACTTAGTCATTTCTAACCAGGCATACATCAAAAAAAGGAACCTCTTCACTGCCTTTATTGACTATAAGAAAGCCTTTGACTCAGTGCCGCATGAATGGCTGGTAGATATATTAAGAATATATAAAGTCGATGATAATATAGTGGCCTTTTTAAGACATATAATAACAGATTGGAAGACTAAAATTCACCTCCAAATTCCTGGTGAAAGCAATATTAAAACGGAAAATACCGTAATTAACCGCGGCCTATTTCTAGGAGACTCGCTGAGTCCATTGTGGTTCTGTCTAGCGATGAACCCATTATCCCAGCTATTGAACTCCACTGACTTAGGTTTTAGCATTAAAAACAACAATACTGTAGTGGCGAAGCTTAATCATCTGTTGCATATGGATGATTTGAAACTAATGGCTTCCACTCAAAATCACTTAGATCAAATGCTAAAAACTGTAGAAACGTTTTCAAATGATATCAGTATGCACTTTAGGTTAGACAAATGTCGTGTGCTACATATAGTCAAGGGAAAGGTTTAGCCCGGAGGATTCAATATGCAAAATCGCCAAAACATCGAGGCTATGGGCGAAAATGACATGTATAAATATCTAGGAGTAAAACAAGCGCAAAAAATTTACCATAAACAAATGAAAATCGAATTAACATCAGAGTTCGTACGAAGAGTAAAACAGCTACTCCGCTCACATCTTAATAGTAAAAATTTGTTTAAGGCATTAAACACCTACGCATTTTCCGCGCTTAGCTACTCATTTGGGATTATTAAGTGGACTAAAACGAATATAGAAACTCTTCAGCAAAAGTACGAACACACCTCACAAAAGGCACAAAAAACCATCCTCGAAGTGCAGTAGAAAGAACAACATTACCGCAGTATTTAGGAAGATGAGGACGTATTGATATAAGCGAGCAATTAGAAAAACAGATTACTGATTTACGAACTTATTTTCAGGTGCAGGCAGACACATCTACTCTTCATCGCGCGATTTGTGCAGTAGATGATACAACACCGATTAAACTGAGGGAACAAGAAATGCGCATAAACTAAGAACGAAAAATTGCGCATCTGGATGGGTAAACCTCTGCACGGGCGAAATCCGAATGAAGTCAGTCAAGACTATGTCGACAATATAGCGTCGAACTATTGGCTGACATCAGGAAAGATGATCCCTGAAATAGAAGGTTTATTACTGGCCATTGAGGATCAGGTTATACCAACCAAAAATTATCTGAAATATATCGTCAAAGACCCTCAGGTCCAAAACAACAAATACCGATATGGATGTCAAGCCCAAGAAACTATCCAACATCTTACCGGGGGCTGCCAGGCATTTGCTGCAACTAGGGAAAATCCTCCATCAAGAGATAGCTTTTAAACTGGGACTTCTACAAACAAACCATCTCCCATCTTATCAATACCTTCCTGAGAGTATGCTTGAGAATGACAACTACAAGTTATACTGGGATCGCACTGTGCTCACAGACCAAATTGTAGCACATAATAGACCAGATTTCGTGCTAGTTAATAAACTAACAAGACAAACAACACTAATCGATGTGGCGATACGTAACAACAATAATCTGCGTGTTAAGTACAATGAAAAGATCGCCAAGTACAGAGATCTGGAAATACAAATAAGGAGCCAAGGGAGAATGAAAAGTACCCAGACGATACCTATTATTCTTTCTACCACTGAAGTCATCCCGAAGAACCTCCTAGAAAACATAAAAAAGCTGGGTCTAAATGAACATCTATATAAGATTATGCAGAAAGCTGTGCTTCTTTTGACCTCCAGATGCGTGAGAAAATTTTTGGGAGGTACACCGACGTACCAAGTCACCTAGGACTCGATAACATGGAAAGAGTCCTACCAGAGCTCAATTCTTTTGATACCGTAGGTATCTGGGATGAGTGAATTTTCCCCTTAGAGGGAGTGTGAGCCATATGGCTAAATCTGGGATGTCAATAACTCACACAAATATTAGATATCATTATCATACATTAATGAATTTTCTGAACAAATGCCAAAAATGTTGGCAAAGTATGATATTAATATTTGACATAAATCATCAAAAACATCTGGAAAATAATTTTAAAAATTTAAACCCAGGGTTAATAAAGATCATCAATCAAATGTTAATTATGAAATAAATTGTAAAGACTGTAATTCAATATAATATATTGGGCAAAAACATACAGCATACAAGAGTTCTTGCTCACAAACATAGTATACAGATATACACAATATATTTTGTGCTTTGGCAGAGCATGTAATCGATAAAGACCATATTATGGATTTTGATAACATTAAAATTTTATGTAGTGAAAGTAATAAATTCAAAAGGACTTTTTTGGAAATGGTTTGTATTAGCAAAAGTGATAATAATTTAAACAAAAGATCAGAAATTCAAAATCTAAGCAAAATTTATAATTATATTATTTCTTTATAATTTATATAAATATGAAACTTGAAAAATATCACATTTTTATTTAATTTTCCATATATCTGTTTAATTTTTTCAGACATTTATCAATGGTGAATAAATCTTCTTCTTTTTTGTTACTAAACAAAAAATAATTTTTAAACAAAATTTTATTTTTTAACAATATAATTGTCAAAGGTAAACAATTTAAGTTGGCATTTATGACATTGAGGCTTATTTGTAATTGGTTGCTACTTTAAACTATTTATAAATTCAATTATTTTTTTTGTTAAGAAAATGTTTTCAAAATTATTAAAATTTCAGGGAAGAATTTATTAGATAAGGGCATTTTAGTATTAATTCTTTTTGACGTGTATTTGCAGCAATTTTTATTAACGAAACTAATTTTATTTGGTGAGTTAACAAAAAAATGTTTTTTTTTTATAGTTCAACTTTGTAAGATATTTTGTCTTTTTTAGCAGCTCTTGATAAGAATTGTAAACACAATTGAAAGCTCAAGATATAAAATAGTTAACCAATAGCCCCTTTTATTGACTCCAACCCATCAACGCATTATATATAACGCTAATCGTATACGAAACGCTCTGGTTTTCATTGCAGAAAACTCATCACTTACTTCTGCCCAAAATTCAAAGAGGGATTTGTTATTAAACTGACATTTGTCGTAAGGTCTATGAAGGTTTCTTCTTCGTTAGTAAATAGCCCTTCGTGTGTAATTTGAAACTCGTTTCTAACCCTCTCGTAACTAAGTATATAAAAACAATGAGATACATTTTAAAACACAGTTCTTTCTTATCAGTTTTGTAAGGTGTAACAATGATAACTGGTTTAATTTGCCAAAAAAATTAAATATACGGATATCAAGTGAAGTGAGTAACGTTCAATTTCGCGTAACTGTCGTTCGAAAATAAACTTCTAGAGATAGTGCAAACACTCCTAACCACGACGCAGTAGACGAAATTTGATTTAGTTCCCACTTCCATGCGAAACGCACTGTACTATGCAACGTGAAAGGTAGAACGTTTCAGTTTGGTTAGTACAATTTCACTTACAATAGAGCCTTTCTGCCTTTACGTGAATTTTGACTCCGCTTTCGCGCAGCTCCATGGTCAGGAGTGTTTTCACTATCTCTAACTTGTATGATTCAATGATTCAAAATTTATTTAACTACGTTTACAAATTTTACATTTGTTTGTAGCAAGTCAATTATATCTATAAGTAAACAAGATAATATATAACATACACAAAATACAATAGGAGATGAAAATACAATAATGCACATAACATAAAATATAGAAAATAAGACATAATACCAACATAGTGAGTACATCCATGTTCATGTTACTGCCTTGAAGTGATCAAAGTATTCACTAACAGAGTAAAAAGCAAATCTCAAAAGGTATCTTTTCAGACTTACTTTAAATTTATTCATCAAAAGTTATTTTAAATCCTTAGGTAGGACATTGTATATATTATAGTCAATTGAGTTTTTTTGTGATTTACTCAAACGATACTTAACTGTTCTGATGTTATTTGCACCTCTTGTGCTATAGTTATGTAAGTCAGAGTGTTTAATTAAAGTAACAGAGTTTTTATGTATTTCTACATTAACGCTGTATAGCCATAATGTTGGCAAGGGCATTATCTTATATTTAATAAACAATGGTTTGCAAGATTCCAAATAGCTAACTTTTGCAATTATTCTTATTGCTTTTTTTTGCAATTTAAATATTGTTAGGGCATTGCAAGAGTTTCCCCACAGAATAACACCATAGCTTAAAAATAAATGAAAAAGAGAAAAGTACGTTATGTTCAAGGCATCAACACTTGTAACAAGTTTTAATTGTCTGAGTAAAAATAAGGTACTAGAAAGTTTACCTTTGAGATGGTCAATATGGTTATACCAAGTCAATGTGTTGTCAACTGTTATGCCCAACAATTTAACATTATTTTTTTCAACACTCACATCGAAGGTAGACGAAAAAATTAAATTTTGAGTTTTGTTAGCATTTAGTTTAAGTTTATTTGCTAAGAACCATGATTGTGCATTGGAATTTACATACTCAGACGTGGTTTCTAAAACTGAACGATTTTTATCAGAAAAAAACAAAAGTAGTGTCATCTGCAAATAAAACTTTTAAATGGAGCCATGAAATTGGGAAAGTCATTAACATATATTATAAATAATAGAGGGCCCAGTACTGATCCTTGTGGAACTCCATGCTTTATCTGCTTAAATTCAGAGAGACAATTTCCGTACTTGACTGCTTGGTATCTATCCTTTAGATACGATGAAATTAGTTCCAAAGGAGTACCTCGTATACCGTAAAAATGCAGTTTTTTTAACAAAATATCATGAGAAATACAGTCGAAGGCCTTTAGATCACACAGCTATTGCTAACACTACCATTAAAAGGAATGGTATATATCCTTATTTTAGGAACCTGTTTATGAAAATATATCAATTTACTGCATAATTTATTAAAACATGTACACAAGCCGATATAATCGACAATTATCTAGTTTTTTGTTCATGAAACATAAAAACTGATTCATTTGTATACTATTTTATTATCTTGCAATAACAACCAGTCAACAAATCCAAACAAGTTTCTTAGGTGCTACCTAATTGTTTTGACCCGCCTACGTATTTCAGCAGTAGTTGTTATCGGTTTATCAGTGTTAGATATTACACCCACTTATAGGTCCGCCTTATTAGAATTGTTATTCTGATTAGTCACAGCTACAAACGTAAAATTCGAGCCTAAATATTTCGCTGTGATTGGTATTTCAGATTTGAAGCACACATAAAATGGCAAAATTGATATTTATGATCAGTTAACCTAACTGAACATTTAGAATTAAGCGGTGTTGACCGATGTATTTTTAATACAATAATAGTTTGTAGAAAACTCGTAAATAAGTGGCGTGTGTTGTTTAAAATATGTCTGGTATTTTGTTATAATAGTCTCTTCTTCTTGTTCTTCGTTGCAGAGATTAGACATTTCTTGACTGTTCCGGCATCAAAATTGCCACCATGTTTTCGAGGGGTACAAATCCGAAAGGAGTGACCTTTAATTTAATATTATGTGTATATATATATATATATATATATATATATATATATATATATATATATAATATAAGGTTGAATGCTCGAATAAATGAACTTTGATCAGATAAAAGGCATATATCGAGCACAGTTTAATTAAATCTTGCCCAAGTACTTTCGATCCCTAGATCATCTTCAGGGGCATCTGAAATAAGCCAAGAAACGTTTTTTTATAACCAAAGAAATTGATTAACTTCGATAAAAACTCGAAGTTTTATGGTTGAAAAAAGGTTTTTATATGATTAACGTTTATAGACTTACTCCGTCAATTGTGGCCTATCCGGCAAGAACAAGATGTCATAAACATATAAATGTACATTACACTACACTACAAATGGACAAACAAACACTTTAAAATAATTTAAGGAAGGCTACATTACTTGAAGAAGCCGGAGACAGAATGGCTCCTGATCTAACGGAAATGTTGGGGTGACATGTGACAAATGACAACTTGGATGAGCAGTCACAATCATAGATATGTGATCTGCACCTTATACAATTCTATGAAACTAAGTATTGACCAAAAGTCCAACTGACACTACTATAGGAGGTCACTGATGAAATATAAAATTATATAGAATATTTTTTTTTTTTTTTTTTTAAGTAGATTGAATAATCCAGATCTCACACTCAAACATGTCTGTAATAATTAAGGTGTTAGTTTGAGAGCAACTGAAATAGACGAAAAGTAAGAATGCAAGAAGCGGACTAAACAATATGTTAAACAGTGGGTGGTTGACTACAATAAAATGGTCTACCAAGCACTATCTGTAATGTAGAAAGGAAGAGATCTGACTATGTAATTAAAATACTAATAATTGAAAATCAAATGGAAAGCAAAGTATATAAATGGGGTGTAATCCAAGTAGTTCAGTTGAACCCACAGTCAATGGTATAACTATAAAATTACTATGGATGTGCTCAGTGCAGGAAGTCTAAACAGTTGAGCTGGGTCCCCTACGAGGTGAAGCTGTAATAAAGTTTTTAAAAATAGGTTTAAATTTAGTACAATTTAAATTAATTTGAGTATTAAGACAGTTGAGTATTCAAATTAATTTAAATTGTACTAAATTTAAACCTATTTTTAAAAACTTTATTACAGCTTCACCTCGTAGGGGACCCAGCTCAACTGTTTAGACTTCCTGCACTGAGCACATCCATAGTAATTTTATAGTTATACCATTGACTGTGGGTTCAACTGAACTACTTGGATTACACCCCATTTATATACTTTGCTTTCCATTTGATTTTCAATTATTAGTATTTTAATTACATAGTCAGATCTCTTCCTTTCTACATTACAGATAGTGCTTGGTAGACCATTTTATTGTAGTCAACCACCCACTGTTTAACATATTGTTTAGTCCGCTTCTTGCATTCTTACTTTTCGTCTATTTCAGTTGCTCTCAAACTAACACCTTAATTATTACAGACATGTTTGAGTGTGAGATCTGGATTATTCAATCTACTTAAAAAAAAAAAAAAAAAAAAATATTCTATATAATTTTATATTTCATCAGTGACCTCCTATAGTAGTGTCAGTTGGACTTTTGGTCAATACTTAGTTTCATAGAATTGTATAAGGTGCAGATCACATATCTATGATTGTGACTGCTCATCCAAGTTGTCATTTGTCACATGTCACCCCAACATTTCCGTTAGATCAGGAGCCATTCTGTCTCCGGCTTCTTCAAGTAATGTAGCCTTCCTTAAATTATTTTAAAGTGTTTGTTTGTCCATTTGTAGTGTAGTGTAATGTACATTTATATGTTTATGACATCTTGTTCTTGCCGGATAGGCCACAATTGACGAAGTAAGTCTATAAACGTTAATCATATAAAAACCTTTTTTCAACCATAAAACTTCGAGTTTTTATCGAAGTTAATCAATTTCTTTGGTTATAAAAAAACGTTTCTTGGCTTATTTCAGATGCCCCTGAAGATGATCTAGGGATCGAAAGTACTTGGGCAAGATTTAATTAAACTGTGCTCGATATATGCCTTTTATCTGATCAAAGTTCATATATATATATATATATATATATATATATATATATATATATATATGTGTGTGTGTGTGTGTCGCAGGCAATCGGTATAACACGTTATTCCGTGAAAAGCCTAGTCATTACACGTATTGCCGGCAAACTTGACCATTTTTTCTAACAGTTTGCATGCAGTACATGTTAGTGCAACTGATCTTGACTCAGGCTCAGGCTCTGTTTTGGGACATTTTGGTTTTAATATTGGTATTATAATATAATCTCTCCACGCTGTTGGAAATTTCTGTTCTGTCCAAATAATATTAAATATGTTAAGAAGATGATTGTATGCATTCTCAGGTAAATGCTTAAGAAAAACCATTGGGATATTATCTGGACCCTCACTAGTCTCTTTAAATGAGTTTAATGTATCTTTGTATTTAATTATATTAAATTTGGAGTTTAAAGCATCTGTGTCATCTACAAACGGTATAATTACATTGCATTCTTCGTTCTGTTTAAAGTTGATATAATTATTATTATTATAATTGCTTGTATTAGATCTATTTTTATACGTATTAGCCAATTCTTCTGCTATTTCTAGGTCATCTGTGATTATTCTATTATCTTTCTTTAGTTGAGTGATTTTGTTCTAAGCCGGTATTCCAGATATTTTTTTGACATTCTTCCACATTTCAGACATAGGGGACAAATTGACACACGAATTTCTTTTTGAAGTTTTTATTGTTAACCGAGCTTTAGCTTTAAGTTTTTGAAATTCAAGTTTATTGTTAAGTGTTTTATGTCTTGTGTATTTGTTAAAGGCTTTTTTAGAAGCTTTGATAGGTGTCTTACATTGTTCATTGCACCAAGGAACTGGTTTATGTTTTGTAATAAGTGAAGTTTTTTTAATGGGTACCTCGGCTGCATTTAAGATTATGCTGAAGAAGGTTTCTATGTAAGTGTCAATATTATTGGATATTTTACAGTTTGTGACATGTTTTTCTATGATATCTTTAAATAATGTCCAATTTGCTTCCATTGTTTTTCACTTAGAGGTGTGCTTTCCATTTTTGGGCTTGAACAAGTTATTGGTGATTATTGTTGGGTAATGATCACTGTTATAAGTGTAGTCTAATCTGTTTTATGTCATTAATGCAAGGAAGTTATTATCCGCTAGCGTTAAGTCCAAGGGCGTTGATTCGCTTGTTTATATATTGAATCCTGTAGGGCGTCCATCATTCAACAGTGATAAGTTGTACCGATCTATTAATTCTTCAATAATAAGTCCTCTTTTGTTATCATATATAGAACCCCAAATACTGTTGTAAGCATTAAAATCACCTGTTAAAATATGCGGAGAAGGTATTTGTCTCACGAGGTTAAAATGGTCCTGTTTATTAATTAGTTGTCCTGGGGGTAAGTATATCGTGTAAATGTTTATTTTTGTGGTTTCTTCTAGAGAGATAGCTACAGCTTCTAAATGTGTTTGCAGGGGTAACTTACTTGCGGTTAATTTGTTATTTACAAGAAATATCACTCCACCGCTTGCTATTCCTTGGTTTACTCTATTTTTGAAAAATTTGATAATTATGTAAACAAGATTCTTGGTTGCTTTTAAAATTCGTTTCTTCAAGACAAATAATATCTGGTAGATACTCTGATTGTAGAATTTTTAACATCGGTAAGTTATTATAGTATCCGTTTATATTCTACTGAATAATTGAATTAAACGGCGCTATTTTTACTTTCTAGTTGTAAAAAAGTTTAAATTTTATTAAGACTCTAGGTCTGTGTCAAGTAAAAGGTCATTTTCGTTGTCGGTAGAAGAGAGTTCGTCATTTAGGTGTTTTGTGATTTTTTTTCTAAGTTTGGTACATTTGATTTTAAGAGATCTATATGTTCTGTGAGCATATAAGTTACTAATCATCCCTAGAAATCCAGTAAAATCATATGTATAATTAGTTATAGTGGTGATAATATTTGGAGAACCTCGTGCGTTTTCTAACAGATCTATAAATTGGTCGTGATTATGGACATATCTGTTATATTTCGTAACTAAACAATTTAACTTTATACTCTAGTCATTAGAGATAAAAATGCCACTGAATCTCTAAAAATCATACGAACAAGCTGAATTTTTTCGATGTTGTCAATTTTAGGAAGTTAAAAAAGATGGAAAGCCATTTACCACTTTTACCCCTGGGCTTTTTCCCAAAATCATCCACGTAGAGGGGAAGAAACGGAAAAAATTGATTTGCCAAGAATCTGTACGCCATAGATAAAAATGTTTCAAATAAAAAATGTAGCTAAGATAATTTTGAATAAAAATATTCATAAGCATATTTTGTGTAGAATGAACAGTTCTCACAGAAATAACGATTGAAGCGATCGGCGATTTTAAATAGTCAGTTACGCGCCCGAAATCAATGCTCAAAAAAATTTATATCAGCTCGACGTTAAAAATTCAGTATCTTTTGATCCTAATGACCTATGGACAGAAATAAATATGCATTTTAAAGGTATGTAATGTTTGTATTTTGCCGCAAATGAACTAAGTTTTTATAAATTTTTTATGATTCTCATGAGATCAATACAATATATCCGTTTTATCGACTGGCCACTGTAGAGTTTCCATAACTAGAGCCTAATCTTCAAAACCTATAGCATGAAATTTTAGTTTCGAGTTTTGGCAACAAATATAAAAAACGCTGAATTTAAACTTTCACATTACAAACGATCTAAAACGTTTTAAACTTCTATTTTTTAATTACACTAGTACGTTTTTCAAAAGTACTTAACTTATGCTATAAATGTGTGGTCGGCGGACAAAAGCAGACAAGTCAATTTTTGAGAAAATTGTGTTATTTATTAAAATAACTTAAAAAAAAATTATCTACCGCTGGAATAAAACAGACAAGTCAAATGTTATACCTGTGGTTCCATATCAGATAGTGATCTTTTCCATACTCACAATTTTATCCATTTTAGAGATGAACTTAACCAATCAAGTCCTTTTATCTGGTTTAGATCGGCGTATACCTAACCAAAAGTTTGACTTAACTGATTAGGTACAGTTATCAGTGAAATTGCTGGCTAGCGAAAAGACTGAAGGAGTCATGAAACAGGATATTATGTGAATGATTCATTTAATTTGTAATTTGGGTTTTGATTGCATTGCGTTTCTCACGTTGCTTATCACTTTTAATGTTTTCGTTAATCGTATTCCGTGTGAAATGTGTAAGTGTGTACATCTCATCAAAATCTTTTATCAAAGCAAAATACATACATAAAATCAATAGCTATTCTGAGTTTGAAAGTGGGTATCTTTTATTGGTATTGGTATTGGTATTGGTATTGGTATTGGTATGGTATATGGTACTTGGCATCTCTTATTGAAGTGAAAGAAACTGCTTCACATCGACCAAGAACAATGGATCTGAACAAGGTTAAATGCAGGTCAAGAACTTTGGTTTATTCTCTTTTTATAAACGGAAAAAAGGAGCCTATCTGTCGCTGTTGTCTTCTTAACGTTTTCGATGAAAGCAAAAACTTTATTTTAACTGTCGCCAGTAAGAAACCATCTACGATCGCAGGTACTGATATAGAAGATAAAAGAGGAAAAACTATACCAAAAACGAAAATTAGTGAAGAAAAACGAATAGAAATAAAAAATCATATACTTTTATTTCCACTGTACGAAAGTCACTATTCACGAAAGCACACTTCGAAAAAGTACTAACCATGTCACCTAACTTTACAAAAAATGTACGAATTGTTCAAACAGTCCACAACTGCTCCCAAATCTATCAAAATTTATTCACAGGAATTTAAAAAGCTCAACCTTGGATTTAAAAAGCCAAAACTTGATACATGTTTTACCTGCGACAAATTTATTATGCAATTAAAAATTTGTACAGACGACCAGAAGGAAAAACTCTCTTTAGACCACAAATCCCACCAAATGGAAGCTGATAAAGCATATGATAAAAAAAGGAAAGATACAGAAACTGCCAAAACTGTTCCACATTTAAGGACATACACTTTCGACCTACAACAGTGTTTACCAACTCCAGATTTAAAGTCATCGGTTGCATTTTATAAGAGACAGTTGTGGACGTTTAATTTGACGGTTCATGATAACAGTACAGGAAAAGCTGTTTGTTACATGTAATATGAATCTGTTGCAGGCAGAGGAGCAAATCAGATAGCATCTTGTCTGTACAAACACCTGCAAACGATCGTACCACCTGAGACAGAACATGTAATTTATTATTCAGACACATGTGGGGGACAAAACAGTAATTCTCATGTATCAGCCATGTTTACGTGGGTTCTGCATAGATCCTCATCTAATATTAAGCTAATAGATCATAAGTTCATGGTACCAGGCCACAGTCACTTGGAAGTAGATACTGATCATAGTATAATTGAGAAAAAAAAGAAGAAAACTGAAATTCAAATATTTCATTCTCATGATTGGATGCAACTTGTACGTTCAAGCAGCTCTAAATTCACTGTTATGGAAATGTCACAAACAGACTTCTTTGATTTCTCATCTTTACTTAAAGGTTGTATGGTACTAAGGAATAAAGACACTGATGGTTGTCAGTTCCGATGGCTGGACAAAAGATGGCTTCAATATACGAAAGACTTGGCAATCGTTCAATTCAAAGACAGCCTTAATAAAGAAGACCCATTTAAGATTATTGATTTCAACAGAAGAGGGGGCCAACTACCGTCGGAAGTTGCAATTATAACAAATCAACCAGTCCCTATTTCTAGAGAGAAAAAAGCAGACATTATCTCGCTACTACCTCTAATTCCTACCTTATTTCACAGTTTTTATCAAGGCTTGCATACTAATGCTACAACTCAAAATACGCACCCCGATATTGTAAGTAGTGATGATGAAGAAATAAATTAAATTCAAACTTGATGCTTTTGTTCTTTTAATATTGTATTTTTAATGTTTATTTCTTAACAGGTAATATTTATGTTCTTTTTTTATTTTAAAATTAGCACTTTATTTGTACCTTATAAGATAAGTCAATAAAGAGAGACGTGCCTAACTGGACAAGTCAATCAAAATCCAAAATATTTAACATTTTTGTTGTTTTTAATTTGTACTGTAATACATGTATGTTATATACATCATTTTAACCAATAAAAGCTACATTTATTTATGCGTTTAATTTTAAAACAGTTTTTTTCGCTTCCTGAAAAAACTCAAATTTTGACTTGTCTGCTTTTGTCCGCCGACCACACAAATTACCCTAAAAACTGTCTTCTTGGAGGTATTTCTCGTGCGATCATTTGTAACGTAAAAGTTTAAATTCTGCGTTTTTTGTCATATTTTTGCAAATGCCTTATATTTGTTGCCAAAAATCAAAATCGAATTTTCATGCTATAGATTTTGAAGACTGGTCGCTAACAGTGGAAATTTCACTACAACCGGTCAATGAAAGTAATAAATTTTATTGACCTCGCGAGAATCCTAGAAAAAGGCAAAAATTGCGCAAAGTTTATATATTGAACAGCTTTATAGAAACTGACTTTATTTGCTTTATTTATCCAAATACAAAAATTGGGTACAAAAGCTGCACTCTTAACATTTAAAACGCATTTAGAGTTTTGTCAATAGGACACTCTGATCTAAAGATATAGATTTTTTATCGTCGAGTTGATACAAATTTTATTTAACATTGTGGAACTGACATTCAAAATCGCCGGGTGCTTCAAGCGTCGTTTCTGAGAGAATGGTTGGTTCTATGCAAAAAGTACCGATAAACATTTTAAAATTGTTTAAAAGTAAAACGTTCAAAATTGTCTCAGCTACATTTTTTATTTGAAATATTTTTTTCAACTGCGTATAGATACATCGATTTTTTTGAGTTTTTACCACCCTACGAGGGGGATTTAGGGATAAGCCCTTGGGTTATAGTGGTAAACTTTTTTGGGAACCAAAAATTTATATTTTTGGCAAAAACAGCTTGTTCGTATGATTTTTAGGGATCAAATCTCTGACGACTGGACTATTAACAGATAATTGTTTGTTATAGATTGACCCGCCAAGTGGCATTGGAACTGTGACGGCAGGCAGCGGCGTCGGTGGCCACCATGGTAACAACGGCAACAGTGGCGGAGGGGGCGGAGGAGGCGGAGGCCACGGCGGCACCGGCGGTGGCCACGGTGGTGGCCATGTCGGTGGAGGAGGAGGAGGTGGAGGAGGAGGCCATTTGATGGTGGCCAATACGGCGGTGGACGAGGGTAGTTCCGACGATGCGAATACGCCGCTACAATCGCCGAGATCACAAAACACCAGCAGAGAAGAAGACGATAGCTCGAATGCAAACGAATCCGATTGCAAGAGTCCGAATCAAAGGTAAGATGACTATTTAAGAATAATAAATATCAGATTTCTATCGAATAATTAAAACTTGTAAATGACTAACGTATATTTACTATGAGTACAATAGAAATAATAAATAAAACTAATAATTTACTCAATAACGACGTTAAACTACGTCGAATTTAAATAGCTTGAACTTTCGACTCTCTCTTTGGAATTTTATCTGGACTTACTCCAAGGTATTAGTCCCCTGAATCCTCATATTTATCACTTCACTACTAAACTTACTGAAACTTTCAGACCTAGGAAATTTGCAAATAAAAAGCATTTCTCGTGACCCCTGCATCAAAGCCTCTTTGATACAGATATCTAACAACAACTATGCAAATTGCTGTTAATTTAGTTAATCGTGCCTCCCGTGGAAACGTCCAGGACTTTGTAGAATGTTTCCCAGAAGCAAATGGATAGCTGTATAAACTAGACAATAATATTTAGTTTTATTATATTTTAGTATTTGCAGTTGTGTATTTATCACACTGTTAAAATCCATGCGCAAAATAAACATTTTACCAATAACCAATTTTTTCTTCCTGGTTTCCAAACGAGGAAATTCGTAGACGAACCGGAGTGAAAGACATTATCGAACATTTTACAAGACAAAAATGGAGATGGGCAGGACATGTTGCAAGAATGAAAGACGACAGTTGGATAAAAAAATTGCTTGAGTGGAGACCACGGGCTGACAAACGAAGCCGAGGAAGACCCCCAACGCGATGGACCGACGACCTCAAAAGAATCGTGACCAATTGGATAGCAGAGGCGCAGAACAGAAGCAGATGGAAAAGTCTAGAGAAGGCCTATGTTCAACAATGAACAACTCACATCTGATTGATGATGATGATGATGAACAACCAATTTTAACCTATCGTCCTGCAAAAAAGCCGCTCGTTACACCAACTATGGTGAAAAACACGCTTTAATGGGCCAAAGATCACAAAGTTTAAGCCATTGATAATTGGAAGCGGGTAAATAAAATACCTTAACACAGTAGCGCACCTAGAATTTGCCTCTGGGGGGGGGGTTTTGGTTGGTCACCAAAATTTTTTTTATGATATTACCTCCATTTTGAGTCCTTAAATGTGTAAGTAACAGTGTCGAAATAGGGTCCTGGGGGGGGGTTTAACCCCCCAAAACCCCCCCTCGGTGCGCCACTGCCTTAACATTGTTTTTCTTTAATGTAGTTTACAAGTGATCAATTTTTCCAGAAATCTATAATAATATTTCAGGTTTGTTCATATTAGATAGAAGTAAATTTGTGAGGCGACGAGATGGAGAAAAATACAAAGAAGATTGTATTGCGAGGACGGTAAGACACTCCCTAAATGATGTGGTTTAACATAAGCAGTCAGGGTACACTCTACATTGCAAAAGGAACAATGCGACAGGACTGGTACTTGAGAGTACTGCAAACAAAAATGCTTCCCCCGGTCCAAGAGTGGTTTGCAAATAAGATTTTCACGCTTATGCATTACAAAATTACTCGCTGACAATCAGGTAAAGGTTCTTGACTGGACTGGCAATTTGCCAAAATTAAATCTAATAGAAAATTTTTGGAAGCTAATGAAGAAAGAAATTTCGAATGAAATTATAACTGCAAATCATTGACAGATAGAGAGCTTAATAGAAAAATGGCGCAGAAGTAAGACAATTTAACAAAACCGAAAATGCCAGAAATGCATAGAAATTATGCCAAGAAGATACTAATCAAGGTAGTAATGGGTGGCACTACCACGTATTAGGTTTTAGACATAATTTTAAACTTTATAAGCTGACAAATCACACTAAAATAGAATAATGACAAAAATATGTTTTATCTTTCAAGTACCTACCATTTTTTAACAAAAAGCTGAATTTTACGGAGTGGCCCTAATAATTTAATCACCCACTGTAGATATGAGAGTTAAGAATGATCAACGTCTAAAACAAAGTAATTTTTACCAATTAAATTGTTTATTTTTGTGAGCAAGCGTTATATTAACAAATATGTATTTTATTCGTAAAAATGCTTTTTGTCTATGTAATTTGTATTATAAAAACCCTATGTCCGCTATTTTAATATGGTTACAATTGATATTCTAATATTTTAATTATTACCGTCACTATGGTTTGTTTTTTAACCAGAAGGAATAAACTAAAAAGACAGATTCACACCCAAGAAAGTTACTGGAAAAGTCACCAAATACATTTTCTTTTTTGGTTAATTATCTCGGCCTTGCGGTAATCCAGTCATCAGTATGGGACAACCTCACACGTTGATTCCAACCTAACTTTGTTTGTTTATGCACAGTATTTATACTGTGGTTTATGTTTGAATAATAATTTTTTTCAATTCACCAATATATATTACAATTACAATAAATAAAATGTTGGATTGTTATGAAGAAGTTGAAGAATTTTTAGAGTTTATCACAGTGTATAAGAAAATCGTCTTTATATAATTAATTATGTTATATATTATCGGGTGATCCAGTTTTGTAGATCTCTTGAGTCGATGGTATTTAATTATAATTTACAGAATACTTTGATTGGAAGAGTCCATGATGTTACAGACCTAAGTATAGTTTTTCATAGAAATTTGTCTTTTAATCTGTAAATATATGTTATATTTGTCTTTTAATTTGCTTATATAAGCTATGAAATGGCTTGGTTTTATTAAAAGACATACGAGATTTTTCTAGGATTGCATCTCTAAAAACTTACACTTTTATTTGTTTTCAGTTGAAAATTTATCTCTATTTTGTTTTCCATTTACTCAAGTATGTATCAAAAAGTTAGAGAGAGTTCAAACATTTTTGAAATACTGTTCTTTTAAACTGCGTAGACCATATTCTTATTCTGGTGTTACCAATTTCTTAAATCTAGATTTTTTTCTTACCAGAAGAGTTAACTTTTGACTTTGATTTTATTGAAATTATTTTTAAGCTTAATAATCCAATCTCCTGAATTGCTCCAGCCAATTTGTTTAACATATTCCTTTCCGTTTACTGGTTTAGAAATTCAGTTTTTCATGTTTCCCATCACAAAATAAATTATGGTTCAAATATAGGTGGGGTTCTACTTCTCATGCATGCTAATCAGTTACCTCATTAGATAGATTTTTTTAATTTATGTATCAATATATTTAGGTTCTAGTTGAAGCACTAAAATTCAAAATGATGCTGTGTATTAGTAAGTGTGTTCTTGCAATTTCTTTAATGCTGGATTCTTGTTTAATTTTGACAGTGAATTTCTCCCATTTATTATCAATAAATAAAATTTACTAAAAAATACTGGATTTCTGTGAGATAATCAACAAATTCAATCTATTGTGTTACATTCTAGCATAATTTTGCAGTTTACTTGTGATGATCTACAACCAGAAAGAACAAAATCAACTGTATTAATATAGCACAAAAGTAAGAATACCAAAAGCAAAGTCTACAGGCTATGACAATAATTCGAGTAGGTAACTAAAACACAACATAAATTTACTAAAGTTCTTTTATTGTGATGAAAACAAAATAAAAATGCTTTCGAACACTTATACTCTAAGTTTAAAAGATAGTTGCCGTTTTTTTTATAATAATTAGATATAAAAATAACATACGTTTATAAATTTATAAACATTTTAAACTATATTTAGGATAAATACCATCTAGAAAAATATCACATTAAAGACTATTCGCAGATCATCAAGTCCAAGTCCATTACAAACAACTTAAAGAGTTAGAAATCGATTTAAAAATTTAATAATATTATTAGTCTTCCAAAATATTCTCTCCATTTATGTCTTGGTGAGGTTCATGAACAGCTAGACAATTTAGAATTTCTTAGTTTGTCGGCAAAAACTGAATCTATTTCAGATATTTGAGCAAGAAAGTTTTGTTTTTGATCAGCAGTCCAATGTATAAACCATTGTTTGAATAAGTTTACCAAAAAAATAACTATGGTAAGACATTCATAATATAGAAAATAAATAAATCATCCTATAAACAGTAAGATAAACAATCTATAGTTATGCTATGCAATATTTGCTACAATGAATCTGCTTATATATAAAGTAAAAAATACTCCTTTTTTTTCCTTTTCTTCCATTCTCATGTTCTTATATCTATTGAAACAAAATACTTGACAACAATCCAGTAGAGTATACAATTAAAAACTTAAATTTTTTTCCAAATTACTTACTTTATGAGATCATTACTTAGTATTCTCATCATCAAACATACCAAGTATAATATCTTTAAATAAGAACAGTAAAATGTAAGTACATGATACTTAAAATGAAAATATTTGTACACTGGTATGTTTCCAAAAACATGTCACACAAAGACTGTTGTACTTAGGTCTATAAATAGGAAAAATATTTTGATCAAACAAGAACGGTGCTATTACAATCATTTCTCATTGTATCTCATAAATTTTAATTTCAAAAACTATTTAGTAGTAACAATAATACACCCGATTATAAAAATGAAACCTATAAAATATTTTAGATAATTTTACTATATAATTGTGGCTAACCCATATTTACTTACTTAAAATTAATTTGCTTCAAGAATTTATATAATAATGAACAACACATATTTTGGAAGATCTGGGCGGTTGTAAATTTCGGACGGTGTACTATCTGACGTACAGATGATTTAACTCTTTAATTGTATGTTGCAAAGATAGAAGGTCGACCGCCAATATTTTTAGGACATCTCACTGTTCTAGTGTGCTTATATTCCTTAATTGTTCTGTAAATAGTTAAATTCGCAAAACCTAAAATTAGCACATTACTTTAGTAAGTCTTGATTTTAACAATAACTATTCTGCAAAACTAACCTGTTGCCTGTTTTATTTTTGCTACCATGGCTGTTATTTTCATTCCAGGATTATCAATTTTTATTTGTTTGTGCATGTTTATAAGGCACTGTTTTTCATTTGATGATAAATGACCCAAATCTTCTCGTCGTTTTTTAGGTGGAGAAGGATAATTACCACTAGTACTTGGCATTGAATCCATATTATTATCTTAATAACACTAATACGTCGCTAAATAGTTCTGAATAAAACTGTTTTTTATATAAATGCAAACGAAAAATCTAAAAATTATAGGAATAACGCAGAAAATAGAAAAAATCGCCGATATAAATTTTGAATTTTAAAATTTCATAAATGTCATTAGTGTGAAATTGTCGTAATTTTGTGGAGTAAACTTGCGTGCGATTGGACCAATTACAAACAAGCATTACAGCGCGGTAAATTTAAATGACTCCTCCTGGTTAAAAAACAAACCATAAAATGTGATGTATTTAATTTTTTATTTTCAGTGAAAATTACATAAAATACAAATCTCTACGTGCACGCACTCCATAAATAGTTTATCCATAAAATATTTATGGAGCGAAAGTATTTATTTATACTTCTCACGAAATTTGAGTGTTGACTTTGTAACAAAGTAATGAGGACTAAAGCTGTTATTTCCCGCACTCCGCTGTACTCTTGTGGCTCACACCATGAATTATTGTGGGATCAAAGGAGCATGCTCCTACTGTTAATACCTTCTAAACGTAAAACGTAGTTAGTATGCCTCTGGAATAGCACAGTCCGGAACTTCTTGTGTCGCAAGATCTATTTTATTTCCAAAATTATACGTAAGATGAAAAGCTAATATTTGCTCTTTATAAATATGTAATACGATAACGTTATGTTACTATTTTCTTAGCGCATTTTTAAATTAACTACTATTTTTTAAGCAGTACATCAAAACTTATTTGTATTTAACGTCTCAAATTGCAGTTCAGGAATTCTTCTCAGGATGTGGTCTTCTTTTTTCTTTATTCTAGGTGAATCGCCTGTTTAAATTTAACTTACCTACCTTTTTCCCATCGCGTTTGCGATTTAGCTAGAGCAATTCTCACCGTTTTTCTTTCTTTTATTTTATAGGCGAGCGGTTTACCCCTATAAGCAGAGCATCAATCGACTAAAATTCTTTTTGCATTTCTAATGCACCAAACCTTTTTTATTCGATTCTATATATTTTTCCAAGATGAAATGTATTTTTTAAAATTTTTACAAGTGGGCCGGCAATTGTTATTAACAAATAACTTATACAAAAAAGCAATTTCACCGAATTGTTTCGGAATCAATTTTTTAGGTGTATCTCATCAAAATAAACACTTTTTCTCTTCTGATAATTTTTCGAAAAATGCTTCCTTTTCGAGTTATTTGCATTTTTTTGTTGAAAAAAATGCCGAAATTAGTGATTTTTGGGATTTTTTTTTTAAAAATACTAAATGAATTGCAATTTTACAAATAGCTTTATAATCTTTAAACCGTCGAGTACAAGTTAGAATATTTTGACAAGGATAAATGGTTTCTATCTTGCTAAAAACGTGGACCCAAATATTTCGAATATGCCTTTCGGGAGTATCCCGCTAAGCGTGTACAGCGGTTGAGGTGCTGTAGGCGCTAAAAAAAATGCATCTAATGAAAAATTACCACCTTCGAAACCAGCATTATTACAACATTACTTAAGAGCAAAGTGGCAAATAAATGAATGGATTCAAGCAAAAAACAATATTACTTCATCTCTTGATCCATTAACCCATGGTTGGACAATGGAAAATAATTGTTTCGATTTTAATTATTTTGAAGGCGAAACTAGTTTAGATATGTTACAAAAGTATTTCTGCTTATGTACCGGAAAATGTTCTACGAAAAATTGTAATTGTATTTCCTATAATTTAGAATGCTGCGCAGTATGTGCATGTACACCAGAGAATTGTAAAAATGTTAAAGACGACTTTATTGAAGACAACGAAATCAGCTTATTAGATGGAAATCCTGTTGCTGTTGACGAAAATTTTCAAATTATTGACAATGAAAACGATGTATAATTAATATTATATTTTAATTTTATTATATTTTTCAATGAAAATTAATTATATATTGCTTAACGTATTTCACTGTAATAAAACATTCAATAATATAGTCACCACGTATATTAAAAGAAAAATTACATTATTATAGCATTGTAAAAAATTAATTTTAATTGTTTTAATTATGTCTATATAAAAATAATTAAAAATATCTTTTTTTTTAATAAATTGTACGTAATATTTGTATTGAATTAATTTTTTAAATTTAAACAAATATTTCTACGTGCCGCACTCCTGTATCGCCGCAACCGCTGTACACACTTAGCTAGACTGCTCGAAAGGCATATTCGAAATATTTGGGTCCACGTTTTTAACAAGATAGAAGAAAATTATCCTTGTGAAAATATTCTAACTTGTACTCGACGGTTTAAAGATTATAAAGCTATTTGTAGAATTGCAATTCATTTAGTAGTTTTTTAGAAAAAAAATCCCAAAAATCACTAATTAAGGCATTTTTTCAACAAAAAAATGCAAATAACTCGAAAAGGAAGCATTTTTCGAAAAATTATCAAGAGAGAAAAAGTGTTTATTTTGATAAGATACACCTAAAAAAATTGATTTTGAAGCAATTCGGTGAAATTGCTTTTTTGTATTAGTTATTTGTTAATAACAATTGCCGGCCCACTTGTAAAAATTAAAAAAAAAATACATTTCATCTTGGAAAAATATATAGAATCGAATAAAAAACGTTTGGTGCATTAGAAATGCAAAAAGAATTTTAGTCGGTATATTCTGTTTCTAAGCGTCTTTTGAGGGGTAAACCGCTCACCTATTATTAATATGTTTATTTCACTCTTTTTTTTTGTTAAGAATTCAATCGTTATTATCCTTTACCCCACATGTATTCCTTATGTTTTTAAATTTTTCCTAGCTAGAAGGTAGGAAGTTTCCTACCTTTATTTGTCTTGTTTCAAGCAATCTTATGGTTTTTGTCGTTTCTGGTCTAGTCTTTGCATTCTATGTTATTATAGACCCTCTAGCAGCTACGTATGTTCTCGTTTTAACCGCAATGCCCATGTTTTTATTAGTCCATATTGTATTGTTTAGAGCGCAAGCTATTTTTTTACTCTTGTATGTTCTCCTACTTTAACATGGATATAGCCTATAGGTATATGCCTTAGTAGTTAAACTTAATCTGTTACTGGATAATAATAGAGTGCTAAACTCAAATATGATAATTATTATGCTGTATGACCTAAAATTTTTATCATTTACACTTAAATTTAATAAATTTTGTGATTTTTATAAGAATTTTACAGCTTTTACATAATCTAAGTGGAATTATAACATAACTTGTACTGGATGTAGAAAAGTTGACAACACCGGTAAAAAATATATAGTATTTATTTACAGCTGATGTTTGTTAACTGTCAACCTAACCTCACTTTCTGGTTTCCAGTCCATATGCTTAGTAAAATGTCTAATCGTGGTTGTAGGAACTCTGCTGACAGTTTTTGTCATATTTGTGATAAGATTAAAATTAAAAAATTAAAAAATTAAAAAATAAAAAAAAAACATTACAGACTTTATGAAAAAGGTTTTTATCTCATATTTTGGAACTAAACTTGGTGATCAGGATAAATTTTAGGCTCCGCATGAGGTATATTATGTTTGTGTTGAAGATCTTAGAAAATGGTAAAAAAAGGAGCAAAAACTTGAAGTTTGCTGTTCCTATGGCATGGAGCGAGCCTGGAAACCAAATTGATGATTGCTACTTTTCTCCTTGAAAAACAAGGAGGTAATAAGCTATCTTAACCTAATGTCTACCACCTGACCAGTAGGGCACGATGTAGATTTGTCCTAGGTCTAAATTTTCCTCTTTAATGAATTTTATAATCTCTGTGTAAATATTATCTGAGCCTATAGTTTTGCCATTTTCCATGTTTTGTATTGCAGATTTTATTTCTAATTTTAGTATAGAAAAAGCATTTTTGTGCTTGTTAATGTTTCATGTTTTGTTATCTTCAAATAGGTTCTGTATATATTTTGCCCATTATTTGATTATTTCGTCATCCCTATTCTGCAAAAACTCTAGTTCCTTATACATCCCTGTCATACAATTTTCTTATGCTTAGATTTATTTCGTTTTTATTTTGTTTTGTGTATCTTTGTATTTCTTGTTGTCTTTGTTCTTGGATTGTTTTTTTTTTCAACTATTAGCTTGAGTATCTCTTTGATTATCCAAGGTTTCTTTTCCATTTTTCTATTCTTTTGAGGCTTTCTGTAGATTTATACAACATTATTTTTAAGACGTTCCATATTTTTTCCGAATTATTTATTCCTTTAGCAATTACAGTATTGTGCGAGTTAATGAAATCATTGTGACATTTTTCAATATTCACAGTTGGCAACACTGTCAACACATTAACAACTGACCAAGCATTAAAAACATAATATTACTTTTCTCTGCCTTTTATTTGAGGGTGTTTGACATTTCCCATTAAGTTTGTGTTATTTTGTACTATGTTTGTTTGTTTGTGTTGTTTTCGGTAATTAGTGAGTTTGTTTCGTTTAATTCCATCATGGATATTATGCCTAGAAAGCGAGAAAAGACTATCACATTAAGTGAACACACTTTTATGTCTCAACGAGAAATCGCAAAAATGTGTGGAGTGAGTGAAGTGGTAGTAAGCAAGATTTTAAAGCGTAAACGAGAAACGGGATCAACGGATAAGATAACGCTAAGAAAATGCGAAAAAAAGAGGAAAAACAACACCAGCAGATGAAAGATTTTACTTCGAAAGAGCAAATCGGACCCAAGAAAAACAAGCCAAGAACTCCAACAAGATTTAGCACCATCAGGTGTAGTAATTTATAACTCAAATGTTTGGAGAAGACTTTTAGATAATGGTAGAAGGACAATGCGTCCACAGAAAAAATAGCTTCTTACTGAACGAATGAAGAAACAAAAGCCATTGTGGGCCAAAAACTACCCTAATTGGACTGTAGATGACTGAAAAAAAAATCAATCAATTCAAAAATTCAAAAATAAATTTATAGTTCAGGAACAGCGGTCGAACTACGTCAGGAAGTCTGACAATGAAAACCTTACACCATCTCATATTGATCAAACCGTAACACATCCAGTCAAAAAAATGTTTTGAAGATGTTTTTTATACATGGGGGTTGGATCTTTGATACCAATCGAAGGCATGATAAATAGCCAAAAATACAAATCCATGTTGGAACGGCGTTTGGACATACTACTACTACTAAGGATTTCCACAGTTTTCACTGTCTTCCTTCACTCAACCGTTTTCTCCAATTTTCCCTGTCATTCCAGTCTCCATCTCGCAGGGTTCTTTTCTCCATAGCCTCGTCGATTTCATCTCTGAATGACCTTCGGGGTCTTCCTCTCTTTCTTCATCCAATCGGGCTTCATTCTGTGATTTTGTTTATCCAGCATCCTCTGTCCGCTCTTCTGACGCGGCCGTACCAGGATAGTCTCTTCTCCTCTATATAGTCGATTATGTCTGATTGCACTCCCATTCTCCGCTTAATCTCTGCGTTTTCAATTCTGTCTCTTTTTGTAAGTCTACAGCTTCTCCTCAGGAACTCCATTTCTACTGCTCTTATTCTACCTTTATTTCTCTTGTTTATTGTCCAGTTTTCGGACCCATATGTCAGGATACTTCTTGTCAGGGTATTATATATTCTCTTTTTTGTCTTTTTCGTAATGTTCTTATCCCACAACACTGAGTTTAGTTGTCTTATACAGTTTCTTGTTTGTCTCAGTCTGTTGTTTATATCTTCTTCTGTTGTTCCCTGGTTCGATATTATGGTTCCTAAATACTTGAATTTATCTGTTCCATTTATTTGTCTTCCCTCGTCTATCTCTAGGTTTCTCATATCCTTGTTTTCTGTTGTTAGGTATTCGGTTTTCTCTAAGTTTATTTCCATTCCGTTGTTTTTATATTCTCCTTCTAGTTTTCTGAGCATAAAGCTGAGATCTTCTTCATCTTGTGCGATGACTACTTGATCGTCGGCAAAACTTAAGGTGTATAGGTATTCGTCTCTTACTGGTATGCCCATTCCTTCGCACTTTCTCCTCCATGGTTTGAGTGTCTTTTCCAAGAATATTTTAAACAGAGTAGGGGACGTAGCACAGCCTTGTAGAAGTCCTTTTGTCGTCTTAAATGGATTGTAGGCTTTATTTCCACATTTAATAGCTACTTTGTTTTCTTTGTATAGTGCTTTAACTGCTTTTATTAGTGTTTGTCGGATTCCGAGATCATTCATTGCTTCCCATAATTTGACTCTAGGTATTGAGTCATATGCTTTCTTTAGATCAACAAAGGCCAGATGGACCGGTCTACCTTTTGCCATTTTCTTCTCTATCAGTTGTTCTAATGTGTACGTATGATCTAGGCATGATTTTCCTACTGTGAACCCTGCTTGGTCTTCTCCAATTTTTCCTATTATTTCAGTTTCTAGTTCTTCCTTAATAATTTTCCCGTAAAGTCTACCTACCGACGATATTATACTAATTCCTCTATAGTTTTCACATTTTTTCCTGTTTCCTTTCTTATGTATGGATGTGATGTATGCTTGTGTCCATTCCGCAGGTATTTCTTCTCCATTTAGTCCTCTTTCGAACATTCTATGTAGCATGCGGAATAACTTTTCCGTTCCGTTTTTAATTAGTTCGTTTGGTATTCCTCCGGGTCCTTTGGCTTTTTTGTTCTTCAATGTCTTGATTGCTCTCTTAACTTCTGCCAAGCTTATTTCTATCTGGTCGTATGCCCCATTTCCTGCATGTTCTATATTCTCTTCCTAAAATTGGGGACGGTTTTCTGTAAGTAGTTCTACGTAGTATTCTTGCCACTCGTTTTCACAATTTTGCCGATCTGGGTTTTCTCTGTCTTATTTCGTTAAAGTGCTTTTAATATTCGCCATGATTCTGAATTTCTCGTTTCTCCGATATGTCGTTCTATCTCTGTGCATGCTTGTTCCCATCGTTCGTTTTTTTCATTTGTTACTCTTTTCTTTACCTCTCTGTTTTTCGCTCTATATAGGTCTAAGTCTTCCTGTTTTTTGGTGTTTAGGTATTTTATGTGGACATAGAACTCCAAAAATGTCAGCCCCAAGGAGGAGCGATTCTTTACCAGGACTCTGCTTCCTGTCACAAGTCAAAGAAAATGATGAAATTTTTCAAAAATAAGATTAATGTTTTAGATTGGCCCGGTAATTCACTAGACTTTAATCCCATTAAAAATTTATAGGCTGTTTGCAAAGCTAGACTGCGCAAAATTGACTGTACTATAAAAATAAAAATAATAAAAGCTGTCATTCGGGTTTGGTTTCAAGATGAAAGTATATCTGGGAACTGTCAGAAGCTCATAGAATCTATGCCAAAACGGGTAAAACAGCAATTGCAGTAAAAAAGGGGACATATTTCCTACTAAACGATGAGGGTTTACCTTTATAGTTTTGTCAAAATATAATTTTTTTCTAAATAAATTGTTTTTTCCTAAGAACAGCCTATGATTCCATTAATTCGCATAGTACTGTAGACCGACAAAGCTTTACCACAGGAAGCTCTAGCTAATCTATGGCTATTAATATAGAAACAAAAGCTTAAAGAGCTTAGTTACTATCCTACGTGATATTTAAAATTTCAAATCAAAGTTAAATAAATTCATTACAGTCCAAAAACCCTTATGAATATATTTTTTAATTAGGGAACAATATTCTATTTATAAAACTAGGAGTTTGACGCCTGCGATTTTCCTCTTTATTTACGCCACCGTATTTTTCATACCTTCTGTTCATTATTTTCTTCTTAGATCTTTTCTTATTACTTCTCTAAAAGATGTATTATCCGCTAAATATTAAAGAAATATTCATAAACGTATTTAATTAACATTTTTTTATTTTGATAATAAATTTTAAACCCTCTATATCTAAACCATAGGGTTTACTTTCCTATATCAAAATTCATTATACAGCTAATTTATTATAAATTTTCTTATTATTTCGTGCAATACTACTAAATCTTTTAGCTAATATCTTGCATTTTATCGGTTTTGTATCTTCCGTTTTGGGACCAACTTATTCAAATGACCGTTGGCTATCGTTCAACTTTTTTTAATCAATATTCATATTCCTGTTTCACTTTTCGTATTATTATTTTCTAGTAAGTATTTTTTCTACGTAATTTCTAACTTTGGGGAAACCAACGAAAAATCAGAAAGTTTAGTAAATTCATTAAATAGAAAAAAGAGTATAAAACACTTATTAAGGATTATTGTTGTATCAAAATAAAAACTATTTTAATATTAAAAATTTATTGAAAATGAAAATTCACTTATTTTAAAATGTTAATGATATATTGTTCCCTAAAACATTAATTAAATTCCGCCAGCCTTCACTTGAAATCGCCAAAATGATGAAATTATTAATTATACTGCTGTAAAATTAATTATCTTAGTAATAGCTGAGTGCATTTGCCATGTCAAATTAATTGGAGTATACAATAAAGTTTTCTTAATCTGCAGAAGGCCTATACGATTCTTTGTAATATTAATTGAAAAATGTAGGAGTGATTTTAATCTTGGTCAGAATCAGATTCGGAATTTTGTTGTAGTTTTTCCAGCATTCTCTTACACTTGAGTGCAAAATAATCGACTCCAAATTATTTCGCGACAGTATGTTTCCTATTTTAATCTTAAAAGTGTATATTTAAAAATATTTAGTGTAATTATTAACCTTATTATTGAGTTTTAAATAAAAAAGTTTTGTTTTTTGGTGAACGCGTTCGTTTAACATCATTTGCATCAATTTCCATAGCAACTCAAAAATATATCAGTCACTTACGTTTGCATCTTCATTACAAATGGATACCACATCCGTCAAAGCAGCTCAAGCAGTAGGATTATTAACAGAAAGCCTGAGCCAAATGGCCGTGGCAAATCGACTAAATTTAAGCCAATCTGCTGTGTCCTGAGTGAATCGTCGGTACCAAGATACTGGTGATTATGTTCGCCGACAAAAAGGAGGCTGTAAACGAATTACAACGGAAAGTTCTTGTATCAAAATCCCTGAGAAATCGATATTTGATTGGTGTTAATCCCAAACAAGAGCTTAGAGAGGTCCGAGGTGTGGTTACCAGCGTTTAGACAGTCAGAAGGAGGCAAAAGGCAGCCAACTTGATACCAAAAAGGGCAGCTACAGGTTCCAAGCTAACTGCAGCCCAGAATTAAAGGCGATTAGAATTTGCTTGCGAACATCTGGATTGGGACGACTATCAATGGAGTCAGGTATTATTCTACGACGGAAGAAGGACCTGCCTACATGGTAACGACAAGAGGCGTGGGGTCTATAAAAGGCTAGGAGAGCAATTTGCTTAATGTTTTATATGAGAAATTGTGTCATATTGAGGCGGTTCTTTTATGTTTTGGGCAGTTATTTCCATGGATGGGGAAACCAAGTTGGTTTTCGTGCCTGCTGTAGAACGTTGAGGAGGTTTAACGACGGATCATTATATTAAAGACATTTTGGAGAAACATGAGGTTTTATACGCAGGATTTATTGGTGATGCTTTTATTTTAATGCACGATGCCATATTGAACGAGTTATCTCCACCTATCTGACTGAGATCAGTATACCTACAATAAATTGGCCTGCATTGAGCCCAGACATAAATCCAATACAGCATATCTAAGATGAGGTTAAACGAAGGGTCCGGGGCAGAAATCATGCACCAAGGAGCATAACGGAACTAAGAGCTGCGCTTAATGATGAATGGGAAGCAATGCCTCAAGAATTTATTAGAAAAGTCATCCGATCCATGCGAAATCGATTGGAAAGTATAATTAGGAATAAGAGGTGATAATATCAAATACTGAAAAATAAATCAATTTAGTTTTGTAATTGATGATTTCTCTGTTCATAACGTCTTTCTTGCGTTAGTTCCAATGATGAATACTTATGAAACTCTGTTCGTATTGCACATTGATTTTATAAAGCGTCTTGGAAATAATGCAACAGCAGTTTTTATAAGTTCAATAATAAAGTTATTGTTTGCACATTACATCTTTATATTTTCACAGCAAGAGTGAAGAATGTATTTTATGAAACTTTATTCTTAAGCTAGTTTTACTAAAGACTGTTTTATTTAGATTAATATATCGTTGATCTATTCTAGTTTCATTTTGTATGAATGAAATCACAGGGTTTGTTTTAATAATGTTATATGCCTTCTTGAAATCTACAAAGACGAACCATGAAAATATTTTATACTTATTTGTTTTCTATATTATTTGTTTCACTGTGTTTAAGTGTAATTGTACTGTAATACTTCCTGAATCCTGTCTGCTGCTTTAGTTGGTATGTTTTAAATTTCCTTTCCACTCTATTTGTTATTATTCTCATAAAAAACTTGCACGCTTCGGAGAGGAGATTCATCAGTACGTAATATTTTGGATCTTCTGGATCAACTTTTTTGTATATCAGTATGACCAATGATCTCCAATCGTTTGGGATATCTTCTTCTCTGAGGAATCTGTTAAATAGATTTATCAGTTTATTTTTTAGATCCGTCCCACTTTTCTTTAACATCTCAGGTAAAACCTTATCAGTCTCGGCAGATTCAGTGTTGTTTTAAGTTCTATTCGAAACACTTGTGTGTGTTTTAGCACTTCTTATTAACTGTATGTCTTGTTTGGCCATTTTTGTGCTATTCAAAATAATGTCATGCTATATTTAGCAAGCTTATATCCTGATCTAGCAAACCCACAAATCTCAACTAATACGATATAGGTTTAGCAAGGTGGAGCACCGCTTAAATAAATTTACAGCAGTACTTTAACTGGGCAGATGGAAAGGCAAAAATCGATGATGTGACCAGCACAATCCATTGACCTGACGTTACTAGATTTTTTCTTGTAGGAATGTGTCAAACAAGGCAATAACACGTGCGATTATATCAATCCTGCCTCAGATGTTAAGTGACGTTAGAAGAAACTTAGTACTAGAAATATTTAACCCTGTGTTAGTCTGGTACTTAATTCTAGCGACTTAGGTCTAGTGGGGTCTAGTAGACCCAACTATCTGAAATGCCGTAGCTCCAAAATTATACTGAAAATTGTATGTTTGTTTTTTTGAAGTTATACTTCTATATGCGCGCTCCACGTTGGAAATTTGTATGGGAGTGAATCTGTGAAATCATTACATAGTAAGATAATGAGTAAGAGAGAGACAGAAGATATATTTTCTCTCTCTTTCTCTCCCGAATATTAAAATGTTCCTTTTGTATATATATTTAATATTATATACATTATATATATACATACAATAATATATATATATATATATATATATATATATATATATATATATATATATATATATATATATTATATAATAAAATATTTATTAATATTATTATTTATGTGATATGTTTTGTATTATTTATTAAATGTTCATAATTATATTAGTCTTATACTAGTCAATTTTGAAATACGTTTGTGTCATGTCCTCGGTAGTATAGTAGTCAGTATGCCCGCCTGTCACGCGGGAGACTGGGGTTCGATTCCCAGTCGGGGAGGACTTTTTTATTAATATTATTACATGTTAAATTAAACATATGCGTAAATAGAAAAGTTATGTATATTATTGTCATTTTTAAATACTTATAGATATTGCATTTTAATTTGTATTGTATTAAATGTTGTATTAAATGTTGTTGTCAAATGTTATTTATTAATTATTAGTAAGTTGTTATTAATTCTGTTTCTCTTTCTGCTATGTCTTACCTATAGCATTACATATGTAATTATTGTGCAGATTGACTCCCAAATAAATTTGTAACGGCGAATGCGTGTATAGAAGTGTAACTTCTACCGGCAGTCCCACTGGACTGCCACACCCGTTGTTTTTATTAAAACAATACACTTTGAAAAAAACGTTATATTTTTAAATAAACAAATGAATAACAAGATCAAATTAATTTCGATTGATCTTCCTGGGCACATTTTCGCATCGCCGTTTCTTAGGTTTTTCTTCACTATCTACAGGCGCACTCCTACTGGTGGTAAGTTTACGTAGTGAACGAGGTAGTCTCTCGTTTTGTAGCCGTATTTCTTGTTCTTCGTCTATTATCTCCTTCCCAAGTAATTTAATAAAAGCACGCCTTTATAGCGGCAGTATTTAAGAGGGCGAAAAAAATTGTAAGTAGCCGCCTACCACAATTTCTAAACACATCATATGTTGCTGACAGCTGATCGACAATGTCTAAACCTTTCTTTGTTAGATTATAGAAAGCAACTATATGTGGTTTTTTTTGTTCTTCTGTATTCGTTTTAAGGAAATCATCATGGTGGAAAGTGAAAAAAAAAATTGCGTTTTTGTTTTTTTTGGCCATGTAGCTCACTACTAATAAATCATTCTGGGAAGAAACATAAATGGCACATATATGGCACATTCCGATGTTTTTTTAAAAAGTAGACGTGGCGGCAACTTCTTCTTGATCTTTTCGAACAGTTCCCACTGAAGTCAATCGGTATTCAGATAAGAGGCGTATCATACGGTTGTACCTGGTAAACCAGTTATCAAAGCTTATATTACGACCAGTTTTACTTACTGGCTCAATTAAACGAATAATGATGGCT
Organism: Diabrotica undecimpunctata; assembly: GCF_040954645.1. Lineage (NCBI taxonomy): Eukaryota > Metazoa > Arthropoda > Insecta > Coleoptera > Chrysomelidae > Diabrotica > Diabrotica undecimpunctata. Next base: position 130,935,028 of record NC_092805.1, on the reverse strand, counting down.
TCACCTCTGTTGTTCTGTTGGAAAGGTCTCTCGGGCTGCTTACCGACATAAACCTCCATGATCAAACGTGTAGAAAAATCTAGCACCTATTATTGCAAAATTTTAAGGCCATACTTGGTCGGATTATTCGAAATATATTGGCGAAAAGAGCATTTTCCCCGAAAATATTTAAGATTTTCGTCAATGGTCAAATACTACTTTTAGTAAAAAAGCAGCTTATAAATTTTATACAAACGTACCAAATATCTCTCTAATTGAGCGAGCTCTTTAAGCAAGCTTATCTTAGAGAAATCAAAATCTGTATAGTGCCATGGCCATTCTAAAAATCATAATTTTTGTTTCATTAGTTGTCCAAAGGTTAGAGTTTGTTAACCAGAACGATCAAAACTGACCAAATAAAGAAGACCAAATATAGAACGTAATTCTTGACAATATGTTTCTTTTACTTTATATTTATGGTTTTACGAGTATGCTAAGGACTTTTCTGAATCTTCTTGTTGGTGTAAATGACAATTTCACCAATGATATTATCAGTTATAAAATACTTCCAGCACTCTATTGGTCACTTACCGTTCCTATTTTGTAGTCGAACGCATGGCAAATGACAATATTTTGTCTACGTGTCTTGACGTTAAGATGAGTTCTTAGTGGAGTTTTGTACCACTTGATCTTAATATCTCTTCGAAGGTAATATAAAGAAAAATGTGCATTCTCTTAAACGGATCTATCACCATTAAGTTCATCTGTCTGTACGCTTTCTAGTTTATCTCATTCAGAATCCAGGTCATTTTCTCCGGCTTCTAATAGATTGTTTTCAAATAAAGAATCATCATCTTTAGATCCTGAGCTTAGTATATTAGCATCAGAGTCACATTCTTTAGCTAGAGTCATAGAGAGCTAAAAGCCTAGCTCGTTTTTTGCGTCAGTATTAATTATAAAATAAAAATTAAAAGAATAAGGGCCATATTTTCACCAACAACAAATAAATCTACAAATAGTTATGTGACGAATAAAAGACGAATAAGGCTTTTTGTAGTTGGTCAAATGAAATTGATAGAATTTATTCTACGCATAAAGTTAATCTTCAAATAGCGGTTTATTCGTTGTTGGTGAATACAAGCCTAAGACAAGAAGATGGGTAGTTAGCAACGGTAACTCAGTTACTCAACGCAACCAGAGGCGAATACTAACTACCAAGATGGGTTGAGATCTTCTTGTCTTTTGTTTCTTTTTCTTCTTTTCTTTCTTTCTTTTTATTCTCCTGAAGAAGCTACATACAATAGTAGCGAAACGTCGAGATGAACCCACTTTTGGGTCACTCACAAATGACACGTTTCAAACCCGGAAGACGAATAAACTATAATTCTGACTCTGGCCGTGGAAGCCTACGATTTCATAATTTGTTTTATTTATTTATAAATATTAGACCAAGTGGGTTAATAAATTACTTAAAAATCCAAAAAATGAACTTACCAGTCACAAAAAAATATATCTCTTGTTTGGTCTGGTGTGGTCTGAGAACCCAGGCGTTGCTCGACAGATATAATTGCACTAACTACGGATGTCTCGCCAGAGAACAACCGAACACATTCGTTCGGTTATTCTATGGTCTCGCCTTAACGCAGGCAGATGATACTCGTCGTAATAGCGTAGTTGGAGTAGGTACATATAAATAGCGCTTAGATATTCTTTAAACCAATGGGTCTATTATGTAGCTCCACTAGTCTAACGCAGGGTTAAGATTAGGATATTACCAAGACGGCATTTTAAGCATCTTCTACATTGACATTAAGTTTCTTTTTTGTTTTTTTACAATATCAACAAAAAAATAGTACCTATTATTTGTAGTTATGAATGTATGTGGTAAATTTCTGTAATCAAATAATTTTCTTTATTTATTGTTAATCTTTACAATAAATCTAAATAATAAAAACACATAATACATCAGAAATAATTAAAGATAAGTGTAGGACACCGTACAAGAAATATGTGTAGAATATTTTGAAGAATCCCAAAATTGGGATAATATACAGGCTCTTATAAATAATATATACTGTATACAAAGTTTTAATTGCAATAAATGTGTAACAAAAGGACGTATCTGAGCGGCTTTTCCAAAATACCCCATTTATTTTTATTTCAATTTATTTCATTTGGCTGATACAATACACACTGTGTGATGGGTTTTCAGGTCTTATAGAAGGTCCACTTTTTTTTATTTAATTTGCAAATTTACAATCTGCTATTGAAAGCTATTAGTAAATGTGAATATTTTAGATACATGAGAGAAGAAATTATTCACTGGTAACACTCCCAGTACTAACACAAACACTAACAAATTTTTTTAATGTTAAATTAAATTTACAAGTAATATTGAAATTAAAATTAAAATAAAAGCTGAAAATTAAGAATGTCTGTTGAACAGTGTCTCTTCAATATTCTTCTGACTTCTGGTTGGAGGTGTAGTTGTCTTGCTTCCTCGTTGGGGTGGGCTAGCAGGTGTTCTAGACAGTTTCTTGTAAGTTTACTGATTTCTTTTGCAACGAACGATATACCTGAGTCGCCATGCATTATTTTGTTACTAACGTACCACGACGTGTTGAAAATCATTCTGATTATCTTGGATTGGATTCTGTGAATGATTTTGGTATTAGAAGTCTTGGCATAGCACCATACTTGCACTCCATATATGTCCATATAGGCTTTATTATGCACTTATATACAAGAAGTTTATTACCTGTAGATAGCCAAGACGTATACTTTCCAAGTGAGCTTTTGGTCAAATGTCATTCCCAGGTATTTGACTTCTGTTTTTACTGGTAGTAATATATCGGTGCGTGTGACTTTTGGGCATATGATGTGGAAATGTAATTTGATTAGACTGTTGTTAACTTTGATTTTCGATGTATTCATACAGTCTTGTAGTAGATTCCGGTGTCTTTGAAGGTTTCCCGATGCTACTTGAGGGTCATTATCGATGGATATTATGGCGGTGTTATCTGCAAACATGGCTACTGTAGTAGTATTTGTTGTTGGGATATCAGCCATATATAAGAGGTACAGCAGGAATATAAGTACACTTCCTCGAGGGACACCGGATTTTCTGGGATAGGTATGAGAGGTTTCTGTAAGGAATCTGACTTGAAAGTGACGTTCTGTGAAGTATAATTTTAATAGTAAATAGTGAGCTGTGAAAAAAGTTTATATAGGAGGCCGTCATGTCAAACACCGTCGAAAGCCTGTTCTACATCCAGAAAGGCAGAGTTGCATTTTTTTTAATTCGAGGTATACTGGTAAACTGATGTGCTGGGATCACTTAATTAATTTCGATGTCTTCTGAGATTCTTTGTAGCAGAAGCCTTTCTAAGATTTTTAACATTATTGGAAGTAAGCTGGTTGGTCTATATGAGGTGATAATATTTGTTGATTTATTTGGCTTACTAATCATAATTATTTGTGTGATCTTCCAAGTTATCGGGTAATAGGCTAATTTTATGTTACTATTATATATCGTGGTCAGTAGGACAATTGCTTTCCTTGGTAATTTTTTTAATATTAGCCCAGTGATCATGTCGAAACCTGGCGCTTTGTAGTTATTGAATCTAAAAATTTGTTCTTTCACATTACTAGGTGTAAAGAATTTGATCGGTAGCATAATTGCGCAAGGAGTATCGAAGAAGTTTTTGACCTGTTCTTTGTTGTTATTGTTGTTAAGTTCAGGTGCACCAAAAACGTGTAGGAGATGTTCTGTAAATATTAGTGCCTTTTTGTTCAGTTTTTCCCCAGCTTTTATCGGCTTTTCTTAAAGGTGGTATATTATGCTGTGTAGGCTTTTTAAAAGCTTTCGTTGGTTTCCAGATGCTTTGGTTTTCTTTTGACAGGCTGTTGATGGATAGCTCAAATAAGTCATTCATCGCATCTTGTAGAGCAGTTTTAAGTTGCCGTGTTAATCTATTATATTCATTTTTATTTCTAGGATTGCGACTTCTCTGCCATATGCGCGTGGCTGAAGGTACACTTTGTATATATTTTATTTTTGCGGTTTTTGTTTTAAAAATATATTATGTGAAATATATTTTTGCCAATATTTATTATTGCACTAAATTTTAAATTTTGATTTTCTAATAGGTATTTTGAATCATGTGTTTATTTACTCAGACATATGAACAATGATAAGTTCTAAAATTGACACCAACAACTTTCTATTATCGTAATTTTAAACCAACTTTTACATGTGTATCGAAACTTTAAAGATCTATATTTAATTTCAAATTATTTGCACTCTATTGTGATATTTTTGATATAATTCATTTGCAGAGGTATGTCATGTACATAAATTATTCAAAATTTATATAATGGCAACTTGAATCATGTTGTAAATACTAAACTATTATTTATGGATTAATTTAATAAACGTATTGATTAAACGTGGGTGCAAAATATCCTACACTAATCTAGTTAAAAAATGTGTACGAAAAGGCGGTAGGTTTTAAGCTCATATTATATATTAACAGTGTTAGTATTCATTGCACGTAATTTTTAGGACTTATTAAGATTAGATCTGTATCTAAGGAAATGTGAAGACATATTCTTCACAAGTTCACAAGAAAAGTTAGAGTTTATTGGACATAATTAACATTGCTTCTATATATAATTTTTCAATAATTATTTACTAATTCATTACTGCAGGAAAAACCGAAAATATGCATATATATATATATATATATATATATATATATATATATATATATATATATATATATATATATATATATGTTATGATGTGTTATTTGTGAATGATGTTTTAATGAGCAATGAGATAGGGTTTTTATCGCGGTTCTCAAAGAATTAGTTTGTAAGCACTTTTTTAAATTATCTTTATTATATCTATTATGAAACACACATATCTATTTAACATAGCCAATGTAAATTTAAAATAAATTATCTTTAAATTGAAATTCTTATGAAACTAATTAAATTATATAGACAATGTAAATTTTAAACAAACTATCTTTAAAATTGAAATTGTTATGACACTAACTAAATTATATTAACAAAATTTTGTACCTTTCTGTCACTGAATGCCTATATGAAACTGTTCTCCAAAATAAAGATTTTAATCACCACTCAATGTCTTCTTTCTTCAGCTTCGGTTATCCTTGTTTTTGTGAAATTACTTTTTCCAATTATCAGCTTCCACCAATTTAAATTATTTTTCTTCTAAATAGCATTTATATTTATTCTTTTTTTTAATACACCAATATCCAATCACCGAATATATCATATAATTTTAATTTTCAATTAATACTTTCTTCCATTATCCAATCACCATTTATACGTAACATAATTTTCAATCTTCAATCATATTATCTTTTAATATACTTTCGAATACTATCGAATTTTAATACTAAATCACTTATTATTGCATACTTTATACTTTCTTCCTAATTCTGACTGATTAATCTTGAACTTACTGAACAACTGACTTCACTAACTGTAACTAACTGTGTCTGTCTTCTTAATAACTAATTGTCTAACCATCTTTATACTGACTTCATAGTAACTGTCTCATTGTGTGTCTCCTCTGACTAACTATATACTGACTGCTTACTGACTGACTGACTGGCCATCTTGAATCCAAATCACCGAGTATTTATATCTTTTCATTGTTCCAGAATCATCTGGCAAGAAATCATATTCGAATTGTTCTATTTTCTACATATATGAATGTTCTCGAAAAAGTATATGTTCGATTATGACCATTTCACAGACATAACCATATTCGCGAAGGTTCTACCGTAAACAAAGGCTAATTTCTGTGTTCTAGAGAATTCTTCACTTTTCTATCGAGAATTTTATTGACATTTAGGCTTTTCAGATCAGAATATAAACTTATATGTAAATTTAAACAACCTAAATTAATAAACTACACTATTTCAAATCCGTAACTATATGTAAACTAAACATTTCAAACCAATAAATAACCCCACTTCTACATTCGCAACCATCATTTAAATGTCACTTTTAGAGTATGTATATTTGGTTGCCTATGCACATGGCTCACTTAAATATATTTACAATATTATAATTATTAAAAAAAAACTTTTTACACTTACTATGCTAATTTCTTAAAAATGTCTTCACATAAATATATTCTATAGTATATAACTTATTAAAATAACCAAATACTTTTTATATGTAACATTATCTAGTGTGTAACTTATAAATTATTTTCTTTAAACACCATCTTTCTTTCTCCTATGTTAATATCATTTCAGTATATATATATATATATATATATATATAATTACTTTGTAATCCAAAAATGCCAAATGGTATGATTCTTATGGCGAATATTCCAAGTGCGATAATGCTTCTTCTTCTTTTTCTTCTACTTCTTGGAGATCTTTCGATCTGTTTAATTCTGAAGCTGCCTCTAGTTAATTTCCTAGGAAGTAGATTGCCAACTATCCCTCCATCTTTTAGGTGGTCTTTCGGGAGGTCTTGAACCGAGCGGGTTGTTTTCTAGAGCAATTTTTGGGAGTCTATTCTCATCCATTCCTCTTACATGATTGTACCACATTTTTTTACGCTGCCTTCCTCATCTTACAATATCTTGAATTTTGCACTGCTCTCTGACGTTTGTATTTCTCACCCTGTCTCTTTTTGTTTTGCCCAATATTGTTCTTAGGGTTTTGTTAGCACCAGTTATGTAAAACAGCCTAAACAGAGCTTTAAATTCTATAAGATCAATTGGTCTAGCCGTTATGTTATTGACTGTGTCATAGCGTTTCAATGCTATGAACTTATTTTTCTAGAATATCTGTAGTGAAAAAACACTCCCAAATCTCTTTTATCACCAATTTTTGCCTAATATCACCTTTTGGTCCTGCCAGATTGGGTAGAAGATTTTCAGTACGATTTCATACGTTACGATTGAATTCATGATGTTTCCTCCACCATGTTCCATCTTCATCAAACAAACGTAGTATGCGCGGTATTACTTCTACTGGTATAAGATTTTCGATATATTCTTTATCACAGAAATCCTCCTCTGAATTGGTATCATATTCTAGAACTTCTAAACAATCATCTTGCGAACTTGCGTCGTCATCTTCTGGTTCCGGTTTGTAATTAGCAACAGTTTCGTCAAAAAGTTCCAACCTGATTTGTTCTCTTTCGTAAGCCATATTCACATACAACTACTAAAATAAATACCTATTATTTAAACTAGAAGAATAGCAGCAAGCAAAGTTAGGATATCCATGTTGATCGCCAACATCCGGAACGGATAGGCATCGTAAGAAGAAGAGTTTAAACTGACTATGGACCAAAAACGACAAAAACTTTCCGTTGAGTATAATACAAATGGTAACCTCAGTCGCTCACACCGTCAGGTCGAATAACATATGAACTGTCAGAACAAGACTGAATAGCGTGATGAGGATTCGAAAGCTACCTGACCGCGCGGACAAAATAATATGCGCATTTGAGTTTTAGCGCAAAAAATCTACTATGTCGGTGTCAGGGACCGTACGTTACCACTCGAAGGTTAATATAAAATAAAAAAGTCGTATTTTTTTCAATATATATTTTTTTAAGTTTTGGGATCACCGGAAGATATTTTTCTTTTCCACATAATATAGGACATTTCAATTTGTAAAAAAAAATTTTTTGTTTTCGCCCCACCATAATATTTATAGCTTTATGAACTTTATTGAAACAATTCCTTAGTGTCAGTGTTCCGTTTTACGTTTTAGTAGCTTTTTTTATATATTTTACAATCAGTTTTTGTTCCTAATCTTGTACATTTTAGAATTTTGACAAAGGCAAGGGTTTTCTTCCAAAACGTCGATTTTAATAGGCAATAAAATCTAGTTCAAAATTTAATATTACTTATTGAACCTAAAACCAAGAAATACTAATTTTATTTGAAAGTTCGTCAAGACGGTTTTTTCTACAGCCATCTTTATTACGACTATTGAATTCCCACACATAAAATGTATAAAGCATACCAAGATTACTATGGAATGATATTATAAATGTCCTGTAACCTAAACTGAAAATAATCCGGGTAAAAATTCGCTAGCACATATTTTATCAAAAGGGCTCTAAGTCATAAGATGGATGGCACGTACGGAGGTGCCACCAGCTGGCCTTACACTAACGCAAAAAAGGCTAAGCGGCTGAAGGACGAGAATTCCGAGAATATCTTGTTCCAAACACAGATCCGGTGCAGGGAGTAAACATGACGGTTTCATAGAAGGTATATGTAATAATCTAGGTGTGAAAAAAGCCGATATTTGAGTTAAATCGTGCAATAATTTGTGAATATATAAATATTCTTATACTACAGTAATGTATAAAGATAATAACATATAGAAATATAATAAGTCAACAAAGGATGATACTGAATTTAATATTACTACATAAAATATTAAAATATACGATGGAAAAAATACTACTGTAGTGAAAATTACAAAATAATATTGGATTTTTAATTTAACATGACACTCAGGACATTAAAATTGCGATAACACCGTGTTCACAGAGCTTAAGTACCTATTTATATGACACAGTTAAATTATATCATGAGGTCGTTAACTTTTTTGAACTATTTTTTTTAACTTAATTATTTAACTTTAATTTACTTAATATTACTTGGAACTGAAACTTTTACATTCTGAGAAGTAGGTATACAAGCTCTAACAACTATATTATTGGAACAAACTAAAATACATGCATAATTCAGACAGTTGACAGTTTAATTTTTTCTTACAACTTTTTTTAATGTAATACTGTATAAAAAGTTAATCGCTAATAAGATAGGTTTAAACAGCAACACAAAACAAAATAAACTTGTTCCAACGGAACTAATTAATAATAAAATAATGTTTATGTTGTTGGTAACAAAAAGGTTATGACATAAATTGTAATATGAATATATTGGGAACGAATATTTAGCTTTAAATTGGAGTATTATTGGGGTCCAGTTAGAATAAAATGTTCATGGTTGAAAAACATCAGAGAGTGGAAGGTCTCGATCATCATCATCATCATCATTTAACCCGGATCTATCCACTGCTGGATATAGGTCTCCCTCAGTCTTTTCCATGTATTTCTGTTTTGTGCTGTTTGCATCCAATTTTTGTCGATCCGTTTTATGTCATCAGACCATCTTGTTGGTGGACGACCTCTACTTCGATGTGCTTCTTGTCTCGGTCTCCACTGTATTATTCGCTGTATCCATCTGTTATCCGACATTCTAGCTATGTGCCCCGCCCAGTTCCACTTAAGGGTCATAATTCTTTCTATGGCATCTGTCACTCCTGTTCTCCGTCTTATTTCCTTGTTCGTGATCCGATCCCTACGAGAAATGCCTAACATCGATCGTTCCATGGCTCTTTGGGCAACACAAATTTTATTTCTCATTTTCTTGGTTAGTGTTAATGTCTCTGCACCATATGTAAGTACTGGCAACACGCACTGATTAAAGACTTTTCTTTTAAGACACATAGGCAGTTCTGATTTAAGAACATAGCTTAGCTTGCCGAATGCCACCCAAGTGAGTCCTATGCGGCGGCTTAGTTCGCACGTTTGATTATCTCTTCCTATGCGTATTTCATGTCCTAAGTACTTATATGAGGTGGTTTCTTCAATATGCATGCCATTTACTGAAATCTTTTCGCTTAACACAAGATTTGTCATGATTTGTGTTTTTGTGTGGTTGATTTTTAATCCTACTTGTAGGAAGGCTAGGTATAGTTTCTCCAGTTGCGATACTGCATTATCGATTCTGTCAGCAAAAAGGACAATATCGTCAGCAAACCTCAAATGACTAAGCATTTCTCCATTGACATTAATTCCTTTTTCACTCAGATTTGCGTTCTTAAACATATGCTCTAATAATGTTGTAATCAATTTTGGCGAAATTGTGTCTCCCTGTCGCACTCCCCGTTTTATTTTAAATACGTTGGTCCTTTTATCTGCCAGTTTCACACTTGCTGTCCCATTTTGATAGATGTATTTTATCATGTTAATATAGCGATGCGGCACTCTGTTAAGGCTTTTAACATCTTTTGATGACTTATTGTGTCGAAAGCTTTTTCGTAGTCAACAAATATCATGACTAATGGCTTGTTATATTCAACACTCTTTTCTATAAGTTCTTAATTACTTGTATATGATTCGTGCCATATCCTGCTCTAAAACCTGCTTGCTCTCTTGGCTGATAGAAATCCAACTTACTTCCTAGCCTGTTGGTAATAACTCTTGTAAATAGCTTATATACTTGTGACAACAAGCTAATGGGGCGGTAGTTTCTAAGGTCGCTGATATCTCCCTTCTTATGAAGTAAGATGATTTCCGCGTTGTTCCACTGTCGGTGTTATCGCTTCGCACAGACATTTATTGAACAGTATAGCAAGTGTCAGTAAGAGCTTATTTCCTCCTAGTTTTAGGCTTTCGGTCATTACCCTGTCTTCACCTGGGGATTTATTGTTCTTCATCACCCGAAGTGCATTTTTAATTTCGTCAACAGTTATGTTCGGCATTAATTCTGAGCCTTGATTCTCTATCTTTGGTAAGGGGCGTCTTTCATCGGATTCACTTGTTTCATAGAGTTGTCTGTACAAGTCTTCCACTGTTTTCACTATTTCTTCCTTATCAGTCACAATGTCGTCTTGTTTATTTCTTAACTTATGTATGTCCTTTTTTCCTGAGGACATGTTGTGTCTTAGAACTTTCAGACTTCTATTTTTCTCTATCACCTTTGTCACTTCTCTCATGTTATGTTGCCGTATGTCTTTTCGGATTTCTTTGTTTATTGTTTTACTGAGTTGACTAAATTCTGCGTAGTTTGTGTTATACCTGTCCTTTAGCCTCCTTCTTTCTTCGATCAGATTTTTAGTGTTGAGACTTATTTTCTCATGTTTTTTCTTCATTTTAGGACAGCACAACTTCTCCGCTTCTTTAAGGGCTTTTACGATACTTTCGTTTAAAACTTCAACCTGTGTTTCGTCGTTGATTTGTTGAAGGTTATGGTCAATGATGTCACGAAAGTGGTCTATATTTTCGGGCGGGGTCCATTTACGATTGTCTGATTTTATCATTTTTGTTCGTTTATTCTTTAAATTGAACAGAATTTTTGCTCGAATCAATCTATGATCGCTTCCAATTGTAAATCTGTTTAAAACTGATACATCTTGTAAAATTTCTTTTTTATTAGCAATGATAAAATCTATTTTGTTCTTTGTGAACGTTGGGGCTTTTTTTAAAAGAATGAGTTCATAGAAAAAAGAGTTTCTTGGTGTAAAAAATCTACAAGCATGGTCCCTCTTTCATTTCTTTCTCCATAGCCGTAGTTTCCGTAGGTCTCGATACTCATTCTTTATTAGAGCCGCCAAGTTAAAAAAAAGATTTGTGAGAATTGTTGCAGACCTACAGAAATAGAGAGAGAGCTATAAAAAGAAATGATCATCACCCTTAAATTTATGACCGCTCAAATTCGAAAAGGCATTGACTTGACTAGGGTACAACATTGTTGAGGGGTAAATTCATCCCAAATCTACTCTATTTGGGCTTTGACATCTGGTAGTCTCTGTGGGTAGTTATTTAGTGTCTATTTCATTTGATGTCATATTTTAATAATATTTAGGTCTGGACTTTTAGAGGTGTCATGTTATTATTGTTGTTTTTAAACCAGTTTCTGTGGTTCTGACAGGTTTAAAGGTAGGGTTGGTAATAAAATTAAGTTTAAATTTTAACCACACATTGTCAGGCTTGCTTTTGTTTTGCTGTAAAGCTTAGCTTAGCTTAAATAAGTTTAGCATTATATGGATAGAGTGCTAAACGTATTTATTACGGTACTTTTGAGTAGAGTTTGGCCACGTGTGGGCTGAACGCTTGAACTACTGAACTCTAATTGCTTTTCTGTTTTCTATATTTATAATATATGCGACTACGACGAATTGATTCGGTTATTAGGGCAGTGATGTTATTGCAAAAATTCTGAATCTTCAAGGTTAAGCTTAAGGTGCAACAAAAGTATTTTGAAACTAGCCACGCATGATAACAATATGTGTGCTATAGATTTCTGATTGAAAACAATTTACGTAATTTATAATAAGTAATATTTTTACGTTAAAGTATTCTTTAGGGTTTTTTATAAATCTTAAATATCTTGAATATGTTGCCTGTGTGACTCCATTTCAAATAGGTAAAAAGTAATCAAAATAAGACTTACAATCAATTTATTCGATCACGAGTGACAGGTTTCGGATACTATAGTTGGCTATGCATCTTTAGATCAACGGTACGTGGTAAACTAAATGCTGAAAATATTATAACCCGTATTAGGACTGGTACAGAATATACAGCAATTACGTCTATAATATATTTATTATTTTTTGCCAATTTTTGAATAATAATAAATACGGGAACTTCCAAATTTAGCAAAAAATTTCAATTAAATTATGACAAAAAATGTTTATTTGATAACAAATATACAATAGAAAAATACAAAGCTTTGTATACAGTTTTTTAATGGTTAATGCAGTCACCAACCCTGTCTGTATGGAAATATAGAAATTCCGACGGGCCCTGAGGGTCCGTGAGCTCTTGTCGGATTTGAGGACACTACATGTTCTGATATCATTCTATTCATTCTTTTTGCTTGTTTGAGATATATTTGAAATAGCGGACCGGATTTTTCCTTTGTGAGTCCTTTCTAGTCTCTTTATTACGTAAGAAATGTAATATGGGACTTTCCGTTTTAATTTTCAGTTTCACCGTTTTAAATCATTTTTAATTTTTTTAAAATATACACTTTAATACACGCTGCGATACGTAGGTATATTTCTTCAATTTTAAAAATATCATTAAGTAACATACATATGGGGCTTGTATATTTGGGAACATTTTTTTAGTATTCCTGAGTTTTTGTATAGGTACTCTTATTAATATTAGCATTATATTGAAAATAAGAAATAATTATCCCTCCAGCAGTGACGTAAGAACTTTACATATGACTTGGTCTGTTGGACCAATAGAGACATATTCCTTTATATATTTTTATAACCACACATTTGTCAAATAATTATACTTAATAAGGGGCTTAGATGTAATAGTTCTCCCAACAATATTGATGATATCAATATTGTTGGGAGAACGGAAAACGCAGCACGAGAGGCGTACGTAGCATTAAAGGAAGCGGCTACAAAAATGGGTTTAATAATAAACACCAACAAAACAAAATACATGAAAATAGGTACGCAACCACAAACACTACGGCCACTTGTTATAGAAAATGACGTCATCGAAGCAGTTAACGAATTTGTATACCTGGGAACGCTCGTCAATACTGAAAATGACACTACCGCAGAGATAAACCGCAGAATTTGCACGGCTAATAGATGCTATTTTGGGCTTAATCTCCTTTTTAAATCTACAGTTATATCAAGAAATACAAAAGTAAAACTCTACAAAACAATAATACGCCCAGTCCTAACATATGGTTCAGAAACCTGGACTTTAACAAAAAGTAATGAAAACATGTTAGGATGTTTCGAAAGAAAAATACTAAGGCGCATCTATGGAGCGGTAAATGAAAATGGTGTCTGGAGAAGACGATACAACTTCGAACTCTATAGGATATACCAGGAACCAGATATCGTAAAACACATAAAGATAGGACGTCTAAGGTGGGTAGGCCATGTTATGCGGATGGAGCAAACCGACCCAGCTAGAAAAACGCTCCTTGATAGACCTATTGGTCAAAGAAGAAGAGGAAGACCCAGAACAAGATTCCTAGATAACATCGATGAAGACATGAGAAATATGGAAATACGTGCTTGGCGGAGGAAGGCGATGGATAGGGACGACTGGAGAAAAATTCTTGGGGAGGCTAGGTCCCACACAGGGTTGTAAAGCCAAAATGATGATGATGATGATGATGTAATAGTTTACAAAAATGTTTAACCAAAAAACTCAAAAAAATAGAACCAGTAATTGCTTAATCATTAATAAAAATAAAACATACATTTTTTTCGCAAATACAAAAGAAATTAATTAAAATTACAAAAGTCCTAGGTTTCCTAGTCCTAGGTCCAAAAGTTCCCTCAACGTATTGACTACAGAGGTAACATTTTCGACGCAGGAATTTACTTCAAATTTTGGAGATATATTTTGTTCTATTTTATTTAGAGGTACAAATTTGGCAACGCCCAACTTGTGGCAACTCCTGATGTCTCTTATGCATTTCTGTGGATAGCTTCCATATTTGTTGTTTTTTCTTCGGATGAGACGTGGCATGTGTTTATCTGCTTGTCGTCTTATCGCATGTGTTAATTCCTGTCACATTGAATAGGGCGTGAAAAACACCATCGGCTATTCTCTAGTATTGCTTGCTACATTGTATTTTAATGATAACTGATTTACCATGTCAACTCCTACCTTCGTTTTGTTATTGTCAATAATTATCATATGTTTTTGTGTAGTTCCATCGATCTTATCATCGTTATGCCTGAAAGATACAAGATAAACGTTTTTCTTCGGTTTTGAATCGTGTGATGTTAAAGAACAATTTTCCCTAAATGCAAATATACTTGATGTATTTGATCTACCTTGGTCTTCAGTAAACTGGGTAGGTAGCTGTTTCTCTTTTTTTCGTATTGTACCCAAAAATGTTAATTTATGCTCATTGAGTAGTCTATCGCATAGTTCAATACGGATTAACCAGTTATCAGTAGTTATATTTCGATTAAATCTACTAATTGGCTGAACGAGTGTACTAACCACACCAATCACGGCTTTACTAGGTTCAAATGGAGAACCATTTGTTTGTTTACCAATATATACCTGCGTATTATTAATATAAAATACTCTAGCATCTGCTAAGGGAATATCTTAACCCGTACTTAGCAGGCTTGGGGGGTTAATACTGCCGAAATAGACAGTGTTTACGAAGCGCTACTACATCTCGTCTATAGTCATGATTGAAATTATTAATGCAGTTTTCATTCACTTGTCAAAACATATCTCGAAATGAAGTGTTATCTGAAGGTTTCTTTGAATGTCACTTAACCTTTAGCAGCGTAACATGGACTGTCAATCTTTTTGTTTGATTTAGTAAAAGTAACATTTTTCACTTTCAATTTCTTCACGATGGTTTGTCCCTCAGCAATATCCTTGTCAATTTCTAGAACAGTTTTGTCAAACTCTTCGCTTTCCGAGTCTTCGTGTCTTTTTTTTTTAAACAGTCTTCCTCATTGTCATCATATTCCAAGTCAAGTACATCATCTGACAAAGTTTCTTCTATAAGTTGTTGTATCCAGGCTTGGGTTCTTTCTTAACTCATTTTTCTGTAATAGAAGCGATTACTGTAAGAATTTTTCTGATGATAACCTACATCAAATAAGAAATTTGCAAAAATATTAATTTTATAGGTATGCTGAAAATATCATGTACATGTTATAAATAAGTAAACACAGTATGTGATTAAGATCAATTTTTAATAGGGAATAATAAATACTATAATTTCTTAATGAAAAATGATAAAAAAATATTACATTAGTCGTGCATAAAAGAAATAAAAATCTCGCTATTTAATAAATAAAACGTGGTTGACCAAATTTTTTATATACGATTTCGGTGACGAATTGACACCAATACTTGCTTACTAATACTAAGGAACTTCATATAAAACTGTCACGGGGCAGCGAAACGAAGAACTTTATTCGGTACATGTAGTTTCACTTACGAAGCGGTTTTTTGAAATTCGGCGAAGAAAAAGATGATGAAAAATTTTAATTGCCAAAAACACAAAAATATCGTTTTTAATAGCGCGTATTGCCATATCTAGGCCTAAGAATGTCCTTACACCTTGTTGGCATGCTTAAAATTAATTTTCTAATTTGGTCGTGGTCAAAGTAGTTTTACGTTTCCTTTTTCCTTATCTTTAGCTTACTTAAGTCTGCTGGTGTACCTCGCGAAGATAATTTTCCACTAATATTGCTAGATATAGACGAGCATTGCCATGCATAAATTAAAAATGATCCCAAATAGATGCATGTGGTGTAACGAAATGTTCGAGAATATTTTTAGTAATAAATCTGTAAGCTGTTAAACTTCGTCTTTGAATTATCTCTAGCTCTGTGCATATTTTTAAATTGATAACTCTCACACCATAACTAAACAGCACCAAAGATTTTAAATTGTATAGTCGTCACGTAATTTCGTGAGGAAATTTATAGGAACCAGAGCGAGTAAAATACTAGTAAAATGGCAACACTGTCAGAATGACCCCTACTTTATTGAACAGTAGCCTAGATATCTAATTTTAAATTAAATAAAAGTTTTTACTTTTATTTAATTTACTTGTTAAAATCAAAAATACCAGTAACAAATCTTATACCAATTGCTTCAATATGTAAAAAGCAATTTTGGCGGAACGTGGTGATTCTTGGTCGTTTCGATCCAGGTTTCTCCGAAAACTTGCCAATTCGTAAAATGCCAATTCGTACCACTCTGAATATTGAGGATTGTGTAACTTCAAAGCGTTGTGCTACTTTAACTGTAATCAACACTTGTTCTATAAGAGTTACAGCAGAAGCAATTTTCTCGGGTGTAAAATGTCTTATTTCTCGTCCCTGCTTGTTTATTTTGTAATAAGTAAAATAAACCATTTTTTTAGTTTACGTGAAATTGTCATACAATAATTTTTTTTTGAGAATAACAGCAGTTTTTTGGAAAGGTAAGCAAAAAACTTTGTAAATTATATTCAGGAATATGTATTTGCCTATAAGGGTAGTTTTCAAATGTTTAATCAACGAAATTTTTAAAACTAAAATGTATGCGCTAATTTTATTAATTTTGTTAAATATAAGTGAAATAAAATACCTGCAAAACCTTAAAATGGCTCTATTTTTTAAATAATTGTAACATGATATGATTTCCTCTATCATAGAGAAATAAAACCAAATAAACGGTTGCAATTATCAAAGTAAGTCTTTACAATCAGAAAACCATGAATAAAAAGAAAAAGGAAAGGTCATGTCTTTTAATGGACTGGGTCTTTTATACGAGAAAAAATATCCTAATATAAATGATAAGAATAACTTACTAGGATTCCTACAATCAGGAATCCCTAACTTCGATAAAAAAAGCAGTGAAGAATTGTACGGCTCAAAGGACCATATTATGTTGTGTTCCGCGCCAGAAATTGCCTCTACATTTAATAAGAGGAATTTATAAGAAGCTGTTCTTCTTCTTCTTGTTTTACTTTTCATGTAAACATAACTCATGTCTGTTTTTCAATGTGCCTCTAGTAAGTTGTTCCATCGTTTTCGTGGTCTTCCTACTGATCGTTTTTTTATTGGGGAACCATCTCTTGCCGTCTTAATTATTCCATTTGTGCTCATTCGGCTTATATGTTCGTTCCATTCTACTCTTCTATTTCTTACTAGTCCGTAATGTTCTCCACCTTGCATCTACGTCGTATATCTGTACTTCTAGCTCTGGACGTTGACGTATATCCTGGCTCGCCAATCTTAGAAAGTGGACTGGTCTAACGTCAATTGATCTATTTTGAGCTGCTGTGAGTTTAGAAGAAGACTTTTTTTTTATTTCAATCAAAATCAGGTTAAACAATAGATATACCCGTTTGTTGTATTCTAATGATTTCTCTTACTTGCCTCATAATAAATATAGTGTCAGTGCATGATCTTCCCCTCCTAAAACCTTGTTCTTCTGCTAGTGTTAAAATTTCATTCAGTTTATTTGTTTGTTTTTTTCTGTTTATTCTCTTATTTGACTCTATTCTGATCTATTTAAATTAATGAGTAAAGATTTTTGAAACGAAGCGCGTAAGGTCTTTATTTCTCTGCATATTGCCAAACTACCACACACCTACCACTGTGCCGACATGAGCGGCATTGCTGCCCGCTGTAAGGCCAACACTGCATTTTAACTGTGGCTTCTATTATAGTGTTATAATTTCATTCGGTTTATTTCTTATCACTTTGGTTGTTAATTTTAGTGTTGTGTTTAATAAATTTATTTCTCTGTAATTTTCCGGGTCCGATTTGTCTCCCTTTTTTAAGAGTGGTATTAGGATGCTTTATCTAGTATGATAAGAGGCTGTTTGTACACATATTATTATTCAGTCAGAAACTCGCTACTGGTTCATACTGGTCGCCTTCAAAATAGGCGTTGCGCCTTACAAATTAACAAAAATGGCCTGTAATTTAAAAAAAGCAAAACAGGAATAGCAGAATTTACATTCAATATTTCTACTATATCTACCAACTATTTCTACAAAAAAATACACTAATATATAAAGATAACGAACGTATTAAAAGAATATTCTATGATCAAATATAATATACAGGAACAAGTCTATAGAAATAAGAAAAAAATTAACATTATTCAGCTATAATAACCATTTTCACTAGCTGACTGTTGACAACATTAACACTATAAAACAGTATCAAGTAGTTTTACATAAATAATAATATAGAGAGTCTAGTAGAGAGTACAAAAATACACTATAAAATATAAATGTCTAAACAAACGCAAAATGTTTCTCAATACTCTGAAATGTTCAAAACACAAAACAGAGACACAAATTAAAAAAAAAAAACAATGGTTGTCGTTATAGCTTCAAAAATAATAGTAAGTATAGAGAAATTGATATCATTATTTGTCTATGCAGCAGCAATCATTTTAGAAATTGGCAAGAAAATATAGCACAGTATAACAGTAGACCTTCTCTGCTGCTCGGTTAAAAAACAAGACCAAGATTATTTCCAGGGATGTACTCATCTCGACTGCTTAAGTTGGCAATACTAGCTCCAATGTCGCTTCTTTCTGTAACTTAGTGGTGGTCTATTCGCATTTGAATCGTACTACGGCATCTATTATGCATAAGATGAGGTTTCTAGTATGGACCAAAGGTATTTAAATTATTTTAAGTTGGGAAACTGCAACAATCTTTCTAAATAGATCTGCCTGTCAAAACTAAAAAAAGTGAATATCTCAAAATGTTTGTTGAGTTATACTTTATATCTCATGGGTCTATGGTCTACAAGGAAGCTAACAGGGCCAGTGCCACAGTTCAACCACCTATTATTAACCCTAGTTTTACGCAAAGTATTAATTTTAACCCGGTTAAGTCGTCCTGGAGCCTGTAGATATTTAAATTTTTTTATTAAAAAAAGCTTTAAAAAAGTTTTATTTATTAAAATAACCCTTACGAGCTAAATCACAAAACATTTTCGGATTAAATAGTCCATCTTTAGTGGTGCTAGTAGGTATACCGGTTTCAAGTCATTAAATATAGAGGTGAAAACCCTTTAAATGTTATTCAATGGGTGTTAGATTACATAGTTGCTGATAATTATAAAGGATGTTAAAATTTTAAGTAGATTCACTTCATGGCAACATAAGCTCTGAACGAGCTACTATTAAGTAACTTAGTCCGTAAGAGTTAAATTAATATACCTTTTATAAAGGTTTTTTTTAATAAAACTTTTTGTGATATATGGTATGCAGCTGATTACAAGAAATTAAATATTTTATTGTGGATATTTAAAAATATTCAAAATATCTAGATGTTTCTTGGGCTTAGGTTCATAAAAAAATTGTTTTGATAGTTAGACATTTTTATATATTTTTTTCGCCGTTTCGGCAGGAAATCCATGCCCTTTTCAAAAAGTAATATGGACTAAAAAAACATTTTATCAAAGACATAATACGGTTTAAAAGTGAAACTTTTGACTTACCAAGCATGTAGAAATTCGGTGCTAACAAGTATACATAAACGTCACAATTAAATTAATATTGAAAGCATAGGACAGACCCACTAAGTCACTACATGTAAAATTTATTTTAAATTTAATACGTTGTTTATTGATGTTAGTTTATCGTTTAAACAATCAGTTATTTTAAGATCATAGGCGTACTGAGATTATCTTTTTGTGTGTTTCTAAATTAAATTAAAATATATCTTGTTTATCTTTTTGACATCTTTTTTATCATTTATTGCGTTATTATTCTTTTTGATTTGTATAGACTCTAGAAGCTCCCTCTTCTTCCTATTATGTTCATTTTTAGGATCTTGGTTTTGTAAAAATCAAATTTATGTTTTTTCGTTTTCATATTTTGCGAGGGCGGTTGAGTTTTTTTTTGTCATATTTGTGGTACCGTATTCTTGAGTTAAGTAGCTGACTGGTTTGTCCAATATATACTCCATCACAATTCGTGCAGGGAATCTCATACACAACAGGCGATTTTTTTAATAGAGGGGTTTTTGTTTTTAGTCTTGTAAAATTCTTTTTTAAAAGATTGTGCCATTTATAAGCAACCGTACTTTGAACTATATCAGTTATACACCGATCCAGATATTGTGAAATTCCTTAAAGTGCAGAGACTTAGATGGGCTGGACACATTGCTAGGATGTCAGATCACGAATACACGAAGAGATTAACATTTTCAAAACCAGAGGGCACAAGAAGTAGAGGACGACCACGAGGGAAGTTGTCAGGAATCGACAGGAGTGGCGACTTCTTTGTGAGCAGGCCAAGATCCACAACGGATTGTCGAGCCACTTATGATGATGATGATGGGCAACTGTAATGTTATGTTTTGACAGAAGATTTGCAATTTGTTCTGATAACCCTTTTGTATAGAGGAGAGACATACAGTTTTTCTTTACCGTGTTGGTCTTATTGTTATTGTAAAATTTATGCAGTCGCGACTTGACAGTGTTGTCGATAAGGTGGTGTGGGTATGAATTAAGTGTTAGTGCAGTTTTTGCTTTTTTAATGGCCTGAGGTGTATTGATTGGATAATCTAGTCTATCGGCGAATCCGAATCAAAGAGAATAATAACACAATACAAGATAAAAAAGATGTCAAAAATTTAAACAAGATATATTTTAGTTTAATTTAAAAACACACAAAAAGGTAATCTCAGAACGCCTATGATGTTAAAATAACTGATCGTTTAAACGATAAACTAACATGAATAAACAACATATTAAATTTAAAATACATTTTACATGTAGTGACTTAGTGGGTCTGTCATATGCTTTTAATAATATTTTAATTGTGACGTTTATGTATACTTGTTAGCACCGAATTTTTATATGCTTGTTAAGTCAAAAGTTTCACTTTTAAACGGTATTATGTCTTTGATAAAATGTTTTTTTAGTTTAGATGGCTAAGCTTTTCTCCGTTTATGTTTATACCCTTGTCGGTCAGTTTTGCCCTTTTACATATATATTCCAAAAGCGTAGTGAACAGTTTCGGCGATATGGTGTCCCCCTGGCGTACTCCACGTTGTATCGGGAATTTCTGGGTTTGACGATCACCCACTCTAACACTGGCTGTTGCGTTTTGGTATATATGTTTAATTATATTTATATACCGATAGTCAATTCGGCATTCTGTCAAGTCTTCCAACATTTTTTGTTGATTTACGGTGTCGAATTCCTTTTCATACTCGACAAATATTAAAGCTAGTGGTTTATTATATTCAGTGCATTTTTCTATAAGATTTTTTATTACCAGTAGGTGATCGTTTGTTCCATAGCCTTTTCTAAAACCCGCTTGTTCTATGGGCTGATAAAATTCCAATTTATTTTCTAGTCGTTTCGTAATTATTTTTGTAAATAGTTTATAAATATGTGAAAGTAGACTTATGGGCCTGTAATTCCTGAGGTCGGTAGCATCCCCTTTTTTATGAAGTATGATAATTTCTGCGTTATACCACTGGGTTGGTGTTATTGCTTCCTGCAAACATCTAGTGAATAGTTTGGCAAGGACCTGCCATAATCTTTTTCCAGCCACCTTCAAGGCATCTGCCACTATTTCATCGCCTCCGGGGGACTTATTGTTTTTCATTTCTTGCACTGACCTTTGAACTTCATTGGGTGTTACGTCCGATAAAATTTCAGATCCCTGATTGATTATCTTTGGTAATGATCCACTCCGGTTACATTGCTGTTCTTTGTATAGTTGTGTATAAAAACTCTCTATGGTATTCATAATTTGAATTCTATCCTCAAAGATTTGCCCCTGTTCATTTCTTAATTTGTGGACGTTTTTTCTTCCAATGGACATGCTCTGTCTGAGTACTTTCAAGCTTTTGTTTTCTTCTATTACTCTAGTCATTTCCATCGTATTGTATCGTCTCAGATCTTTTCTAACTTCCTTTTTAATTTTCTTATTCAAAATTAGTTCATTTTGGTTATGATCCTGATTTTCCCTAAGTTTTCTTCTTTCCTCTAGAAGATGTTTTGTGTTGTGGCTTAATTTTTTGTTATTATTTTCAGGACGAGGACAGTATTTCTTTTCAGCTTCTTTCAATATCGTCAGTATCGTCGTCTTTGTCGTGTGTATCCAAACTAGTCTTAATATTTTCTTCGTAAAGTGTTATATCTTCTGGGAACAGCCACCTTCCACTTTTCTTTTTAAGGATCATTTTTGTTCTTTCAACTTCCGTGTTAAAAGTGGTTTTTGCTCTAACTAGTCTATGGTCGCTGCCTGTTGAAAATTTATTCAATACTGTTACATCCTGAACAATATCTTTCCGATTTGATATTATGAAATCAATCTCATTTTTTGTTCTTTGGTTCGGACTCTTCCATGTCCACTTACGTTGGGGTTTCTTTCCGAAGAATGAGTTCATCACAAAGAGATTTTCCTGATGTAAGAAGTCAAGAAGCCTGTTACCTCTCTCATTTCTCTCACCAAATCCAAAGTTTCCCATAGCAGATTCTGCATCATCTTGTTTGAATCCCAATTTGGCGTTAAAATCTCCAAATATCAATGTGTAATGTGTTTTTGAAGTTTGTATAGCTGCTCTGATATCTTCATAAAAATGAACCTTATGAACCTAAGCCCTAACAAACCTACTAAGAAATATCTATTTTCATAGATTAAACTCAAACTATATATATATATATATATATATATATATATATATATATATATATATATATATATATATATATATATATATATAGATATATTTATGTATATATATATATATATATATATATATATATATATATATATATATATGTATATATATGTTATGAATATATAATTATATAATACTCGACTATTTATTTTTGACGTGTAGTAATAAATAAACTTTAAATGTTGAAATGCAAATTTTCCCATACTTTTTTCATATTTATATTAATATATAGGTCATAAGGGTCTAACTTGTAATATAATATTATCGATAACGAAATGTTGTGCTGTAAATATGCTTGACTTTATTTTTTAGAAATTAGCTATAGCATCTTTTCAGAAATTACCAGTCGACGGCGAATACAGACAGAAGGGAATCGACCAAAGCCGCCACACAAAGTTGGAAAAATTTGCGGGCCGTCATGGCCTACTACCATTCGCTGCGAAAGATCAAGAGGTTCTGAAAAACACTCATTTTGTAATTTTTATTAATATAATTCTACAGTTTTATTGGCCCTTTCGTAATATATCTATATCGTGTTGTGTTATTTTTTGGTGGTTTCATCTTAACTACTTACTACTATGTAGAACTCATTTTCACACTTTTCTTTTTGATGTTGTAATTGTTTATAAACTACCCTAAACATTTTATTTTGTAGAGATTGAACAACTCATTTTTATATTAGTTTGTCGTTACATTTTAATTTTAGGCTAAAACTATATGATAATAACGAATATGCTTGAATAAAATATTTTCGGAGATAATGAGTTACCTTTGATGTATTGAAAGGTTACAAGATATTTATGAGATTTTTGATTTGTTAAAATATATTATTAAAACAAAATATTCGTATAAATTCATCTTTATTTGTTTTTTAAAAAACAACAGAAACATTTTATTTAGATTAAATTATAGTAATAGAATATCAGAAGCAATCAAGTATCAAAATGTCGATTAAACAGAAAAGTTACAAGGATAATATGTTGGTAATCAGAGAAACTATTAATTTATTACACACTTTAAATATGTTAGACATCCTAGTTTTGTTCCTTTTGGTCATTTTTAACATTTTTGTGACGATTTCATAAGATCTTTAAAAAGTTTCCATTAGTTTTCGACGAAAAACTTACAGTGTTCCGGTTATTCAATATCGTATGTTCGAATTTTTATATTCGATGAATAAAACTCTACTTTATAACAGCCATAACATAGATAATAATAAGTTTGCGGTTATAATAAAAAACGAATCTTTTTTTCTATTTTATATCTAAACAGTTTTCCCAATTAAATCTAAACTTTTGTAGTTATTAGCGAAAAACCGTTAAAAAACATGGTTTTACTTAACGTGTAATTTGTGAACATTTAGTCATGGATAACTCCAAAAATATTGACTTTTTAAAAAAACTCTAAGGAACATTGTTGTCTTAAAATTCACTATTCTATTGACTACTATTGTTTTTTCGGTAAACTTTTTTTAGTAGATTTTGATCTTTGAGCTTTTTTCTAGCTACCGTCAAAATTTCAAAAAAATCCATGCATTTAAAAAAAATTTGAGCGGAAAACCTTATAACATATCCTGGACTATATGACTTTAGAATTAATGACGAGGTCTTTAACATGTTTATGCAAAAAGTGAAAAATAAGTCTTTAATGCACGCAACATAAATTTAATTTGTAGTACAAGAACAATTATTAGGAGAATGAACCGCTTTTCGTATTAGTTGGATGCAATATATAATTCCACGTTAATGATTAAACAATAAAATGTTTTATTTAGGTGCCGCTTCTTAGTATAGAAAAATAAAATAAAAATAAAAAGCAGAATAGTTATTAATTAAATATCACTATAATTATAAATTCGCGTTAAGACAATTTTTAATACTTATATTTGTTAGTTACTAATATTTTAATTCTGGTTCTATGTTTATGACTTATCTAAAGAAATTAGTACTTGATATATGTTTACTATAATTTTCGTTAGACCAAAATATTTGTTTGGCAACAATAGGTTTTCTCTAAGAAAACGGTGACTACGCTAATGGCAGACAGACATGCAAAAAATGTGGTGTTTAAAACCAGATATGTTGTCTTCGATATTTACCATGGTAGTCAATCAATCAATCAAGTTATAACGTTCTACGTCATCTTGTGATTTCCAGTCTCCAGTTATCCCGGTCGATCCAAAGGTTCTCTTCAACTCTCCTCTCCCTTAAGTCTTTATCGACTCCTTCTCTCCAACTAATCTCGGTCTACCTTACTTTCTTCTTGCATGCGGTGTCCAGTTCAATTCTTTCTTTGGTATTTTGTGTTCATCCATTCTTTGGACGTGTCTATATCATCTTAGTTGATTTATACTACTTAACATCCATAATTTCCCGTATTATTTCGTTTCCAACTCTGTCTAATCTTGATTTTCCAGCAACTCTTCTCCAGAAGTCCATTTCTGTTGCTTCTAATGCTTTTAAGTTTTTTCCTTTCAATGGCCATACCTCACTTCTATACGCAATAATGCTTTTTATAATGCTGTTATAGATTTTGTGTTTTTTTTTTGGAGATTGTTTTGTCCCACACTATACTGTTTAATTGCCTAATGGCTTCTCTTTCCTGGTTATTTAGATGTTTAATTTCTTCGTCCAATTTGCTATCGTTGGTAATTTGCATGCCTAAATATTTATATTTTTAACAGTGATTTATTTCTCGCTGTATTTCTTACAAGATTAGATTTTGTTGAATTCCACTAATACAGATGTATTCAGTTTTTTTAATATTTACTTCTAGCCCCCATGGTTCGTATTTTTCGATAACTTTATGAGTCATATATTCGAGGTCTTCATAGTCTTGGACCATCACTATCTAGTCGTCTGCAAAACTCAATGTGTACAATATTGCGTCGTTTAGAGAAATTCCCACGTTTCTGCATTTTCTTTTCCACGTCTTGATCGCTTGCTCCGAGTAGATCTTAAACAAAGTAAGAGACACGCAGCATCCTTGTTTGAGTCCTATGTTAATAGTAAAACCCTTGGACACCTCCTGATCTTTATTTATTCCACTTGTGTTGTTCTTGTAGAGGTCTTGAACAGCCTTGATTAAGGTCACACTAATATTTGTTTTCTTGAGAGCTTCCCAGAGTTTTTGTTGTGGCACACTATCATAAGCTTTGTTAAGATCCACGTAGAGTAGATTGGTTGATTTCGTGCTATAATGGTAAACATGGTGGTAAAACCAATTATATGCATCAGTGGTATGGTAATTAAATGTGCAGCACAAAAGTGTTATTCTCAAACTAGGGGCACACTAACAGTAGTACTGAAGGCTTCAATGGACCTTCCTCCTCTGCACACTGTTATAAGGCTAGCTAAGGCAGACTAGAAAGGAATAATGTAGACTACGAAAAAACCTGAGTATTGGTTAGAACAAAACATAATAATATCATACCTAAATTCAAGGCTAATAAATGGATGATGATTTATGACTAAATGATACTTAAATACATATGATAAAGACATGTAGAGATCTGCCCACGGGAGGGATCGGATAGAGTTAACAAACACCTGAGGCTGCAGGATTATGTCATTTATACAGATGGGTCTAAAACTGAAGAAAGTCATAAATAGGCATCAACATAGTGTTGGAAGTCTGAACATTTCTATTCTACTAAAAATATTTTCCACGCAGAGATTTATACAAGCTTGCATTGTGCAAAAGAAATCAATATAATGGCTCTGGAACTGAATTAAATAATTTACATTCAGAAGTAAACAGTGTCAAACTGGTATGGGCTCCAGGGCTACGTATCAAAAAATACGTAGCAATAAAACATATCATGAAGTTATCAGAAGAGGATCAGCTACAAGTTCTTTGCTTCAGAGTTGGTCCTGAAGAAGTAACATATGCACCAAATAGCTCTCATTGGAAAAATATACCTGGTCAAACACATGACCAAATTAATATCGAACGAACCAGAATATCAGTATTGGTGGGCAAGAAGTAGGACTCATAGATACATATAAGTACCTAAGACATAAAATTATAATTGGCAGGGGAATCATACCCATGAAATGAAGAGAAGAATCAATCTTGGATGGACAGCTTATAAAACACTGGGAAAAACTTTTAAAAGTGAACTGCCCACATGCCTAAAGAGAAAAGTATTTGATCAATGCGTCGTCCCAGTGTTAATACATGCAGCTGAAATATTTTCTTTAACAAAAGCCTTGGCTACCAAACTAAGAGTAACACAGAGAAGAATGAAGCGATCCGTGTTAGAAATAACTCTCCAAGACAAAATAAAAAACGAAGAGGTCAGAAGAAGAACCAAGGTGGCTGACGTTATTGAAAATATAGCTAGACTAAAATGAAGATGTGCAGGACACATAGCTAAAATGACAGATGGGCTATGGAGAAAGAATTTATTGGAATGGAGACCAAGGGAAGACAGGAGAAGCGTCGGTAGACCACATTTACGATATACTGACAGTTTAAAAGACAAAATTAAACTGGACGAGAGTGGTACAAGATAGACGGGGTTGGAAATATAAGGAAAAGGCCTTTGTTCAGCAAAGGACTTTTAAGAGTTGATGACAAAGGGACACCTGCATAAAATAAAGTGATCTCATAAAGACTTCTTTTGCAAACTTTGTAACAGAGAATAGTAAACCATATCTTGGACGACTGCGAGGCTCTAGATTGCAGGATGAAGGCTGATACCTGACTATAAAAACTAATGGTACTCATTCACTACGCTCTATAAGCTATGTTAGGCGAAAAACCAAAGCACTAAACATACCAATTTTTTGCAGCAGGCTAAATCGCTGTGAAAGTTTTCACATATGATTCAGGAAAGTTTATGAACAAAATTCATGGTGGTAAAATGAAAATTGCCTTTTGAGTATTGGAAAGATGCGTTTCCTAAGTGCATAGAAAATTAAATAAAAAACTAAGTAACTATCGACAGGAATGAGTTTTATTTTCTTACTTTTTTCTGGAGTTTTATGTTATTTTTATTTAATATATGTCAAAGGTCATTACTTGGATTGGTTTCTAGGTCGCTAAATACGAATAATATTACGATGATAATCCTCCAGCTACCTGGTGCCCAGAGTGAACCTCGTCTATTGTTAAGTCTTATGTTATTTTAATTCGAAATCAGTCAAAACTTATTAATCAGGGGTTTACAAGGTCGATAAACACGAACACTATGGCTGCGATGATGATGTAACTACCCCTAGCCCAGTGTGGACCTCGCCTCGTCTCCCGGATTTTTAAATTTTTTTCTTTAGAAATTAGTCAAATTTCATTACTTAGGAGTTTTTGGAATTGCTAATCATGAAAAGTACGACGGCAATGATCTCTAAAATATCTGGTGTCAAACCTAGACCTCGTCTTCTGAAGTTTTTGGTTAATGTTTAATTTACGGTTTTTAATAACATAAAACTACAGGAAACGAGATAGCCCTTAATACCAGATACATTTGAGATTAACGCTGATGTAATATTCGTATTAACAACCCCAAAAAATCTCCGAATGATTACTTTTGACTGATTCTAAATGAAAATATCATAAAACTCTAGGAGAAGAGGTCCGTCCTCTACCAGGTAGCTCAAGTACTACCGTTGTCATAATATTCGTATTCAGCGATCTGGAAAACCTCCGACTAATGACTTTTCACTGATTTCGAATGAAAGTAACATAAACTCTGGGAGACGAGGTCCATCTGGGGTACCATACCATATGGGTTATAATATTCATGTTCAGTGATCTCAAAGTGACCCCCGAATAATGACTGTTGACTGTTTTAGGATCAAATTAACATATTCCAAGAGACGAGGTCCATGTTTGTAGTTACAAATTTTATCCTTTTCTATGTATTTTCGTAATGCATTTTTTTCTTATGCATAAAATTCACTTTTCATTTTATCACTGTGAATTTTGTTCACAAACTTTCCTGACACCTGTCGAATCGAATGCAAAAAGATGCACAGCGTTTCATCTTGCTGCTCTATTTCCTTGCCTAAGTATTAGTGTTCCAGAATGCTAACTTTCTATCATAAATAAATAAAAGACGTACGACAAACCAATTAGACAAAGTACGGCTAATTAATAAGAGATGAATTCTGAAAAAAATGAGTTTCCTCTTCCAGTGTATTTCTCAGCTAGTATCGATAATTTGCATCCGTCATTCCAGTTGCGTTCTAGTATATCTGTTTCTGTATCTGCAACAATTATTACAGAGGATCTTCTTAAGAAGTATTTTCCATATAGCTTAGGAGTCTACTTTTTCTTCTTCTTCTTAGCCTTCTTTCGTCCATGTTTGGACATAGGCCTCTCCCAACTCCTTCCATCGGTCTCTATCCTGAGCAACATATTTCCATTTTGTTCCGACTATTCTTTTAATATCATCAACCCATCTCATCTGTGGTCTTCCTCTTGGTCGTTTACTTTCGTAAGGTCTCCAATGTTGTATTGTAGTATTCCAACGTTGGTCTTTTTGTCTAGCAGTGTGGCCCGCGAAGCTCCATTTAATTGTGGCAATTTTTGTTGCTATGTCCTCGACTTTTGTTTTGGATCTTACCCAGTCGTTCCTCTTTTTATCTGACAATCGTATATCTAACATTGCTCTTTCCATTGTTTTTTCTGTTGTGGCTAGTTTATTCATGTTTGCCTTGGTTAGGGTCCAGGTTTGACATCCATATGTCATGATAGGAAGGATGCATTGGTTGAACACTTTGCTTCTCAAGTATTGGGGTATTTTGCCGTTCTTAAGTTTCCAACTAAGTTTTTCAAATCCTGCCCATGCTAGTCTTGCTCTTCTAGTAATTTCCGCACTTTGGTTCTCTTTGTCAAGTTTCAGAATTTGGCCTAGGTAGATATATTCCTGGATTTGTTCTATCTCACTGCCATTTATAGTTATACGTCTGAGGTCATCTGTGTTTGTCATTATTTTTGTTTTTTTCATATTCATTTTTAGGCCGACGTATTGGGAGCTGGCTGCTAGTTCCCCCATCATAATTTGCAGTTCCTCTAATGTGCTCGCTATAATCACTATGTCGTCAGCGAATATGAGGTGGTTTAACTTGTTGCTATTAACGTTAATACCATAGGTTGACCAATTTGTAGTTTTGAAGACGTCTTCTAGGGCTAGGTTGAAAAGTTTTGGCGATATTACGTCTCCTTGTCTCACTCCTCTCTTAATGGGGATGGGATTTGTATTTTCGTCTAGTTGTACTATCATAGTTGCATTTTCATATATATTATGTATTAGTTGCCTATATCTCGAATCTATTCTACAATTAATAATAGCTTGTTCTATGGCCCACATCTCGATTCTATCAAACGCCTTTTCATAGTCGACGAAGACAAGAAATACGGGTAGTTGGTTCTCATGTCGGTTACAATGTTCTCATTGTCAGCAGATGGTCTGGTGTACTATATCCTTTGCAGAAGCCAGCCTGTTCAACCGGTTGGTAATTGTCCATTTTGTAGGTTAACCGGTTGTTAATAATTCTCATAAATAGTTTGTATGCTTGACTGAGCAACGATATAGGTCTTTAATTCTGTAGATCACATTTGTCCCCTTTTTTGTGTAAGAGTAGAAGTCTACATACCACCAATATTACAGAGGATCTTTTCAAGAAGTATCTTCCATATAGCTTAGTAGTCTCCACACAATTTGTTTACACTGATAGTTGGGAACGAGCATCTTTCTATAGTTTTCTACACACAAATATTCTATAAAGGTAAAAAATATATAAAATGTCTATGTAAGGATAATATTTCATTTTAAAACCATTTTTCATATGTTTTGTGCAAAAATAAAAACTTCCAAGCAATTATTGTTAGAGGATATACGAATCGGAGCCAAAGCTATTATTGCATCTAACATTCGACTGGGCTCCATTTGCCAATTACTGATAATTATAGTTCAATTAGCTAATCTGGTCTCATTTAGCAAAAGCCGTTAATCACCGTCTTGCTGGTAATCAATAATTGATTCAATATATATAATAGTATTTTCTGTAATAATTTTATATTATGCATAAATAAGAAGCATCACCAAATTTAGTAAATTATTTTCAGCAAAAATTATTATTAACATAATCAGTTTCTATTTTTTTAAAGGTCTGTGAATGTAAACGTCAAATTTAATCCTATACAACTATATTTCAGATATCCAAATGAACTTTTTCGGTAAATATCCTTCTGAGACAAGATATTATAATAGATTCAACATAATTTTCTTCAAACTAAGTTCATTTTATTTATACTGAATAAAAAGAAGTACAGACAAAACGCTTAAATTTGAGTTAATTTTTTCCATCGACTAATAAGTTAGATCGAATTACAAAGTAACATATTTCAGTTTTTCAATAATGTATACTGGTATTAATTGTTTAATCTACTAATTGATTTGCTTTGTCATGTCAGGTCTCAGTACAATAGCTAAACATTCAAGCAATTCTACTGGGGTTTAGAGCATACTCTCGCTAGTGTTGTCGTATTTACTATTTAAATATAATAATCTTATGCCGAATTAAAAATTTAACGCAGATAATAAAATTCTAAAATTTATTTTTTGTTTGAAAAAGTGGTTTAATCCCATATAAATAATATTTATATCAAGGATGTTAGTCAATATTCAAATACCCATTTCCGTCTTAGACGGATTAGTTGAAGAGCTGTAATTGAATGGCCGGATAATCACCTGAATTCACAGAACTTAATTTTTATATATGAGGTCATTATTTGCAAAACTTGCTCTTTGTTCGAAAGTTCCTTTTTTGGGAATTCGAAAAAAACGATGTTGCTTAGAGTTTTTAGCAATAAAAATTATAAGTTTCTAGCCTAAAATATTTACAGACATTTAGAAAAAAGAATAATGTTTATTGCAAACAACCAGTTTTGCAAATAAATATATAAAATAATAACAGACCGTATTTAGTCCAATAAAAAATATAAGGGATTTATTCATGAAAATAACACTTTAAGATTTTTATTCTTATAAAGAAAATGTTTAAACGAAAAAAAATCAAAAGCAATCTGTCTTTAAGTGCTCTTTGTAACAATTGAGTTCAGGAAGGCTTCTCCAATTTTCTCCATAGTGTTTGGAAAGGAGACTTCTAATAGTCTCTTTTCCCCATTAATTCTTTTCCCAGTGGTAATTTCTTGGGAGCCATTGAAGAAAGTGAAAACTGTTTCTTACAAACGTTTTTAGCTTCTCCAACGTCATTTCGGTAATTAGGTTCACCTTGGAGTAAAACATTGTTGTTTTTTTGTAAAAAATAAGCCGCTTTACCCTATTCAATTCAAAGTGCCATGACCTAGTCAGCTTAATAACTTGTGTTGTTTTTGTCCTTCAATCAAACACATCCTAATCCATACCGATTTTCCGTACAGTGGAATGCTTTCTGTTTAAATCGCCGTAGCCACTAATTTACACGATAACAGGCATTTTTTTAATGTCTTTTTCTATCAGGCCGAAAATACGATCAGGTGGAATTAAGAAATGACCGACGATCGGAAAAATTTTTTCAATTTGTTTATTATGATTTGGCGATTTTTCTAGAAGCCAATAAGCCAACCTTGCCATTATATTCAAATTTTTGGTTTAGTTTACCGTAACCATCAGCGAACAAACGTACTGTTTCTATGTTGACATCAAAATCACAATTCTTTAGAGTATGTTACAAAGCTGACGCTATTGTATTAGAATCTTTTCGAGAGCCAGCTTCTGTCCACATGTAAGAAAACACATTTGTTGGTCTTAGTTTGTCGGTAGAAATTCCAGCAACAACTGTAAAATTATTATAGTTTATTTTCTGACTGAAATATGCTGCTTTATCAGACAGTCTAGGCAGTGCTAAGTTTTTTTGGCAGTCGAGCGAAAAGTAAGTTTTGTTGGTTTTTGGATTTTTACGGAGTTTAAAAAAAACCGTTGCTTTAACGATATGAACACGATGCTCAGTAACTAGCTTTTGCCGAACAGCTAAAGAAGTTGCTACTTTCAGCTGCTTCTTTGTTCTGAAGCAAGTGGAGCAACAGTTAATCAGCGGAGTTCCAAAAGCGTTGTTATAGTTAACATTCACATACTTTCAAAAATAACTAAGCTTCACATGCATAGACTGAGGCACTCTTCGAAGATAATGGTTGAAAAGTTTCTTTAAATTCAATTCACGAGGCGAGTAAGACCCTCACACTTGTCTTGCTTGTACAGTAATGAGACTCTCTACATGTTATGGATTCTATAAATTTTTTGATGCAGTTTATTTTTTCATTATTTTTTAGACCCACTTTATTGCCACCTCTACGTTTCCTGGGTAGTTCCCCAATGATAACAAAACTTCATACACTTCTTTGTATGGGGTCCTTGCTTAAATTTTTGATTCCTAAAAATGACTTGGCACATACTTTAATGATCTTACCCTCACTCAAACGTTTATGGTGTTTCGATACTGCAGGATGATTAGATTTCCCCCTTTTTAGTTTCTGTCCCTTACAACAAGCCAATATCAGAAGGTCTTGTCTACTTTTATCTTTTGACTTTTAAAGGTAGGCATAAAAATCTATCACTTGCTTTATCGTGAGTGTGGTACAATAATACGGCAGTCCGGATCGTCCGTTATGACCACAAGTTGGAATGGCCGGCAATGCTTTTGGTGTATTTCTGTAACAATTCTTTTATTAGTAAACTTTTCTGTAGCCCTACCCTACGTTAAAACGCGAAAAACAAGTGAAACTGCATAAAAAATTAAACGATTGTCGCAGAAGTCTAAAATCATAAATTTTAATATGAAGTACTTACCTAGCAAGTTTATTCACATTCCTTTTATGTGTTTCTGACTGAAGAACTTTTTTGTGGCCTTTACCCTGTGGACTAGGTTTAACAAAACAACCATTTTCACTTACTAACTCCATAAAAATAAAAAAACTTCCTAATTCGCCAAAATACAACTGTTTAATCGCTTGAATAATTAAGAACTACTGAAAATTTGTTTCTTCAATACAGCTGTTGTACAGTTATATTAAAAAAAAAGGGTACAAGTATTAGAAAGAGATGTTAACGTCATCCTATTTGTGTAAAACCGGCTGGGATTTTTGGAGGTTATCAAATGTCACAAACCATTTATTCAACAATTATATAAAGAATAATTTTAATGACTGTTACAAATAGAATTTAGTATTTGGTGATAGAACCGTCTGCTTCTATAACTTTATTTAGTCTATTTGGCATACTTTGAATTATATTAGATATCATATTTGGATCAAAATCTTCCCAGCACTCTAAGATTGTATCCCACAATTGATCTGAATTTTGTGGCATAAAATTTCTTTTATATCTTTTTTTAACAATTATGCCCCAAATGTTTTCAATTGGATTTATATCTGGACTGTGCGCAGGTCATGGCAATACTTGGACTACATGGACTGAACAATTATCTTGTTGATATATAAAAGTATTATTAGGATACAATTGCTTAATAGAAGGGAGCATTACGTGTTCCAAAACGTTAATGTAATTGACGGCAGTAAATCTTTCCTCTAATCGCCAACAAACACCAGGTCCATGTATACTAATCCAACCCCATACATTTACAGAAAAACGTCCAGATTTATTATGAGAGGGAATATATCGTTCTTCAAATCTAGTATTGGCTGGACGATAAACACGGATTTAACCGTTATAGGTCGACTGAAAAGTCTTTTCATCAGTAAAAATGACGTTGTTCCAAAATTGTGGGTTGCGGTTAATATAGTTTAGTGCAAATATTACTCTTGCTTGCCGATGTTCAACAGTTACTAATGGTTTTTTAGCAGCTGGTCGGTTTTTTAATTCAGATTCATTGATCCTTCTGCTTACAGTAGGTTGGGCACCAGGAAATCCCGTATGAATCCTTAAATCCTTCGACGTCGCAAATGGATTATCTCTTAAGAATTGAACTAAAGCAGCATCTTGTTGAGGAGTGGATACTTTGGAACGCCCTGAACCAACTTTTCTTTTTAATGATTGTTGTTGGACCCATCGTTGCTTAATTCTGAAGAGTGTTTTCAAATTTCTATTATAGAAATTTGCTAGCGCACGAATTGACCATCCTTCTTCCATTTTCTTAATTATTTGAGCCTTTTTAATCTCACTTAAATGACGAGGCATATTAATTTTTTATTGTACGTAACGTTAAACCTTCTATCAAATTAAACGTCTTTGACGTCTATGAGTTGCATTTTTGATCACTTATGACATTTGATAACCTCCAAAAATCCCAGCCGGTTTTACACAAATAGGATGACGTTAACTTCTCTTTCTAATACTTGTACCCTTTTTTTTAATACAACTGTAGTAGCTTGATTGGTGGTAGAGCAAACAGCGAGTTTTGCAGGTAAACATCCAAAGCAAAGAGCGAGTACTGCAAATAACTGTAATTTTCTCGACATTTGTATGCTAAAGAACAAGTTTTGGGAAATTCTGATTTATATCATTTCTATTTAAAATTGAAATAAATATCAAAAAAATATTTTCCGAAACTTTTGTCGATTTTCTAGTTTTGCAAATAATGGCCTCATATAGCAACTAACATAAACGATTTTAAATATTTCAATATCTCATACGTACTGTTAGCATAGGAATTGTCTGTACGTTTAAACACCTATTTTAATAAAAAAAGCTCTAATTTCAATAAATTAGTCAACTGTTTAGTTTTCTGTTATATCGCGTTTAAGATTATATCTTATTTTTTAACAACTTTCCTTTAATTATATTAAAGTGCGAGTAATCAGCTTTAATGTGATACATTACTCGACCTAAGTTGCTTTAAAAACTAAAAGATGGCGGTAATTTGGGAAAATGAACGTCAGTTAAACTTGAAGCTACATCTAAAAGTGCATTAGAAAACGCCATTTGGAATTTCATAATTATAAGTGTATTTAACATCCTTCGTAATACGTCTAATAATTCATTGATTATTTATTATTCTTATTATAACAAGTATTATTTTAAGCATATTCAGTTATTTTTAGTATTTCACTTTTTATAGGTATCGAAAAGAAACAAACAAATGTTTTGGTGATGAGGTAGAATAATAATAAAAAAGTTATAGTGTAGTAGGTCAATTCATGATCTAACCCATAACCAATTTTCTAAAACTCTAATTTGAAATAGTATGAAACGTTTTAATAAATTGAACTTTTTCAATGCAGATTCTCTCATTATAAATTTAGTACATTTATTAATTTATTGCATTCCAAATAAGTCTCACTCTATACTCTCACTCTTACTAATCAATTATATTATATTTTGTTTAGGGTAGATATAGAGGTTGTATTTTGCATGGAGATTGTTGAGTAGCATTAGGATAGACTAGCCATGCAGATTAGTCTCAGTCGTGCCTGGTTGTACTGTAAAATTGACTAAGTAGCCAACAACTTTGTAAGTATTAGGACTTTCATTAAAATGGTTAATATATACACGGTCAGGTTCATGTTTTCGATATAGACTCCCTTTGTAATTTAAAATGCAGTAAAAGTACGGATGTAGCATAACAAATTGTTTACCGTTGCAGATAATGCTAACTAAGTATTTAAAGCTACTTATCAATACCTAGTGCAATACATTTTTTTATCAACTACATAAAGTGGTTAGTTTTGTTATGTATATCAAAGTAATAAAAAATTTAAAAAACTGCAAGTGAAAATTAAACAATGCAACATAAGAGGAAAATTTTTATTTATTTCAAAAATTTATTTATTTCACATTTATTTATATTTATTATGTTTGGATGTCTAGAAAAAACAAACTAGACCTATAAACATAGGAACGGGGATATTAGATGAGTAACAGAAAGTAAACCTATAAACAGAATCAAGCTAGAAATTTTCATATATTTTAAAGCTAACTCTAGCAGAAAAGAGGAATAAAATAAAGATAAAATAAAGGTTATGACAAATGACAAACACGCTTGTTAAACTTAAAATTTCGAAGTATAAAGAACCCGTTTTAAGAGTTCTTTAATTGAAAGAGAAAAACTGACTAATAATAAAAAATAATCCAACTGTGTACGAGATATAAAACATTACGAAGAACAATAAAACGTTTGTTGTGATTTTTAACTTCTGTTAATTTGGTAGATCAATGTGTTATTGGCAGTTTTTATTTTCTGGGCTGCTGTAACAGCTCCAAAGATTAGTTTTAATTATATAGGTTTATTACAACTTAAGGGCTCTTTTGTAGCTCAGTTCCAGTGGTTACGTTTTATCTGTTCCATCCAGTCCAATATCGTTCTTTTGGCTTTGCTTTTAGCTATGCCAATTCGATTTGATTTTAATGCCTTTATTCTCCCTTTATACCGATTGCGAGAGATCTCAGGCAACTTTGCATCTTGTCTCCAAGGCTTTTCAACGTGTACTCACAGGTCATATTCAGAAAAGCCTTATGGGAAAGAAAAGAGGGAATAAGAATTGGTGGAGAAATCATAAACACCATGAGATTTGTAGATGACACTTTAATTATGGCTGAGAGTATAGAAGAACTACAAACTAGATGCAATAAATAGTGAATGCATTCAAATGGGACTTGACATCAACACAAATAAGACCAAATTTATGATAGTATCAAGGAGTCCAATAAATAATGAACAACTACCTCTTGGTGGACAGCAAATAGAGAGAATAACAAAATATAAATACCTGGGAGCTTACATCAATACTTACGTCTGGTCCCAACTATTGTACGGGGTAGAAACATGGACGTTAAAAGCGAAAATAGTTAAGATACTTAAAGCCTTTGAACTTTGGATATACCGAAGAATGTTAAGAATTCCATGGACTGCCAGGGTCACCAATGAGGAAGTGCTGAGAAGGATGGATCGAGACAAAAAATTGTTGAGAACAATAAAAGTACGCAAGACTGCATATCTTGGACACATACTGAGGAATGACAAATATAGTCTTCTGCAGGTCATCATGCAGGGTAGAGTCGATGGCAAAAAGCGAATAGGTAGAAAGAGGAAGTCATGGCTGCGAAATATTTGAGATTGGACAAACATGACTGTAGACGAATTATTTCACGTTGCAAAAGACAGAGAAACGTTTAGAAATAAGGTCGCCAACCTCCGTTAACGGGGACGGCATAGGAAGAAGAAGAATGTCCCTTTAGTTTCTCTTTACTAGATTCTGCAGGCAAATTTCTATAGCATAAATTTCCACTTGAAAGATAGTACACTGCTTACCTGGCCTCTTACTATTACTTAGCTTTGGTTCCTCTTCATTTACTCTAGCTTTGACTTTTATTTTGGGTTTAAAGGCGTCTGTATAACAGCACTTATGTGCCAATATTAGTTTCGTTTTATTTAACTTCCATTGAATAAACGATGATAAATGGCTTTTTGAAATTATATTCGTGTTTCATTCCATCTGGTACCGGTTTCAACTCTGGACGGTTTTTTATTATCTCTTCATATTTGGTTCTAGTATTCTTCGCCCTGCTTAGTGTATCTTGGATTAAATAGCTCGCACATATGTTTTAGTTAAAGAGTTCAACCTAAGCTTGTATATAAACGTTAAGGAGTAAGCACGTTTAATTCTAAAACCATTAGGTTCTTAGCAAATCCATATATTTCTACGTTAAACTTTTTAGACATGTAGCTATATACATTTTTGAATTATTTCTTTCATTTCAAAATCAAATTTGTTATTTTTATAATATCTCATATTTTTCAAATGCCTATTATTTTTCTGAAAATGTTAACAATTTATTGCAAAAAATATGTATAAAAAGCACTTTTTTAAATTCCGAAATATATTAATTTACCTAATTAAAAAATATATCTACCGGGGATTGAATCTTCAAACAGGTTATAACAAACTCATTGGGAAATTTTAATCTATTGAATTTCTGCTAGCTTCCCTAATTATTTTACATCAAAGTCATGAGAAAATATTTGTAGAGGACTGAAATCTGTATTGAAACAAATTTTAATAAAATTGTTCTACGAATTAAACATATTCCACAATTTTGCAAATAAAATTACATTTTCCTGAGTTTTGTTGTGAATGTTAGGCCATACTTGGTACACTTATGTGTATAACTGGTTGCGTGTGTAATATCCAACAATGATGTTGGATATTAACAATATTTTTGAATTGTCAATATTTTTATATTTTATTATGATTTATTGTTTAAAAAAAAATAAAGTTAATGAAATGTATTCAGTTGAGATGGTGAAATGTCGGTAATTATGTGTTGAGGCAATAGTCAAGCACTGTTAGATCTTTATTTAACGTAAGATATTTTAATAGAACAATTTCAGGTTATACAACAATCCAAAGGATTTTAATATAGTTTAAAAATACTGGGATCGTGATTCCTTATTGTATCTATACATTTTAATTATTTAAAGAGCGAATAAAAATTTTTTTATAATAATTCTAAACATAAAACTGTAACAATTGTTCAAACAATCCGTCATTTTGTACCAAGCAGTATCTCAATCTATTGTAAAATTTTCGTCTAATATCAGCCAGAACAAGTGATATTATTTTTGTACACTTTCTATTTATTTGCATTTTTAATACTTCAATATATATAAATTTTTGGATACAATAAATTTTGTATTTTAGATGCCCCCAGATAAAATAATCGTTTATAGCTAGATCTCCCGATCTCGGAGGCAACTTAATATTAGGTCCAATCAAGCAATTGTTAAAACTCTTTCTAAGAAATCTCTTAACATCCCAGTTAAATTAAATATCTTCTTCATCTGAAGTTACTTTTGCAAATGTCGGTAAAAGTCCAAAAACTTTTCTGGATTTAAATTTTTCGTATATAAAAATGGTTCAATAATACGCTGTGTAAACATTCCTAACCAGACATTTATTTTTAGACCATATTGGGTATTGTTTTTAATAATATCCGCAGGCTTTCTTGTCGACCAAATCCTATAATTTTGAACATTTGGTTCATTATTTAATGTAAATGTACATTCATCGCCAAACAAAATGTTTATTATAAATTGACTGTCAGCATTAAAATGTAAAATGCATGATCATGACTAAATCTGCACATGCAAATATCCAACTGACTATTGAAGATACTGCAATTGAGAGTGTTAATAACTATAAATACTTAGGAACATGGATAACATCAGATGTAGACCAAACCAAAGAAATTAGGACACGCATTAAAATAGCACGTGCATCATTCATTAAACATAAAAAGTTTCTTTGTTGTCGGGATATAAGGTTAGAACTACGCCTGAGAATACTTCGATGTTAGGTGTTCTCTACTCTTCTTTATGGCTTGGAAGCGTGGACACTAAAACAAGTCCATCTGAATAAGTTGGCCGCCTTTGAATTTTGGTGTTACAGAAGAATCCTACGAATATCATAGATTCAAAGAATGTCAAACGTGGAAGTAACTAGAAGGATGGGAAATGAGGCAGAAATAATATTAACTATCAAAAGACGAAAACTTGAGTACCTAGGACATGTGATAAGAGGACAAAAATACGCATTATTACAACTTATTATGAAAGGCAAAATCCGAGGAAAGCGAAATGTGGGCAGACGAAGAATATCCTGGCTTAAGAACTTAAGGGAATGGTTTGAATGCAGTAGTGCAAAACTTTTTAGAGCGGCAGTCAACAGAGTCCGCATAGCCATGATGATTTCCAACCTTCGATAGAAGATGGAACTTAAAGAAGAAGAATTAAAATGTCTCTTATTTCTTAATGACATTGAAATTTATAGAACCGGAACTTATTTCTTTTCAAAATTTTTAAGGCCCTTGGATTATAAATATCACAGTGGTCTGCAATGGTTTGAGAACTTATTGAAGCATTTTCAACTATACTGCTGTTAATACATTGATTTCATTGATTTCTTGGTATCTCAGCAATATTGTTTGTATAGGTACAATTAGGAATCATAGTCCCAGCATTTTCATTTTTTTTTAACTTATGTGATTAATTAAATGACTTTAGAAATTGGAATATTAACATATCTTACGCTAAATATAAACTGACAGTCCGCACACTATTGCCTGAATAAAACATCTTTATTATTGCTGCTTTCTACGCAACTGAGTACATTTAATTCACTTTATTGTTTTTTAAACAATAAGTCACAATACCTATAAAAAAATGACAATGCAAGTATTGTTATGTAAGTTTATTGTGACCAAAAGCAACTCGTTACATACATTATAAACTACGTGTGGCCTAACTTTGACAATAATACTCTGGCAAATGTAATATATTTTTATAAAATTTTGGAATATGTTTAATTGGTAAAACAAGTTTGACATTCGTTTTCAATACAGATTTCAATCAAATTTTTTTTTTATAAAATAATTGGGGAAACATGAATTTAATAGTATAGAATTTCCCATTGAGTTTCCTATATCCCGTTTGACGATTCAACCATCTATTTTTATTTGTCTCCCTAAAAAGAAAAACGCAAGAGAATGCAGCGATTACCGCACCATTAGCTAAAGTTACTACTTAAAGTCATCCATAACCGAATATATCACAAACTGGACATAGACGTTAATGATTCACAATTTGGTTTTCGCAAAGGCCTAGGAACACGTAAAGCCCATGAATATTCACTTAATATTCTAATACAAAGATGCCTGGACGTCAATCAAGATATATACGCATGTTTTATTAACTATAATAAAGCATTCGATAAAGTACGACATAAACAATTATTAAATGTCCTGAAATCAAAGAAGATTGCCTACAACGACCTCAGGATCATATCAAATGTATACTCTAAACAGCGAGCAAAAGTATGTGTTAACGAACAGCTGTCAGAAGAAATTGAAATTAGACGTGGAGTGAGACAGGGATCAGGGACCAATTCTTTTTAATGCCTACTCCGAAGAGGTCCTGAAAAAAGCTCTTGAGGGTGAAACAGCTGGAATAAAGGTAAATGGAGGTAATTCCCATTAACAACATTAGATATGCGGACGACACTGTGATCTTAGCCGAAAACATTGAAGATCTTCAGAGACTGGTGACCAGAAAAGCAGAGTATGAAAAAGAGTATGGTCTAACAATGAACGTCAAGAAGATGAAGTTTATGAGAATATCGAAAACTCAAAGAAATAACCAGAATCTTCTAATAAACGGAACCAACATCGAACAAGTGGACAAATATGCAAACCTGGGAACAATGATTAACTCCACAAATGATTACAATCAGGAGATTAAAATAAGAATAGAAAAGGCTAGAGCAAATTTCAACAACATGAGAAGAGTGTTATGTACCAGGGATTTAAAACTGGAACTAAAAGTTAGGTTGGCGAGGTGCAATGTTTTTTCGACTTTATTTTATGGAATGGAATCTTGGACCTTGAAAGCGACATCAATGAAAAAACTGGAATCATTCGAGCTGTGGGTGTGCAGAAGATTTCTGAAAATATCATGGAGAGAACACGTCACAAACAAAGAGGTTCTGGGAAGGATGAACAAAGAAATGGAAATTTTAAATACAATAAAAACAAGAAAATTAGAATATCTTGGACATATTACACGTGGAGAGAAATACACCTTGCTCCAACTGATTATGCAGGGAAAGATCCAACGAAAGAGAAGCATAGGGAGGCGTAGAATGTCATGGCTGCGCAACCTGAGAGAGTGGTACGAATGTACATTCTAATATATATTTAATTTAAGATATATTTTAAAGTTAATTTTTTAAATAATTTTAAAGATAATTGTAACAATATTTTTAAGCAATTTTGTTAATGATTTTTGTATTTTTTCAAATGTTTAAACTGAACCTGATTAGTTAAAAAAGTGTTCAAAGTTGTTGGCACAATATAGAAATTAGTTTGGGTAGATGAACGGGTGAATTATGCAAAATACAACTAAAGAAACAATATTTACCTTTTTATAAAGGCAGAGTCAAAACTTTTTTACATTCGATTCTGTCGAATTTCTAGAACGTCTTTAAATCTGTTAACTTATCTCTTTTTCGTAACTGTTGTCTTTACTCATGTACTATTAGGTAAAGTGATATGGTTGTTTACGTAAAGTGACCTTCTGCATTGTGGTTACTACAAAAGTATTTGTTGTCGGATTGTTAATTTGTTGTTTTTCTCTTACAGAACTAAATCGAATCAAAGATGGATGAAGCTACGGACCACTGTACAAATTTCTTCCGCAATATCAGCTAAGGTAAGCATCATGCGATCACTCGTTAGTAAAAGTGGATGTGGACGCAATTCTCAGCTGTCAGACATACTTTTTTTTTCCTAATATAAATTTGTCTCGTTCTTTAATTATTTATACAACGCTTTATAAATCTTTTTGCACATCATTTTTGATAATTTGTCGATTTTTTTTTGCTACTTATTTTACAATTTTAAAGAATCTAAAACTTTATTTCAAAATTGGTGCATTTTATTATGAAATATTTTTCAGAATATAATTTTTTTTATATAGAAAATCCGTCTATACATATATATATATATATATATATATATATATATATATATATATATATATATATATATATATATTGTTATGATTCAATTTATCAGCCAAAGATAAAATTAAAATTACTAAATAGACCATTTAAATAAATTTTAAAGATATCCTGGAGAGTTGTTATGCTATGTAAAATTGACAATAATATTGGTTTGCTTTTAAAACATTTCAAAGTACAAAATACAAATCAAATAATTCACCTAATAAACTATAAAAGATATTTATAGAAGAAATGAAAGTCGGTTATCCTGGATGACCTCTAGTAAACAAAATTTAAGATATGCATAAATTATTTTCTTTGTAAAATATATTCGAGTGACGTGAATGAGCTTCAGTAAAATAAACAGTGTGACCGGGTTTTCCATATGGACTTGTACAGTGAAGAAGACAATAGGATAGAATATTTAGAAATTATATTTCTCCGTTAGTTCTTAAGAATTTGTAGAGACCGATTAGCATGTTAATAGTTTTTAAGAAATTTATAATTGTAGGTAAAATTATTGTTTGGTATCTAAATGGTAGATGGGGATAAGTGTGACAAACTCTGATTGGAGGAGATTGAAAAAAAGTGGGATAGCTATGTAGGAATGAGAGTTTAGCTAGATTTGTGAGGGAGAAAAGATAATCTTTTTCCAAAGGTGCAAGGCGAACAGTCGTTGTTCTCTGTTGGTTCCCAAGTGATAGTAAGGATTAGAAGTGAATGTTTGTGAGTTCTCTTGGAGTTAGTGTATCTGACGGAAGCTGATCCAGAAAAATATTGTAAGTTATACTTTTCTACTTATATATTCCAAGAGTCACTTTTCAGACCGGAACGAGAGATTCAGTTTATCGAGAGGAGAAGAGGCTAGCATTTTTTGAACGATACGTGCATCTGAAGGAGATCATTGAACACGAGAGGCTCGCAATAATTTGTTGTAAGATTGCTGATTACCTAGGGAACTGCTAAGAATAGATAGTGTAGGCTACAAGGAACAAGGATTTGGACAACTCATCATTAGAGAGATAGTTTTTTTTACCATTCGTCTGTTTTTCTTTATCAATAAAGTTTTTTTTTATTGCTTCAAAAAAGATAGAAATATTTATCAGGAGATATAGAACAACAATTTTGATTTAAAATTTTAATTTATATAGTATATAACATTAATTTTTGAAGGTTCACGTACGTAGAACAAAATTTTGATAACCATTATATGAGATATTTTTTGTTGAAGATATTTGAGTGTGAATTTTATTTCAATATATAATTTTGTATCATATATGTTTATTATTCCGGTATTCCTTAGACCTTACCTATCACATGTAAAGCATAGATATTGAAGCACGAATATAACCCTGAGATAAGAGAATTAAATAGTGTGATAAAATCATATTTGCATCATTTAAATAAGTTTAATTAATTAATTAATTAGCTAATTA
This sequence comes from Diabrotica undecimpunctata, assembly GCF_040954645.1. Lineage (NCBI taxonomy): Eukaryota > Metazoa > Arthropoda > Insecta > Coleoptera > Chrysomelidae > Diabrotica > Diabrotica undecimpunctata. Next base: position 130,890,154 of record NC_092805.1, on the reverse strand, counting down.
ATTGCTTGGCGCACCTCTGACTTTTAATAGCACATTAATATATACAGTGGTGTTAAAAAGTCCTGCATCACCTAAGCGCCTTATAGTTTTTGAGATGTAACACAAGTTTTTTGTAAATTTTCGTCAACTCATTTTAAGTTTGTGCTTGTAATTAGCATTATCGGTATACCTACTAATATTTTTTTAAATTACTAGCTCAAAATTCTACAGAAAAAATTAAAATAATCTGTTTGAAGGGATTTCCCATAAACCGAGAAAATTATGAGGTGATTATTAAGTCGTTAAAGTACTATTAAATTGAATCTTAATGACAAATTTGCCACATACTTTGACTACATAAACACTGTAGTTACCCTAACACATTTATTCGCTCTTTGATTTTTAATAAAAAGGTCAAAATGTCATCCCAGACCAAACAAACAAATTATCGAAAAGCGACAAAAAGCGTTTTGAAATTATTTTTCACAGTAAACTGTAATCAATCTACAGTAATTAGACTTAATAAGAAGTATGCTAAACAAGGAAAAATCAACGACAGACCGCGTAGTGGACAACCAAAGAAAACTTCTGTTTAGGATGACGCTGCGTTAACAAGAACAAGTCTGGCAGACAGAAGCCTTAATTCCACCCAATTGACGAATCTGTGGTCTGAATCTACAGGTGTAAGCATGTGCACTTCTACTGTGAGAAAAAGACTGCTTAGTTTTGGACTTATAGGATGTAAGTCACGAAAGAATTCACTGCTTTCAGAAAAGCGAAAATTGCACCGTTTGAAATGGGCTAAGGAACATCGAATCTAGACAGAAAAGCAGCCGTAGAGTGTACTGTTTGGTGATGAATGCACTTTTAATGTCATTAATTATGCTGGAAATGCCTGAAGAAATGTCAGAAGATTTCCTGGTAAAGAATTTTCTCCAAAATGTGTTCTTCCCACAATTAGACATCCAACCTCCGTCATGATATGGGGTTGCATGTCCGCTCGAGGAGATTGTCGCCTACACGTTGTCTCTGGGATAATGAATGCTACCAAATATAATGAGGTACTACAGAATAAGATGGTGTGTAGTGGAAAAAACGTGTTTGATGAAGAAAAATTTATTTTTCAGGATGATAATGCTTCTTACCATAGAGCAAATTGGTTAAAGCTTATACCTTAATGGCTTAAAACCCCAAAAGTTATTTTCCATGAAAGACGAAACTACTGAACGGCACTCAGCCTGCAACACCCACTTCAACACCCCCAGCCAAGGTAGCGGTTAGAACAGGTTTGGAGCAGAGGGTGCTTAATATCGCCGGAAAAGATTAGGCTACTACAAAGAGCGACAAATGCATATTACTTAATCCAATGTTAGAACTCTTATATCAGACCAGAAGATGATAGAACTGGAGGAAGAGCTGAAAAACATAAAATGGGACATCATCGGCCTCAGTGAAATAAGACGAAGGGAAGAAGCCCAAAGTACTTTTAAATCAGGACACGTATTTCATTTTAGAGGGAAAGAAGACACTTCACATGGTAGAGTAGGATTCATTATACATAGAAATCACACACAAAATATAGTTGAAATTATCAGCATAAGCCCCAGAATTGTATATCTCATCTTGAAACTAAATTCAAGATATAACCTTAAGGTAATCTAGACATATACTCCAACGACTACCCACTTGGATGAAGAAATTTAAAAATTTTATACGACAACAGCATATTACACAATAATTATTGGCGACTTTAATATGAAAATGGGGTTTAAACATGATGAACTTATTCATTGCTACAGAAGTAGCAATGGGTAACTATGGATAATATATGGACAGAAAAATGTACGAGGGCAAAGTTTGCTGAATTTCTTACATCAGGAAAATTTATTTATCATGAACTAAAAGAGAAATCAAACGATTTTTACCTAGCCAAACCGCAGTGACTATACCGTTCTGACGAGACCTAACGGGGCCGAAATAGTAATAAAGAACCTGATAGAGAATAGTCTGAAGTCTGAAGTCTGTAGAATACAAAAAACAATTGACAGTGATATTTGTCAACTACAAGAAAGCATTCGATACCATAAGCCACATCTGAACGAGCATGGTATTAACATAAATGATAAGAAGCTGAGTCATTTGAGATGTGCAGATGACATCGTCCTTATAGCCGATCGTATGAAAGATGCAATAATAAGGTTTGAAAAATTATATCACGCTTCCTTTGAGGTTGGACTAAAGATTAATATGAACAAGACGCAAATAATGAATAATCTTGTGCTTAACTGAAATATTGCTGTTGATGAAAAGGATATTGTGGAGACTACATCGTATAAGTACTTAGGATATGAAATTCGGTTGGGCAGAGATAACCAGAGATGTAAGCTCCCACGTCACATAGGATTAGCCTGTGCAGTATTTGGTAAATTAAACTATGTATTTAAATCGGATCTACCCATATGCCTCAAAAGGGAAATCTTTGACCAATGTGTGTTACCTGTACTCACTTATGGAGCAGAAACATTAACACTCACAAAAAATGTAGTTAATAAGATACGCGTGACTCAGATGGCTATGGAGCGCCATAGGTAGGGTATCTCGCTAAGAAACTGAATCCCAAACAAAGAAATACGTCGTAGAACAAAAACAACAGACGCCATCGAAAATGGGCCAGAATTAGGCAGGACACGTTGCCAGATTTTCAGACAACCGATGGACAAACCGTATTTTAGAGTGAAGATCAAGCAAGAAGCAATACGGAGCAGAGGACGCCCACCAACTAGATGGAATGACGACCTGAAGCGTGTTAGCAATAACTGTATGCAGGCCGCACAAGACAGAGACAGATGGAAAAAACTGAGGGAGACCTATATTAAGCAGTGGCCGCATACAGGTTGATGATGATGATCATAGCCTTCTAAGATTCGCTTGTCGCTCGTTAACAATATTTTATTTATTTTTGATTAATTTAGTTTTATTTATGTTGTTTTCCACAAATTTAAAAACAGAATACAAACATAATCTGTTATTTCTGATCCGAGAGTATCATCTATTCCAGGCCCATGTAGCGACTTGCTTTCTACTAAAATATCTAGAGAATCTTTTTGCCCCTGCTTTTTGTTGCATCTGCAGCCATTTTATCCGCGTTAATAATTCAATTGTTATCTGTCGAGAGTGCATATATATGAGAACTTGACACTGCACTCACTCATCTCACTCACTAATCAAGCTTACTCACCTAACTCACTCACCTTACTCACTCACCTTACTCACTCACCTTACTCACTCACCTCACTCACTTACTCCTAAGTGCCTATGACTCAATCAATTTTGCTCCGATCTCTCTGAAATTTTAAATGGATACTCTTGAAGAGTTATACTATCGATTAAAAATAATATCATGGTCTTTTGTGATTCCCCATAGGGGCCTGCATATGAGCTAGTAGCATGTACAGTTCCTTATGACTCACCCTGTATGAATGTTGTTTCTTATAGTATAAAAATACATCGTTGCTTACTTTGTTGAAAACTGTTTACATGAATAGGTCTAAAAAATAATTTTTGCTGGCAGTTAAATCGAATCTTGTAAAATATTGGCCAATATCCAGTTAATCGAAATATAGCAGGAAATGTGGGTACATTTGTAATTCATAAATCCTGACAACGTACTACGCAAGCAAACGTCCGGTTGAAAATTCCCGAAAAAGTCTGATGTGTATTTCCATCCCATAAATATTCGTGACAAACAGATTGAGTACGTACGCCGGCCAGCTTTATAAAAATAAAAATATTTCCAAGGGCTGAATAATGTTTATAAAAGCATGATTTCAATGCAATACTGAATGAAACATAACGAACACAAATAGCAGCAACAGAAATTACTTTTAAATACGTTTATTTGTTAGTGCAAAAATTTGCTAAGTGAAGCTACATTCATTAGTGGAAAACAAAAACTGTTATATATTTTTTACGTTCTTAAGAACAAACTGAATGTGTTTCTAAAACTAATTTTATGCTAAGTGATGGATTCGACCGTTACTTAATAACAACAAAACACTGAAAACTTTTGTTTTCAGCACTTCCAAAAAATTTATTTTAAATTATTATCACTACAGCTGTTTCGGCCAGAATGCCTTTCTCACGTGATCTATTTTTGGTATTTGTTTACACTTTATAGTCTTTAACTGAATAAGTTGAGGAGGGGAGAACTGTTTGTCTCAAGTTGGTCATTCAGAATTATGTCTGTATTTTTTAAATTATTGATATCCAGAAATTCTAATAAAGAGAGCTTAAGGCCTTTATTTTAAATGTGAAGAATATGAAATTTGTCATGAAAAGAATGATTTTGATCTAGAAGGTGAAGTGCGTACGTAGAGTCTATTTTTCTATTATTGAAAGCCCTTTTTTGTTTTGCAATACGTTTGATAAAAGTTCTATCAATTTGACCGATAACATCGCCTAAACAGCTGTAGTGATAATAATTTAAAATAAATTTTGTGGAAGTATTGAAAACAAAAGTTTTCAATGATTTATTGTTAGATATTTTTATGTTAAATAATAGTAAATAAAGTTTTAAAGGGTGTTCGATTTATGCATAAATAGAATAAATTATTTAAATAAATATTTAGCAAATTTCCATAAATAAATCTATTAATTAAAAAGGATTTGCTTATTTATTTTTATTAATTTAATTTGACAGTTTTTAATAAAAAAGATTCTTTGGAACATTTACGAACATTCTCACGGTAATTACTGGATAATGGTTTAACAAACATTGTAAAGTACGTAAAACGTATGACTCTTTGCAATTAAGAAATATAAAAAAGTTTTGGTACAAGTATATGAATTTTTGAAAATAGGATATATATAAAAAATGTTCGTATAAAAGTCCAAAATAAATTAAAAGTATTTATATATGATATATATATATATATATATATATATATATATATATATATATATATATATTATATATATATATATTATATATATATATATTATATATATATATATATATATATATATATATTATATATATATATATATATATATATATATATATATATATATATATTATATATATATATATATATATAATATATATATATATATAATATATATATATATATAATATATATATATATATATATATATTATATATATATATATATATTATATATATATATATATATATATTATATATATATATATATATATTATATATATATATATATATATATATATATATATATATATACTTTTAATACGTTACTTATATTATATACGTTACGGTCAATGTGATAACTCCGGTCTGTAATGATTACCGGTAAATATTAATAATAACCTTAGCAGTTGATCAATCTGATTAATAATGCCTTTATAATTAGATTAACCGGTTATTATTAATACTATCCTAACAACTCTGGTAAATTTAATAAAAACGCATTTTGAGCTTCGCTACTGTTTATTTATGAAACTTGGTATTATAATAAAGTTAAACACTTAAACAGAACTTATTAATCAAAAAACCTAACTGGACATGTAATAAGTAAAAACAGACAAACACCTAAACATAATTTATCAATAAAAATAAAATACCAAAAACTTGTATTTGGTAACAAACAAGTAAAAATAGACTTGTATTTGGTAACAAAGTTAAAACACTTAAACAACATTTATCAACCAAAAAAACCTATTTAACTAGGCTTGTATTTGGTAACAACACTTAAACAAAATTTATCAATAAAAAAACCTAACTATAATAGACATGTGATAACTAAAAACAGTTAAAACACTTAGAAGAAAGGCGCAAAATGTCTCCTGTCAAAATTTTCAATGTGTTTTAAATGTATTCATTTTTTTGGAATCCTGAGAAAACCACTAAGTATTTTTAAAAAATTTTTAAAAAACGCAGAATTAAAGATTACGTTATTACCGAGGGTCTCAAGTCCATCAGAATAAATAAAAAGTTTCTTTTCAATGAAATATTTGCAATTAAAAATAACTGCAACTTATTAAAATAAACATTAAAGAAGTTTTCAGTGACTTTCTGCCCTCGGTAATCATGTAAATATTTATTAGTTTTCTTAAGAATCGAAACAAGTAAATACATTTAAAGCACATTGAACGTTTTGTCAGGCGACATTTTGCGCCGATGCCCTTAAACAAAATTATCAATCAAAAATCCTAACTATACTAAATTTGCAATCAAGATGCAGTAGAAATTTGCACATGCATTATATTCTATTGGGCTGTTAGCGTTATCGGGATATTCAACATTCGCTAATTGTGAATCCGCGGTTGTACTGTTAACATCCAAATTACCACGGTCCTTTGCTCCATCATCAGCATCATCGGACTCATCTGCTAATATTGCGTCTAAATCTTCTTCGCTTCTAATTTCAGTTAAAGTACAAGCAGGTAAGGATTTTTTTAATTCTGCTTTAGCCTTACAACCGAGTAGTGCTCCATATGGACTACAGCTAATGCCGGAATGGTAAGCTCTGTTTTTCATAAATTGGATGAACTTTATGCCTTCCGACCACTGACTCGTTTTGTTAGTTTCCGGCCATGTGGTCAACATTTTTTCGATATCTTGGTTCGCTCTCTCTACCGAATCTTGCGACTGGCTGTGTCTGGGTTTTCCGTGGACAATTTTCAGTTCGTCCCACATACTGCAGACTTCTTCAATAATCTTATTTGCAAATTCTCGACCATTATCATTGTGTCAAATGTGTGGAGCCCCAAATATGGTACACACTTTCAACAAATGGTACGCAACTTCTTCGGCGCGCTTTGTTTTTAATGCTCTGAGCTGGACAAATTTGGTAAGATGGTCTTAATAGACCATAATAAATTTATAGTCACCATCCGCTTGTGACTGCATATCAATAAGATCCACTTGACATCTCGAATTAAATGCACCACTTAAAATTGGCTTCACAACGAGTCCTTTTTTTGGATTACTCATTTTCTTTTGACACGGTACACAAAGATTTAAGTAAACCTTAATAAACTCCACAGTGATGTCCTTATATTTTGTCTTAAGTTCTTTCATCATTCTGTTGCGCCCTCCATGTCCAATTGAAATATGAGTCTCTTGAATGATATCGAAAGTTTCCTCCATAAATACATAAGAAACAATATGATCTCTGTCGTTTTTTACTGGCATAACGAGTTTCTCGACATTACCAATTTTTACAATATCATACCGTGATAACCGTTGATATTCTTTAGGTGTTTTGTGACAAGTCTTGTATTTGGTTGTTTTAACTTTCATTAAAAATGCATAATACTCATCTCTAGTGAATAACTGATGATTGTTTCCTTTTCCAGATTTAAGCGTATCAATTTGATCGCTAAATCGTGCTTTCATGGACTCGAAATCACTCATTGTAAAATAAGTTAGTAGGTATGCACAGAACACTCGAAACTTCACACCGTTTGTTCAACTAAACAAAAATGTTTTACAACATAGAACCGCTTCCGACTATAGATTTACTATCACTGTGGTAATATGCGCGCCTTATTTTAACACTGGTATGTCGCAATGACTAATACACTTACTTCCCTCCGCCCCGCCAGCTTTTAAGAACTTATTGGTATTCAACATTTATGACGTTTACCGTTTGAATACGGGATTTATTATTAATAACCGGTCAATGTGATTATTTGTGGTATATTTATTACTTTTACCTAGCTATTCGGGTTGTATTAATAGTAACCGGTAATTATTAATCATTCCCATTTAATCATATTTACCGTAACATATATATAAGTAACGTATATAAATTACGCAATATGTTACTAACTTTTTTGTTTTACAAGTATTTATTAATAACAAATTAAGATCTACTTCGTTTAAGCATTTTATCAAAGAATAGAACACTGAAAACTTTTGTTTTCTATACTTACACGAAAATTATTACAATTTAATATTACTAAAGCAGTTTCTGGTGGATAAAACATGTAATGCGGATGGAACAAAATGACTCAGCTAGAAAAATGCTCCTTGATAGACCCATTGGTCGAAGAAGAAGAGGAAGATCCAGAACAAGGTTCCTTGATAACATCGATAAAGACATGAGATATATGGGAATACGTGGTTGGCGGAGGAAGGCGATGGATAGGGACGACTGGAGAGAAATTCTTGAGTAGGTTAGGACCTACGCAGGGTTGTAAAGCCAGAATGACGATAAAAGCAGTTTCGGCAGTGCCTCTCTCAAATAATGTATTTTTACCCGCCATCGAACAGATGAAGTATATTGTAACGTGTGAAAAACCCCAAGTTAAAAATATACTCATTTATATATCTCGTACATTTTCATAATAATATGTAATAGAAGGAAATTGTGTCTTTTGACCAGAGGATCAGTACATTTCTATTAAAATTAATAGTATGAAAACAAGAAACAAGAAACAAAATCAAATTCTTAAGAATAATTATTGAGTTATCAGTTCTTAAACTTGAAGCAATTTTCGCAGTATGTCACACAGAGTTCTTAACACAAAAAAACTTCACATGCCTCACACAGGTATCTAGTTTTTCTGTCTCTATTTCTGATTAGGTTTTCTCTTCTTTGCAGGCGGTTCGGAATTTTTACCTAAAAGCTTTCGGATGCTGCTTCTTAACACTCTAGATAATCTACGGTTACTGATGTTTTTTAAATAATTGGAAACCCAGTTTCTTCAGTAATAGCCTTCTGGCTATGTTTGGAATATTGTTGTTTTGTCTGTGAATGTTTTGGCTATTGATTCCTGCAGTGTTTAGCATTAACGCCAGCGACAACTGTTGGGTATTATACGTTGCAGATAGCTCGTCTACTACGTCAACTTCACCTTTGGTCGAATTATAAAAGGAACTAATTTTATGCAGCTTATTATGAGCATATATTACTGTTTTATTATGGTGAAGAGAAGATATAAGTAAAACAACTTTTCCTTTCTTTGGTATATACGAAAGAATAGTGTATCCGTTCTAAAATCCAAATACTCAAAAAAAAAATTCTCTTCCTTTCCCTTTCAGAAATTGTATGGGCGAAACAGGCTTATTTTTTCTGATAGTACCTACTGCAGTTAAATTATGAGTCAACCGGCTGTTGTCCCACATACACCTTCATATGGAGTGGGTCGTTCGTACGTGCGTCAACTAATGCCAAAACGTCCATTCCTGTTTCGTCAGTGTTCCACAATTCATATAAATGCCAATGGTTATTTCTGAATGCACCAGACAGGTAAAGGAGCCCCAACACAGCCTTGATTTCTATCACAGATGTATTACCATATTGTGGAGAGTTCTTACAACTTTCATATTTTTCTGCAATTTGTTGGTTAGTATGCATCAATAAATAGCAGGAAGCACTTAATTGGTGTCTCGGCATGCTTTACATGATTTTTAACTACCGATAAATGTGTAATTAAGTTTTTTGCTCTTGTTCGAATATTTAGGTTATTCGGTTTTATTGTATTCCATTCTTTCCGGAATCATAACAACATTGTCTGACACTTTTTACAACAGCTTGCTGATTTACAGTCTCTTCTTCGGGTTTTTTTTAGATCGGTATAATTGTTGTTAATTTTTACATTGTCAATATTGTCTTCTGTCTGTAAATCATCTTGATCAATAAATTTGTCTTCACTTTCACTTTCTTCGCACATACGCATGAGCTGAGCCTGCTCTTTTTCATAGTTGCCCGTTATTTCCAAATCCACGGGAGTGAAATTATGAATAGTATGTATAAGATGGCTTACCTCTGATAATTACGTCGAAGTACGAAATAAAAACGGACTAAACGAAATAAAAAAATAAACTTACGACTGCCGACACTTGAGGTGTGACAAACACCAGACAACTTGAAAGCGACACCACTTACAGTATATCTAGTTGCCGACTGACTGCATCAGATTGTAAACAAATATCTGTTCGAAAGCTACTGAAGCGCTGTTGGAGTTTGGAGTGAAAATTGAACTTATAACGGTTATTCTCTGAACTCTGGGGTTTCTCACACCCCACGTGTCGGATGCCGGGTTAATAAGGTTCTAAATCTGTTTTCTTGTGACATATCTTCTTATTTAGATAGTATTGCAATGACAATTAGATTTCATAATTATTATTTAACGTTTTGACTTCGGAAATCGTTTTCAAAAATTATTGATAAATAATTTTTTTTGAAAAACAGTGTATAACCACTTAGATTGTTGAAATGGTTATGTCGTGTAAAATTTTGTCACAAAAATATCTTAAGATCTTTAGTTTAAAAATGTAGAGAATTTGAAATTGGTCATTAAAAGAATGATTAAGATACGTACGTTTATGTTATTTTTCTATTATTAAGAGCGCTTTTGTGTTCTGCTATACGTTTTTTAGAGGTTTTACCAATTTGAGCGATGTAAGTTTTTGGGCTGTCAATACATGTAAGTTTATATACACTACTGTGTAACTACACAAATTATAAGTACAAAAGCATAAGCGTAATAAAAGTTAAACTCATAATAAAAGGTTATGAATTAGTATTAACAGTGGTATATGCATCATCCAACGAAAACAAGTGTGGCACTTAAGACGACACGGCGAAAAAAAAAGTAAATCTTTGATATCAGGAATAGAAAGGAAATTTTTATGTCAGTAGACTATAATGGGCAGACAGGATCTAAAACCAATGACGCCGTGGTCGGACCATATGGAGAAAGGGATGTAAATATCAATGGAGATAGGAACATATAAATATGGCAGCAATATTGATTAGGTGTATAGAATAGATTTTACAAACATAAAGACATTTACACATATACATGGACTAAGTCTACACTCTAGCAAAAATCAATAATCGACTACATTCTTTAGACAGACTTTCCGGCTACGTACGTACGATTTCAGAGTTTACAGATAAGCAGAATATGAAACGGGTCATTATCTTGTACAAACAAAGAGCATAAATAGTTTTAAGGATGAGTCGACAGCATTCCTCTACATAATGAGATTATGCCGATGGATAGAGCTGACGGAGACCTATATCCAGCAGTGGACGAATACAAGTTAATGAATTATAATTTAATTTAAAAATCGTAATACATCAAATATTTCTAAAAATAATAAATTTTTATCTATCATGTAGATTATAAATGCTATATGCCGATAAATAACCTATATTTTTTATTTTATTTATTTTATTATCAACTACTATCCACTGTTGACTAAAACATATAGTTAAAAAAAGTATTAATAAAGGCGTTTTTACTGTTTTTAGAATTAAGAATTTTCATTCTTTAAAAATATAACTGTGGTGATATTTTTCGTACAGCTATTGCCATGCGAAGCATTTTCTCACAACGTTCGCTTTGATTTATGTATTTTCTGGTCATAGTCGTTGCACCAAGTTCTATTTATTTTTAAAAACAGGAATTATTATTTGGTATAAATCGCGTATCTGATCAAAATTAATTTGAAAATGTTTAATATATTTTTCTTTACTTTTCCGGTCCTTATCTTTTATCATTGTCATAATTCTCTTTGTCTTTATCCACTTGCTGGGTTGACATGGGAACACGATTCTGCTGTCTCTAATTACAACTGTTTGTACCTTGAGTCATATCAATATCAATCCCTTTACTAATCCAATTACCGACATGTCCTGCCTAAGCGTCTCCACCCAGGTGTTCTTTGGACTCCTGTTTTTAAGAGTCTGTAATTCAGGAAGTACTGAATAATTTTATTTGAAAATTGATAAATGGTAACTGGACCTACAATACTAATAATTATTGTATATAGGATGTCTGTCATGTGCGCTGTAATATTCCTACAATGGAAAAAATTTAATGGATCATGACAGTGAAGGTTTAGTTAGATAAAAGGCTTTTTTATCCAATCCATCTATTATTATTAAAATTTCAAATACTCTGTTTTTGTCCACCTAAGTCTTAAATAATTTCCTCAAGAACTTACTACCCGCTGTTATGTGGTCCAATAATAATGCAAGTAAATAAGAAATTGAGGCTTGGTGCAATCCTATTTTTATATGAAATTTATCAGTCTCTCTTACACCTATCCTAACACTAGTTGATATTCCCTCATACATATTCTTGTTCTTCTTCTACTTCTTGGTGATCTTTCGATCTGTTTAATTCTGAAGCTGCCTATGGTTAATTTCTTGAGAGGTAGATTGCCAACTATCCCTCCATCTTTTAGGTGGTCTTCCGGGAGGTCTTGAACTAGGCGGGTTGTTTTCTATGGCAATTTTTGGGAGTCTATTCTCATCCATTCATCTTACATGACTGTACCATATCCTTTTACGCTGGCTTCCCCATCTTACAATATCTTGACTTTTGCACTGCTCTCTAACGTTTGTATTTCTCACCCTGTCTCTTCTTGTTTTGCCCACTATTTTTCTTAGGGTTTTCATTTCGGCAACCCTTAGCATCTGTTTCGTTTTGTTGGTATCTTCGCGCACTTCTATGCCATATGTCATGATCGGTCGTATGCAAGTCTTGTAGATTCTAATTTTACTAACTGTGCGCATATACGGATTTGACCAGACTATTTCCCGCAGACGTCCCGACAATGCGGATGCTTTGTTGATCTGACTCCTTAGGTCCTTTACTGGGTCGTGTCTGCTTGATATATTTATGATATCTGAATTGCATCACCTGTCCTATGGGGTTGTTTTCAACCACTAACGTACATCTGAGCGGATCTTTTGCTATTGTCATACATTTAGTTTTGTTGGTAGAAATGGTCATATTTAGTTGGCGGCTTATTTGAAAGAACTGAAAAAGCGAGCTGTCTCTGAAAATCATCTTCTGATTCGGCAATAATTGCTGCATCATCTGCATAACACACCATACCAATTCTTTTGTTGCTCATTCTGTATCCGAGATTGAGAGATGTTACTTTGTTTATAATTTTGCCCTTAAGTAGATTAAACAAGAAGGGGCTTAAACTGTCGCCTTGTCTAATTCCTCCCGGTGTTAGAATATTTTCAGTGAATTGGTCTCCTGCTCTAACTTTGGTTACATTGTTGTTATTTAGGTTATGGACTATCTTTGTTATGTTGGTCGGCGTTTTATTTTCTATTAATATATTTAGAATGTCTCCCAGGCGGACCCTGTCAAACGTCTTCGTCAGATCAATGAAGCAAATATACGCTGGCATGCCGAACCCTCATACATGCCTCCCATAATCGTCACATATTTATCGGGAACTGCTTTCTTATTGGGAGCTCACCACAGAATCTGCCGAGAAACTCTACCGCATGCTTTATCAAGATCAATGAATAGCAAATAAGCGTTTGTTTCTTTATTCCTGTAGGTTTCCATCAGCTGCCTTATAATGAAAGTTGCATCTGTTTTTGTTCCTGTATCAATTTTTCTATGTAGTCTCCTTGATGTTTCTAAATGTCTTCTTTTATTTGTTTACCTATCAATTAGTTGTTCATTGAATTACTGAGTTCCCCTTCTATATTATGGTCGTGTACACATATATTATTGTGTAACAATAAAACTACCCATTAGGATGTCGGGAGCCAATGTGTAACAATATAGCTATCCGTCAAAAATGACAGGCGCCAATGTGTAACGTATAACTCCAACTTACGTTGAGAGCCAATTATTTTGAGCTTCGACTAGCCCTTGTCTCTCAAGTGTAGGTATGTCTTGTCTTAAACGCATATATGAATAATAAGTTTTTTCTTCTTCTTCTTCCTCTTTATAAGCAATTCTGCTTGTTCATTGGGGGACTAATACCTCTATGGAAGGTTATCACTCCATCTTTTGGGCGATCGTCCGATACTTCTTCAGCCGATTGGTAAAATGGGTTTGGCTGTATAAACTGTGAAAATAAAACTTATGCAAGGTGTATGGCAAAATTTATAGTTGGTTTCATGTACTTATTTGAAATATAACTTGTTATAGTTGAACGTAGTGTGGTTGTAGATAAATGTAGATACTTGTTTGGATGTAGTCTAAATGTAAGATAAAGTACTTTAAGGTAGACATAGAGTTATCCATAGTGGCGGCCATGTTGTTATTGCACTTTTATTCCCTGTGGTACCACATATTTTGGAAAAACTCTCTCAAATAGGGGGAAAAGAATAATTTGAAATATGGCTAAAACACTAAAACAAGAAGTCTTTTGTTAGCAACAGCCTAAATTTCAAACATTTCGTTACTATAAAATTATAGAAAAACAAAATTTCCTTTTGAAAGAAAAGATCAGACGCAATAATTACATGAATATAATTATTATCAAAATAAATTAATAACATTGAAAAGTAACGTGGCTTGGAGGTTATGTATAAAACAAATCAAAAATAGGAAATTATAAGAAAGACTAAATTATGTTTTAATGGATTTAAGCCACAATTATTGGTTATGATTGTGATGAAAATCATATTTTTAATGAACTAATATTTGACGTTTCAACTTCCGCTCCGGAAATCGTACTCAAAAAAGGTTTTTTGTACAAATTATATTAAAATGTGTATAACCGAAGATTTAATTGGTTGTGTCATTTTAAAGATTGTGACATGATTGACCTATCTCTTGTAGGCCAACCGCCCATAGTGGCTACAACACACTTTTGAGGGTGGTGTTTATGCATCAAATATCAAATTTTTACTGTTTTTGTGTGTTCCAATTTGTATGTTTGTGTAAAAAATTATATCGTAGTTGTATCTGTGTAACGTAATTAAACAAAAAAAAAATTGATTTATTTATGTGTGTATTGTGTGTTGCATTATGTGTTGTGTGTTAACTTGTAGATGATGTGATTGACCTCCTAGTAATCGGCTATTGTTGGTATATGCTGCTTTTTTAAGTAGCCCTCAAAATGGAAGATTTCCTGAGTCGATATTAGTTAAAATAAAAATGTGATTTTCATCACAATCACAACCAATAATTGTGGCTTAATCTAATAAAAACATAGTTTAACTTAACCATGCCATAAAAAAGTAGTTTTAGAAACTTTATATAAGAAAGATGTATAAAAGTTATCAACGACAAACCTGAATGAATTAATATGTACTCACTCAAGAGAGATTTAAACAATATAAATTAATTTCGGAACTAATATATGTCCTTTTAAAGTGTTGAAAAATATTAAAAAGGATTCCCACTACTATTAAAGCAAAACTGACATTTCTGAAAATAACAGAAGTCACAATTACCAACAGGCAAATAATCTTTAACGCTAGTTGGTCATGGACTTTTATGACCACGTAAAGGTTGGAATAAATTCGGTAAACGCTTGATTTAGCCATTGGGTAAAAAAGCTTTAACATCTCGATTTGATTTTTCAGCTGCCCGTTTTCTGCTGAACTTATATTTTTAATGACGTCATCACTGTTTGAGTCATGACGTCATTATCATATTTTTTAAATAATAATACCTTATTTTGACACTATTATCGAAAAGAACGCATCTTTCTGTATACAAATCTCATATTTTTGCTTATGTCGCTTACGTCACATAACCGTATATTTAAGAAATAAAAGATATTTTACTCATATCAAAACGTAATTTATATATAAACAGGGCTATAGAAACCTACAAACTATTAAATTAAATGCTTAAATGGGCCTCTTGACAATATGCAAGATGATGCCGAAGGGTATCAACATTAATTAAATTAATTTCGGTCCTAATTCTCTTTTTAAGTACATTAATACTATTAGGTCTGTTACCGTAAATTTAGACCTAAGGTATCGCCATGAAAAAATCTAGTGTGGACAGATCGGTGTGACAGAAAGGTGTCCGCCAAGGCTGCATACTCTCTCCGATGCTTTTTAATTTATATGTTGAAAATATCAAGATCAACAGTTATTACTTGATAGGGTGAATAGCATAGGTAAAAAATATGGCCTCAAAATCAACATTTTGGAAACGAAATATTTGGTCATTAGCAGAAACCCTCCAGAAAACCCGATAATATGCATAGGTGACGATCGCATAAAACGCGTGAAAACTTTTAAATACCTTGGCACCACAATCAATGACCAATCGGATCCACAACAAGAGATAAAAACCCGAATACAAATGGCAAGACAAGCTTTTGTGAAATTCAGTCCGCTCCTATATAATCAAAACCTAAATTTCGAAATACGCTACAGAATGGTCAAGTGCTACATATGGTCCATCTTGCTTTATGGCATGGAAACGTGGACTCTGAAAAAAACATCTATCAACAAACTTGAAGCATTTGAAATGTGGTCATTAAGAAGAATGATGCGCATACCTTGGGTGGATAGAGTTCAAAACGATGATGTCCTTAAGAGAGCCGGCGTGGAAAGAGAACTCTTTAATTTAATTAAAAAACGCAAGATTGGTTACCTTGGGCACATATTGAGAGGAGCAAAATATGAAATACCACAGTTAATCCTACAAGGAAAGATCGAAGGTAGGAGAGGAGCCGGCCGCAAACAATTATCCTGGTTAAGAAATATTAAAGAATGGACAGGAATACACAATACAGGCGAGCTCTGTCACGCCGCCAAGAACAGAATTCTAGTAATGAGATAGTCGCCTACGCACTTTGGTGTATGGTATGTTAAGAAGAAAAAGGACAGATCGGGAGATATAACTGGCCTTTCTATTACCCCATCTGCCAATTCATATATTATTAAAAATATTACTTAGGTATTTACGAACACGTGCGTAATGCGGTGGTGCTTCATCTTGCTGGTACCATAGTGAATTGTCCGGAAGCTGAAAATTTTGATGATTTGGGTATGGAGCCGCAAGTGCGAGCATTATTCGAAGTTGAAATAAATCAAAGTACTGTCACCGTTCAATTAACCGTCAATAAAAATTGGCCCACAATTTTATAACCAAGTATTCCTACCCACACGTTAACTGTCTGTGGACACTGAGTGTGTCCTTCTACCTTCCCGTAAGGATTCTCTTGTGTCCAGTACCTACAGTTCGGCCTATTTACTGTACGTGTTAAGGAGAATGTACTGTAATGTACTGTAGGGTGGTCTCAACAAAGAAAACACATTTCTCGCATATCGCATCATCATTACATCGATCCATCATTAATTCACAAAATTCTTGTCAGCGATCGAGGAGTTCATGAATCACTTGCACTTTATATGGGTGCCATTTATTCTCTTTTAGAGACTTTTGAACAAACGTTTAACATATCAATTGCTTTTATGCAGTGTGACAAGTAGGTTTATAAGGATTTTCTTGCACTGATAATATTACATTCAATTGTTGATCTTGCGTAAGGCCTGGACAGCCTTTCATATATTTATTACCGACATTGCCAAAATTTTTAAATTTTGCTTCGACTTTGCTCAACGTTGATTGTGTAATAGGTCTATCGGGATATTTATTGTTAAATAAGTTGCAAACCTCAGCTTGTGTACGGATCCCATCTCCATAACCTATCATAAAAATGCGTGTGCGTTGCATTTCGCTTAAAAGGGCGATAATTTATGGGCTTATGTCGATAATTTTTTTAAAACAGAGGTATTGTTTGACAGCTAACTATTATTTTGAAGTCGAATTAATGCAAATTAGTCTTAATAAATAAAGACATGTTTTTATTACGTAACATTCGTACAAAAAAGAAAATGAGGTCATTTAAACATTTAAAAAAAAAATGATAATGACGCCATAACTCGAACGCCACTAAACAGTGATGACGCCACTAAAAATGTCAGTTCAGCACAAAATGCGCAACTGAAAAATAAAATAGGTCTGTCTGAGTTTTTTTGCCAATGGCTAAATCAAGCGGTTAACGAATATATTCCAACTTTTACGTACTCTCTATATACAGTCCATCTAATTTACAAACCGTTGCACGTCATTATCATTGACAGATATCGAAGTTGACATAGTTGCCAAAGTATAAAAAAATCCTGAATCCATTTTAAATCAAAAAGGTCACATAATTATTATTATACTCTTTACAACGACTACTTCTTACGTAACATTTTTGAAATAAAACACACTAATTTTGTTCTAAAAAGAACAGATTTTATTAAATAGGTAAAAATATAAAACAAGAGGTATTCACTTTAAAATTTAAAATAATAAAGTACAAAAAGTGTCAACACCGCAACTGTCAAATAAGTGTTACCAATTTATGCCAAAATTTTACCTTCGTTCGATTACAGTTACAGTGTGTTCCGAACAAATGTTCTTCATAAAAACGCATTATAATGCATTTATACAAATTAAATGAAACATATTCTTGTCTATTTCTTTAAGTTAACATTATTAGAAATCTTTAAATATTAGTTCTACGCGTATATAATAAAATATGTCTAGTGGTTGTAATGCCAGTGTACTCGGCAAAGTGATTCTAAAAAGAACACACCTACTGCCTAAATATTTCGTGTTGGTATCATGTGACGTCACGGGCTATGACGCCGATGACGTGCAACGGTTTGTAAATTAGATGGACTGTATGTATATGCTTAAGCTAACTATGAGGTTTGAATAGGGGAGATTGAAATGAAATGATGGGATATTGGAAATTGAAATTAAAGAACAAAGATTTAAGAAATTATTTAATAAATGGAAGAATTAAGCGTCAACTGTTTTTAGAAGAAAAAATATTTAAAATAAAAAAAAATCCGAAGAATCTAAATGGAATCTTAAAATTTAAAAAGCTTGGTGCGCCACTGCTAGCTGTTCTTTCCATGAAAATTTCTGAGATAACCGACGGATAGGCCAATCAAGGAGACATCGTAGATGTTTTCTACTTGATTTATGATTTTTTCTTTGTATTTTGTCGTGTCGAGTTTTAGTTAAGTGACGTGCTTCCCTTGTGCGGCCATCAAAGAATAAAAATGAGGATTTTATGTATCAAGCTTATCCGTATCACTTAAAATCTCGGGATTTCGTAATCCGCTGTTTTTGCGTTGTATGCTGTATGCAAAATTTATCACCGTCACAGAGTATTTAGTGAGTTGTTTTTAAACCTACCACAAATAAAGCGATTAAGGGTGAACTGTGTAAATTATTTGGTGTCATGCAGAAGTCGAAAATCGTTGGAACGATTTTTGGCCGGTGATTTTTTGTAGATTAGAATTTATGTGAGATATTTGAGCTACAAAAAAATTAAGCTTCGTTAAAATCAAAGTAATATTTTTTTTATAAAAAACACCAAGAATGTCTGATGCAGAAGGCATAAATCGTCTAGTAAAATTTTTTAATGTTTTCTACAAGGAACCCAATCATTAGATAATTAAGAAGCATTTTACAAAGATCTTACTGATGCTGTAGATTTTGTTAAAGCTGCAGAAAACACTATAGACCTTGGAAATTTTAACCAAAGTCGGAAAAGGGCGCTGTTTGAATATTGTGGGGGATTATGACTTGGAAAACAGAAATGGACGTGGAGATCCTTTTGTCTATTTCTGCCTAAAATACGATTCCGTTATATTGAATACTCCCTTCAAATTACTACTGAGAAGACTCTACACCTCTAAATCAAATGCAGAATTAGAGAATAAAATCATTAGAAACTAAATAAACTTCATTCTGCTAAAAAATCGATTCAGAACCTGCATTAAATCAGCTCAAATTTATCCACGTGCTGAAATTGGGACCCTCAAAACTTCTCCCAATTAAAATTAAAAAAAGGTGATCAAAAAGAAGTCTCCCAAAAATATTGATATAACCCAACTACAAAACGAGAAAGTTAAAAAAATGATTTTTTTGGTAAAATATTTGTGAAAGCAATTTAAAAGGCAACACAAAGCAAAAAAGAGGGCTTGGATGACAGAAAACATATTAAGTTTAATGGAACAACGGCGACTAGCAACAACAAAAAACTTTATAAAAATATACAATAAGAAATTCGAAGTAAAATACGAGAAGCAAAGGGTCAACATCTAGCCAAACAGTGAAAAAACATGAAATTGAAAAACTCGAAAATAGATACGACACGTTTAACATGTATAAATAAGTTAAAAGAAGTAGCGGCTGGTAGCTATTATCTTCAATAAGAGGAAAACTGAACTGCTACATGATAAATATGTTAAAGTAATATTTAAAGGAGAAGACATATTTAAAAATGGGAAAATTACATAACGAACCTATTCGAAGACGATAGAATTAGTTCACTTCCGGATATTTCTAACTACGACAGATCCCTTAATAACACGCTCTGAAGTAATACAAGCCCTACGATCATCAAAAAATGGTAAAGCGACAGGTCCTGATAAAATTTTAAGTGAAATATATAAGCTTATAGCTTCTCTTAACATGTAAGTATTTCAAGAGACGATTACGTGCATTATATATGTATATATATATATATATATATATATATATATATATATATATATATATATATATATATATATATATATATGTATGTATATATGAACGATGAACGCTTGTAATCAACGCTGTGATCAGTTAGACTACAAACAAAACTATTTGGGTATGCAGCAGAAGACAGGACAAAGAAGTACTCTTTTTAATATACCAAGCTTTCCCAAATCTTTATTTGCATCATCAGGGTGCTACAATAAACAAAATTAGTACAAATTACAGAATAAAAGTTATTTTGTAGATTACACTAATTGAGGTTAGTTGTGATGGTGTTTAGAAAATGGAATGAACGACTCATCTGACTCCTACAAATAATGGCAAAGACTCTTCAAAAATTGTTTTAAAAAACGTTTATTTGCAAAAACATATTTAAAAACATTTAAATAAAATTATGGGGGAACTGAACGAGTTAAGTTCTGTGTGTGAAGTGCCGAAATTTTGTCAATATTTTCGGATATAAACAAAACTTTTATATCTAAAATTTGAACGATATAGTTGATGGAACACAGTGAATTGTGAAATGATGTTATAACTTACACAAAGTGAGTTGTACATTAGTTAATTTACTTTATATTATCTTGAAAACATAACCAACAAAGACACTAGTTCTGTCAATTGTAATAAATATTGTTCTGTGATACTAGCATATTAGAATAGTCGCTAACTTCCTTGTTCATATAGGCAACCAGTTTTACGGCATGCCGTATTTAAATTTGTCTACAGCAAACATAACCCATAAATATTAGCGATCAAGCCATTATCGCTTCTGACTATAGGGGCGAGATGAAATCGAATATAAGTTCTCCAACTGCAAATAACAGTAAAACAACTGAAAGTAACAGCCCTCCAGTTTCATATGTTGCTGCTGCCAGATCTATACCTAAAACTACGTACCCAAAAAAAGAGCAGGCTATAGTGTTTCATATAACTGATAACAATCTTAAATTATTTGACTACGTCAAATCAATTGGAAATATTATTGGGCCAAAAAACATCAGCTTTGCTTCCGGAATCTCGAACAACCGGATGTGCATTTACCTAAACATTATAGAATGTGTAGACCTATTACTTACAAATAATCCTGTTGTTCGCGTAGGAGACGTAGACCAAAGTATTAGAAGAATAGTTACACCAGCTAAACGTCTAGTTTTATCAATTATATGTCCATCTATTTCACATGAGCTTATCGAGTCAGCACTCAAAGATAATGGCCTACAGATTGCTTTACCCATCTCGTTCCTAAGGGCAGGAATTCCAGATGACGAATATAACCATTTTCTTTCCTTCCGTAGACAGGTCTACATAGTCCCACCGAATGATAACTACGAGATCCAAACTTCATTGGTCATTCTATTTGAAGGTAATGTTCATCGCATATCTTTGTCTACCGATAAAATGCTTTGTTTTTTATGCAAACAATCTGGACATGTAGCTAGCAATTGCAAAAATACAAATGTCCCTTCAATTTCTACAGAGAATCCATCAACATCTGAAGAAATACCATCTCCACTTGTCCCTGGAATAAAGAAAGCCTTTTCAAATTCAGTAGATTCCAACGTAATCAACGTGTCAGAAACACGAGAAGAAATTTCATCTGCAATGCCTCCTCCTTATTAAGATACAAACAGAAAACCAATGAAACAAGTTAGGAAGAAGTAAAAAAAATATTCGTCTAATAGTTCCAAAATCACGGATGCCTTAAAAGAAGCAATAAAAGACTGTTTTAGTAAGTTATCACTCTCTTTTTTCACTTCTGTAGACAATTGCATTAGTTCTTTTGAAAATAGTTACGGTAGTAGCAATCTATTATCTGAAGCCCAACAGTTTACACATGACATCAAATCATTACTCTCTGACATGTATAATGTTTATCTTTTTCTAACAGATAGTTCACTAAAATACAGATTTATAAGAAATCAAAAAAACTTAAACAAGATTTTCAGTCGGACACAGCAGACACAGTAAACATAAATTCCCTGTCATCACTGGAACCTCCGGATGAGGAATATCTCTCAGATACCTCTCAACATTCCCAAAAAAATTTTTTTAATAAACTTTAATCTAATTTAATGGAATTGTGATGGGTTTTACCCTAGACTTGAACACCTTCCAAAGTTAATCCTTGATACTACTGCCGACATATTATGTTTAAAAGAAACGTATTTCAAATCTGACCACAACAGACTTGTAAATGGTTTTGTAGGATATCATTTCTTGAGAACTGACTATCTTAGAGTTAGCGGTGGAACATCCATATTCGTATCCAATGATCTCTACTCCACACATCTTCCCATTTGCACAAACCTAGAAGCTATCGCCGTTAACATTTGGTGTCCAAATAAAATTTCAGCTTGTAGTATTTATATTCCTCCAAATGATAGTTTATCTATCTGTAGATTACCGATACTTGTATGATGAATAATCATTCCAACACTTATTTTAATATTGCTACTGGTACATTCTCCTCAATAGATTTAAGTTTGGGCCAACCAAAAATAATTATATTCTAACCTCACATGGAAAATGGTTGACTATTTTTATGACAGTAATCATTTTCCTATTTTAATACCTGAAAACACTGCAAAACATTTCGACTCCTTTAAAAAATGAAACATTTCTAATGCCAACTGGGATGGCTTTCGATTATTTACTGAAATGCAAATGAAATGAAATGCAAATGAAAATATTGACGCTTTCATTAACTGTATAATCTCCGCTGCTGAAGCAAATATTGGACTAATAGCAATGTATTCGTCTCGTAAAACAACACCTTGATGGAATAAAAGATGATCTCTGGCCATACAACAAAATAAGGCAGCATTAAACAAATACCGCAGAGACAGTACTAAAGCAAATTTAATTACCTTAAAAAAACTGAGAGCCAAATCTAAGTATGTAATTAAACAAAGCAAAAAAGACTTTTGGAAAAAACACGTCTCACACAAAATTAAACACATAACAGGAAAGAAAACTTATGCAAAAATTTTTGCCATACTTACACCAAAATTTTAAAAACAGAACAAAACAAAAAGAAGAGGGAGATATACGAATCAATAAAAATAAAAAGAAATACCAACGCAATAAATCACAAAAATGATACACAAAACCTAAATAAAATATATTTCAATATGAATTAAATAATAATACATATAACCATAAAAAGCTCTTAAAGTCATAACATATCTCCACTTTACCTTTTTCTAAAACACCAATGATACGCTCATATAAAAATAATTATATACTAATGACAGTAAACCATGAGATATTAGATATCAACTTTTATTTGTCATGTACTGTTCTTATACATGTACATTTTAGAATCTTGACAAAGGCAAGGGTTTTCTGCCGAAACGTTGATTGCTATGGAAAATAAAATCTAGTTCCACATGTAATATATACTTTATTGAACCTAAACCCAAGAAATAATAATTTTATATTATATATATATATATATATATATATATATATATATATATATATATATATATATATATATATATATATATATATATTGTTATGGATCAGTTTATCAATCAGAAATAGAATAAAGAGTTTTTTTTATTATTTTAATATACCGCGGGCATATAAGTTAAAATACAACAATGTACTTATTTGTAATAGTTAGAATAAGAGAAGACATTGTTCCGTGATGGAACAGTTTTTCCTTGAAAGACTGAGTGAATAGTGAAAGGACAATGGAACCCGTATAATTTTATAGATTTAAAAATAAACTTGTAATTGTATTTTGCGGTGGGCATTTTTCGAAAGTAAATAAGAATTAGATTTAGATATGAGATAACAAGAATTTGGAAACTTATTTCTGTTGAAAAAGGCAAAATTGTTAATGGTTTCTGAAAAGTAATTTGAGTGAAAGTAGTTTATTTGTTTTAAATATTATGTTGGAAATTTTCTAAATCGAAAAAAGTGGGAAAGATGAATGCTTATGATTGGTTAAAAAGGAATGATGAGGAATGAGAAAGTTGAGAAGGTTGTCTCGGGAGATTGAAAAGTTTTTTATTATGTTACCGGCAGACCAGAAGAGAAGACGTGTTTTCGTGTAGTCAATCTGAGTACCAGTGTTTTCGTGTGTTAGTAAAAAAGGTGGAAGCTGAGAGCAGATCAAAATCGAGAAGAATAATACCTCTTTTGAGTTCTGTATAGTCCACGAGACATAATTGAGAAAGAAAGGAGAATTTGTGAATAAAGAGTACCGGTCAAAAGAGGCTTGAGCTTGTGTTTTCGGAGGAGTAGTTTGCTGGTATGCGGTTTGGATCGATGCTGAGAACGGGAAAGATTTGATGGTAGCCGGACATAATCAATCAAGGAAGGAACTGTGGTTTGATCGAGAGGAGACATCATTGGTGTAAAAAAAATAAAGGTCAGCCAAATAATTTGAATGAAAGAAAACTTTAAGATATTCTAAAGATAAAATCAAATATAAGCATACGAACTAAGATTCCAAGTTTCAAAGAGTTATTTTTTTTGTAAATAAATTATAATTTATATGGTCAATTTTTTTGTAGATAATATTATAAAACAGATCAATAGATAGTTTGTAATTAAAATTAAATTTAGAGTATAGGAGTTTGTTGGGAAAGATAATTGCCCACAAAAGTTATTTATTAATATTCATCGTATTGCTTATTGAAAATAAATAATAATTTGTGTGCATATTTATGTTGTTTTAATGTTAGTTCCGTTTCCTGTTCTATCCCGATTATGTTATGTGATCTGCTTATGATAAAGCAGATCACAACAACACCTGTTGTTGTGATCTGCTTTATGATGTTTTATTATTAATTAACACTAATTTAATTAATCCAATTATTTAAATCATTAATTCAATAATTTATGCAAAGTCATACAAATCAATTACTATTAAAAATTCTCAGGGTGCCTTCTTAATTTTACTTTAATCAGTTTACTTTATATATCTCTTCTAGGGGGTTCAGTATCTCCTAGTTGCTCATAATCGGGATAGAACAGGAAACGGAACTAACATTAAAACAACATAAATATGCACACAAATTATTATTTATTTTCAATAAGCAATACGATGAATATTAATAAATAACTTTTGTGGGCAATTATCTTTCCCAACAAACTCCTATACTCTAAATTTAATTTTAATTACAAACTATCTATTGATCTGTTTTATAATAATATCTACAAAAAAATTGACCATATAAATTATAATTTATTTACAAAAAAAATAACTCTTTGAAACTTGGAATCTTAGTTCGTATGCTTATATTTGATTTTATCTTTAGAATATCTTAAAGTTTTCTTTCATTCAAATTATTTGGCTGACCTTTATTTTTTTTTACACCAATGATGTCTCCTCTCGATCAAACCACAGTTCCTTCCTTGATTGATTATGTCCGGCTACCATCAAATCTTTCCCGTTCTCAGCATCGATCCAAACCGCATACCAGCAAACTACTCCTCCGAAAACACAAGCTCAAGCCTCTTTTGACCGGTACTCTTTATTCACAAATTCTCCTTTCTTTCTCAATTATGTCTCGTGGACTATGCAGAACTCAAAAGAGGTATTATTCTTCTCGATTTTGATCTGCTCTCAGCTTCCACCTTTTTTACTAACACACGAAAACACTGGTACTCAGATTGACTACACGAAAACACGTCTTCTCTTCTGATCAGCCGGTAACATAATAAAAAACTTTTCAATCTCCCCAGACAACCTTCTCAACTCTCTCATTCCCCATAATTCCTTTTTAACCAATCATAAGCATTCATCTTTCCCACTTTTTTCGATTTAGAAAATTTCCAACATAATATTTAAAACAAATAAACTACTTTCACTCAAATTATTTTTCAGAAACCATTAACAATTTTGCCTTTTTCAACAGAAATAAGTTTCCAAATTCTTGTTATCTCATATCTAAATCTAATTCTTATTTACTTTCGAAAAATTCCCACCGCAAAATACAATTACAAGTTTATTCTTAAATCTATAAAATTATACGGGTTCCATTGTCCTTTCACTATTCACTCAGTCTTTCAAGGAAAAACTGTTCCGTCACGGAACAATGTCTTCTCTTATTCTAACTATTACAAATAAGTACAGGGTTGTATTTTAACTTATATGCCCGCGGTATATTAAAATAATAAAAAAAACTCTTTATTCTATTTCTGATTGATAAACTGATCCATAACAATATGTACGGTTTAAGAAACTCAAAACTAAAATATATGATATGCACTTTTTGTTGTCTTATTTGCCATTTATTTTCAAATTCTGTTAGTTGTGCGAAAAAAAGTTGTTAGTTAACCGATTTTAAAGCAAAACATTTGTTATTTTTATATTTATCATCTTTAACTTATTAGTTTTACGCAACTTTAGTTAATTTAGGGTTTTTGTTACAGAAACCACCTTTAAAAAGAGAAGATTCATTTTTACAACGCTTTTCCACTAGGCAGATACCAGAGACGCAAGAAACTGTAGAGGACACCGGCAGCGAAGGAGGTAAAGCAAGTATCTTATTACTTAGAAATTCATATAATTCATAACTTTTTCCTTTACGCAATATCCGTTTTATTTTTTACAATTTGTACACGCCTGCTTTTTTCTTCTTGTAGTTTTTTTAATTTATTTGATTATTTAATCATGTTTTACCATTCTTATGCAACATGTAAAATATATGTTAAGAAAATATACAATGTACACTGCGGTACGTTTTCCACTTAAAGGATAAAAGCTTTAAAGTCCCACTCCTTATAATTAAAATGAAGCAATTGTATCCATTATATAACTTTATGTATTTTTTAAAATGTTTATTATTTGTTTAAATGTTATTTATATTAAAATTATTATTATTATTGTTACCATTTTCTCTAAACTATTCGCCGCTTCATTACAATGTTCTATGAAAAACAATTAATTGGGAACATGTAGGAGTCATCAAACAACTTGATGTTTGCAAACGACATTGTCCTTATTGCAGACTGAGTAGATCATACGTGATCATACAAACTTCTTCAAGACCTTGAGAGCTTTTGTACATGACTTGGCCTTAAAATTAATTTTTCTAAAATACAATGCATGACCAACCGTGTACTTACCAAAAACATTTCAACTAATTGAACGCAAATTAAACAAGTGTATATCTATAAGTGCTGACCTACGGCGCAGAAACCCTAACACTCACAAGAACAACAAAGAGTAAACTACAAGTTGAAGAAAAGGCAATGAAGAGAATAATGTTAGGGATTTCTCTATGTGATAGAACACCCAATGCTACTATACGCAAAAGATCAGGAGTAGCAGATGTTATTGAAAGGATAACAACACTAAAGTGGAACTGGGCAGGTCATGTAGCAAGAGAAATAGACAAGCTAACAGAAATAGAGGTTGACCCCTAACGAGATGGACAGATGACATAAAAAGAGTGACTTCAAATTGGATTCAGATGGCGCAAAATCGGAATAAGTGGAAAAGCATGCGAGAGGCCTATGTTCAGCAGTGGACGTTAGAGGCTAGTTGATGATAAGTATTTGGGTCACGAGATTAAATAAGGAGAGGCTATCGAACAACACAGTTAAACAAGAGAGCAGGACTAACATAACTAGGAAAGTCTTTTCATCAAATATTCCCATGTGTTTGGAAACATTATCAAAAAAGTAATAAATAAGATACAAGTGGCACGGAGAGCAATAAAGAGGTCCATGTTGAATATATCCCTGAGACAGAGTTTTAAATCAAATAGTTAGAGAAAAAACTGGTGTCGCAGTTAAAAAAATTACAATGCTAAAATTGAACTGGGAGCAAAGAACAAGTTGCCAGAGTCAGAGTTGGAAGACGGACCAAGAAAATTTGGGAATAGAGACCTAGATACGACGCTTATCTTCGAGGACGATAAGGAAGATAATCTAGGACGTCCTCCAACAAGGTGATCGAACGACATTAAACACATCCAGCATAGCTTGATTTAAGCTACTTAAGATGCAATGGAATTAGTTACGGGAGGCATATGTTTAGCAGTCGACTCAAAACGGCTAATAAAGATGATAACGATAATTTTTGGATATGTTTAACATGTTTTAAACAAAAATATATTTTTCATTTTTAATATGGCTCAGAAACATGAACAATCTTCACAACAGACGAAAATCGTCTTCCAGTCTTAGAAAAAAAAGAATACTAAGACAAATAATGGGTACAATCTTTAAAAATGGTATTTAGAGAAGTCACTGAGTTAGAAAAAAACTACCAATTTAGAAGAACACTATTAGCTCTACCATTTAAAAATAGAAATAGGGGTAGATCAAAACTGTGATGAAGGGATGGTGTGGACTAAGAAGTAAGGAAAACTGGCGTAACAGACTTTCAACGGTGAACGATGCCTTTACGTTAGTAACAGAAACTACTGGTAAAATAAACGAGGAAAGGCTCAACTAGGGGTAGTACCACTGATGATGTTTATGGTAGGAAATGAAAGTTACACAAATTTGAACTCAAAGCATATATTTCTTCTAAAGCATTTACTTTATCGACAAAATATTTCTGGTTAAGCAGGTCTTCGGCAAAATATGGAAACATAAAATAGATGTCTATATTTTCGTCATACACGAAACAGGTTAAGTGTGTTTAGTGTGAGTGGTAACCATTAACAGAACACACAAAATATTAAGTGAATTAAAACCGTTTAAACTGGTTAGGCTGATAGGAATGCCGATGGCGATCACAGTGGCTCAGATACAGACATAACTTGAGATGACATACCCATTGAGATAACACAAGCATTAAAACAGAATGATGAGCTGGCAGCAACATATTTTAATTTAGCACAGAAATACGTAGTTAAAAACAAATCAGAAAGTAGAACCAACACACTTATCAATAAATCAGTTTAAGTGGCAGCATAGTATGCAAATTACATAAATATCATGAGCAGAACCAAGGTAACACAAAAAAGACTAAAATTCTAGTACAAAGTCGATCGGGAAAACAAGACGACCCTACCTGTCAGTTGACAACTTAGAAAAAGTAGAAAGCTTTATTTATTTAGGAGTCAACATCACATAGGACAACATTGACGATGAAAAGCTTGGCAGAAGAATGCAGCAAAGACCATAATCCGACCGATAGTGAGTTATAGATGTAAAACTTGCGTGTTGACTCAAAAATCTGTAAACCACATAGACATATTTGAACGAAATGTACTGAGATGAATATTGGGCCCTATAAATAAAAACAACAGGGGGCTAATCAGATACAATTATGAAATACATAATATATTCAAAGAACTACCTTTATCTCTGTATGTCCGCCTACAACGTCTTCAATGGAGAGGCCATATATTTAGGATGGAAGAAAACAAGCTTCCAAAAAACTGTTAAATGCAAGAATGCAGGGGAAGAGACCTATTGGAAGACCTAAAAAGTGATGGGAAAAGGAAGTGATGTTTATGAGAAGACCATATTTGCTTGGCAATCAATCATGGAGGAGAATGGCTACAGACTATAAAGAATGAAGAGGTTTGCTGAGGGGGGCTAGGGCTAGAATTGGGTAGTAGAATCATAGGATGGCAATTAATTTTTAATTTTTAAGTTTCTCTGGAAGCTGGATTAAGGCCAATATCCGCGGTAATTTTATTCGTATAAATGTTCAAGGAACTTCATATTAAAGATTAAACAAAAGTAGGGTTCATTAAAATCATCACTCTAGACAGTATAAATGAGCTAAAATTTCTTATATTCTATTCCCTAATCATATCTTGTTACATGTTTATCAAAGAACGAAAATTTGTAATTAACTGCATTTGTAATTGAATGAAAAGTAAAACCATTTGTTGTTTCTTATTTAATTAAATATAAACTAAATTTTGGTTGTTTATTTCAGATAATCATTCAGCTCCACGTCGACGAAGGAGACACCGAAAACAACCGAGAACCGTCGTTAATCCCGATTCGAACTTTTATTTTTATTGGTTACTAGTTTTAACAGTGTGTGTTTTGTACAATCTTTGGACGTTAATAGTGCGTGAAAGTTTTCCTGAACTTCAGGTAAGTCGTTTCAAAGTTGTATAGCATAAGGTTACTTTTATATATTATCAACCTGATGGAATTTGATGGAAAATAAAATATGTTTTCATGATTTAAAAGTTATATCGAGATTTTATTTATATACAGGGTTCGAGTCTGAAAAAGAGTTTACCCTGAGATTTGGCAAAATTTATTAGATTCTGTAAAACTGGAAAAACAGTACGATGTTTATTAAAAAAAAAAAGAATTTAATTCTCAACCCGGTTCTTCTCGAGAACTTAGTTTTTGAGGATATAAATATGCCATTTTTAAATTTCCTCCTTTCCAGTACCACAAACCTTTAGTTTTAAATGGGGAATATACCCTGTGCGGGATATCTGACATCATTAAAAAGATATTTTGATCGAGAATTCAGACGTCGATGATTTTTTCCATAAAAGCTCTATTCTTATGAAAAATTTTCATTAAAAGTGTTACGCCTCTTAAGAACCAAACGTAACGCATATGTTTTGCTAGGGTCAATTTAATTTTTTTCCCGTCACATCACAACTGCATTAAAACGAAATTTGCACCATTAACAAAAAACTTCAGTAAATGTAACGTAAACAAATTTATACTTTAAAACAGTTAATTAATCGGCTATAGTTATTTATCAAATGTTCAAAATGATATCCACCAACGTCCATACAATTATTATAAAGCAGCTATTTAAAATTACGGCGATCATTTTAAAGCATATCAGGGATTACTAGGCTGCATTTATACACTATTCATTTTATTAATTTTTCCAATGAAGCAGGAATGGTATTATAAATTTTGCTTTTTAAATAACCTCATTGAAAAAAGTCCAGGGAAGTAAAATCGGGGATCTTGCTGGACATTTAGTAAAACATCTTAATAATAAACATCGCCGCATGTTCATGTTAAAATCCGGAAAAACAAATCATGTTCTGAGCTAGTAGCTGTTATCATTTTTGATTATATTTCTCAAAATAGGATTAAATGTATTTTCTCATAATTCTAGATATGCTCTCCCTTTAAATTTTTTTCAGAAAGCATGGCCTAACTATGCGATCTCCAGAAAGTCTTTTCAATTCGTTTAATTTCAATGGCTGCTGGGTACGAGTAAAAGGAAAATAAATTTAGGCGACAAGAAACGGATAGAGATAGTAAGGACCTTGACAACTTGAGTAGATAATATCCAAACTACAAAAGCAAAATAATGGATACGTAAGGTTCATAGAGAAAATATAGGAAAGGCAAAACCAGAAAGCATGAAACACAATACAGTAAAAAATATATAAAAAATTACTGGTTAATTTTAAAACAAAAGTATTAAAAGCGAAAAATCAAAGTTTGAAAGACACATGGCAGAAGCTAAACACATAAATATATTGAAGGTCGAAAATCTAGAAAACCGTGGAAATAAAAAAGTCTACTATAAATATTATTTTAATAAAAATGATATAGGCTTTTTGTTAAGCAATGTCTATACCTAAGTATGCCCAGAAAAAAATTTAGTCCAAAATTTAAAATAAAATAAGTATTTGGATTATATCTTTGGATTATTTTTTAATCTTACTTTGTTTAATATATAACTAGGTCCTTAGAAATTTTGTAAATTTATTGTGAGTTATAGCCAAAAAAAAACCGAAAAGTGAACAAATTTACCACAATCTCAGAAACGCACCGCTCTATTTAGTAACACCCTTCTATTTTGTCATTGTTAGAGGTCAATTAACTATACAAAATATCTTAATTCCTTAAAAATTTAAGTTTC
Organism: Diabrotica undecimpunctata; assembly: GCF_040954645.1. Taxonomy (NCBI): domain Eukaryota; kingdom Metazoa; phylum Arthropoda; class Insecta; order Coleoptera; family Chrysomelidae; genus Diabrotica; species Diabrotica undecimpunctata. Next base: position 130,858,107 of record NC_092805.1, on the reverse strand, counting down.
TTATTAATTGAGGCTATATGTATGTGTACGATATATTCTTAATATCGTGGAGCATGCTGTTAAAATCCATTAAATCAATTTTTTTCAATTTTGACATTTTAATATCATAAAATTCACACCTTGAAGAAAGGAAACAACAAAACTCCTCAAGCAATATAGAAACACTTACAGGAAGGGATTCAAAGATGAAAAGAATACCATATGTTAAGGTTAGAAAAATTTAAAAGGATAGGAAATAAGTAAAACTTTCTCCAATGGCGCTACACCTATCTCTCACCATCCGCCTTCAAGCAGACTGCTCTCCTCCAGTTATTTACCCTGAATATCTTTTTATCATCGGTTCTTACTTCGTCTATTCACCTCTTCCTTGGTCTTCCTACTGGCCGACGTCCCTTCATAGTTTCACTTAATGTTCTAATAGATGTTCTGTTATCATCCATTCTTACGAAGTGACCTGTTTAGCGTGATATTTGTAAATTTGAATAATTTGCTATATACGGTTCTTTGTCATATTGGTATATCTCGTGATTAAACCTAATTCTCTACAAACCATTGTCGCAAATGTGTCCCAATATCCCTCACAATTTTTTTTTTCAAAAGTAATAATAAGGTTTATTGTCTTTTCTGTCATGATCCATATTTTTGCGCCATACGTTGCTATTGATAGTATGATCGTTTTATATAATATTTTGAACTTCACTTCCCTATGAATGTCTTTAGATCCAAACACCTACGACAGGGAGAAGTATAACAAGCATTATCCTTTTCAGCATTACTTTTTCTCGCTGCCCTCCTGTGTGATCTGTATGCTTAGGTATGTGAGCTGTTTGACCACTTCAATAATTGCGCCGTGTGTTGTCAAATTTTGCAAGTTTCAATGTTTCCTTGCTTGTATTATTGCTTTAGTTTTATATACTATACAACCTCCAAGACCTCCAAAAGCTAATGAACAAGATAGTTGAGTTAGGAGAAGAATATGGATTATCAATAAACACCAAGAAAACCAAATTTATGAGAATATCAAAAACCCAAAATAATAGCGAAAGCCTGACAATTAACGGTAGTGCTTTAGAACAAGTTGAAAACTACCACTATCTTGGCATAATAATTAATCACACAAACGATTCTTCTTCTTCTTCTTCGTCTAGCCATTCACGTCCACATCTGAACATAAGCCTCTTCAAGTCTTCCTTTCCATTGTTTTTTATTGTACGCTACTTGTAGCCAATTTTTCCCGGCAGTCCTTTTCAGATCATCTGTCCATCTCATAGGAGGTCTGCCTCTGGGTCTTTTCCCATTTCAACTTTAATGATTTTTGCACCACATCGGTGACTTTGGTTTTCTGTCTTATCCATGTGTTTGTTTTCTTGTCCTTAAGTGATATACCTAGCATTGCTCTTTCCATCGCGTGTTGAGTGACTCTAAGTATATTCATATTCTTTTTTGTGATTGTCCATGTTTGTGCCGCATAAGTTAATATCGGAATAATGCATGCATCAAAAACTTTAGATCTAAGATGTAATTGAATTTGTTGATTTCTGAGTATATAGTTCAGTTTACCGAATGCTGCCCAAGTTTGAATTTCCCTATTTAGTATTATTTTTTGTCCTAAGTATATATATTCTTCAACTTTTTCTATAACTTTATCGTTTATTATTGTCACGGTGTCTTCGGAGTGCATGACTTTTGTTTTGTTTAAATTCATTTTCAGTCCTATTTTAGAAGATTCGGTATGTAGTTCTAAAAGCATGGTTTGCATTTCTTGTAGGTCAGTAGCTATCAGGATTATGTCATCTGAAAATCGTAGATTACTGAGGTAGCGGCCATTGATGTTTATTCCCTTATATTTCCAATTTAGGTTTTTAAAAACGTCCTCCAAAACTAAGGTGAACAGTTTGGGTGATAAAGTATCTCCCTGTTTGACTCCCCTGTTTAATGGTACGGGGTTCGTGTGTTCATTTTCATTTAGGTAGTATGTAGCTGTAGCTTGGTTCATAGTTTCTTTTATTAAGTTAATATATCTGCTGTCTATTCTACAATTTTACATTGCGTTTATTACGGCCGTGTGTTCTATGGTATCGAAAGCTTTTTCGTAGTCTACAAATGCTAGGAAAACTGGAAACTTGTATTCGTTACATTTTTCTATTAATATTTTTGTGGTTAACAGGTGATCGGAAGTTGAATAGCCTTTTCTAAATCCTGCCTGTTCATATGGTTGGTATTCGTCTAATTTCCTTGTTAGTCGAGTAGTTATGACTTTGGTGAGTATTTTAAACAGGTGTGACAGTAGGCTGATGGGTCTGTAGTTTTCCAATTTTCGACTATCACCTTTCTTGTGTAATAAGATTACTTTAGAGTTGTTTCAGCTCGTAGGGACTTTGCCCTGATGTAAACAACTGTCCACAAGCTTAGTTACAATTGCAATTAGTTCCTTACCTCCTTCTAATATCATATCTGTGGTAATATTATCTTCTCCTGCAGCTTTATTTCTCTTCATATTTTCCAATGCTGTAGTTACCTCTGAAATTGTTACTTTTGGCATTATTTCTGATCCAACATTTTTATTAATTTCCGTGCTGGTCTCATCTCATCATCTTGTTGATGTGTTCTGTAAAGTTCTGTGTAAAATTCTTCTATTCGTGTCAGTATGTTTTCTCTAGTTGTGATTTCATTTTCGTCTTTACCCATTAATGATATCATCTGACGTCGTCCTAGTGTCGGTCTGAGGCATTTCATACTCTTATTTTTTTCAATAGTTGTTGTTATTAATTTTTCGTTTTCTTTTCTTTTTTGTTGTCTGATTCCTTTTCTAATCTGCCTATTAAGTTCTCTATATTCGTCGGTTCCCCTTTTGTTAGATTTATTTAAGATCTTCCTTCTATTTATTTGTTGTAATATTTCTTTGTCTAATTCATTGAATGTTGTTTTTGGTTTTTTCAGTTGCAGAAGGCTTTTATTCACTGTTTCGGTAATAAGGTTATTCAAATCATCAATATCATTGGAGTTTTTTTGCTGCATGCTAACTTGATTTAATGCATGCGCTATCTTTTTATTAAATTCACTATTTTTGATTTCTTCAGATGTCCATTTGTATCTTTTTTCATGTATTCTTTTTCTTTCTAGTTTTTTGTTAATTATTAGTTTTGTTCTTATTAGTCTATGATCGCTTCCTAGGTCAAACTGATTTAATACTGATACGTCTTCTACTAGGTTTCTATTCTTCGTTAAGATATAATCTATTTCATTCTTTGTCTTTTTACCGGGGCTCATCCCAAAGCGAGACACAAACGATTACTCAAAAGAAATCAAAGTTCGAATAGAGAAAGCACGTACAAACTTCAATAAAATGAGAAAGGTGCTTTGTGCAAGAGAACTAAAATTGGACTTGAGAGTTAGGCTGGCAAGGTGTTATATTTTCTCGACTCTGCTTTATGGGATAGAAGCATGGACACTTAACGCGTCGATTGCTAAAAAGTTGGAAGCATTTGAAATGTGGGTGTATAGAAGAATCCTGAAGATATCATGGACCGAGCATGTAACAACCAAAGAAGTCATGAGAAGAATCAACAAAAGAATGGAAGTATTGGAAACCATCAAGACAAGAAAGCTGCAATATCTGGGGCATGTTATGCGTAATGAGAGATAGAACCTACTTCAATTGATTATACAAGGGAAAATCCAGGGCAAGAGAAGTGTAGGAAGAAGTAGAATCTCATGGTTGCGTAACTTAAGGGAATGGTACGGATGCACATCAATTAAACTATTCAGAGCAGCAGCATCTAAGATCAGAATAGCCATGATGATTGTCAACCTCCGTCGCGGAGATGGCACGTGAAGAAGAAGAAGATGTCTTTCACATTTTATTCAAGCTCCACATAATGTTCTGTGATGTATTTTGCGGTTTGTCCCATTAAGTTTACGGTATACGGTCAAAGTTAGCCTTTCTGTTTTATCTCCTTAGTTATTTGGAAGGGGTCTGTCAATTGATTTTAAATTCGTACTTGCGCTTCTGTGTAAGAGATCGTGGCTTAAACTAATTTTACCAATTTTCCTTGTATACAAAATTCTAGCATAATTAAGTATATTTGATTCCTGCTCAGTAGATACCTGTATTATGATCCCAGGTTAGCTAATATTTAAGTTAAATAGCTGGTCAATAGTAGACCATCCTGGTCTGAATCTGATTTGGTATTCCCCTATAATTTGCTCTGTGAAGTAATCTAATCTCCTTAAATAACTATATCACAACAATATTCAAGAACAGCCAAAACACAGAGATCAATCTAATCTAAAACCAAACTGAACAACATACAAGAAAGATAAAAAAACTGTATATATAAAATTCCCTGTGAATGCAACAATATCCATGTGGGACAAACCACAAAACCACTAAGTGTCAGGATAAACGAGCATAAAACATACATCAAGAATAAAGACTTCGACAAATCTAGGATATGCAAACATGCCTGAAATAACGAGCACAGAGCATAATATATGAATTATCATGAAAGAAACAGGCATGCAATAGGGAAAATAAAAGAAGTAGCTTTCATTCTACTTAATGAATAAAAATATCATATATTCAATCATCACTCAGACATCAAAAATGTAAGTCAACAAGAACAACAAATGGATTATAGAAAGTCGCAGACATAATCCACAATTTTACCCAATACATATGCAACACACAATACAAATACATATTCTATACTAAACATACATTATACAAACAAATAAAACAATAAAACACACAAAACAGTCAAAATTTAGTATTCCAACCAGATAGTCAACCAAAAGAAGGCCTACAAGATCGAGGCCAAGTCAGCCAACTGTCAGTTTTGAAAAACATAATCCTTTTTGGTTATACTTGTTGAACAATTTTTTATACATCTTTTTTAAAAAATGATTTCCGGAGTGGAAACCTAAACGTCAACCGTTATTTAAATATACCTACAGTATAGCCCGGAATAAACTGTACTGAAACTGAAACATAGGTGTCTCTTTGTGCACGCTGTCATACCCAAATTAACTAGTATAGACCTGGTGCATGTCTGCGATACGTGTGTGATCAAATCACACGACGGTTTAATAAACATTCTCCAGGTAATGCTATAATTTTGAAGGTTATTAAAAAGTTCAAAAGTACGGGTAATATATTGTGCTAACGAAAAGGAAAATAGTGGTGTCCCAGAACAGATAATAAGAACGATGAACGTGTTTTGAAGCGAATCTTCAGACAAAAACAGAGTTGCATCTTGGTTTAAAAAGAACTTCCTTGCAAAGAGTCCTAAAGCAGCTGGGTGCATGTTGTTATGTGATTTCACCACATTAAAAATTACATATTGCGCCAGAATTCTTGCCTTACAGTATGAAAATCCTGAATTTTTGAAAAATGTATGGTTTTCAGATGAAGCATATTTTTATTTGTCGGGCTATGTAAATAGTCAAACAAATCGATTTCTGGGCGTTGCCGGACTAGATGAAGTTTCTTTACAAGAAAATGGTAGGCAAGGCACATTTAATCAACAGAGGTTCATTTAAATTTTAACTCGCTTTATTCCTGATCTACGTCAATTCTGTTGTGCTCGTAATTTGATATTTCGAGATCAATTTTTCCAGTAAGGCATACTTTTCAAGTACGGGGCAACTTGCCATACTGCTGTCGCAATTCGTCAATTTCTTCAGGGTTATTTTCCAAGCAGATTTACTTCATGATTTACTGACTTCCCTTAACCTTCACATTCGGCAGACCTCATATCTTCAGATGCATACATTTGGGGCATGGCTAAAACTGCCGTTTTAAAAAACAACCTTTATTTCATAACATGACGAGAAACTTAAAAACGTCGGTATGAAGTCTACCTCGAGCGAAAAGGAGCACATATAGAACATGTAATAAAGTGTCACAATATGTATTACTTAAAACAATAAAATAATTACAAGTTCAGCACTGTTTATTTTGGGCTATACTGTATAATTTTCATTACAATTAATTGCGGTTTAACCAATTAAAACCATAATATTCATACCAGAAACAAGGTCACTAACCTTAACACGAAATATTGAAACTCTCGAATAATGGTTGTCAAGTTCAATATTTCTTAAAATATTAGTTTTGGATTTATCTTCATAAAGAACATACACTATAAGTTTTAGAACACTTCCATTCAAGAGTTTTACACCAACAAGAGTATTTTTTCGTTTTGGGATCTCTAAACATCCCTAAGGTAATTATAAGAAAGCAGGAAAATACTTTTTGATAAGGGTGCTAAACCACATGGGTGATAAAGAAAAACAAGATAAAATATTTAACAGTTTAACATAAATTGAACGTTTTATCATTTTACAAATTACTTGTTCTTTTCAAAGTATATATACCGCCAAACATAAAACTAGGGTTACTCCGTAATTTAAGATTATTATTTTTTGGTTGTAACCTAGTTGTGACTTGTACCGTATAGAAGTTAATAAATAGGTTTATACTATCATGTGACAGATTTTGGTAAAGTATCAACATGGGAAAACAACACTTTTGACAGATACGCCTTTTTCACTTAACATGAGGTATATAATTAAGAACGTAACTACATGATTTTTTGAAAATATTTATTGCATTAAACAAATGAACGTTACAATATTAATTTCGTAAGTTATTCTTAATAATTAGGAAAAGGTAAAAAAGTAAACAACAATACGAACTAACTAAAATATCATACTCAGTCAATTAAATATAAATAATTAATACTTAATTTTCTACTCCGAACTAGTTATTATATTATATTAATCATCAATTATTGTGTCCACATTTTCGCTAACAAAAATATTTTTCCAAAATGTAATGCGATTTGGGGGCATTATTTGACCAATTTTAGTGATTATTTTCTGTTTTCTTTCCATGGTTGGACCTTGTGGTTGAGAGATAGAGAGTGGTTTTGCAATGCCAATTTTATGGATATTAGCCTTTAAAAAATTGGCACTTATGATTTCTCTTTCAAAACTAGTTTTATAACCTAAGGTATGGAAACCTCTCATGAACTAAACTTCCATCATTTGTTGAAGGTACGGACGAGGGACCAACCTTCCTATTTTATATTGAGATGATTCGTCTTTCCAGTTGTAAAAATCATTAAAAGACATGTCGATAACTTAGACATTACGTGTTGACGTTTTAACCGCATTTACAAAATCAACGAAGTCATAAACTTTACCTTGTGGATTTAGTAATTCCTTGACTCTATGGTGAAATGAGTCAGTTGTCATAAATGTATGACCTGACTCAAAATATCTTAGAGTTAATTTTCTAATGTTCAATTCTATCGAGTTTACAGCATACACAAAAAATGTGTACAAGCACCAATTTTTGTTCTAACCGGAACAATTATCCACCCAAATAACTTCTTCGGAATCCCTAATTTTGTTTAAAAATGCATAAAATGTGCTTACAATATCAGCCTTTTTTTTGTCCAGAAATAGCTTCATGCCTTAGAACAGCAACTGTAGAAGTTTTAGAAGTACCAACTGGAACAAAGCACTCATTAAAGGCTATCAGTCTAGGAGTAAATATAATTTCTTTGAAAGTATCGCATCTTGGGAGCATAATCACCTACAAAAAGATCAATTTACAATAACTTCAAAACCAAAAATATTTACCTTGACACATATGTACAAGGTAAGAATTTGTATTTGTTTAGTCTTTTATATAAATTAATAGAAAATATACTTACTAGTTGTTTCTGCAAAATTATCCATATTTATTATTAACAACAAACTAAACATCATTCTATGAAAACACGAAAAAGTAGGGTTAGAAATAAAGTAAATTGACAGTTTACTACTTTTCGCGCCAACATAATAATATCTTGAAATGTTAAGTGAATAGGCCGTATCTGCCGAAAACTTTTTAGTTACGGCTTTTTGTGTTAACATTTACAGTTGCGGCTTTTAAAGCTAACATTTTTGTAGAAAATTCAGATACGGCTATTAATTTAAGCAGTATATATCCGGTTTTATTGCAGATACGGCTATGAAACTCAGGTAGATTTGTAAAAAAGATTACTAAATAACTCGTGGGATATGAAACTCGTTTTTAATAAAAATTGCAGTTACGCCCTTTTGAGTTAACACGGCAGAGTTTACTAACTGACTGAAAAAAAATGTATGGATAAGAGTTTGACAAATAAAGGGCCCTTAAAACCATTATCAGCATATCATTTTTTTGACTTACAAAAACCTTACAAAAACACAATTTACTTTCTTCCTTCTAGTTCGGTTTCCAGTCATTAAAAAAAGCCTTTGACTGTGTCAATCTCGAAATACTTCTTAATAAACTGGAAAGATATGATTTTAGAGGCACAGTTCTAAAGTGGTTCAGTTTATACTTGGAAGACAGATGTCAAACTGTATTAATTAATGAGCGCTACTCTGGTAATATCTTTATTAGTTGTAACGTACCTCAAGGCTCTGTCTTAGATCCTATCTTTTTCTTGATATGATATAATCACATTATTAATTTCGACATTAATGGCTGGTTTAGTATATTTGCAGATGACACCACAATTTAATGGCAAAACAATGATTCTAAGGTACTAAATATGGTTAGTAATATTGATCTGCTTCAAATCTTTAGAGTGGAGCTAATCATTTGACATTTAATTTTTTAAATAACAAATTAATTTCTACTAAGAATGATCTAAACATTATTCTGGGCAATGAAGGCATTTGTTCTGATATTGTAAATAAATTTTTTTAGGTCTCTATATTAATAATAAACTTAAATTTGAGTAATACACTGTATATTTAAACAAAAAGATAATTATCGGATTGCTTTGCTGTCAAATCAGTTGCAGACCACTTGGATTTCAAGATTGCGAAAAGTGTTTATGTGGCTTTAATTGAATCCAAGTAAAAATACAGTATTGACTCTTGGGGTAGATATTCTCTTCATCATTTAACAGACTTTTTATGTTATAAAAGAGAGCACTCAGATATTTATGCAAGGTCAAGTTTGGTACATCATGCAGACCTTTGTTCCAGAAACATAGATAGATAGATAGATAGTTTATTTGACTGTAAGTTACAACAAGGTTTACAGCAAGTCAAAACTAAAGTTATAAATATAAATTTTAAATAATTACAAAGTATAATATAAATCACTATAAAGTCATTACAAAAAAAATGGTATCTTGACACTTCCTTGCATATATATCCTTGAAATGGAGTACTTAATTTTTAAACAACATAAAAAGGATATTCGGACAGATTCATTTTATAACACTCGTTTAATTTATGTTATTCCACTTTCATTTCCGTCTTCTAGAATAATAGAAAAACCATTTATTTACACTGAAAAGAAAGCGTTTAATCAGCTACTACGTGATATAAGATCCTCAAGCAATATCTTTGCATTTTGTAGAGTTATCAAGAAGTTTGTATTATGTTAGTATTACTATAGTAAATGTAACTCATTTTAGAAACAATAAACTTCTCTCTCTCTCCCTCTCTCTATTGCAAATTATTCGTATAGTGTTTTTATTGTTAGCGTATTACAGTGAGCTCGTAAAACATATTAAGATAGGGCATCTAAGGGGGATAGGGCTTGTAATGTGGATAGAACACAATGACCCAACTGGAAAAACGCTCATTGATAGACCCATTGGTCAGAGAAGAAGAGGAAGGCCCAGAATACGGTTCTTTGATAACATCGATGAACACATGATAGATACGGGAATACGTGCTTCCCGAAGGAAGGCGATGGATAGGGAAGACTGGAGAGAAATTTTTGAGGAGGCTAGGATCCACGCAGGGTTGTATAGCTGGAATGATGATGACGTATTACACTCAGCATAAAATCTCTTATTACGGCAACAATTGTAAACGATATAGAAGATGGCCGTAGTTTGCGTAAAACTACTACAAATGGTAATGTCTCTTAAGTCTCTTAAGTCTCTCGTCTGTACAACGAGTATTGCGCCAGTACTAAGAGAGTGGTCTATTCACTTGAAGATCTGATTAATGATGAAGTAGGACTGCAATAGCTAGGTATGATTTTCCCATTTCTAGTGAGAAATTGAATGCTCACGGTAGATTATCTTCCAAATCATCTTTAAAATGTGAGAACTGTCAATATAAACTCAGTGGATAGTTACTGAAAGACTTTATGGTACTAGAATATCTTCACGAACTTTTCCCATGAACATTGGATTGTCCCATTGAATTTTTTTAAGTCGTGTATTATTTTTCTATTCTATTTTACTGGCTTGAATAGACGTGTTAGAGTGTGGCGACGACGACTAAACTTAAATTTAATTATACTTCTTATTCGACTTAGAATTAAATTGATTAAACTCTGGATATTGTCTTGAGGAAAAGCTTCCCATTCTTCCATGAGCGCAAACCGAAGCTGCTCACGATTTATTGAAGCAGGTATTCTGTTTCTGACTCTTTATTTGCATTGGTTGCTCAATCGGGTTGAAATTTGGACTTTAAGCCAGCCAATTAATTTTTAGCACACCGACGGTTTCCAGGTACTGCCTTACCATCTTTACTTAATCGCTTTGCGCTCCTGTTACCATATGTAATGATAATCCCATGTATCCCAGTATCCTGTTATGATAATCCCAACGGCCAAAAACAGCGTCAACAAGTTGATTTAACTGCTCCAATATCAAAAATATTTAACAAGTTTGTATTAAATTGTTAAAACGTATTCTCAGTTGGCCATACCCTATGTACCGATGATATGCTAGTTAGTTTTTATGAAAGATGTAATTTAAAATGTTCATGCCGAACAAACCCGACAAATATAGTCAAGCTGGTGTGTCACAGATGCCAGGAATGGGTATTTATATTCTAGCTATATATATATATATATATATATATATATATATATATATATATATATATATATATATACATATATATATATATATATATATATATATATATATATATATATATATATATATATACGTCTTCATAACAAGGCGAGATCCGATTAAATCGAGGACAACCCGAGATCCACCAATAAGAAATTAATTATTTGAGTATATTGTTCATAACTATCTTTATAATTAACATATTAATTATGGCACACTTAGAGGGGAAAAGATTTTTGAACTTAAATTTTTCTGATAAATTAAAAGCGAAACGAGATCCGTAGCTGAAAAGGGAAGGGGAAGACTTATATACAAAATTTTAGATATTTTCCGATCAACGCGAGATCCCACACTGTTGCCAGCTCCAAAGGGTATTAGTCGAGCGACCAGAGCTCGTCTTGTATTGCATATTTCCTACTCAAGGAGTAAAGTAATTTGCGGTTACCGTGTTTTATATTTTAAAAATGTCTCGAGGGCAGCGGTTAGTTGAAATAGTGAAACAAAATTCAAAGATAACAGAAGGTAAGTAATGATTATAATTTTTCTGTATATAATCAAATAATTCAACATAAACTTTATAAACCGAATAACTAAAATGCTCGGTTTTATTGAATTTGTTGAATTCTATTCTCAAAGCTATTTTTGTTTATTATTTATGTACAAAATTAAAAAGGAGAAATTATTTAAACTTAACAGTTTATCTGTATAAGACAAGCTATCATTGTAACATTCTAATCGTGTTTTTACATAAAAATATTAGTTTTGCACAAGAGTAAATACGTTCCATATAGTAGAGTAAATCGACTGACAAAAATTTATTATTTACTTATTTGTCAATAAATTTGTTCTGTCTTAAATTAACTATGCTGTGGCTTTTTAAAAGTTGTAATTTTTTAGATATTGGTCAGTAAGAATTTCTCACTGTGATTTGTTTTAAATAATTCCCTTGACTTTAGTAGACTGATTTATTTTCTTTTTTTAATAGGTCAGCACTTCGAAGGGCAAAAGTGTAGAATGTAGTCTGCGGAAAGGAAGGTTGTGGAACAAGAGAGACCGCTGCCTATACTGCAGTTTGGACGTAACAAATTTTTCGAGGCATATTTTTAGAAAACATCCTAAAGAGAAAAGTGTTTTAAAAATAACCATGTTACCCAAAAGAGATATTGCTAGAAAGCATATGTTAGATCTCCTAAGAAAGCAAAGGAATTTTTCATATTTGCATGCAGCCGATACCATTAGACCTGTCCAGAGACCTTCGTCTTTTTTAAATTCTAAACTGTATCAGCAGATTACTTACCCTGTATATATTGCAAAGGTTTATATAAACAAAAATCCCTGAAGCGACATGCAAAAAAATGTTATTATAATAAGGAAAACAAAGCAGGAATTAAATATGCAAGTGAAGGCCAAACCATGCTTTCATTCACAGAATCTCGAAAGAGATTTTTGGATAAATTAAGATTGAAATCTGAAATTTTTAATTCGATGCAGGCTGATCGAATTTCATTAAATGGAAAGGGAGATGTAATAATATGCCAATATGCGGAAGATTACTTAAGAAGGCATAAAAGGCCCCATATAAGAAGTGCTGTTTCAAATTAAATTCGTGAATTAGGCAGATATATTGTTAATTCCTCCACAAGATTTGTATGGCATTAATACTATGATAGAAGCACTTAAAGCTGAACATTTCGATAAAGTTGTTGCAGCGTCTCAAATAATTTCGGGTTATGATGAAGTTACACATTCCTTTCAAGCGCCTTCTTTAGCACTGCATATGGGAACCACATTGATGGCGGTAGCTGCAGTTGCCAAATCCCTACTCTTTAAAAAGGACCCTATTTTACCAGTTCAAAATTATGAAGAAAGTTTAAAAGATGTTAAAAGATTTAATGAACTGGTGGACAAAAACTGGAAATTTTCTATGGAATCGCTTGCTCTTAAAGATCTCAATGAAAAGTAGTGTCTCAAACCACAAACATTACCAGTAACTCAAGATATTAAATTGTTTAAGGATTATGTGCAGCAAGTGGCTGAAACCTCTTTGACAAAATTAAATATAAATTAAAATGATGAAAAATCATTTAAAAAATTAACAGAAGCTGCTCTTGCCCTTTTAATTGTATTGAATAGGAAAAGAGTAGGTGATGTGCAGTACATCAAAATTGAATCCAATGTTAACACATCCACTAACAGTAATCAGGAAGAGTGTCTAAATATACTTAGTGAAAGCGAAATTGCTCTTTCAAAACATTTAAAAAAATTATTACTATTGATAAAGGCAGCAAAGCAGTACCAGTACTTTTTTCTAAAAATATTCAAAGATATGTGGATAGTTTGCTTTCTGTTAGAAACTCTACAGACATCGTGCCAAAAGATAATCCATTTCTGTTTGGTCTTTCGGGAAGTTCCTCAAAATGGGCAGATGGCTCCAAAGCTTTAAGAAAATTTGCTGAGAATTGTGGTGCTAAAAATCCTAAAACTCTGACATCGTCAAGATTACGAAAGCAAAGTGCCACAGTGTTGCAGATCTTAAACTTAGATGAAACTGAAATAAAGCAAGTGGCCAGATTCATGAGCCACACAAAAAAAAACGCACGAGGAATTTTACCGGTGAGTGTTGTACTTAAAATAAAAAAGCTAGGGTACTTATATTGTATATTTCTTTTAAGATTACCTCAGGCTATTTTCCAGACGGCAAAAATAGCAAAATTGCTTTTGATGGAGAAGGGCGTTGGTGCTGAAAACAAAGGCAAAACATTAAATGAAATTGATTCGCAACTAGAAATGTGGAACAATCAAGACACACGACTAGAAGAACCTGATGATATATCTAATATGTATGCATCAGAACCAAATTGTAGTAAAGAAATGGATTCCGATGTGTTGAATAGAGAAGACCACGAACTCGAATCAGATTGGTCGAAAGATATCTTAGTGGATCCAAACTGCAATGAAGAAAACTATGTCAACGCAAATAGAGATACTAAAGAGGGTAGGTAATATTTTATTATTTGTATTACATATTACATATGTTACTATAAGATTATGTTCTAATTTTGCTATGGTATTTAATTTTAATGTTAACAAAAGGAATCGTACATAACATATTGTCCCTTAATACCTATTACAATTAGATAACTCGAATTTTTGCAATTTTGAGTGGTCGACTTTTCACACTTTTTTGTTACTATAACAAAATAACTTCTAAGGCGTTTATAAAATATACTCCTATATACTAGAAGTTATTTTGTTGCAGCTAACTATATGAGACAGCTAAAATTCGAGTTACCTATTTGTATTACTTATCAATCGGCGATATGAGTTTATTAGCTTACATTTAAAGTTACATAAACCGAAAATCACTTAAATTACTAAAACATGTGAATTGAATTCATAAATTTAAACATTTTTAAGAACTTAAACTAAAACAATCTATTTACTAAATTGAAAATAAAGATAATATGTATTTTAATCTCTTAATTATTTTAGGTTTGAACCCTGAAATAATAAAAAATGTTTGCGGCAACAAGAAAAAAGGGAAAATGCATTACCGGGGGACATGGACTGCAAAACAGAAGTCTGTTATATCTGCATTTTTTAAGAGCCATCTTAAAAGTAAAGTGGCTCCAAAAAACAAGAGTGCTTAAAACTTAAAAATAAGAGACCTGATTTATTTAGAGACAAGACCTGGGTTCAAATTAAAGTTTTCGTTTATATTTTTTATAGAACGATTTAACGTTCATCCATCTCTTGAAAATAAATCTTTTTAAAAGTAATACAGCTGCTGTTTATTAATATTATCCTATATACATATATACGAGTAAACTATTCATTTACAGTGTTAATTCAAAACTCAATTTAACTAGGTACATATTTTACTGTTTACTAGTCTTAATACATAAATATTATGAATCTAATTGGTGTATTTTGAAAAGTTATAGTAGTTAAAAAAATGACTCTGGTTACTGCTCTTACTGGTACTGGTTACTTCTTTAGCCCTTTTTATTTTACTAATTATTAATATAATAATTATTAAATTGTTTATATAATAAGACAATTAAAAAAATCTCTGATTCAAAAACATTTTTTTTTCAAATACAACTAAATTTTGAGTCATTGAGTTAAAATCCCCTCCCCTTAAAAAAACCCTCCCTACTTTGACCTTCGTCCGGGCTCAATAAACGAATAAATATTTTTTTTTTTTTTTACTAAAGACACAGAAGTGTACTTACATTAAAATCTGGTCGTAAGACCAATTATCAATTTGTTTCTAACTAAAATTACTAATAAGATCTTAAAATTAGGTGTCTACTCACTAGTATCTTTCCTATTATTTCTAATAACTAGCATTAAATTTAGCATGCATACTCGCACAACACTTTACTCTGCTTTTCACTCACTCATACCAATTCAAAAGGCTTTGTTCTTTTGAGCCTTCTCTCTAGGTTCGTATTGTCGAGGAGCTGGATAGCATCGACGTTTACATGATGATGGAGTCGTTGTTCATGGCTCCCTGCAAATTTCTTGATTATCTGATTGACGTCTTCCATCTTGAGGTCCCGGTGAAGGTCGTTGTTCCTAACGTACCAAGGCGCATCTACGATGTTCCTCAGTACTTTATTCTGGAATGTCTGGATTACTTTGATGTTACTAGGCTTGGCACAGCCCCAGAGTTGGCAGCCATAGTTCCATACTGGTCTCAGTATTTGTTTATAGATTAGAAGTTTATTATTTATGGATAGAGAGGATTGTCTTCCCATTAACCAATACATTTTCTTGTAGCGGATGCCTAGTTCTTCTCTTTTCTTCTTTACGTGAGCTTTCCAGCGAAGTTTCGCATCAAGAGTGATCCCCAAGTACTTTGCTGATGTTGCAATAGGCACTTGGACATCATTTATTCTAATAGGAAAATTATTAATTCTCTTATTGGTAAAATTTATATGGACTGATTTATTCTCATTTAGCTTAATTTTCCATTTTTTGGTCCATTCATGGATTTTATTTATTGAATTTTGTAGTTTTTCTGTAGCTTCTTCGACGGTGTCACTTACCGCTAAGACAGCAGTGTCATCTGCGAAAGTAGCTATGGTGTCGTCTTCTAGTTCAGGTATATCACACGTGTATATTAGATATAGGACTGGACCCAATACACTCCCTTGTGGAACACCTGCTTCAATATCCTTGAGATCAGTGTATGCATCTTCTTGTTTAACTCTAAAATGTCTGTTCGCTAGATATGATTGTAATATATTTGAGTATTGTTTAGGCATGAATGATTTAAGTTTATGTATCAAACCCTTATGCCAGACTTTATCAAACGCCTGTGCCACATCTAGGAAGGTTGCAGAACAGACTTTTCTTTTCTCTAATGATCTTTCAATTATAGCAGTTATTCTATGCACTTGGTCAATTGTCGAATGCTTATTTCTAAATCCAAATTGATGATCTGGAATTATTTTCTTTTCTTCAATTATTGGCAGGATTCTTCGCAGGAGGAGTTTTTCAAACACCTTGGACATCACAGGTAGGAGTGATATTGGTCTATATGATGTCACCTCATTGGGGGGTTTCCCAGGCTTTGGTATCATGATCACCTCAGCTATCTTCCATAAATCTGGAACATATTGTAGTCTAAAGGCAGCATTTATTAAATTTGTTAATTTTACGATAGCTTTTCTTGGTAGATTTTTTAGCAGTCTTCCGGTAATGAGGTCATAACCTGGTGCTTTATTTGGGTCGATTTGTTCTTTAATTAACTCAGCTACTTCTTTTGGGGAAGTTGGCTTGATATTCTCATCTATTTGCTTTGGTTCAGGCCAATCCTGGTCATCGTCTTGGTCATCTTGCAACTTAAATGTGTTCTCTAGATGAGTGGCAAATCTCTCTGCCTTCTGCTGATTATTTCTGGCCCAACTACCGTCTTCCAGTTTTATTGGAGGAGAATGTAATATTGGCCTTTTAATTCTTTTTGTAGCTTTCCAAAGCGAATACTCTGTGCTGCTGTCATTTGTTAACTCTTCCAGATAAGATTAATAGATTCATTCTTAATTTTCTGGATTTCTCTTTTAAGTTGCTGGCTGGCATTGTTTAGGTTAGTTTTGTCTCGAGGGGCTCTCGTTTGCTGCCATTTTCTTCTTAGTTTTCTTTTTTCTTTTATTAATTCACGAATTTATTTAGGGTAGTTATTCCCTTTAACTTTTGTTTTCAAAACGAATAAATATGAAGTCAATTTGTTTATAAAGCTGTAGCTCGTAAACTATTTGACGTACAGTGTCCAAGTTTAGCAGAAATGAACTACATATATTGAAAAATATTCCCTTGGAATCTCAATATAGTATGTGAACAGCATAGTTGGTCCCTTAATTATAAATGATATGCAAAATAGATTTGTGTTAATAACTCTCAATCAAATTGAAAGCGGTTGGGTTTATTTTATAGGTCTTTTAAAAGCGATTAAAATAAATTTTTAACATTTTTTGTACAGCGAACAATGGAGAAGATATATAAGAAAAATTGTAAACAAATAATACTACAAATAAACAATATTCCGATACGACGTCTAGTTCTCGAGATATTTGACAATCGCCTTTCTGGACAGAGCTCTTTAATAATGTAAATATTATTATTCAAACCAGAAATAAGCCGAGGGGAGGGAGAGAGCTGACTGTAAAATTCATTTGCGATGTTGCCAAGTTTACCGGATCTCGGGTTGGATACAAAATGTATATTTAGCATATACACAACAGATTACTCGCCCTGACCTCTACAGCGAATTTCGTGGAACTACTGCAATATAAAATTCGTCAAAAGGGGTGCAAAATGAGGTCCAGACAAAAATCGATTTCCTTGTACCCCCATCATTGTTACATCGAGATATCACTATATACACGTGAATACAAGGTGAGATCCAAAATCGGATCTCGCCTTGCAAAATGGATCTCATCTTGTATAGCTTATGATACAAACGGATCTCGCATTGATATGAAGACATATATATATATATATATAAAAATATATATATACATATATATATATATATATATATATATATATATATATATATATATATTTATATATACATATATATATATATATATATATATATATATATATATATATACAGATTGAACTGGCTTGAAAGGAGAGCTAAAGAGGTCGAAATACGTATAAGCGGCTTGCCGCTGCCCTTTATCGAAACAAAAATCTAATACCGTCATTATGTTTTATTACTTGACTCCGATTGGAGTACCAGAAACTGAATTCGCTACGAATTTTGACCATGATGAACGGCAGGTGAAATGCAGAAAATTTGAATTCGGTTTCGCCAGGTAGAAATCGTTTGATTTCTCTTTTTGTTTTTAGATGGCGTAGTTACGTCCGTAAATAGTTATTTAGATAACTATGGTTTTAGGCCGGGAAAGATTTTTGTTTTGATTCAGAGCAGTGGCTATACCGCTCTGAGGAGACCTAAAGAGGTGGAAATACGTATAAGCGGCTTGCTGCTGCCCTGTATCGAAACAAAAATCTAATACCGTCATTATGTATTATGTATTAAATTTTCGATTTATTTTTAAATATTATTTAAAATTGAAAACAAAACTTTGACTTGCTATAAGTTTTCCTTGTACGAGCAATATCTCTCGAATTATAGGCAAAAATATGGAAATAAAAAGCAAAAACTTGATCTTTTCCAGATTTTGTTAAATAAAAAATTACGCATAAGTTTTGCAACTCAGGCATATCGTGATTATTGATACAGGGTACATCCTAAAGGGATTTCATTAAAAAAAAATAGACTCTGGACTATGAAAACTGTCCATTATGGTCTGCTTTTCGACAGATCTTTTCATACACTGCTTTTGTGTACGTAGTTTCAAGTTTTATTTTCGTCTTTAGCAGTTCATTGGGTATATAATTGATGTTAGAATATTACAATTCAATGAATTCGTAAAATACAGTCATGGTATACCGCCTTTGTATACGTTTAATAACTCCCAACTTTTATCTAACAGCTGTTATCTAATTGAAAAGATATTCTCGCATATTTACCGGAATGGAAATACGCCAAACCACAATTTCTTATGCTTCATGAATGCTTTTAAATCGTGAAAGGATCTTTATCGTGTTACACTGATAAAGAGAAATACGAAATTATGTTTTGTATGTAAACGCTTTATACGATTACGTTTATACAAAGAGTTTGAGTTTTCGTATATTTACAAAGATATATTTGTCGTTACAGTATAGTGACAAATATATCTATCTTTTATAATAAAGGACCCCGGCACTTTTCTTATATAAGTGTGGTTTGAGTTAGATTGGATAAACTTTACAGAAATGTAGCTTTGGTTATGCTGATCAAAAGTCTTCATTGCTCCAATACTCAGAAATTAATTGTTTCTGTGTTACAGAAGTACAAAGTATCGGTTTTTACTCCTTTTGAATAATAGATAAGACCGTTGTGCCTTGACCATGGTGTACCTTACGCCATATTCAATATCTAATTAGTGCCGCAAAGGAACGAGCAATCGTCGTACCTAGATAGCCATGCTACGTTAGTACTGCGTTTTATGAAGTTATAAGGCCATTTACCGCTTTTGTCTGAAGTGCTCATAATTTTATTGTTTATGTAAGCAGAAATAAAGATTTTCAAGTATAGTTAAGTATGGTTGAATTGTGCAAAACAGCACATATTAATCAGTGACAAATTGAATAGTAGTCCGTGTCCTGTTAAGTGAAAAGAGCACAATATCTTTATTATTTAGGAAAAGGTTTGATGTGGGTAGCCATTTTTGTTTAATTTTGCATACTTCTGCACCTTGAAACCAAGCTGCATCTTATACCCTGGACCGGCTCAAAAGGGTACCAATAAATGTTGATGCATTACAAAATGCAAACGAAGCTATAAATAATAAAGACCCCGACAAGAAAGTGACTTTTTGAGGGGCAGGAAAGTACTCAAAGTAAGCAGGTGTACAATAACTAGTCACTTAAAGAAAAACAAGGAAAGTGGGGCTTTTAATTTTGAATATTCTGTAAACTATGCAGTGAAACAAGGATTCGGTGCAATCGCCATAACGTACACTTTTTTTTTTAGAACATAAGAGACGTTTATAAACGTTTTGGACTAATTCCACCAGAACGCATGTGGAATACGACAAAACAGGAATAAGCAGTGTCCAAAACCAACCAAATATAGTCGGACCTAAGGGGATGAAACAAATCGGTAGTGCGACATCTGCTGAAAGTGGGTAGCTAATATCGATGATAGTAGCATTTATTGCAATGGGGAAAGCAGTTCCATCGTTATTAGTTTTTGCTCGAGTGCTTTACTAGGACAGAATGATTTTTGAAAAGCTTTTTGGATATGTTGGTGCTGCATCTTTAATTGGATGGTCAACAGAGGAAGTTTTTTTTTCTTTGTTAATTACTTTCTGACCTGTGCTAGTTGCTCTAAGGAAAAAACATGCTTACTTGTTCTTGACAATCATGAAATACACCTTACTCCAGCCTTGAACAAAGACTCTGACGTGGGAGTAGTGATGGTTATGTATCACCCCCACAGTAGCCATAAGGTTTAGCCGCTGGACATTTCACCCTATTCAACTCTTAAAACCTACTAAAACTAAGCGGTTGAAGCGTGGTTGATCAAAAATGCTAGAAAAACATTCGATATATACATAGTTGCTAAAGCTCTTGCAACGGCTTACTCTTAAGCATTTACGCCCAGCAAAACTTTTGGATGTCGTAAATTTAAAGTCTACTCCTTTAACAAAGGGGTCCAATTATTTATCCAAAAAGTACAGCTCCATGGTGGACACTTAATCTATGTCACTGATCGCTCGACAACCTCTTTTCTTTCAGTTTCAGTAGACACCACATCAAAAGTAGGGACAAGTAAAACAGCCGATTCTCTTGCTTCTCCTGCAGTGCGTTTAGGTAATACAAGCCAGCCAAATGTTACTGTTGCAGGACCTTCTGGTGAAGAGTCTACCCACTGCACATGTCTTTTTGTTTCTGTTGCGAGAGCTTTAAGTAACACAAGCCATTTATTTCCTATTATTGGATCAGATGCAACATGTAATACAACTAATTCTACTCACGAAAGTAAATAACCAGAATTTTTATCGACTCCCACAGGAAAAAATGTGTTAAAATATTTATAACCCCGGATCAAGGTAAAATTATTCACAGTCTATAGACACTTCAGAGAAAAATGCTATAAAATAAAAAAAAGAAAAAGCACGAGCAAGAAAGTTAACGAAAATGAAAATAGTGAAAAAAAGAGGAAAAGTAACAAAGAATTTAACAGGCGCTATCTTAAAATTATCAAGCCCATAAGTACAAAATTCAAAGTCGGGAGAAAAGAAGGAACGACGACAAGCAAAACAACAAAAATTAATTGACTTATCTGATACAGAAGACGATGAAGTATTATCTCTCACTTCTAATGTCAGTAAAGGCAGTGCAAACGAAAAATGTGTTTACTGTAAAAAATGGTGCAGGTGCGTATATTATTATGATCTGCTTTTTCTTACTTTTACATTAACTTTTTATTTATTTAATTACTTTAATTAATTATTTAATTAATTATCTAAGTGTGGCAAATCATACACAAACCAAAAAAAAATCTCAGGGTGCCATTTTATTATACAAAAAAAAAATAAATCAGCTTAGGTTATACTTTTCTTTTCTCGTGGCTTCCAGTATCTCTTAGCTTATCGGGATAAAATAGGAAAAGGAAATAAATGGAAATAACATAAATAAACAAATACAATTATCTTTTATTATCAAAAGAAATAATATGAAAATTTAGCAAATAAATTCCATGGGCTTATCTGTTCCAATGAAAATTGTACCACATAAAATATTTTAATTTACCAAATATATCGGTTTGTTTTTTATAACATTGATAAAACAACATAAACAAGAAATTTGGATATTCGTAAAATAATTACACTTCCTATGTGAAATTTTAAAATATTGGAATCTTTGTCCATATGTTTAGGTACTCAAAAACAAATAAAATTCTGAATATTATAAAAAGAAACTTTTTAAATTTATTAAGTAATATTAATAATTATCCTTTGACGTTAAAAAAAAAACTTTATGATACTTGCAATGTTAATCAGAAAACTATAATTAATTTTTTTTAAACTTTTATAAAATTTAAGGTATTTTAAAATAGCGATAATTTTTGTTCTTCTGATGGTATGGAGTCTTTTATTTGAAACATACAAAAAAATTCTGTCACAACGAATTATTGACTGACCTTTTAATTCACACACGACGATGTCTCTTATCGACTAAAACAGCACCCCCTTGTTGATTATGTTAGGCCATCAATCAAAGCCTTCTCTGTTCTAAGTATCAACCTATCAGTATACCAGCAATTCTTTCTCCAAAACACGAGCAGGCCTCTTTTACCAGTACTCGTTCAAAAAACTCCAAAATTCTCTTCTCTCTTTTATATACTAACAATCTTCTGAGACTTAAGTAATGTTTTTTACTTGGTGTTGCAAATATTTTTATTTTTAATAGTTATAGTTCTTGTGACTTACTCACTTGGACTTTATAGAATCAAGGAGGTATTCGACTTCTCAACTTTGACCTATCTCTCGTTCCGCCTTTCAGCCACCCACTTCTAACTATTAACACCACTGGCACTTGCTTCTTAACTGACTACACAAAACTTCGGATGCTTCCAGATGGATCCAAAACATAACACGGAGTTGATTGTGGAGTTTTTATTCAAAATACAAAACAATCATTTATGTTTAAATTACCATCAATATATATACTGCTGAACTTATATCAATTTTGAAGGGCATTACTTGGTTAATATCAAATAATTTACGAGAGGAGGTAATACTAACTGATTCTAAGTCAGCCTTGGACTCAATAGAAAGCATAAAATTTGAAAGAATAAAATATCCTATATTATGCAATTTAAAAAAATTGGTATCAGATTTAAATACAACATTTGTATAGGTCAAAGTGCATATAGGTATACTAGATAATAAAAAAGCTGATAGTTTGGCCAAGGAGGCAGTACAAAATGGAGTTCATTGTAATATTTGTACAATACCAGACGTCATTAATTCGATAAAAAATAAAATGATGTTAAAATGGGAACGACAGTGGGAAAACGTTGTAGAAAACTCACAAAATACGTATTTTAAAATACATTTAACCCTACCACCTCCACCCCAATATATTTTCAACTATTCCACCTCAAAATTCTTTTCGGCAAGTGTTTTTCGACTTAAAACAAATCATGAACGATTTCCATCGCACCTTGCTAAGCAGGAAAACTGCTTCTTTAGGATGACCATCACATAATAATCTTTTCTACTCCAAACTTTCGAAACATTCACCCTCTTTCATCCCCATTCTAAACTCGCTAACCAATCAGAAAATTCCTATATCTCTTCTCTTATTTTACATCAGAAACACGCAAGCATCGCTTCTAAACAACTTTCTTTGAAAATAATAACGGTTTTATCTTATACTTTCTAAATAAAACAACTACCTGGTGGTTTTCTACTTTCCAGCGAAACAAAACCAAAGGCTTTTAAATTATAACATCTAAAAATACCGGGAAACAATTGTCTATTTATATTTGTATTGTACACAAGTATTTACTAAAGATTTTCAGTCCTTCAGGGTAAAACTCATTATGGATAAACCCACTGCTTAAAACTAACTTATTACAAATATTTACAAATCGATGTACATGTATATATATATATATATATATATATATATATATATATATATATATATATATATACTTGGAATACTTATTTTTGCGACTTCTGCCATGTTTAATTGTTTAAGATAACTTTGTTAAAAGAAACATAATATTTTTCTTTGTCATTAAAACCATTATTTTACCATTGTTACCTTTTTCTAAACATTATCTTAAGGTACATGATGTTTGTTTCAAGCTACACAAGAATCATGAATTTAATTTTTATAAAACCTTTTTCGATGTAGGAAAAGATACTGTCTTTACCATAAATGCTTAATAATAGCCACAATCAATAAACTGAGTGTTTAAAGGGATAAAACCCAAAAAGTGGTCCAAGGTACACAACGATCTCCCCTACATATTTATATAATACATAGGGTATTAGTAAATGAGTAAAAAAACTTTAGGAAGTGATTCTGTATAAAAACTAATGAGAGTTTGCAATATAAACGTATATCGCTCGTTATTGCGTATTTTTTTATACAATTAATGGCCTCAAAAAAAATAGTACGCAACTGGGATATTTCAAACTAAAAATTATTTTACCTACTATTATTTTCTTTAAAAAGATGAAGACCATTGAAAAAAAAATAAGCAATATCAACCTTTCAAAACTCACCAGTTTGTAAAACAAATTTCAACATCACCCTATATATTATACAAATTTGTGTTATGCAAATGGACTAAAAACCGATACTTTGAACCTCTGTAACTCAGAAACAATTGATTTTCGAAGCTTGGAGCAATGAGAACTTTTGATCAACATGATCAAAGATACTTTTCTGCAAAGTTTCAGCCAATTTAAATGAAACTACTTTTACACAAGAAAAGTGCCGGGGTCCTGTCTATAACTTCATTTTGTATGAAACTTGAGACTGAGAGATGAACTACAGTTGATACAGTATACATTCCGATGCACGTCACTATCTACGTCAGAGATCTAAGTTGACATTGTTGCCAAATTACAGAAAAGTTTCTGAATTTATTTTAAATCAAATATTTTACATAATTATTACAGAAGTGGATTGTTCAACCAAACAAATTAATATTTAGTGTAAATAAATATAAAAATGAGAAATAGAAAACAAGAATTAACTATTAATATTATTGTTAAAATCAATTTTAGCCGCTTGTGTATTATAAAGAAGTAACACGTTTTTAATTACTTATTTACTTTTAAATGTTTTGCTACAACTAACTTTTCAAACGTTTATCAATCTTTTCTTTTTAGCTTTATTTAAGTTTCAGTTTTTTGGTCGATACATTACAACTGTGCACAACGATACAGTACAACAATGCAAAAAAAGTGTGGTGCTTAAAAGTTACACAATACTACATGCTTCTGTTTCCAGATTTTAGTCTTTCTTATACTTTTTTCACTACTACTAAATAATACTAAATAGACAGTTTGACTTTCGTAACGGCTTCGGAACAGTGGAAGCCCTGTATAATTTCACAACTTTTGCCCAAAAATGTCGAGACCAACCAAAAGATCTTTTCGTTAGATTTATAGACTTTGAGAAAGCTTTCGACAAAGTTAAACATAACATTCTCATGGAATGTCTAAAGAGAAAAGGGCTCGACAAAAATAACATTAACATAGTGAGAAATCTCTATTGGAACCAACAGGCTGTGGTAACATTAGATGGAAATAGCACGGATGTGCAACAGATAAGTAGAGGAGTGGAGGAGGAGGAGTGAGTGCAGGCTGTGTACTTTCGCCATTACTATTTAATATATACTCCGAAGAGTTATTTACGCAAGCACTTGAAAACTGTACAAAAGGGATCAAGATAAATGTTGAAAATATAAATAACATCCGTTATGCTGACGATACAGTCATTAAAAGTGAGACAGACCTGCAGACGTTACTAAACACAATTTGTGATACTGGGGAACAGTTTGGTTTAACAAAAAACATAAAGAAAACAAACCATGGTTATCTGTAAGAGGGGCAAAGTCATTAAGGATCCAGATAAAAAATTAAGATGTTAAGCAAGTGGAGAAAATGAAATACTTAGAAGTCTAGATTACTTAAGATCTAAATCCGAAATCAGAAATTTTCTTAAGAATAGAGCAATCAAGAGCAGCCTTTTTGGAGATGAGGAAATTTCTGAGTAACCAAAGACTCAATCTGCAAATCCGCTATCGGATGCTAAAATGTTATATCTACTCTATTCTTCTCTCAGGTCAAAACCTTGACTGTTAATGCTGACTTAATGAGAAAACTGGAAACTTTTGAGATGTGGCTTTTTAGGAGAATTTTGAAGATACCATGGACCGATCATATTACGAACGAAATGATGTTGCACAAAATGGGAAGAGACAGAGAACTTTTAACCAATATTCAAAAGCGACAGACAGCATAATTTGGGGCACATACTTAGAAATGATAAGTACGAGTTGCTGCAGCTGATTATGAAGGGTAAAATCGAAGAAAAAGGTAGACGACAAATATCCTGGCTGAAAAACATTCGCGACTGGACCGGGTTAAACACAGACGCTCTTAAGAAAAGCAGAAGATAGAGACGAATTTGCAATGGTTATAGCCAACCTTCATTAGTGGAGATGGCACTAGAAGAAGAAGAAGATACTTTTTTCATCCATCTTATGATTTTCTTTAGAAAAACTTTCTTTCATAATCAATTTAAACCAATAAAAAATAAAGCTTAATTTTAATGTTCAAAGAGTCATAAGATGCTTTACTTACTATGTAAGTGTGCTTTACTCTATGTCACAGCTGCTACTGGAATCACTGTAACTATTAATTTTAACTATAATAGGTAGAATTTCCTGTCTATTTAGTATATGCTCTAGGTTATACTACTTTTAAATTAAATTTTCTGTTTGACCAGTAGTATTTTGCAATATCTGAGGTGTAAATATTTGTAGAACTTTTTTCCACAAGTTAACATAACATTCCTTATACCCATTTCTATCACTATTCTATAGCATTGAAAATACAGTGGTATGGTGATAAAGGTAATACTTTATGGACATATTGTTATTGTAAATCATCAAAAATATTTCTTGGAGGTGGCTTGTTCCTAAAAATAAATAATGATAACCTGAAATAAACTGTTATTAAGCATACTAACTGGCCAACAATCTGCAAAAGCTCGTTTTTTAACATTGACTCATTAAAACGCAGTTTATTGTTACTAAACCAATCTTTTATTTCAGTATTCATTAAAGACATGTTTGGTGCTTTTTCTTACAACATGCTTTGGTACAAAGCGTTATGTACATATGCTTCCCCATGGTAGTCCATTAAAGCTGATCTAGAGTAAAATATAGCTTCTGCACCCTCAATAAAGCCATTTTCATTATCAGTATGAAGAATAATATATCTACAAAAGAATACAGTTTTAACTCCTTTATGTTTTTAAAAATGATTAAATATATTACCGTTTTCCATCAATTTTAATATATGTTACACTTCTTTTATTCTTATCTTGTCATAAGCGACATATAAATCCATTCTGAAAAATGCAGGTTTCATCTATAACTTAAAATTTTGTTTTTTACAAAATTTTGTGTTACTTTACGATGTAATGATTTCTGATACTTTAATGGATATAGAACGCAGCTTTAGTAGAACTATAATTAGACTGTATTGCAACCATGTAAGTTATTCTTTTAATAAATAATTGGATACAGAAGTTTTATCTTTGATTACAGGAAATGATTTCAAGTTTTTGGCTAACCTGTGATTCCATGAGTGATTTGGTGTTCATTTTGGACTTGGCCGTACAACTTCGGACCGGATATTTGGAACAAGGGCTGATGGTGTACGATTCGAAAAAATTAGCCTCTCACTACTTACGCTCTCGTGCCTTTTTGCTGGACTTGGCAGCTTTATGTCCACTTGATCTTCTCCAAATTAGGTTAGGATGGCATCCGTTACTAAGATGTCCGAGATTTTTAAAGGTTCGTATCACACACACACACACACACACACATATATATATATATATATATATATATATATATATATATATATATATATATATATATATATACTATATATATATATATATATATATATATATATATATATATATATATATATATATAGGAATTAGTTAAAATACAACATGCAATAAAATGTAGGCACGGTTGTCTATGATTTGATAGTTATAATGTTCATTGTTTATCTATAAGTACTGTTTTGACAGTTTTTTCTTTACCATTTTGTACATCATAGTAAATAATTTTAAATGTAGGATTTACTAATGATAATTTTTTAAATTTTATTATTATTTACGGCGGATGTAACAGAATTGTTGAATGGACTTTGTCTCGGATATGTTTTCGCAAGTTAAAACATAACAATCCTTAATTAATTCAACATTAGTTAAGGGTAGGTTTCTTACTCGTACTAATGCCGTTGCAAGTAGCACTTCTTTCTTCTGATGACTTAAACAGCTCACGGTATTCTCTTGTCTCTTTCTCCATCCGTTGTAACTGTTGTCACGTCTGGTTCCACTAGAATTGGGTCTATTTTGTGGCCTTCTGTTTTCAGAATTCCTTCTGTTATCATACTGACCTTCTGACGTGTAGTAATAAATGGTGCTGTCCACCACATTCTGCACATCTATTAGAGGAATAACATGGTACTTCCCTTTTGTGTAGTAGGCATCTACCGCACCATTGCTTTTCCTTTACGATTTTGTTTCTTTGACGTACTTATTGACTTAGAAACGTTGTACATTTGAACAGTTTATGTTCTTCACGACACACCACACAGGTTATCTTCTTCTTTATCTGTTGTTTGTAATCTGTTCCTTTCCTTTCTGTTTCCAACATCTCCAAGGTCTTCTTTGTAGGAATTCCTGTGTTGACTTATATGTCTAAATGTCCCTACTGTCTTGAATTTACGTTTCATATAATCTCCTGGTATCTGTGTCTCACCTTAACATGCTTATCCTTGCTATAAGCGGGCTCCAGGACTCTGTAATTATACCTAGTCCACTAATGGCTTCTAAGCATTCATGGAGAGTATCATGTAATGTTTCCAGCGCCTTTGCTGACGTTTCTTTTATCTCCACAGCCTGAAGTATCTTATCTATTAATATAAATAGATTCATTTTTGGATTATCGTACCGATCTTGCAACATTTTCCAGGTAGCACTGTAGTTTGCTTCTGTTGTGTTTAAATGTTGTATTATTCTACTTGCTTCTCCTCGGAGGCTTGTCTTCAGATACTGCATTTTTTTCACATTTAATAGTTGATTATTCTCATGTATCAAACGTTTAAAAATATCATAGTATGTTACCCAGGATTCATAATATGATTATATTATTTTCCCTCAAAACAGGATAACTTCACTTGGGGTAATATTATTTTTTTCTTTCTTGCATCCTTCCGCCTGCAATCTCTTATTTTCTTGTATGATCGACCGCATCCTTCTTTTCATCATATAAAATCTTTCTATTTCACCTTCTTCTAGTGCATCCTGTTCATTGTCCAAGTTATTTCCATTATTGAAGCATCTATTTTTTGTACCTCTTCCTTTAAATCCTCTTGTATATTTTTATCGTTTTCGTCATCTTCCAATAAATGATGAAGTTTTCCCATCCTAATTTCTACTTCTCTAATTTTTGTCGAAGACTTGTATGAATTTTTAATAAATTCCTCTAAAGTCTTTTTCGTTTCTTCATATCTTTTTTGTACTGGTTCGTAAAAGTTGTAAAATATTTATCATCTTTCTAACCCTTTTCTTCAATTTCTGTGTTTTGATTTTCAAAGTCGATCCACGATTCACCAAGTCCTGTCTTTTAATATTTAAGTATTCCCTCGTTCGTTTTTCTTTCCTTAATTTTCGTAAATTATTTAAAAACTTAGTTATTTCTTGACTTAGTTTTTCTTGTTCTATATATAATCTTTGCATTTCGACTACGTAAGTATATAAGTTTGACCTAAATTCAACTTTTAAAGTCTCAGCAAGATTATCTTACACAACGAGGCAATAAACTTAACCTTGTTGACAAATGTAATATTATCATTTGTAACCAGAGAAATAAATTTTATGAAAATCAGAAATTAGAAAGATGACATAATTAGGGCATGTGATGCGCAATGAGAAGTATTAACTAATTCAACTAATTTTACAAGGCAATATAAAAGGCAAAGGATCTCTAGGGCGCAGAAGGACATCGTGGTTAAAGAACATCAGACAGTGGGCAGGAATGACTATCATACATCGATTTAGAGTAGCTGTCAACAAAGTTGTATGGACCAACGTGATTGCCAACATCCACAGAGGATAGGCACCAAAAGAAGAAGTAGAATAATTTTATTTACTAACTTGCTAACAAGTACATAATATGTGAGTCTCACACCATATCTTTCAAGTAAACTAGTTTTAGTTAACATATAATTCTCTTTTCTTCTTCTTACAGGTATACCGTGCCGTTAATTATTATTATATGGTAGAATCCAGAACTGTTTGGCCGAATTTATGGAGGGTGATAAATCTAATTCATATTCTTTTGATACTTGCTCATTGGTTTGGATGTTTCTATTTTTTACTATCGGAAGCGGAAGGTTTTCGGGTAAGTACCTTATAATTTTCACATAGTTTTGAAGTAATTTTATTTTATGTGCATTAGTACACCAATGTTCTAGATATATTTTTATTTATTCTAAATTTAAAATTTCAAAATGGCTAACGATATTTTAAAATAAACAGTAAGAACTACTAGAATAAAATCGCTGTTTAAAAAATGTATAAACAATATTTACTGAACAATGTATGAAGATTTATTTATTTAACCCACCAATAGAATCTTTTATCGTAACCAAAAAGACATTTAGCAAAGTCGTTGAAGTTTGGAAAGGGTATTAAGTAAATAGATTTACTGTCACAGTTCGTCCTTATTCTGTTAAGTATTGTCAAATTCGTAGTGGTTGGATGAAACCTTCTGGCTAGCTCTGGCTCTGGTATGTGCTGTATTCTTCTCTAAGTCCCTTCTTCAGCGCTGGACTTTGTTGATGTATTTATATGGTTTTTAAAAGAAGGGTTTATTGTTCAAAGCCTACTTATGTGTCTTTCATTAATTACAACATAGAAGTGGAGAGCATGGTTGGCATTAATTTTTCTATACTATCTTGCAAGCGGATAGTGTCGATGGATGAGGAGCTATGACTATATAGTCTCATGGCTTGGTACAGTTAGACATAAAGACGGTTGGTGTGTCTTCTGTTTATCCACACCCATGCGCAGTATTTTACGATGGGATATAGCAGGCCAAGTACTGTCTATTTAAGTGTTAACGCTAGCGAAACCCCATTTGAAAGCATAGCTTTTGCAGAATGTTATTATAGGTTCTGAGATTCGCTGTTATCATCTTGTTGTTGAAATGAAAGCACGCTTCTTGGGTTTTGAAAGCATTGGTCTGCAGTCGTTAGTTGCGAAAATATCTCCAGAGGGTAGCCAAATCATTTGTTAGAATTTCTTTAATGTTGTTTTAGACATGTTTGCTATGTTAAAATTAAATATCAGGGAAGCTAACATTGATCCTTTTAGGAGGCTAGTTTTACGTTTCATTTGGGTACTAGTCTTCACTTGATAATTTAAAAACATCTGTAAGGTAACATGGCGTGGATAATATCAATTTATCATAGGATAAAACGCATTATATATTACTTCTTGTCTCCACATAGTGTGGTATGGCAGCAAATCAATTATTGACGACAGGATATATTTTTAGTTGCTTTTAAGGGGCTCTTGTGGTAGACACTATGTAGAACCGCACTTAATTTGATGTTATTAAGTTGGTTTGACGCCTGAATAGATTGCAGATTGCAGATAGGTTGCAGATGTTTTTTGAGCAGGAACTACACGATTTTAAATATCTATGTTTTTTTAGGTTGTTTAAGATAATTTTTTGCGCATTATAGACTTAATTCTGTGTAGTAACTAGTCTGCAATTTTCTGCTTTCTGTCTTTGATTTTTGATTTTTGAATTTGTCGTTTAATTTTTTGCGATTTATTTAGATTATCCTGGAGAATACTTTTTGCGATAACCCCTATAAATTGCTGCTTTTGATTCAGTCAATATGATCTATTCTGCCTAGTTTATGCTTTTGGATGGGATCAAGCCTAAATATTTGTCAAGATTACTTGAAAAAGCAGGCTAGTTAGCTTTCCTGAGGCAAACATTTTTTAACTGGGATCCTAATGCCGACTTTGTCGCATTTTTTGCTAAAGAGGGCGGTGTTGTCTTTAGGGAAAGTCAGACATAAACCTTGATGTTGATAGAGGTTGGCCTATGTTGTCAGTGGTAAAGAAGCGGAATTCACTCATCCACGATGCAGATCTGAAAGTAGTTTTGTCTTTGTCGTGGATAATAAAATGCATACTATTCTTTGACTACTTAATCAGGGATGTGCCATTCTCGTCATTATCAAATTACTTCCACATCTCGTAACTATTAAAGTCATCTATGTATATAACTGGATGTTCTTAGAAGTAAGGTACATGGACAGACCAGGTGATGACAGGAGGTTTGTAAATGTTAACTTTTGTGATATCGCCAATTTTGACGTCTACATCATGGAAATTGTTTTTGGTAGAAGTTGAAAGTTAGCATGTATGTTCTATAATTATTGTGAACTTTATTTTTTGTTTGTATTTACTAAATGACGTGATCGGTCAACATTATTTTGTTTTAAAACCTATGCGGAACTTAGTATTTTGCGCTACTGCTGCTTTGTACATTTAAGTGGCAAACTGGAATACTATGTCTCAGTCACAGACGACTGGATTACTTCCTGATGCAAGTGCTTACAGGACATGGGTGGTTTAGGACATATCTTCATAGTTTCAGAAAGACAGATACAGATAAATGCCTATTGTTTTTTGTAATACATAGAGGTCGCTGGTTAAATGAAATTAGAATAATAATAGAAGAAAAATTAGAATATTCTGATTGTGAATAAATTAGCGAAAATAGTAAATATTAATTGTGAATAAATTACGAAACTTAGCTGGCTTTACTAATTGCTATTATCTGTACAAAGAATGAAACTTACCTTTGAAACATTGGTATATTAATCGCAGCAGGCAGTAGAATAGTACCACGTCCCGACGCCCGTCGCCGGGGCTTGTTAGGAAGTAACCGATAAACTGGGTGTTTTCAGTATGCTGTCTCGATAAAAAGTATGTTGGGATGGTCAAAAAAATCCTCTGACTATTCTTAGGGGTCTAAGGGATAAGTGCACTTCCATAAATCAGCGCTATTGTAATGCGCTTTTTAATAGCGATAATCTAACTTTGAAATATAATAATTTACAGCGTTTTGTGTGGTGGTGACATAATTTTCAAAATAACAAAAGAAAAGTCAGATTCTTTGAACTTAAAAACAGACTAAATGTGCTTAAGCCAGTTTAATAATGAGATTTTACTGAATAGCAAAAAGTAATATCTTTTAAAGCAAATAACTAGTTTAAAAAGACCATTAAATAAGATCATATTATGATATAGTAAAAGAAAAATATTAAATGTAAAATATAAAATAAAGACTAAATACTTTCCCAAACACTTAGGCTGTGAATACTCTAACACTGTTACTCACACTAAAGTGTATTATATGGACAGTGGAGAGAAACATAATGTATCGAAAAATAGGTATGAACCCTGTAACTGTGAGAGATGATCGTGAAGATGACGGGAAGTAAAGAGGGATGGAATGTTGTACATAATTACATTCGAACAGTAAAACAAAATAAAGAAATAGAGAAATACTAAACGGATCAACGACAAAAATAAGATATAGATAAGAGAAGGAAGTGCTCCGAAAATGTCGTCAGCCTTACAGCGGCCATTCCACTTTAGAAGTACGGTACGTGAGACAGTCAACTATGCATAAGTAGGAAAGGGTGGTTTTAGTTGGTAGGGAGGATAATAGGAAAGCATCTGTTTGCAGGACCTTCTTCTTCTAAGGAGAGATGGGCTCAGATGTACTCCTCTACCCTGAAACCAACACACGTTAGCCATCCCTAGAGATGGGATAACCTGGTACGGTTTTTAGAAATTTTCACCCTTAGAGAAAAAAAAAGTCAATTGAAGTGCAGCCTTCTACACCTGATATACAGGGCAAGATCGCCAGAAGAAGAGGCCCAGACCGGAGAACAACCGGCTCCAAAATCTTCGAGAGTGGTATCAAGAGACATCCGCTAATCTGTTTCGAGTTGCCGTAAACAAAGTTATTATTGCCAATATGATCGCCAACGTTCGGTACTTAAAGAAAGAAGAAAGATATCGTTATGATTACAGTGCTGCTTAAATCTCAAACGTATTGGCCTTTGTATATATGATTTGATATTATGATCTGTTAATATGGCGAAAAAATTTAATACGTTTGAGGAATAACAACCGTATTTGCAAATAATACACGATGAATACATTGATACGACTTATGAGAAACTAGGTGATGCCTTCGAAATATAATACCGAAGGCGATTAAATTTGTCATTATTTGCTAACGGATTCATCAGTAACGGAGTTAAAAAAAGATAGTAAACAAGAAAGACCTACTGCAAAAAAGTTAAATTCTAGTACGTCAGTGAAATAATAAAATTGAGTCAAAAATGATCTCTACCAAAAACTTCAGTAAATTCTCAGCAGTTAAGGATCAGATGCCAGATGACATGGATTTATAATAAATTTACTATAATTTACTACTGCAAGACCTTTTTAATATTAAAATGTTTTTTAAAAAAAGAAGTATATGAAAAATTTAGTAAATGATCTTGTTTTCCTTTCTAGGTAATACTTTTTTCTTATATATACAATACACAACCAAACTTATATGAAATCATCATGTTTTTTAAACCAATAATTATTTCTTAAAAATAATAAACGATCTAAAACGTTGCCATAGGAATTGGATGCAAGAGGCACAAGATCGAAATAGATGGAAAATTATGAGGGAGATCTATGTCCAGCAGTGGAAAAGCGAAGATTGAATGATGAATTATTTCTTTAAAAAAATATTGTTATTGTTGCGAAGAATAAAGGTTTTTATTGAAAATTAAGAAACAAATAAAAAAATCAAATAACACAGCCCGGCAAGATATAGATTATTTATTTTAGTTGTAAATTAAACGAAAATAAATAAACTAACTTTCGCTTTCAAAACCGAAAATATGCCTCATGTGGAGTTAACGGATATGCAAAGGGGACAGATTATTGGTCTTGTGTTGGTTGTATTTATTTAAAAAGTAACAACGACTTGCCACGTAAGTTTTATTGTCCAAGTAGCTAGAAGAGACCCAACAATTTATCAGCCGCAACCTAAAAAGAAGCTTTTGGAAGGTACAGGTGTATTTCAGTTAAAACGATAAGACTTGGTGCCCAAAGAGTATATAGCACTAAATAGTTACGGATTCCCGAGTAAACCAGGCAGTAGAAGATTGATTGCCCAAATTGGTGTCTTTAATACCAAAACTGGAACATTGGAAATTGGCAAAATGTGCTATTTTCAGACGAAACCAGGATTTGTGTAAAATAATAAGACCAATAAATTCGTGTACTTAAAGGACGAGAAAGACAAGCAAGAACGGAAACAGCCAGATCTGTTCACAGACATAAAGGAGGAAATGTTATGTTATATTCTGGGGAAGTAATATGGTCGGTAAAAAAACTCTTTCAATTTCCATTCAACCAACTTTAATAGCTCACAGGTATGTTGATTTGGTTCTAGAAGCTGTAGTTAGACTCTGAAAAAGTAAAGTAGAAAAGAAATTAATTTTGATGCATTATAATGCACCTCCACATACCACCAGAATCACTACAGACTCCCATGAAGCAGAAGATATAACTATTACGTAGTGGCCTGCTTGCTGATCCGACCTTAACTCTATAGAGCGTTTGTGGGATATGTTTAAAAAAGAATTAGACCTCGCCGGCATAATTAACAAAACACCCTACAGCTAGTACAAGCTGCTCTTGAAGAAAGGAAACAACTTCCTATATAAGGAAACAAATCTTGAAAATTTGTTTAGGAGCATTACCACGCGAATTGAAGCTTGTGTTAGGCCTAGGGTTAGTAACACCGACTACTAAAAAAACATAAATAAATAAAAACAATTTAAACATCACTCCTTGTACATTGAAATTTTGTATGGT
Organism: Diabrotica undecimpunctata; assembly: GCF_040954645.1. Classification (NCBI taxonomy): domain Eukaryota; kingdom Metazoa; phylum Arthropoda; class Insecta; order Coleoptera; family Chrysomelidae; genus Diabrotica; species Diabrotica undecimpunctata. The sequence continues at coordinate 130,822,339 of NC_092805.1, read as the reverse complement.
ATTGACTTTAAAACAAATAATTTTAATTTTATTATTTAAGAATTTATGAGTTTCTTTATTTTTTATGTATTGGTCATTAAATTGCTTTAACACGTTCGCCACGACGTGTACCACATATGCCTAATTTTTCGCTTAGCCGCTTGTGGCCACCGGTGATACACGGTACCTATCTATTTTCTTAACTCTCTAAATCCTTGCAGTTAATAGATATGTTGTTTATATTGCGTACACACTTAAAATATAGTTTTAAATATATGGGTTTGCCGCCGTTTTGGCATATCATAATTTATATGGTCACAAATAAAGGCCTAAAAACTGCAGTAAAAATGGTTTATTAAAATTAAAACATCGTAGTATAACATAGAAATTGTACAAAACTTAAGAAATAATTTAAACATTATACAAAATCAGGTGGGTTTCTGAATTTCAATAAAGCAAGGAAGGCACATAGTTGGTCTATCCTCACATGTATCGCAGTATGTACACACTCTTTTTGTTAATTTTTTTTTCGGGCTGCTTTTGATCCTTGTATATCCTGAATTTTCTTATAACATGAAAAGCAGCGTCTCCTTGTTTGTCTAGAACTACCTTCATATTTTTGTAACTTACGCTTTACCAAAGATAATTTTGGTTTTTTTTTACTGGAACAATGTCTGGTAGAGGGAACCATTTCTTTCGATCGTATGTTTAGGTTTAAATGTTTTAAATTTATTTCTCAAATGTTTGGCAAATAACATTTTTTTTATTTGCAAAAAATTATTAAGATTTGTTTTTTATTAACCGTTTTAAATATAAATATGGTTCACGTATGATTTATTTTTATATTTACCTATATTTAAACTCATAGGTATCTATATTAGGTTATTTCTAAAAGAACCTTACAAAAAAAAGTAGTGAATTTTCTAGGAACAGTTTTCTAGAACTCATTTTCATTCTCACTTTTACATAAAATTATATTTTATGTAGATGCATGAATCATTTTAACCACAACTTAAAATTGTTATTTCAAAATTACAATACGAGAAACAACACAGCATGTCAACGTTCAAGCCAATGCATGGGCCTAAGATCCGAAATATTATGATATTAAGATAAGACTGTTTATGTTATTGTCACGTTCATAAGAATTATGATCTGTTATCTGAGGCTAATCGGCACTTCTTTTGTTAAACTAGTCAGTCCATCCCATTCACAAAATAATAAATATATGATCTCATTCATTCATTATTTTTTTCTTTAAAAGTTGAGACACAATTTATAATGCAAATCGTTCGCATCGAACTAGTTCTATGAAAATTAATGCACTAGTTCAATTAGTTCAGTTGAAAGAATCGTTCATTTAAACTATATCGATGGTGAACTACACATCTTTAATATCTGGTTCACGACGACTTTCTGTAACTTCACTTTGTAATAGTCCTTTAATAATTTTTTCGCAAATAGATAACATATTGCATATTTTAGGATCATTACCATAATTATTGAAAAGAACCCACGTATTTACTATGCATGTGTCAAGACAAATTTCGAAGAACACTTTCTTGTACCACTTAATGCTTTTCTTTAACGGGGTATAATATGCACCTTTGCACATTTGATCGGAAGTCCACACCTTTCTTTGTCTTATTATATCCAATAACTGCATGGTGGTTTAAGAATGTCTTCACCTTGTCTATTTTTTTCCTGTCGGTTGGAGGCTTACTGTATGGCTGGAAATTGTTTTAACTAATACAGGACATTTTTCCATCCATTTAGCAACTCTTATGCCATAATCACTTTGTTTTCCATATATTTGCCCTTTCTTAAAATTTTTTAACATACATCTTTGGGATTGTTTTCTGTTAGATCTAAGGGTTTCGCAAACATATGTTTTACACTGAAGAAGCTTTTTACATAAATTTACACTAGTATAATAATTATCAATATAATAGTGTCCTTCCTTCATACAGAAGCCCTCAGGTAATTCCATCCAAATATTGTAGGAATGTCCAAAATCATTGTCAGGAATATTTAAACCTTTTTCATCTGCGTATATTTTTAGGTTATATATAACCTTCGACAGTAACCTAAACAGGCAAAAAACCATTACAAATGCAACAAAATACTACGACACCCACGACTTCGCATTGTGTCCACCGGTGGTACATACAGAAAATAGCTTTTAAATAGAAAAATATGGTTTTAAACATATAAAAAATATATTGATTGAGAGACTGAGAGATAAAATCTCGAAATGTTGCGTTGTCGCGAACGTGTTAAAATAAATATTGTTTGACTTCGTAGGTTGGTTTTTTTAAGTTCGATTAAAATAATATGAAATATTAGATAATTCCATATAAGTTTGGTTGTGTTTAATTATAATTGAACAAAAAAGTTTATCCTCATAAAAATCTTTCTTTATTTTCAAAGTGTCAGTTTACCCTTAATTTATAAATGGAAGTAAGTCATTTGTGCTGCACTCAAAAGTTATTAAACTTGATGTTACACCATTTACCATAAAGTTTATCAGTAAGTGTATTTCTAAACTTAATAAATAAATAAGGTAGTGGGCACATAATTTACATGGAAATGGATAATCATAATGAAGGAAGTTTAGGAACTTAACTTATAATTTAATGCATGTATTAAACAAACTACGAGTATGTACAACAGTTTTCGATAGCAATCATTTACATAACAGACTTTAATTAAACTACGAGTAGACTATTGGTATGCATTAATTATGTAAGTGTTAAAAACTTTTATCATTGTTTAATAAATTTTCAACTAGACGTTAAAAAACAGTGAATATGTGGAGTAGCCTCCCCCCTCTCCTCCTATAATGGCAGCTTGCGAGTTGATCCTCAAAACCATCTTTTCTCTTATTGCAGTCTATAATTGCTTCAGATTAAATTATAGCTACACCATCTTCCTTATGATTATCTCTCTTTCATGCCGATTCCATGTTTGTTCGTTTAGAAGAGGATATCACGTTTATCGTGCCATTTGCCTATTACAGTGCCATCACTATGTACCTTTCCAATTATTTCTCCTTTTTTTAATTTTGCGGAAAGTATATCTTCTGAAATATATTTTCTGTTTTTACGTAGTATCCCTAATAAGTGACTATTCTTCTTCTTAACGTGCCCCATCCCTAAGGATATTGGCGATCATCATGGCCTATTTGACTCTATCTGCAGCCGTTCTGAAAGTGACTATTAGCATCTAATAACTGTTTTGCTTAAGGCACAGACGTATAGTAATTATCGGTTATTACAACTCTTCCTTTTTGTCTTTGGCTAAATCTAGTACAATTTTTTTTCAATAAATCCTGCCATTTATTAGCCATTTTGCCGGTATACATAATCATTTTTAGAGTATAACCCACAGGATTACATAATTTAAATAATTTCAAGCCATAGCGGTGACGCTTCGAAGGTACATATTGTTTTAAAAGTGTTTGGCAAAACGTTATTGTATCATTTCAAATTGTTTTAGAAATTGATGGCAACGATCGTTTGGTAAAGCAGCCGTATTATTAGCAAAATGTAAGAATCTCAAAATAAGCTGAAATCTGTTATTGGTCCTTACAGAAGAAATAAAGTCAAATTATACAATGATCACTTATTCTAATAATAAGCAATTTTGAGAAGCTTGACAATTCCCATATACATAACAAAACCCAAAAAATTTTAAATTTCTTCTTTATTGGTAGGTTTCCATGGATGAATTCTGGATGATCTGCTATAACGTTGTGCATTTCTTACTTGCGCAGCATTTCTGTTAGTTGTTTATTTATTTATTTATCAATGCTAGTTGTTTATTTTTAAAATATTTGTTCCTGTTTTTTCATTCGTCAACTACGTCATTGGCAATTTGTCTACTTGACACGGCGTCGCTTCAGCGAATGCACAGACTTGACTTTCTCTAGTTTCTCATTCTTGACTAATACAGTTTTTTTACGAGCACTGGCCTATTTTGAAAAACTGAAATAAATAAATTGAAGTTTTTTATACACAATGGCCCACAAAATACCATTTTATTAATTGCATCTCCTTAATTAAGAAAATTTGGCCTTTTTTTCTATTTCTATAGCTTCTCCGATAATTCTTGGTTTATAGAAGCGAATAAGGCCTATGCTTCTGTGGTTTTCAAAATAAATTTTATGACCGGTACGAAGATCATGTTGAATCTAAACTGTTGAAACTAAAATTGAATCGGAATTGCAAACAGAAATGGAATGTCCATAAATCCTATTTTTGATTCTACGATTTGTGTGACTTACATAAGATCGGGGTTTTTGTTGGTAGGTAAATATTGTCCTTATTATTCTTGATTTAAGTCTAAATATATATATATATATATATATATATATATATATATATATATATATATATATATATGATATTTTGGAGGATAAGGTATATATATATATATATATCATTTATTTTCAAGTGAAGTAAGTTCAAAGTAATAATCGAAGATCTTTTAACTTTTAACCACTTCATCCTATTTTACAATCACACGTTTTCACAAGAAAAAAGTAGATGAAACTCAACATTATTTTTTAAATTTAAAGTATATTCAGCACTTTATTAAGTGCTTATGGAAATGCACACACAATTACTACAATATATGTGAAAAAAACTTTTAAACTGAAAAAGCGACTCAAAGGATAAGTGTTTCATTAAAAGTGCCTAGTAGATGAAAGTACCTAGTTAGGATTCTCCGCATCTATATATTCGCGAGAGCAGTGAGAACAGTAAAGCAGGACTTTGGCCGGGACGTTCTTAACACATACATACAATGTTCCCTATATGGTAGTTCCATGGTGCTCCAAAGGAAGCATGATAAAAGGAAAAAGTGTTGTCTTAAGCGATACATGGTTAAGATTGACCGGCGCGCATGACAGCATTCCGTGCCTACTTGTGGGAACAAAGGATAGAAAAAGGGGTTTGCTCGCGGATTCTGTTTCTACACTCTCTACCCCAAATACTTAGCCAGAAGATGTCCTGAGAGGAACACACTTTGAGGTTATTAAAACTAAATACATATCTGGAGCCCTGAAGAAAAAAATGTAAAACAGATAGCTGCTGATATATAAGGTAAAGGAAAACCGTACAAAACTAAAACCCCTGATCCAAAATTCTACTGAGTTCTTAAGTCCCCGTACTTTTTAAATTTCATACTATAGAGTGGGAATTAGTATTAAATATATAACTCATTCTTTCTAAAGCCAATATAAAAGTAACATGCAAAAATAATGGTTTTAAAATATATACTTTGACTGTATGGTTATTTTACTAGTTTTAATTGTATTTATTTTTTAAAGGGCGAGTGGGTGTATCCATATCGACCAGGAGACTACGCAACGTTAACACGAAAATATTTAGGATCTTTATATTGGTCAACGCTCACTTTAACGACCATAGGTGATCTACCAACACCAGAAACCAATGCCGAGTAAGTTACCATACCATTTCATAATTAGTTGGCCATATAACTTTACCAAATGCAAGCAAGAGCTACAAAATAATCTAATTTAAGCCAAAAATCTTGTGAAGTATTGTTACTCATAATATTGTTTATACATAGTACTTAATCATTTTATGAATACGTGTTTCTAAACAATTTCTAAACAATTAGAATTACTTTCAAACCATCAGTCATAGACGAATAATTTTTTATAATTTAACTGAACTTTCAATATTTTAAAAACTGACAATTTTTACACGAATTAAAACCAAAAATAAGTTATTCTGAGACGACTAGGTAAAAAGTAGGGATTTTATTTAAATTTGTAGCTAATTTGTTTATAATAATTCTTCTTTTTATGGTGCCCTATCCAATTAGTGGATGTTGGCGACAATTTTAGCATAATATTCTCGGTCTTGTGTGGCTCTAAAGAGTGCATGGGTATCGAGGTTTGTCCAATCCCTTGTGTTTTTAAGCCATGAGTATTTCTTTCTTCCGATAACCCGTTTTCCTTCTATCTTCCCTTCTATAATAAGCTTTAAAAACTGGTACTTGTAATTTCGAAATATATTACCCAGATAAGCAGTTTTTCTTCTTTATATTATTGGCAGGAATTCTCGTTCTCTGTCCATTCGATTTAATACTTTGACATTATTTGTTGTGTGATCTGTCCATGGAATTTTAAGTAGTCTTCTAAATACCCATATTTCAACGGCCTTCAATCGGTTCATCACATTGGCCTTTATGGTCCAGGTTTGTAAACCTGGAGTAAATGTAACATTTTACAAAGCGATATTGAAGCGTTAAGTTAAGACTGCTATTGCTTAGCAGGGTTCTCATATTAGTAAATTCTGTTCTGGCTTACTGAGTCCTGCTACGTTTCTCTAGGTCTGGATCTAGATCTTCAGTTATCCAACTACCGAGATATCTAAACTTGGAGACCTTTTGGATGTTGGTATTGTTTACTCTTATATTTAATTGCATATTTCGTGTTATAATAACCACCATTACCTTCGTCTTGTCTACATTAATCATTAAGCACAGTCGTTCTCCTTCAGTGTTTATTCTATCTATTAGTCGTTGTAGCGCTTCTTGGCTATCAACTATTATGACTGTATCATCAGCATAGCGAAGATTACTAATAGTCTGTCCGTTGATGTTCATCATATTTTCATCATTTTCGATAGAGCCTTAAGTGACATCTTCAGTGTCACTTAAGTCTCTATCGAAAATCGTTTCAGAGTAAAGATTAAAAAGCAGGAATGACAGAACACAACCCTACCGTACATCTGTTTCGATTAAGAAATATGATGTAGATTCCAGTCCTACTCTTACAAATGCCACGTTGACTTTTTCACGTACAACGACTTTAACAGATTCATACTTGTGAACCAGTTATCGGTAGTAACATTCCTTTCTGATCCATATATGGCTTGACATCATCTCAAGAGAACCGCATTGAGAGACTTCCTAACAGCATAAGAGTCATCAGGTTGCTGCTCTACATAGACTTTAAGATTTAAAGTGAAGTAACACTTGGCATCAACTAGGGCAAAAATTTTAATCCCATATTTATTGGGTTTGTTTGGAATATACTGTCTAAATGAGCAACGCCTTCGACTCCAGTGTCAATTATTTCAAGGTGTCCTAGCCACCTTAGTCTATTATTTTAATAGACCGGACGATGTTGCATTTTTCATAGCATTGATACAACTCAAAATTGTAGCGCCTACGCCATATCCCGCTTTCTTGTGTTCCTCCGTATATGTGCCTAAGTATTTTTCTTTCAAAGCGGCCTAACAGTTTTTCGTCGCTTTTTACCATAGTCCATGTCTCTGACGCGTATGTAAGGGACTAACAGGTTTAATAAGAGTTTCATAATATATTAGTATCTTATTATTACATCTATTAATGTCCCGCTTTTTGTACTCCTCCGTATATGTGCCTAAGTATTCTTCTTTCAAAGCGGCCTAACAGTTCTTCGTAAGAGTTATAGTAGAGTAGAGTTATAGTACAGTATATTAGTATCTTGGTTTTTCTGCTAATTATGTGTGATGTTAAGAGCTGCTTTAGTAGTAATAAATAACTTTAACAATATAAAAACAAATGCGACCAAATATGCACGTAAGCGTTTTTACTATTGCTCTATGCAGTGAAAGTGGGTAAAAAACTCCTTACCTTTTTTAAGAGCACTGCTACCAAATTTACTATAAAGGAGGTCAATTTAAAAAAAATTGTTGAATATAAATATAAATATTTATTAATTCCAGTAAACAAAATTTTTAAACCTGGATCTTTAGTATCCAGGGCCCGGTCGCCAACGTGATATCCGTATTTAGCGACTTTTCATTCAATATTAAATTTGTTGATTCATTTTTTTTTTTAATTTGCAACTCTGGAAAATGCATTTTCCAAATGAATCTTCGTTATATACAAATGCAATTTTTTATTTCTTCATGATCGCCTTAGTTCACAAAATTTACTCACGCTCTCAGGAATGCACAAAACTGCATCTTAATCCATCTTTATGTGCCGATTTTGAAGGTTCATTGCTTCATTTTTTCGACTATATTGCTAACTCGTTAGTAAAATAAGGGAGGTACTAATAGGTTCATCCTATCAGTACTACTGTTATTTTAATTCGTTAGTATTAAGAAGGCGGAACTGGTTTGTTACTAATTGATTTTTAAGTACTTTCTTTTTATTTTTAGATTTGATTTGACAAAATTTGTAAAAAGATACATACAACCTTATGATTCACCGAAGATTTATTGGACGTGAGCATTTTGAAGGTTCGGCCTATACATTTTTTGTTCGTTAAAGTATCTGAATGTATAAAGTAATAAATTTGTAAAAGTATAAATAAGAATAAGAGTACTGCTTTATAAAAAGACATTATTACATCAAGTTTATATGTAAAAGATTATGTCATATTGTTATACTTCTTAAGTATTATAAGAAATAAATATTTTTTAATGTTTACTTTTAGTGTTTTATAAAAATATAGTATAGCGCTACAGTGCTTATCTGGGTATGGCGTGGAATTTATCCGCTACTTTTCTTTATTTTTTATACCCAAGGATGTAATTCTTTAATTGTCTAACTTAACAATAATTTTTTAACACATGTACTTTGTAGATCATATTTAATTGAATAATTATTGTTTAGTGGTCGTCCTCTTTGACTTGTGTATCCACCTATAAGGTGGATAACGTAATTAAAAAGATGAGCTATAAAAAAATATAAATTTATTCTAATTGCATATTATACAAGCATTGCGCTCCCGAAGAAGCTGAAGCTGTTTTTACTTGAAGATCCTTTTTGTGTGGGGGATCATCCCATTCTGGGTTTGGTTTTACAGTTTCTGGTGTGGCTTCGTTGTTTCCACTACTTTTCTCCATTCTTCTCCTTCTACCCCTTAAGTCTTCTTCCACTTGTTGTCTTCATTTCAGTTTAGGTCTGCTTCTGGTTCTTTTACTTGGCGGTATCCATTCCATTATAAATCTTAACAGATTGCTCTTTTATCTGCTTAATATGTGTCCATACCACCTAATCCCTCGTGCTTTTATTGCTCTAACTATGTTCTCTTGACCCATCTGTTCTTGTTTTTCGTGATTCATCCATTGTCTTGCATCATCTTCTTCGTTTTAACCCTTGGGTCCCAATATTTTTCTGATAATCTTTCTCTCAAAAACTTTCAATTGCTCTTCTTCTCTTACTCTTACACAACTACATATGATATACATAATTAAGGTAGAATTTAAAATACAGTTGGTTTTGGTTAAACATTAAATCTGTTTGGTAAATCACTTGATTTAAAACATCTCATCCTACGTACTTCATTATTGTCATCAAATGACCGCTTCGCGAGTACATTGGGGTGCACTTTTATCCGTTCAGCATATTTGACGCTGTAACTTGTTACAACTTTTACCGAAGGCACTATCAGATCTTTTTCTATAGAGGAGAATGTAACATACCACGGAGCATTTACTATGGACCTTAACAGTTTATTCTGGAAGCGTTGGAGGATTGCAAGATTAGAATTGCTAGCGGGGTCTCATAATTGAGTACCATCTGTCCATATGGGCTTGAGGATTGCAGTTGAGGTCTAAATTTGCAGTTGTTTTCTTTTGGTAAAGATGTGCTTCTGCCAGGTTAGTTTGTATGACTAGTACGCTTCCTTGTGGAACACCTGCTTTGATAGGGTGGAGCTGATTGTATTCATCGTGCTGCTTTACCTTCTTCCTATAGTGCCGTGCACCTATAGTGCATTGGCGAATTATCTTAAGGCCAGACGTGTTTCTTTTGCGGCATGCAAAAGATCGCCAGTGTTATTTATGCCTGTCCAGTTCTTTATGTTCCGTAGCCATGACATTTGTTCGCGAATTACTCCTCTCTTGCCTTCAATCTCTCCCTGGATGATTAGTTAAGGGATTGCTTATTTTTTTCCTCTTAGAATATGGCCGAGATATCTAATTTTTCGTTTTTCGTACCTTAATCAAATTGAGTAGTTCTCTCTCAGTATTTGCCTTTCTTAAGACTTCTTCGTTTCCCACCCTATCTGTCCATGGTATGCGGCACATTTTTCGCAACGTCCACATTTCGAAGGCCTCTAACTTATTAATGAAAGGTACTCTTAATGTCCATGTTTCCATGCTGTATAACAATATGGACCATACATAGCATTTAACTATCCTGTAGCGGAGATTGAAGGAAAGATTGCAGTTACATAGTAGCGGTTTAAATTTGATAAAAGCTTGTCTTGCTTATTCGGTATGGCATTTTATTTCTTATTGAGGATCCCATTGGTCATTCGTTATCATTTACAAGTATTTAAATATTTTCACTTAATCGATTAGAGCATTATCTACTTGCAGTTTTATTCTTAAAAGTGCGTTTTTTCTTATTGACTTTATTTGCATTTAGTTTTTCCAGCATTCATCTTCAAGCCATATATTTTTCCTACGGTGTTTATTTTATTTAACATCCACTACATATCATGTAATTTACACCTGCTTTATTGATTTCGAAAAGGCCTTTGACAAAGTACAACATGAACCACTAAGACAAATTCTAATAAAGAAAAATATAGACAGCCGAGATATTCGAATTATATGCAACCTATATTGGAATCAAACAGCAAATGTGAAGGTTGAGGGTAGGCTAACAGAAGAAATTCAAATCCGTCGAGGAGTCCGGCAGGGATGCATCTTGTCGCCACTTTTATTTAATCTGTATAGTGAAGCTATTTGTGAACAAGCACTCGAGGAAGAAGATCTTGGTCTGATAATAAATAGTGAGACGATCAACAATATAAGGTATGCTGACGATACGGTTCTCTTAACGGGAACGATAGTAGAACTACAACATCTCGTTCAAAGTCTCAATATATACTGTAACAGTTACGGCTTGAAAATTAATTTGAAAAAAACTAAATTTATGGTAATCACGAAATCAAAGAACATCAGAGCTAATCTTGTAATAGACAATACAACGATTGAGCGTGTGTCCTGTTATAAATATCTAGGTGCTTGGATCACAGACGATACTGATCAAACAAAAGAGATTAGATGTAGAATAGAAATCGCTAGATCAGTCTTTAATAGAATGCGCAAACTCTTTTGCAATCGTGATATCAATATAAAGTTACGAATACGAATGCTGCGGTGTTATGTCTTTTCTACCCTGTTGTATGGAGTAGAGGCTTGGACACTAAAACAGTTGACCACAAAAAACATCGAAGCTTTCGAGATGTGGTGCTATAGGCGCATTCTCAGAATATCATGGATGGACCGCGTCACTAACACGCAAGTACTCCAAACTTTAGACAAAAGATGCGAAATTCTAAATGGGATAAAAACTAGAAAGATGGAATACTTGGGGCACATTGTGAGAGGTGAAAAGTACGAACTTTTAAGAAATATCATGCAGGGCAAAATTAAGGCCAAAAGAAGTGTGGGAAGAAGAAAAATATCGTGGCTTCGTAATCTACGTGAATGGTTCGGGTGTAGTTCGATTGAACTTTTTAGGCGCGCTGCTAACAAAGTCGCAGTGGCCATGATGATTTCCAATCTCCGCTAGGAGTGGCACGAGAAGAAGAAGAAGACATATCATGTTCGTTGTCTGTTATTATGGCGGTGTGGTCGGCGTAACGAATGTTAGTTATCGTGAACCCGTTTACCTTTATTTTACACTCAGAGCCTTCCAGTGTCTCCGCAAAAATGTTCTCCACATAGAGATTGAAGAGCATAGGAAACAAAATACACCCTTGTTGCACCCTTTTTAAAATTTTAACTTTTTCTGTGTTTGTTGATTTGTTCAGTCTCACTCGTGTTTTTTGATTCCAATAGAGATTTTGGATAACTCTTATATCTTTCTCGTCAATGTTAGCGTTGTGTAGCATTTTTATCATTGCTTCATATTTTACGGTGTCAAATGCTTATTCATAATCGAGGAATGTTATGACTATATCCTTTCGTTGATCCATGCAGTTTTGTACAAGCGTATTCAAGTAGAATACCTGTGCTTCACGTGCACCCAGTCCGCTCTTGAAACCAAATTGTGTCTCACCGCTTAGATCTTTCAGCTTTCTAAACATTCTTGTGTGAAGGATGCGAAGAAATACCTTAAGCAAATGGCTCTTTAAACTTATCAGTCTGTGATCTTTGTATTTTATCGCTCTTTGTGATTTAGGGACCATTATAAAGGATGAATAAAGCCAATCCGTTCGAATGTGGCCGGTGTTACATATGGCATTGAAAATGATTACCAGCATGTCGATGTTATCATCTTCCAACATTTTTATGGCTTCCGTAGTAATTATATCCGGTCCAGGGGCCTTGCCTAGGTTTGCTAATTTTATAGCGTACTTCACCTTAGCGCGAATAATGGGAGGGTCGGATAAATTTTCCGTGGGTAAGTTAGTAGTTGGAAGATTCGGTCTATTATCCGCAAAGAGGGACGAAGCATAGTTTGCCCAGATTTTAGCTAGTTCTTCCTGGGTATGAACGTAGTTTAACTGATAATTCTCCAGGCGAGTCTTATGGTGTTTCTTGTATATACTCGAAATTTCTTTGACCTTTTTATGTAGTTCAAGGCTGTCTCCCTATTCCTGTAGGGATTCCAATTCTTCACAACGATTCTTTCATCCCGCTTTCCTTTATATTTTCAATTCTTGCCCTTAATATGGCAAATGTTTTTTTATCTTATAAAGTAAGCCTTAATACCAAACCTTTTTGAGACTCATTTTGTTCACAATAAATTATTCATGAAAGTGATTATGAAAAAAAATCGCATGGGAATATTCTTTCGAACGAACCCGAATGTTTGAGTTCGCTAGTTAAATGATAAGAATAATAACGAAAAAATGCAATATTTTGATTATAAATAAATTAGCAATTAATTTAAGTATTACGAGAATACCTGGCTTAACTCATTATTGTTATCTGTACAAAGAAAAACACTTACCTTTTAAATATGGTGGATTTAAGTCATTTTAAGTGGTTCTTATCGTTGGTAGGTAAGAACCCTTTTACAATTTTCTCCCAAATTTTCAAACTGCACAAGGCATCTCAATGTTTCGTTCACCGATTGAACTCGTCCGGGGGTGCCTTGTCCGAAGAAGGGGTGGTTTTTTAGTTGGTAGGCGACTAGTCAGGGGTGCATGTGGCGCATATAATCCATACTTTGGATGTTATGTCCTAGCATGTGTTCCTTTCCGGATCGAATCCAATAGTACTAGGGACATCTTCCGTAGTCGGTTTAGAACCTTTCCATCTCAGTCCAAAAAAAAAATATATATTGTAGCAAGTAGTAGAAGAGTAGCATCTGCGCGTCTCGACGCAATGGACTGGTCCAACTAGAGGAGATGTTTACATCGCAATTTCTCGACTCAAAGTGATCTTGGTTAGCATTTCTAAGGATAAAAATTCGCATCTAAACGTTCTAAAGGGTGACTACAGGTGGAAGCGAACCAGCCTTGATACCAAATTTTGTATATAATTCGGCAGAAATTTGATAATCTAACAAGTGAATTTCTTTGAACATAAAAACAGATTACCATGTGTTAGCCAGTTTGACAGTGAGAGTTTACTGAATAGAAGAAAATAATATACTGTAATCTTTTAAAGTACTTAAATAAGTAATTAAAATATGTAAAGAAATAAGATTAATACAGTAAAAATATTAAATGTAATATATATAAATAAATACTGAATATTTTCCCAAATACCGAACTTTTCGGCTTGTCTAAGTTTTATTACAATAAGTTGATTGCTTGTATTTGGTGAACTGACTATCGGTGACTTATGCTTTTTTTTCAAATAAAAAAATTGTTTTATTTTATATCTGTTTGCAAGAGTTCTTTTAAAAAACTTTTAAAAGGATTTTTATAAACTACTAAATTTGTATAGCATTTCTTATACAAAAATGTTAAAATTATTTGCAGTTATTTCACACTTTGTATAGTACAATAAAAATTTTGACAAATCAAAAGTAAGCACTATTATTAAAAGGAGTTTTTATTAAAAATTAAGGTCAAACACAAAAAAACTCAAAACAGAAATAACATTAAGATTGGAATAGGTGACATGAATGCAAGAATAAGACGAGCGCGAGTTTTTATGACCACGATAGAAATAGATCTATTAACAGACAAATAATAGAGAAGTCTATTGAATATGGAAAACCACCATATATGTGCTTTGTAGATTTAAAAAGTGCTTTTGACAGGGTGAAGCGAATGACATCTTAAATTTATTACAAGCTGAACAAATAGACCATCAGATAATAAGGACAATTAATGAAATTAACAAGAACAACAAGACCAGAGTTATAATGCCAACAGGGGAAACAGAATGCATAGAAAGAAAAGGAGGAATGCGCCAAGGAGACTCGCTCAGCCCATTGTTATTTAACATGGTGATGAATCAAATAATTCACGAAGTAAGAAAACGACACGGATACCACATGGGAGCGCATAAAATCACGATATTTTGCTATGCCGATGATGCAGTACTAATTGCTGATAACGAAGATGACCTACAAAGGCAGCTACACACCTTTAATATCACAGCAAACAAACTTAATATGAGAATACTAGTAGAAAAAATTAAATGTATAGTGATTAGTAAAGAGCCGCATAGATGCAAACTAGAAATATACGGCAAAATTGTAGAACACGTAATGAAATTCAATTACCTAGAAGTACAGATCACTAGTGACAGATATATAAGAACAGAGACCACAAGTCAAGCATTAAAAGCGGCAAGAGTAAGTGGTTGCCTCCAAGAAACCATATGGAGAAACAAATATCTGACCACGGAAGCAAAATGAAAGTATACAAGACAACAGTAAGGCCAATCCTAACATATGTAGCGGAGGCAAGGACGGATACAAGAAAGACGAAACAACAAATTAACAATATCGAAATGAAAGTACTAAGATCAATAGCGAGCATATCATTAAAAGACAGACAAACCAACAGAAGTATACGCAAACAATGCAAAATTCAAAATTTTAACAGGTGGATAAAAACAACAAAAAAACTGGAACGAACATGTAAACCGAATGGGACCAGATAGATTAGCGAACATCTGTAAAAACAACAAGCCGTATAGCAGAAGACCCGTTGAAAGGCCGTCAAAAAGGTGGAAAGATAATGTACAGTCAAAAACGACTGAAACAGAATAAGAGGCAGACAAACAGGAGTAATCCTAGTCGCACGAAGAAGAAGAAGAAGAAGAAAAAGATAGGAAAGCACAGTCTACACAACATCATTAGAGATGATGGATTACGACTGATAAACTTAGCAGCAGCACTAAATATGATAGTCGCTAGCACCTATTTTGAACACAAAAATATACACAAGGTAACCTGGACCTTTCCTGATGGAAGAACAACGAGTCAGATTGATCACAGCTTAATAGATTCAAGACATAGAACAGACTTAATAAAGTGCAGATGTTATAGAGGCGCAAACAAAGACTCAGATCATTGCCTAGTGATCTCAACATTAAGGGCTAGAATTTCAAACACCAGCCAAGAAAATAAAATCGATCAGAATAAAGAAAAACAGCAGCGAAAGATAAAATAGGAACAGAAATTTGTGCCCGTAAAAATAATTGGTTTGACGATAAATGCAAGAATGCAACAAAAAAAAAATAAAGCCTACAGAAAGATGCTTACTTAACGATCTAGAACAACTGTAGAGAATTACCAGACACTGGAAATAATACTAACTACCGCAGAGATAAACCGCAGAATTTGAACGGCAAACATATGCTATTTTGGGCTCAATATCCTCCTTAAATCCATAATTATATCGAGAAATACAAAAATAAAAATCTACAAAACAATAATACGCCTAGTAGTAACATATAGTTCAGATACCTGGACTTTAAAAAAATAATGAAAACATGTTAGGATGTTTAGGAAGAAAAAAGTACTAAGGTGAATTTATGAAGCAGTGAATGTCAATGGATTGTGGAGAAGACGATACAACTTCGAACTTAAAAGAATATACCAGGAACCTAATGTCGTAAAACCTATTAAAATAGGACGTCTGAGGTGGATAGGGCATGTAATGCGGATAGAACAAAATGACCCAGCTAGAAAAACGCTCTTTAATAGACTCATTGGTCAGAGAAGAAGAGGAAGACACAGAACAAGGTTCCTTGATAGTATCGATGAAGACATGAGAAATATGGAAATACGTGCTTGGCAGAGAAAGGCGATGAATAGGGACGACTGGAGAGAAATTCGTGAGAAGGCTAGAACCCATGACGGATTGTAAAGCCAGAATGATGATGATCAAACACAAAAAAAACACTTTTTATACTTTTTGTTCAGTTATTTATTCTTAAAAAGAATTTTGCGCCGATTCATACTCATATTAAATATTTACAGATTAGTATTGAGTTTACTAAGTTTTACATAAAAATTTTTAAAAACCAAAAGTAAAACATAAATTATTAAACCTATTGTTATTACTGTAAAACTTTTTAACGGTTACCATAAATTTTAAATATAAAACAGTTAATTTGTCAGTTGTTTATGATTTTTACAGGAGAACTAATATTTTCTAACTCTTTTTGTTCAGAAACATAGGATCGGTAGACGGCCCTCGTTCCCTGCCTCGAAGAGGGGTCAAATCACGTCTGTTGCAGTTCAGCACCAATAACGGGTACGTCTTGTCGCACCTCTGAACAAACCATCCTCTGAACTCCCCTCAGTCGTCACTCTGGCAGCGGCAGGATCGAGGGTCGTTCTGCCGATTTTAGTTCAGTTTCAGTTTCTATAAGATAGAACAGTTCTTGTTTTTGAACAGCGCCTGCCACTGCCACTGTATGACGATCGTTCTTCTTTCTTTAATTGTTTATATTATTATTTTACTATATATGTGTGTGTGCCTGTTCGAAAACATTTACTGCTATCCTTTTGTATTTAATAAGTCACCTATAACATATATTTGTTAACATGCATGTTACCCTTACCATTAAACAAAACCAATTGAAGTAAAAAATATTTTACATAATATTTTTAGTTAACCCGAAAGATTCAAAATGAAAGATTATTAATGTGAATTGCTCCGTTTCATGGAGCTACTTTTTAATCATTGTAAATTAATTATTAATATTTCATGTTAGGACAAAACATAATTGTTTCAAGAGAAACTAATTGAAACAGGAGACATAAGCAGTCTACTGCAGCAAAAAATGCAGAGATTATATCAAGACCGATTACGCTAAAAGCACCTGACATACATTAAAGAACTCATTTATTTTTTCACTTAACATATACGTCAATAATAAAAGGTACGATGTGGAAAAAGACGCCAAAGTCAAGAAAAAGGAAAGTATATATCACATAGAAGGGCCACGGGAAAGAACGATCAGTCACATTTTGTACAAATCGAATATAATATATACGCAAATAAAAGAAAAATAGTTTGCTAGTTTATTAATTATATATGTGCTTGTGATCTTTAAATTTTAATTACGGAGCTGGAATCTGATTCTATTTTTGCGTTTAATCAATTGGACTGCGCTATGTAATAACGGATTAAGAGTAAAAAATTTATAATCGAGATAATAGTTTCTGAGAATAGATATTTTTAACCTGTCAGTATTATTAATACACAAGTTTTAAGATAGCTGTTTTTCCTTTCATAAGAAAAAATACTTTTTGGCTGTAAATAATTAGTCTTAATTTATGGAAAATATATAATGTGACACACATAGGACATAAAACTTACATAAATAGATTGGTCTCGTAAATCTTTGTTTATTGTCTCGGCCGTTAAAGGAATTACGTAGACATGCTGTATATTAAAATTAAACACCACAGATATAGATATTAAAATAACAAATATCTTACTTTTTTCGTGCCTTTCATTGCTTGTTATTGAAACCATTGCAATGTTCCGTGCAAAACTGTTGTAACTCTGTTACATTAGAGTTACAACAGTTTTGCACGGAACTTATGTACAAAAACGCAAAATAGTTAAACTGTTGTTGTTGTAGTATTTAGCCGGTTAAGCATTTGAAAGTTACTAAAGTTTTACAGGGAATAGATATGCATGTTTACAATTGAATTCCATGATTAGGTACTTCATTTTCATAAAATTTTGAGTTACTGCAGTCTTGCACTGAGGGTGCGATATTTTTAGTAAATTTTCTATTACTGTCAAATTTACAGGATTTCTTTCTTCAAATCCATTATAATCAAGCTTGTACTCGAAATACAGAAAGCTAAAATGTTACTTTTTGTTTAGCTTCGTATTTCGTTGCATAAAATTATTTTGGAATGAAAAATGAATTTTAGGAAATAAAATATTACCTTATGAAAATTAAAATTTCATAAAACAAGTGCATAATTGTATACTGACATTATTTTCTTTTCAGGTATATTTTTACTATCGTAAGTTACCTGATTGGGGTCTTCATCTTTGCAACAATTGTAGGTAAGTGAAATCTTGTCATGGCTGTACGATTCTAAAAGGGTTTTCTTGTGTCATCATAGTTATTATGAAATTTATACTTGGAAATAAAAGTTCATATAAAATAATCTACTGATGTAAGATTTTGAATTGAAGTTTAAAAGCAATTTTCAAAATAAATTTTTCTACTATTTAAATTTGCGTTTCTAAAACAATAATTTCTCTCTTGTTATATATTTAAGTGCCCCAATTATGCAGTGAACAGGACGCATAAATTTCTTACTTTTTGAAAAAAGAATTTTGTTTAATAAAAAAAATCTAGTATCTGTTATTGATAAACTAGAGGCCTTCGAAATGTGGATATACAGAAGAATTTTGAAAATACCTTGGACAGACAAAGTAACAAATAGTGAAGTTCTTCGAAGAATGAACAAAGAACGGGAGCTGTTGATCACCATCAAGAGAAGAAAGTTGGAATATTTTGGTCATGTGATGAGAGGGAAAAAGTACCGATTGCTCCAGTTAATTATCCAAGGAAAGATTCAGGGCAAACGAAGCGTGGGGAGACGACGTATATCTTGACTGCGCAATTTAAGGGACTGGTTCCAGTGCACCTATTAAGTTAAGTTAGGTACTAGCTCAGAGCACCGTAGTCGACCGAATATAATAAACTCCTGTTGACAAAAAAAAATAGCTTCAAATTTCTAAATTAGCCAAACATTTATTTAAAATACACGATACAAACAAAAACGAGATCTAAACCTTAAAAAGTTATCAAAGATAATAACTTGAGACTAAAGTTATCTATGACTATGAAAATAAAGTTATCCATTTAAAAAATTATTGTTTTGGTTATTATTCCTCAACATTTGTTTAATAACATTTCTTTGATTTATGATAATTACTTTAGTGTCGTATCACTCTTATAAAATAATTTTCTACATAATTTACAATAATGTGAAATAATAAAACAATAAATTAAAATTAAAATATGACATCAATGTTAGACATAAATCTTCAAAAACACCTGGTAAGTATTTGTCAAAATTTTATCAGAATAAATGTTACCAAAGATCTGCAGGCGGATGTTGTTTATAAAGAAATTGTAAACACTTTAATTTAACATATATTGGGCAAACACACCAATATCTACATAGAAGGGTTGTTGTACACAAACATAGTATACAAACCAAGAAATTAGCTTAGTATCCTCTCGAAAATAGCCATTCTTTTGATTTTAAAAATGTACAGATTTTAAAAAAAGAACAGGACTACAACAAAAAATATATATTGAAGATGATTAACAAAAAAAGTATTAAAATTTGCAATATATTCAAAATGTATATACAGGGTGAGTCATGAGGAACTTTATATACTTCTACCATATGTAGAGTCCCTCAGGGAGCATATCATGTGGCCACTAAAAAATGTCAACTCCTCTTCTTTATTAATTAACAGGGTGATTTGTGTAAATGACCATTTATTTCATTTCACTGTAGTGTTTATACGGCTCATTTGATTTTTTTAATTTTTGCATGATACAGTACACTACTATCAAGCATTCGACTGGTATTAGCTAAACTAAAAAATTCCACGACTGGCTGGAAAAATTAATTTAGGGATTGGTATTAAATATTACGCCCTGTATAATTTTTTTTTAAAATGCAATAAGTGATTTTCAAACTACATAAATAGCCAATGAAAACGACATATGCGACAATGTTGTCGCACTTTTATTAAATTTTTAGTGAACGATCAAATCTTACCAAAAATAGAACAACCATAATGAAGTATCAAATTATAAGGTATTAATTTAAACAAATGTTATAAATTTCAAACATTTTAATTAAAATGAGTTCCTACAACATAATCTAATACGTGGAAAATTAACATCTTTACTGTCACTTTGTATTACCTCTACGATAGAATCAATTGTTTTTCAATTTTAAATTTTTACTTATAGATCGTATTGGGGCATTATTTTCGATAAATAATAAATGTATGTATTAGTTTTTGTTGATTGTAAATGATTAAAATTTTATGTCAAATGATAATACATTGCATCAACTGTACTAAATAAAAATAAATCTAAAAAAGTTTAAAATGAAGATTGGCGTTGACCGTTTGACGTTTCTTGATATTTTATACCCATTGTCATTATTGTCATTATCAATTGTTATTTATGTGTACAAGAATACATATTTTTTCTGTCATATCTACGTTAAGTACATTATGTTAGTTTTGGTAGAGCTTTTGTTACTTTCGTTCAAAATGCCACATCAGTTTTCGACCACAGAATATGCAGACATAATATTTGTTTATGGATTCTGTAATGGGAATGGTAGGGCTGCCAGTAGAGAATATCGCAGCAGATTTCCTAATCGTCGAACTCCCAGTCATCCAACATTTGGGTCAGTATTTAATTATTTGCGAGAAAATGGCACTTTTCCTAGTGGAACAACAGAGCGACATGTAGATGAAGCGCAGGAAGATGACATTATGGACGCCGTTACTGTGAACCCTACAATAAGCACTAGACAAGTAAGTCGAGAACTCAATGTTACTCAATCAAAAGTAAGTAGAGTCTTACAAAAAAATAATCTATACCCATATCACATTCAAATGGTTCAGCGACTACATGCTGGAGATGAGATCGATAGGTTGGAATTGTGTAGATGGATTAACAATAATCGACCAACGCTATACAGGACACTATTTACAGATGAAGCCCAATTTACCAGAGACGGGATAAATAATTCACGAAATTCACATGTGTGGGCAGAAGAAAATCCCCATGCTTTTCGAGAACGTCGTTCTCAGTTGAGGTTTTCGGTTAACGTGTGGATTGGTGTCATAAATAACCAATTAGTAGGTCCTCACTTTTTTGATGATCCTTTAACAGGGCAGGTCTATTTGAACTTTCTACAAAATATTTTGCCGAATTTGCTTGCCAACGTGAACGTTGCTATCCGAGGGATGTATTTTCAGCATGATGGGGCACCCCCACACTTTTTACTGGCAGTGAGACAACATCTCAATAATGTTTATGGCAACAGGTGGATAGGACGTGCAGGTCCTATTTCGTGGACTTCAAGATCCCCTGATTTCAATCCCGTTGATTACCATATTTGGGGACGATTGAAGCAACTAGTTTACGCAGTGAATATTAATAACCGACAACAATTAATTTAAAGAATTATACATTGTTGTAATACTATTAGAAACGATCCCCAGAGTATCCGTAATTCAATACGTCAATTAACAATTCGGCAACAAAAATGTGTACAGACTGCAGGGTTCCATTTCGAAAATCTATTTTGAATTATTTTTATTTTGTTACCATTATTGTATCTTTTCCAGTTCTAATTTATGGGTTTATCATAACTATGTACATATTTTTAGTTTTTTTTTTAAATTGTTCTTCGTTATTGTTAGTAGTTACTGTTTTTTGTTGTGCAGTGACTCAGTTTATCATTTCAATTAAAATGTTTGAAATTTATAACATTTGTTTAAATTAATTACCTTATAATTTGATACTTCATTATGGTTGTTCTATTTTTGGTAAGATTTGATCGTTCACTAAAAATTTAATAAAAGTGCAACAACATTGTCGCATATGTCGTTTTCATTGGCTATTTATTTAGTTTGAAAATCACTTATTGCATTTTAAAAAATATATATACAGGGTGTAATATTTAATACGAATCCCTAAATTAATTTTTCCAAAGCCAGTCCTGAAATTTTTTAGTTTAGCTAATACCAGTCGAATGCTTGATAGTAGTGTACTGTATCATGCAAAAATTTAAAAAATCAAATGAGCCGTATAAACACTACAGTAAAATGTAATAAATGGTCAATTACACAAATCACCCTGTTAATTAATAAAGAAGAGGAGTTGACATTTTTTAGTGGCCACATGATATGCTCCCTGAGGGACTCTACATATGGTAGAAGTATGTAAAGTTCCTCATGACTCACCCTGTATAAGACATCTCTCCAATATATACTATCACAACATAATAATTTAAGCTGTTCTTAAATGCACTATTAGTAGATATTTAAAATATGACCCTGAAGTAGTTTTGTTTCAAGTGTCAGCCATGTGGTTTTTGGGTAAAATATCACTTTCCATGTTCCATCGCAAGCTAGCAAATATCATTGATATTTTATTAAAATAAGTAATTAATAAGTCACCATCAATTTACATATTTTCAATGTATATATCTACAAACTTATATATTCTTTTTATATTTGGTTAATTGTAAATTTTCATTGAAACGCTTTGTCCTACTGCGTGCTGTGTCTCTTGCTAAATCAATACCCGTTCACAGCAATCAATCACCAGAGAAATCCAGAGCAATAAAAAGTACATAGTTTCGGCTCCATGATCCAAACAACCAACACCAAATTAGCAGTATTGAAAGGCAATAACTCTCGCGGGATGCGTTTAAGATTGCACATCGATACGACGTACCCGCAATATATCACAGAGACGTCACTTCCATTCAATATGGGACGTTAGGAAGCTGCACGATATGTACTATACGATAGGTTAGTCTTGAGTAAAACAGATGTACATCTCTATTGTAAAATTGATGAGGAGCTCCTATTTCCGGCTATTGTTTTGTTTGTTTAGATGGAGAATGATAGCGTAAATGTGATGGGTAATTTATTGGAGGTTTAAATGTAATTTCCTACCAATCGGTAAATTAGAAAGTAGGAAAATCGTTTTTAATGTGTGGCTTACTTACACTTAACATACAGAAGCAAAATAATATATCTTAGAAATATTTTATTTTTTTTTGTTTAGAAAATAACCGCATTAACTACCTAGGTCATTAGCGGGGTAAAGAAAATAAAATAGGTGTACAAAGAATAAATTTAAGTATAATAGGACGGTACGAGTCTATGTTTGTTCTATGTTTGTTGGGTTTGAGCAGAGGAATTATAATGCTGTCCGACTATACAGATGGAAAGACTTGATTTGTTCAAATAAAATTGCATAAAATGAAAAAGGCAGTCAAGATTTAATTTCACGTACAAAGCGTCTATGTATCTGTTTATACGTATTTCGCTTTAATAAAGCTCATCAGAACAGATATTCATAGGCGTTCTCAACGTGAAAAATAAATCTTTCCTGTCTTTAAGAAGCAACAATAAAATGGCTTCGAAATGGACGCAATAGCGACATCTGATATTAAAGCCGTAAAATAGTTTCGAAACACAATTCAGATTTCTGCCTTAATCTGAGCCTTCTAAAAATTGCAAGGCAAAGCAGACGTTGATAAAGATGTTAATAGAGACATGGGGAATCTAAAATTTGCATTCCACGACATGTCTCCTCAACTAAGCAGAAATCCTTAGCGAATTGGTTTCTTGTACTCATACAGAGTAGATCCGAATAAAATGAAAAAGACAGTCAAGATTTGATTTCACGTACAAAGCGTCTATGTATCTGTTTATACGTATTTCGCTTTAATAAAGCTCATCAGAACACCTATTCATAGGTGTTCTCAACGTGAAAAATAAATCTTTCCTGTCTTTAAGAAGCAACAATAAAACGGCTTCGAAACGGACGCAATAGCGACATCTGATATTAAATTATTTCAAGTTGAGAACGCCTATGAACATCTGTTCTGATGAGCTTTATTAAAGCGAAATACGTATAAACAGATAAATAGACGCTTTGTACGTGAAATCAAATCTTGACTGTCTTTTTTATTTTATTCGGATCTACTCTGTATGAGTACAAGAAACCAATTCGCTAAGGATTGCTGCTTAGTTGAAGAGACATGTCGTGGAATGCAAATTTTAGATTCCCCATGTCTCTATTAACATCTTTATCAACGTCTGCTTTGCCTTGCAATCTTTAGAAGGCTGAGATTAAGGCATAAATCTGAATTGTGTTTCGAAACTATTTTACGGATTTAAAATTGCATAATTTTAACAGGATAGACATTCTACTTTCTGGTAGGTTTAGCAAAAAAATAATGATATATCGTCTGGAACTAGAGCTAAATTTTTAGTTAAAATTAGTTTTTACATATACACATCCATAAGTTTTTGCATTGTAATCGGTACATTTAGTATGTTATACTTATAAGAGCAGTATTCCAACTATGTTTTTACTGCGCCTAGTTTCTTAAGCGTAAAATCCTGTGTCAACATGGCTGACGGAGAAATGTACAGAAATTGAAATACTACAACGCAAACATCACGATTTCGATATGCACAAAAAAAGGTACAGAACACCAGAAAACAAAGCAATACAGGCATATCTTTAGACATTAAGGCCAGATTTTGACTACTATTGAAGATAAATTACGAATATATAAAGGCAAGAATTATTCGAAGATGCAACACGAATTCCGACTGAAATAAACAATCCCTCATCATCATCATCATATAACGGGGGTCCTACGGCGATTGCCGCTTCCCGCATTTCAGCCTCCACCTTTTCCTATCTCTCCAATCTCCCTCTTCTAAGCCTCTAGATTGCATTGTTTTTGTAATTTCTCTTCTCCAGGAATTTGGTGGTCTTCCCCTTTTCCTTCTTTCTGGCGGAACATACATTAAGGCTTTCTTTGGCCACCGCTCCTCCTCCATTCTCATCACGTGACCATACCATTGTAATTACCTTCCTTGTATTCTATCTGAAAGAGTATCTCTAATTCCTGTACGGTTTCGTATTTCCTCATTCCTGATTCTTTCCATTCTCGATACTCGACATGACCTTCTAAGATAATCCATTTCCACAACGTCTACTTTATCTCGTTCATTCTTTGTCATCGTCCAACATTCGGCACCATATGTGGTAATTGGTTCTATAATTGCTCTGTATACGCGAAGTTTATTTTATTAGACCACAGTAATGAATTCAGTATTCGGATGCATTTTTTCCCTTGGGTTATTCGGTTTTGTACATCTATTTTAACTCTGCCATCTGCTGATATAATGCTTCCTAGATATTTATACTGGCTGCAGCCTTTTATGACTGCGTTTTCAAGCCTCAGATCTGTGGTATTTCCTCCAATTTTTAAATATTCTGTTTTGCTTATGTTTACAGTAAGCCCCCATTTGGCATATTCCTCAAATAATTTTCGATTCATATAAACAATCCCTATGGCCCAGAAATAACAAACGAAGAAATAAATTGATTAAAGATGGGAAATCACCAGGACCTGATGAGGTGCATGGTGAAATTTTAAAGCTAGTAGAGGCACACCAAATCACAGCTCTTACGAAACTATTCAACAACATCTACGAGACTGGTTACGTACCAGAAGACTATCTATCTATCTAACTTTAAAGCTCTTTTTATTTCCAAGTATGGATATAGGCCCCTCTTCCATTTTTTTCTGTGCATTGCAATTTTCATCCATCTTAGACTGGCGTATCCTTTTAAATCATCTGCCAACCTAATGGCTGGTCTTTATTTGGGTCGTTATGTTTCCCGGGGTCTCCAGTCTCCAGTTGTTTGTTCCATCTATCAATGAATAATTAGACTATTTGATTAAAGTAGGTTAAAAAGAAATATAGTTGTAAGCAGTTTGGTGTAGACATATATAAGATATTTAGGAATTTTTAATTTTTACTAGGCAAAATATCTGTTGCATTTTTTTATTAAAATAAATTTATAAAAAAGTTTTTAATATTAAGTTATTTTATTTTTAGGACAAGTTGGCAATGTGATAACTAACCGAAATGCTAACAGATTAGAATTTGAACGTCTTCTAGATGGAGCCAAAACTTACATGAGGCATCACAAGGTAAGTTTTCCACGGTGTTGTTTATAGAGTTGTATTCTTCTAAATCTGGATATTTACTACTTTCTATCTATATATGTGATATTCCAGTTGTCATTAAGAGTGTGTTTAAATAAAAAAATTAATTTATGCGTACTCCTCAAGGGCGTTTGTTTAAACAAAATATAATTATTCCTAGCAAGAATGCGATATCCACAGTAGTTAAAAATAAAAAAAGAAAAACAAATGCTTTTTGCGAAAATAAGAATGCTTAAGCAGATAAATGAAGTGACAAAAGTGAATAAAAATCAAAAATCCATTTATTATTGGTATTAGGGTTTATTCAGGTATGGCATCGATTGATGACAAAATGAATGAGGTCAAGTCAAAATGGTTCAACGCCTAAATGATCACTATCGAATAAGAAAAATCAAAAATAGAACATAATAGTAAAAAAGCTCATGTGGTAAATAAAATTAAATATAGATTAAAAAAATTGCGAATTAGATCAAATGAGGTCAAGTCAACATGTATATCATTCAGAAGTATTTTGTACTTGATCCTCTTGTAGCAAGTTTCTTTGCCATGTATTTTCCGATACCTGCAGCAATATCAGTATAACAGTCCTATATTCCGCTAGTCTTCTGAGTTCTTCTTGATATTCAAAGTATTATAACCGCTTGACTATATGTGAATTTATTTATCCTCTCCAGTTAGACATCCTTTATGTTAAATTATTTTTCTCAATAGAATAAAGGGGTATATTCTTTTTCTAGTAAACTATTAATGTTTAAACTTTCCTCACCAATGAAATATTTTACATAGAAGATTAATCGTGATTTTTTTAATGATGTTACTATGGTCTGATCTAACCCGTTATGTTGGTTAAGTTCTTGTAGTTTATATTCGTAATATATTATTTTCGCCCATTATCCTGTAACCATATGCAGAGAAAAGATGTACAATAGGACTTTCAATTTGCTGTTAGTGTTCCTATTAATTCCAAGGCAGGCAAGTCTTTGCATCTAACTTTGTTTGAGCGTGAAACTTCTATGCTGCAACTTTGACCAGTATATCACTGATGCATATGTAACTACTCACTTTACCAGCATACTATAAATCTAATGTAATATATATATATATATATATATATATATATATATATATATATATATATATATATATATACATCGGTTTAGAACGTCTTTCGACGTTGTCCGATACCTAAACACTATCTCTTCCTATCCTTGCAGTCGTTTGTTGTTAAATTTCTTTCGCTCATGGACTTGTTTACGCCGTGTTGCCATTCTAATCTGGGTCTTCCTCTTTTCCGTCGACCTATCGGTTGCCATTCTATTATTTTTTGGGGAGTCTTGTTGCTGGCATCCGTTGAACATGCCCATACCACCTTAATTGTACTAAACAGTAACCAAATCTGTCATACAGATTTTTCCTCATATTTTGGAGTAGGGCTGGTGTTTTGCTTGAAGAGAAATGAAGTATTTTTGCCCTTAATTCGACTAGGTTTGTGGCCCTTTCAAACTAATGCCTATAAATGTTTTCTTTGAGAAAACCTCAAAAAAAGAAATCGTTAGGCGCTAAGTCACAGGATCTAGCGGACAATTTAATTGTATCACGTGTACTTATCAGTCGATCAGGAAACGTTTGATCGAGGAAGTCAATACTTGCTCTATTGTTGTGAACCGAACATCCATCCTGTTGGAAATAAACCTAAAAATTAACGGGAAGGCGTCGAACTGCCGGAATAATCTCATTCTGTAGAAGTTGTAAATATTTGGGCCCGTTTAGGTTTCCATCGAGAAAAAATGGACCGACAATATAGTCGCCTAACATCCCAGTCCAAACATTTAACTTTTGCGGATGCTGCGTTCGCACTGCAACACTGAGGTGCTTATTAATGCATATACATATTTAACTACCTTGAAAAAAGTATAATATAATAGTAAAAAAAGAATAATGTAATCTTGTAAATATTTTGTACATACATATACATATTTTAATACCTTAATAAATTGACAAAAAATTGTAGAAATCGACTGATTTTCATCTCTATTTTAAAACTCTTAAATTCAATCGCTTTTTATCGGTTTTTTAACGTACTAAAATACTTTTGGTACGTTAATTTGTTTGTTAAAAAAAAAAACAAAGCGATATTTTTGACTTAAGACCTTTTTACTTATCAGTAGAGAATTGATATATGGGTTATATTAAATTTTACAGAAAAAAAAAATACAATTCCTACAAAACAGATCTACTTAAAAACCTTCAGTTTTAATAATTACTTTATTTCTCAGAAAGGACAGACATTCTCGGAAAGAGAATGTCTGTCCTTACTCTGTAGGACAGACATTCTCTTTCCGAAATGTCTGTCCTACACACATTAAAGGTACCGATAAAGCTTTCACTTCTTGTTGGCCGGTGTATTCTGTGGTATGACCGACAATTGTAATTATAATAAAGTTGGAGTTAATAAAGAAATTATTTGTTTTGTATTTATTAACGCTTTTATTTAAGTTAGGTTTTAATTTTCTGTGTTTAAGTTACTATTATTTACTGCTTGCATCCTTAATATTATTTAATCTAGGAAAATCGCCCAATACAGTCGGCATTATTCTATATTTTAGATGACAACAAAATCAAGGTCGAAAAAATTGATTGTTAATTCGATTTAACTTAGATACGTATTTTTCTCGAAAAATTTCTACCATTTAATCGTATCTCTACCATTTCATAGACTTATAATTCTTCCAGTCCTTTTCTAATATAATTATCAGAAAACTAATATTTTATTCGAGAAAGAGATTCCTATAGATAAGCTTTAAGACTAATGGCAAACGAGGGTGGGAAGGAAGATAAAAAATCTGCTAAAATGTTTAACGGAGAACAGATTAAAAAGGCGTAATTAAAATGTCTCTTAATTATACGAAATAATTGAAGCACTCCGTGCATCGGAAAAACAATTTATGTGACATAAATCATAAATCTTTTGTTCATATTCTATTTATATACATATACATATATATATATATATATATATATATATATATATATATATATATATATATATATATATATATATAAATTAAGGAACACTCGAAGAGTGGTGGGTTTTTCGGTCAAAGTGGAGAAATAAAAGACAAAGAAGGTGGCTACTTCATCTATTTATTGAAGACGTTTAGCTTTCTACTCAGAAAGTATCATCAGTTCATCTAAAAAGAACAATATGAAAAACCAAACATCCATAGAAAAGTTATTACATGTGTGTTACCTTAAAAAGACATGTAGCAGTCAATGATATTAAATGTGTGAAAAAGCTTACGACAATGGACATTTTGAGATCAAGTTGTATAAACAATTAATTAAAGCTAGGTACAGTTTACAAATTGAGTTACAGATATATTGGATTGACGGTCGTACTCCTTTTCTCTCTCTCTCTCTCTCTCTCTCTCTATATATATATATATATATATATATATATATATATATATATATATATATATATATATATATATATACTGAACTCTTTTTAGTCTACCAAGCTTTAGCAAATCTTTATTTGCATCATCAAGGTGCTACAATAAATAAAATTAGTACAAATTACAGATTAAAAATTATTTTGTATCTTACACTAATTGAGATTAGTTGTCATGGTGTTTATAAAATTAAATGGACAACTCATCTGACTCCTACAAATGATGGCGAAAACTATCCAAAATTTTGTTTTAAAACGTTCTTTTATAAAACACGTATTTAAAAATACTTAAAAACACATATACATAAACATTTAGATAAAATTATGTTACAAAACAATTACAGAAAATGTAGTCATAATATAAAATTTAGGTTATAAATATTGTTATCAGAAACAAAAGAATTGGTTGTGAATTAATTACTACCAACTTAAAACGACAGAACAAAACTACTTAGTTAAGGTACACAGAAAATGGCTTTTACAAATTAATATAGTCGTATAAATATGCTAAAAGCTAATACTATGTAAATAACACCTAATTTAAAGAAACAAATGACTTGTGGACTTATGAAAATTGAATTGTTTCGTTATATATACATTTAGGTAACTTCAATCCTTATTACCATCTTTTTATTCTTTTTTTTTTAGGCTAGAAAAAATCTCTGAACGAAACATTGTAATTAAAGCGTGCACCGGAGCAACGGTTTATGTTTAGGATTAACGTAAAACAATAAAAGCTATGTGCCATCCGACGGTCTATGCAGTTTTCGAGGCATCTCACTGATGCCTCTAAATCTAATGATTGTATTTTATGTCCATTTATTCCTCCAACGTCTACTTTCCAATTTAAACTACCGCCTAGTTCAAGTATTTTCACAGCTGAACTGTTTGCTTTTTACCGCACCCTAAAACATGCAAGCCTCTCAAATATTTCATAACCTCTATTTTTTACTGACTCGCTCAGCTATTTTCCTGTTATCCCAAATATCTTTTAGAGTATCAAATAAAAGCTGAATTATAAATTTACCAAAAGAACAACATAACTAATAAATTTATAAATAATAAAAATTCCTATATGCGATTGGATGTTATATATAACATCCCATCGCATATAGGAATTATCGGCAATGCAAAGGTAGACAGAAAGGCTCGTAATGCATAAATAACTGCGAAATCTGATTTATTGTGCGAAAATGTATCTAAATATTTTTAAACAAAAAATTATTGGTCAATGGTTTCTGTCGCAATCTAAACTAAAATCGCTATAACCAGATACACAAGAGTGGAAGACTAGTGCTAGTACACGGTTTATTCAAACGGTTATAATGCGCCTACGTGTCGAAAAAACTAATATTACACACTCATATCTACTTTCGGAAAGTAAGCGCCCCTTATGCGGCCTATGTGCTACGCCCCTTACAGTCATCCGTTTGTTAATTTAGTGTCCAAAATACTAAAGAACACGTTCAATCTACCAAACACTCTACCAGCTCTATTAGGAGAAAACTGTCAAATAAAAATTCTATTTAAATACTCAAGGTCAATCAATATTTTTTTCCAAATCTATACTTATTATTAAACTTTGTTTACTGAATAACGCCGCTAATAATCTGTTAGAATGCGGCCACTTTACTTTAATAAAAAAAAAACATAAATATTATTTTGATGCACATTGATTCGTATTAGTTTCATAAGGAAGAATAATGTTTGTTTTTCATAAAGAGCTTTTTATAAAAACTTTATTAAAACGATAAAAATTTCATTAAATATTATAGCAGAGTATTCCGATTCTCCATTTCCAATAAATGTCAGTTTTTGTTTACTTTTTTTCGTAATTTGTCGAGGATTTGATATCAAACAAACTTTTGTTACACGTTAACGTTTGTTGCCATTTTTTAATAAGTAAAATAAAAAGGACATTAAATATCATTTCATCTCTTTTGTAATAACAATGATAAACAAGTGGTAAATCTTAATTAGAATAAATCTGACTTCATCATCAGTGGCGTTACAGCTCTTTATGAGCCAAAGCCTTCTTCAGAACAATCCTCCATTCGCCCCTGTCTCTGGCAACTCTTCTCCATGCTCTAATTCCGATAGACTTCAAATCATTTTCTAGGTTGTCTTGGTACCTAAGTCTCGGTCTTCCTCTTCTTCGTTGTCCGATCAACCCTCTTCGGTCAAAAACTTTTCTGACTATGGCATCTTTCTCTCGTCTGATTACATGACCTATCCATCTGAGGCGTGCTACCTTAATGAATTTTACAACGTCAGGTTCTCGAAATCTTCTATACAACTCAAAATTGTAACACCTGCGCCACAAACCTTGTTCTTTTATGCCTCCATATATTCGTCTTAGTATTTTTCGCTCAAAACGTTTGAGCAATTCTTGGTCATTCTGTGTTAGTGTCCAAGTTTCTGAACCTGACTATAAATCTGACTATTGCAGTAAAAAAAAAATACCGCTTTTAATTATTGTCTCTCCTATTTGCAAACTCAATGTTATGGAGAAATAATTCCACGACGTATAAGCGCGGAAAATATTGTATCAATTATATATTGTATCAATTGTATATACAATACTAGCCGTGAAAGATTACGTTACTTACACATTTTATTACAACACTCATTTGATTCTAGATTATCTTCCTACAAAAAGAACGTTTTTAATTTTTTCATTATACTTATATAGGGTGTCCATAAACGCTTTTCATAAAAGAAAACTACTAATCCATTTTATGTCGATTTATAATAATAATTATATTAGTGTTAAAGTTATTTTGTTCATTTTCTATAGCCATCGATCATACAAATCGATTAGTCTCGAAATTGATACAGCATATTTTATGAACTTCAAACATTAAAAAAAAAAAACTTAATGTTTGTTAAGTTTTTTGTAAAGGTGACCAAATTTTTAAAACGAAAAAGGTATGGATAAAAATTTCCAATGCCCTTCCTAAACAAGCCGCTTATGACTGTAAAAAAAAAATATTCATGCCAAACAATTGGGTAAATTCTGCTAAATGAGTATATAGAATTTTATTACTTTAATGACAATCGTTTTCAAGATATTTGAATTAAACCGATGTTGAGGTGTAGTAGTTAGGCGCCAATGTAGCAAAAACAGTTAAGGCTCCCGTAATAAACTCTAAATTCTTAAACTAAAAAATATTCCAAATTTACAAAACAAATAAAAATAAAATAGATAGCAAAATCTGCGGCTGAAGGTAACAAAGAATGAAATGACCACTAGAAAACTGAAGGATAGAATCGGTCAATTTGCATGCCTGTGGAAGACAGTGAAATATTAAAGTAAACGGAGATCCAACTAACAAATTTAGACTAAGGAACAAGCTGTAAGGAATCTTTACTGGAAATAAAGCTTTGGGCGTAAGGGAAGTGTAAAGAGTTGTGACCTATATTATTTAAGAACTCAAGATTCCTGTTAAATATTAAAAAACCAACATAATGCAACATCATTTATTATTGCTAACAATAGTATATAAAAAACCCTATTTACAGTAATAGAAAAAAATAAACTCTTCTTTTTAAAATCGATCCACGTTTTCAAAAATGGGTTGAAAATTCTCGTCTAGTTCGTGACATATATACCAATAAAAATAGGAAAGAATTGTACCGATTTTACTATCTTTATTTACAATATTTTATGTTATTATTAAAATCTGCTAAAACCTAATTTATTTATTTATTAATTTACAATATTTAATTTATTACAGTTTTTTACACTTATTCTAATTGACAAAAAGAAACAAAATATAAATTTATTTTACAGCTTAAGCGATACAACAGTTTATTTTAGATTAAAGTTAAAAATTTATTTACCTTTCTTACATTTTTGCTTTTCGTGTTTTATGTGGTTGGTCCATAAGGGTTTATTATCAATATGGGTGCCAAGATACATAATACGGAGTTTTAAGATTGTGTCTAGTAAGACACATAACCGAGGTCTTTTGCTGTAAAAAACTAAAACCCATAGTATTTAATCAATCACACATGCAGCAAAAAATGTAGTTTAAGTCTATAATACATCGTTCATATAAACTATGGATAGTATAGGCACATATAGGGCCTACAGTGGGTGGCCAAATTATTAGGGACTTCTTCGCATGGCGCCGTCTCCTTTCGAAGGTTGGCGATCCAAATGGCAATTGTAGTTTTGGAAATTGCTGCGCGAAAGATTTCTGCGGATGAGTGGTCGAACCATCTCCTCAGGTCTTTCAGCCACGAGTTCTGGCATCTTCCTACTGATCTTTTGCCCTGTACTTTTCCTTCCAGTATAACTTAAAGTAATTCTTATCTTTCGCTTCTCAACACATGAGCCAAGTATTACATTTTCTCTTTGATTATTCTTAGTAATTCTTTTTGTTTACACATGCGACGAAGTACCTCAACATTAGTAACGCTTTGTACCCATGGAATTCTCAACATTCGTCTGTATATGTATATTCATCTCAAAGGCATCTATTCTTTTTTCTATTTCAGAGTCCATTGTCCAACTTTCATAGCCATACAGTAAGACAGAAAAAACGTAACATCTGATCATTCGGATTCTTAGCTGCAGACTAAGGTCTGATCTTGTAAAAAATGTTTTTATGCTCATGAATGCTTTCCTTGCTTGTTCGATTCTTTATAGGATTTCTTTTTTTGGATTACATTGACAATTGATATGTTCTTCCAAATATTTTATGGAATTTACTTGTTCTATTATTTGACCCTTGGCATATACATGTACGTTTATTGGTGTCTTTAAAAATACTAAAGTTTTAGTTTTGGAAACGTTTAGATGTAAAGGGACAGTAAGATGATTTCTTAATTATTTTCTAGTTTAACTGAATTTTTTTAGCAAGTTATTGGCGTTAAGGCTTACATCTATTTTTTGTATAAAAGAGTGTAGTATTAAGATTACAAAAACTATGAGTTCTGTTAGTAAAACCATTAATTTTTTTCACAAAAAAAATTGTTAGATAAAATCACTAATTTTAATATTTAGTGATGCCACCCTTTGCTGCAATTACAGATTCTACACGTCGGGGCATGCTCTGAATCCAAACTTTTGCATTGTGTTTTAATTTTGGGTTATGATGCCATTCTTTAATGGCTTAAGAGCTTTAATCAACTGCCGCTTCGTTGTAATAACATCCTTGGCGATCTCCCGTTTGGTTAACTCCCACATACTCTCTATGAAGTTCATGTCAGGTGAGTTTCCCGGCAATGCAACTACACTTCTGGCTTTGTGGCACGGTGCGGAATCGTGCATAAACTGTGATTTTTTTGGCCGAGATTACAGACCACACCATGACACTTACCGGATGTTTAACCCTCTTCACAATGCAATCTGGATGGAACTGCTCCTCAGGACGTCGTCGGACGAACGCACTTTTGTCCACCAAAATCTGCAATGTTGATTCGTTGGAGAAACATACCTGAAAAAATGAAAATATTCACTATTCACGAACTCCGTTCGTTAAAAAAAGTTGTAATTACTCGACTTCAGTGTTTAACGATCATACTTCGGTGCTGTTTGGCCCATTGGAGTCTCTTTCTCTTCATGGCTTCGGTGAGCCGTAGTTTTTTCATAGGCCGGCGACCTATCAGATTCTCTTCGGCCAGTCTTCGTCAGACTATTCTTCTAGAAACATTAATTCCTTAGGTATTTATCATCGTAGTCAGACGTGCCACACTCTTTTTACGATTTTTAGACAAATGTCCCTGATTTTAGGGTCAGTACGAGGAGTAGTGATACTTTTCCTGTTACATTTTCTAACACGGCCCGGTTCCAATGGCTCGATTGAATCAATTTTTATTTTAATTCGATTTACTACAGACCTTAAAACACCAGCAGTAGTTGCTATTACTCTTTGGGAAAGTGCAGTAACATCGTTTTTATTTCTCTAATTTTCCCTGGAGACAAGCCTGCAATTTTTCCCATACTAAAAAAATAATTTTGATTTTAAAAAACGTTTTTAAATAAAATCGTGTCATTAAAAGCAGCAAAAATGACTAAAACAAATATTACTTTCCTACCTGTTAAACATATCTGACACAAAAACCTAGCAGAAACACTTTAAAAAAGTTTTAAACAACTTGCAAATATTTTTAAGCCTCACTGCGATTACAGCCGATGGCCAACTATGCAACAGCAGCAATTATTATTTCTTAGATAATCAGTCTACCAGTGTTACCGCTTATCAAAAATTTTAATAATCATACCATAGAAACTGCTAAATATAATACAGATATGAGTACCAATTTTTTTGGCAAAAAAAACCATTTAAAGTAAAAAATACAAAAATATAATGTAGTGTCTCTAATAATTTGGCCACCCACTGTATCTTGATCCATGGAGCAGGTTTTTGTGATCACGAATATAAATTTTTCTGTTTAAAAACAAATTTATTAAATTATTTAATACCCATTCTACACAATTTTGTTTTAAAGATACTCAAATCAACTGCATCATATGCACCTTTTAGGTCAACAATTATACCGAAGTATACGTTAACTAAAGACAACAGTACACTCCCACCAATGACGCTTCTTACGTCACGATTCGACGAGCCGTTTTACGTCCACCAAGCTAAAAATGTCGCAAAAGAATTTTTGGACTACACCCTGTATTTACTTACACACCTGTTTTACGTGAGCTTTCAGTTGACAAATGTTTTCGGTCTTGACTAAGGTTTTGAAATGTGCTAAGTTAAGCGTTGGCCGGTAATGCAGATCCAATGCTTACCGACATTAGTGCTAGTGATGTCAGAATTGGACTTTGACCATCTGGCCCAAGTAGCTCATACTCTGCCGATAATACGGTTCGGCTCTGCATCAAAACGTCACTGGAATTTTGTACCTATATCTCCACATAACGCTATGGTTCTCTTGGAACTTCATCGAAGCCCTCTGAACACCAGTTATTTTTCTCAATATTTCGTCCAGTTTCTGGCGACGCGACATCTGCATCCGATTGTTAGGTTGGGAGACAGTGGCGTAACAGTAACTTAAAGTTATACTTTTTAAGATAGGTAGTTTTTAATTTACCAATTAAAACAGATAAGTACCTTAAGGGTAATCCCTGAAAAATACTATGCAAGAGTAGCACTGATAAATAAAATAAAAGCTAAAAAAGAAGAAAAAGGTTTTAAAATAGTACGTAAAGTTAAATATTAAGTTAAAATGAAAAATAAAAATTGAATACCGTAAATCGATTAATGTGTACAAAACTATTTACTGCATGGGACCAAAATGTCCAATAAACAATAGTGATACTTAATACAAGTAATTAATATAAAAACAATATTAATAAACAAAATGACGAAACAGAATCGCAGAATTGTATTAATAAACACCGGCGATGCGATGGTGATTCTTATGGACTCCAGATTCATGATAAGAATGATTAATAAACCCAAAAATAATCAACCCAATTTCCTTTACCACTGGATGATTATGTTATGGGACATATGTTTAACCGGTCTCTAAAATAAAATTGAATCCTTATGGAGAAATCCGCAAACGAGAAATTACAACTAAGTAAATTAAATCAAATTCTTAACCAAAGTTTAGGTGGTCGGCTAAAAACAAACCTTTTATTTACTGTATTTTTATTTTTTGCTTGAAAATAGTTTTTATAGAGTGTTTAAATAAAAAGAAGCCTACCAAATAAAAAGTCTATCAAAAAATAGTACTTTTAATGAGTTTCACGTTAACCTTGAACAAATTAGTAATATTTTAAATAGTAATCAAAACTTATTATTACTTAAATTTACTTCTACATGGAAAGATTATTAGTTAGACTAAAGAATTTTGGAAGAAATAAAATTTGTAATAATGGCAAACTGAATAAAATCTGAAAAATCTGGATAACAAAAGACCAAATTTAATAAATGGTATGCTTAACAGAAATAGAGGGTTAATAGTAGACATAAATTTTTCCACAACCTAAAATAAATAAGATCATAAAATGCCCTGACTTCTTGACACAGTTAAATTTTTTTTAAATTTAAAACTTTTCACGGCACTGTGCCATCCCTTTAATCGACTTTTTTGGGTGTGATTATGTAAGTTTTGAATTTTTCTAACAAAACAAACTGGCCTTACGAATGTAGCTGTTTATTCCTTGCCT
This sequence comes from Diabrotica undecimpunctata, assembly GCF_040954645.1. Lineage (NCBI taxonomy): Eukaryota > Metazoa > Arthropoda > Insecta > Coleoptera > Chrysomelidae > Diabrotica > Diabrotica undecimpunctata. The sequence continues at coordinate 130,784,567 of NC_092805.1, read as the reverse complement.
TAAGTAACTAATAAAGACGTCTATATATCGTCACTTAAAATTTTAATCTAGTCTATCGATTCATAATAAAAAGAAATAAAACCTCGAGTGCCTCTCATTCTTTATTTTGTCGTTGAGATGGCCGCTGATGTCAATTTTATAAGAATATTTAGTTGTTTAGTAGTGAAAAATCCACGAATTGAAAGTGGTAAGTTTAATTATTTCTTGGAAATTTATCTACTCGATATAAAGAATGTTTTTCTTTGTCATAGGGTTTTTTATAATCCGCGATTTATCACTAAGCTGGAATTCCTAAATTGCTTTTTACCTTTTGCAATGTCATCTTCATGCCGACTAGAAGAAAAAGATTTGAGGGTATCGCATCTGAGCTCTATTTGTTTCTTTGGCTTGTCTTCCTAATTTTGTTACTAATTGTTGGACCACAATTTATTTAGATAGTAGTTTATTGCCTTTATATAGCAATGGTTATAAATTATAGGTTTATTGTTTTTTATGATCTTAATATATTTAAGATATAGTTTTATTATTATACAGGTAAGCAGATTCATATTTAATATTGATTTGAAATTAAATAGTTTAATTTTAGTCCTTTATAAGTCTCAGGTTAAGACTTCTTCTTCTTTCAGTGCCTATTCGTTCCGAATATTGGCAATCATTCTGGCTATAATTATTTTATTGACTGATGCTTTAAATAGATTCGTTGTTGTTGTGGAGAACCATTTCCTCAGGTTCTTCAACCATGATATTCTCCTTCTCCCAATTCCTCGCTTTCCGAATACTTTACCCTGTAGGATTACCTTCAGTAATCTGTATTTAGTGCTGTTTCTCATTATATGTCCGAGATATTCCAACTTTCTCCTTTTAATGGTATACATCACCTCTCTTTCTTTGCCCACTCTTCGTAATACGGTCTCGTTGGTTATCTTGTCTGTCCATGATATCCTTAGAATTCGCCTGTATAGCCACATCTCGAAGGCTTCAAGTTTTTTCTCCATTGCTTCAGTTAGTGTCCAGGATTCAACTCCGTAATACAATATTGAGAAGATATAACATCGTAGGAGCCTTACTTTTATCTCCAGATTAAGATTGTGTCTTTTAAAGAGTTTGGCCATGTTATTGAATGCACTCCTAGCCTTCTCTATTCTACATTTTATTACCTGTGAGTGATCCCATTGTTCATTTACTGTTGTTCCAAGATAGTTATACTGTTTTACTCGATCCACTGGTGTATTATTGATAAGTAGTTGAGCGTCTCTAACTTTATTTTTGCTGATGATCATAAATTTAGTTTTTGTTATATTTACTTGAAGTCCAAATCTTTCACTTACTTCATTTACTTTGTTTATTAGTTGCTGTAAACTGTTCAAACTGTCTGCAAAAATAACGGTGTCGTCTGCATAACGGATGTTGTTTAGACGTTCTCCATTTAGAAGTATTCCATGTTCGCATTTTTCCAAGGCTTCACTAAATATTTCCTCTGAATATAGATTAAATAATATAGGTGAAAGTATACAACCTTGTCTAACGCCTCGTAGAATCTGGATCATTTCCGTTGGTTCACCTCCAAAATTCGTTCTTATTGTGGCTGATTGGTTCCAGTATAAATTTTGTATTATACGCCGATCTTTATCATCCATTTGGGCTTTTGTTAGAATATCCATTATTTTTTGGTGTTGAACTGTATCAAATGCTTTTTGGTAGTCCACAAAGCAGATGTAAATATCGCAAGTCATATCTCTGCATCTTTGAAATAATACTTGTAGACTAAACAGTGCATCTCTTGTACCTACGCCTTTCATGAATTCAAACTGTGTGTCTTGTATTCTCTCTTCGCATAGCTTGTATATTCTACGATGTATAATTTTAAGAAAAAGTTTTAATGTATGGCTCATTAGACTTATTAGCCTATATTCTCCGCACTTTTTTGCTCCCTGTTTCTTTGGTAAGGTAATAAATTCTGAAAGTAGCCAATCTTTTGGGATATTGCCTGTGTCATAGATATTATTGAAGATTTTACATAGTACTCTTAAAGATTCATCATCAAGAAGTTTAAGAAATTCAGATTGTACTCCGTCTGGTCCTGGAGCTCTACCTTCTTTTAGTGATATTATGGCTGCTCTTATTTCTGCCACTAGTATAGGTGATCCTGTTTCCGTAGGTATTGGGGGCTGGTTCTCTTTCTCATCAAAAAATAAATTTCTTATGTAATTTTTCCAGGTATCATTGATACTCTCTTTGTCCACGATTATCTCTTCATTGTCATTAACAAGTTTACTTATTCTTCTGTTTTTACATTTCTCTTACCTTCTTATGCACGTTGAAGTCGTCGTATTTACTTTGGAGAATTTTGATTTCTTGGCATTTTTTCTCCAGTTCTTTCTGTTTGGCTTCTCTGATCTTTCTCTGTATCTCTCGCTGTAATGTTTTATACATGGAGTTATCGTTCTTGTTTTTCCTTCTTTCTTCCATTAGTTGCAGAATCTCTGTCGTCATCCATGTCTTATTCTTACCTTCTTCGTTCTTCATAAAATTGTCTTTAATGTCGTCTATTGTTTTCTTAAGGGATTCTATCTTATCTTCTGTGCTTTCCGTTGTATTATCGATATCTTTAGATTTTCTATTTAATGTTTTGCTGACTACTTCTTTTACTTCGCTACATTTCAGTTTTCTCATGTCATGTTTCTTTACAGTTTTTCCGCGTATTTTCTTTAACTTAGTTCTATACACGCCCACTAAAGGATTGTGGTCAGATTGAATATCAGCGCCTGGGTAGGTTTTAATACTGTTGAAACTATTTCGATATCTTTTGTTAACAAGCATATAGTCTATTTGATTTCTAATAATAACGTCTTCTCCGTTGTCTCTAGGTGATTTCCACGTATACAGGCGTCTAGGCGGTAGTTTGTAAAATGTGTTTAGCACGATTAAGTCATGCTCAGCTGCAAAGATACTCATTGTTTCTTCTCGTTGATTTCTCTCTCCTAATCCATGTGGACCAATATGTTGCCCTTCTTTTCCGTTACCTATTTTTGCATTGAAATCTCCCATGATTATAAGGAGTTCGTGTCTCGGTATATCTCTTATAAGGTTGCTTATTTGTTTGTAGAATTCTGATATTTCTTCGTCACTATGGTCTGCTGTGGGTGCATAGACTTGTATGATGTTTGTGTTCACCGGTGACGTATTTATTTGTAACAGGAGGATTCTATCGTTCACTGGTATGAAGTTGTTGACTTGTTTGGCTATACTTTTATGCGTGATAATTCCAACCCCATTCTCATATTTACCATTTTCTGATCCTGAATAGTATACTCTGTAGTCTTCTATATCACAATAACTTAAGTCAGGCCACCTCATTTCACTTATGCCCATTATTTCTATTTTCATGCGTTCCATTTCTTTAATTGCGCATTGGATTTTTCCTGATTGAGCCATCGTCCTAACGTTCCAAGTGGATATCCTCTTCAGACAATTCGTGTGGGCTTTTCTTAAAGGTGTTTTATTGGGTATTTCACAGGGATTTTGCATATTAATGACCTGAGAGGCCCTGTGGTCATGGGAATGACCTCTCTTGTCGGATCTTGGTCTCCGATGTCCATGATCAGTATGCGACTTTTTATTGAGTTGTACAGCCATTATAATTGTACTAGAGATATCCATAGGGATCTTTAATATAGTGGTTTCTCGTTGCCTTCTATATTCTTATGCCGTTGACCAAACCATTGATTCTTCCGCCTTTGGGGCCGGTTTCTCAGCCCCAGGACAAAAGAGTGCCCTACCACCTACCAACTCGTCCGCCCGGAGCCGTTGGTCGGTAAGTGGGGGACTGCTTATACCGGCAATCACTCGGTCCCTATCTGCGTTAGCCATCAAAATTGATGTTGCCCGTCCTCTACCGCGTGGAGGTGCAGATTCGGATTTTTCCTTCATCGAGATTAAGACCTTTCGGCATTTCCTAATCTCTCCAGAGCTTTAGAAGACTTAACTTAAGGTTAAGACTTACAAGCGCCTAATTTTTGCAGTTCTTAGAATTCAGTATTTCTTTTTTTCTTTTGTCAAACTGTTATCTTTTTTATCTCATTGTTACGTTTTTCATATCTACCTTTTATTAATCTGGCATTTATTTATTTGTTACTTCTCTATTAGTCACATCCTTACTCACCCCATTAAAGTTTCCGATTCACAGCAACGGGAACTGTAAAGTTCTTGTGAACGATCAGCTTTTTACCAACTGATCTTCTTTTTAACCACCTAAGCTGATTTTCGTTACCTTCTAACTAAAAATGTCTTAAATAAAAATTAAAGAGAAATTACATTCTAGCTCTCTAACTACCCTATCTTGCCAACCTCACTGTTTCAAGTTAAGAATTCACAACTGAACAGATAGGCCAGTGCATTTCTTACGGGCGTATGTTGCCAATAGTTCACGGGACTATGCAGGGCCGGCCGAAATAACCCATTCTTTATTTATATTCAAATTTTTATTTATATTTTCCAATGTTAATCAAATTTATTTTAAAAAGATAGGTACGTATCTATTTAATAAGCTTAACGACTACAATTACTTATAAATATGGTTACATTTTCAGGGAAGTGATTTTAAAGATTATTAGAAAAATGTCTTTATTAGTGGTTAAAATATTAGGTTTTACGCAATTGGTTAATTATTATGGCACAGGTAATTCTGACAGCTTAGGTGTCAACTCTCAAAATTATTTATAAAATATTACTTTCACAATAGTTAATAAATAGAAAGCAATAATAATTAAGATATTGTGCTTAAACTTCCATTATCGGGCAAGCCGGGCTAACAGGCCCTAACAGTAAACAATATTGATTACTTTATAATTGACTATTAATAGTTTTCTAATTCTCTTTATGTACTTAGTCATTCCAAACAATAGTGTCATTTGGAAAGCACATTTGGAAAGCAGACAGATTTATGAGTTATAGATAAATGAGCGGTATGTTTTTCAAAATAGTGTAATTAGGTGAAGTGGAGATTATATGTTTGTCTGTATACATAAGCCCAAACTGCCCGATTACGTTTTTAAATTCTTCTGCCCGGACAAGGGTTAAGGCATAACCATCGCGCACTCAAATCTCAAGTGTAAAAAATTATATTGTTAAAATGGATCCAGTTTTGCCGTTTAAAAGTGGTCAAATTTTACATCTGAGTGCTAAAAAAGTGATCTTAAACGTAGTGAGATACCACATTAATTTGCTTCGAGATGAAAGTCAACGTATTGTATTCGACAAAGTATCCGCGATGACAGGAGTGTCAGTTCGTACGATTCAAAAAATCGTACAGGAAGACAAAGAAGGTGAGCTTTCTGAGGTAAAAACAAACAGAAAAAGAACCCGTTGCCGAAACAACTCCAGAGACTATACTTACGATGAAGGTGTTCGTATCGGCGTTCGTCGAACAGTGCATAGTTTTTTTTTTGAAAACATTCCTCCTACTTTGAATCGTCTTCTGCCAAAAGTGAACCAAGACGAAAACTTGCCAAATTTTACCCGCAGTACAATGTACAGGTTGTTAAAAGACATGAACTTTGTTTATGCAAAACGTGATAAAAGTGCCGTGCTAATAGAACGTCCTGATATAATTGCATGGAGGCATGGATATTTAAGGGCCATTAAACAATATCGGGCTGAGGGCTATGACATTGTGTATTTGGATGAGTCATGGGTCAATGTGGGGCACTCGGTTTCCAGAGAATGGAAAGACAAAACCGTCACCTCGGCAAGAGATGCGTTCATAAAAGGGCTAAGTACTGGACTAAAGCATCCCACTCAGCGTGGACCACGTTTCATCCTTGTCCATGCCGGAAGTGAAAATGGTTTTGTAAACGGTGCTGAAATGTTTTTCCTTGCAAAAAAAAACAGCGCTGATTATCACGACGAAATGGACGGTCCGTGTTTTGAGAACTGGTTTGAAAACAAACTGTTGCCCAACTTAGTTCGAAAAACGGTTATTGTTATGGACAATGCTCCATATCATAGTGTAAAAACCGAGTTGTTGCCTAACCAATCGTGGAATAAGAATAACATTATGGACTGGTTAAGACAAAAAGACATATTTTTTGAAGAAAATTATCTGAAGTGCGAGCTTTTGGAGGTAGTCGCGCAATTTAAACAAAATTTTGATAATTACAAAATTGAAGAACTTTGTAAACAACAAAATAATGTCAAAGTGCTTCGTTTGCCTCCATACCATTGCGAATTAAATCCAATTGAAATGGTATGGAGCCAAGTAAAAAGGCATGTGGCCGTAAATAACAGCACCTTCAAAGCGAAGGATATGGAGGACCTCATAAAAAAAGCGTTTTCAAATGTTACGTCTGATAACTGGAAAAACTATATTCAACATGTAATGACTCTGGAGAAAAAATTTTGGGAAGTGGACGGTCTAATGGAAGACGTAACTCCCATAGTTATAGATTTATATGATAGTAGTGACAATTCCGATTTGGATATGGACGAAGAATGTACATAGTTTTTGATAATTGTAATATTGTAAATATATAAATGTCAAACTAAAAAACCAAATAATTTGTTACATTTCTATGGTTCTGTTGTATTTTTTTTAAAATATACAGAAGTTTTTATTGTTTTTTTATGTTTTTTACTGACACTAATAATATCTACCACAATACTCACTCAATTTGTTCATTAAACAATTAAGAATATTTTTAAGAGTCTGATGATGACCTAAGCCGAAATTTAATAAATAACTGTTGTGAGAAAAAGACATGTCTTTAATTTTTATTTTTCAAAAAAACAAAAAAAATTTAAAGTTACCTAAGTGAAAAAACGTCTAATGTGCAATATAACATGCAGTTCGGCCCTGCTTTTTCGCTGCAACTCCACTACTCTCGCCTATCTCAGTCTATCGGTAGTTCTGGCATCACCGCTTCCCATAAGGCTCCTTTATGAATTCTTAACTTGACACAGACATTAGGTACGTATTGGCAAATAAAATTATTTATTATTCAAATGAAAAGTATTAGAAAAGTTAGGAATTAAAATCGATTATATATCAAATCATCGACGTATGGAATTATCGATTTTCTAATCGAAAGAAGAATTTCGATTATATATTAGAACCTAATATATATAATCACATATGTAGTCGAAAACAAATAAGTTCATATATTAAAGGAGATAAATGATTAATAAAAAATGAGAAGTAACACGTACTGTTAAAGAGCTTTCGCTCCTTCATGAAGCATTTTTCGATAAGGTGATTTACGTCAAATCAACATAAAATGTGTTCCAGAACTTTTAGTTTTCTTTTCAAAAGAGCTTTTGTAGTTACCCTTGTGTATAGAATAAAAGATTTAGAAAATATATTTAAGATTTTTTGTTGTAAAAATTTATTAAATTTATCAAAACAATATTAAAAATTTATATATACATATATATATATATATATATATATATATATGATATATATATATATATATATATATATATATATATATATATATATATATATATATATATATATATGACAAAGAATATTAATACTAAATCACTTATCACAGATTATTTTCAGACCAACACTCGTACATTTGTCGAATTGGCCCAATCTAAAGTTTAAATAAAGTTTTAAAGATCTGAATTTAAAGACTAATAAAATAGCATTACAGTTTGAAAGGATTATTCAGGAATCTTCTTCTCGAATACAAATTTAATTTGAGTAAGTTATCAGATAATTATACAAGACAGATAAGTTTAAATTAGTAAAGAAAGTTTCCGGTTGTCTGTTTTTAGTAAATAGTTTTCATTTGGAAAGTCTGGTGTTGCACATTATGTAAATATGAAGCAATTTAAAGTTTAGTAACTCGTAATTGCCACAGAAGCCACCTTTGTTAATTGCGTCAACTATATAATGATGTCATCGTCTAGAGCTTTCATTTCTACTGGGAAACTTCGGTCGTCGGGTCATAATGCAATCAACAGTCGTTGTGTTTAACTCTTTGAGGAGCAAAAGTATTCATGGAAACAATGCCCGAGTCGAGAAACATCATTTTTATTCAAAAATTGATTAAAATATCATACAAATGGGTTAATTATCTACTATTCATTCACAATCAGATGTTTGTTGCAACTGAATTGCTTTTTTATTTATGATGTGGTTCATATTTTGTAACACAATATATCCCGGGACGGTGTCAAAATAGTGATATATTATACCAGAACTTTCTTAAAACTAGAGATCAAGAGTTCGCATATGAACTTATTCATAGTCTGAATGAAACACTACAGCAAAAACGGACTGAAACAGTAGAAAACCGAAACTTGGAGATGGTAAAAGCTTTTAACAACGGAAAGCAGGTATAAATCCAAATTTTGTTGCATCTCATATTGTTTCGACATCAAGAGCTACCAGAGATAAAGCTCAAACACGAAACATAAAGAAACATTTAAAACCTTGAAATCGCAATAAATCTCTCTCGCTGCCCTTTCACAATTGAAGAAATATATATCGCCCTTAAAGACGTTTTTCCGGGTAAAGCTCTAGATTTCGAAGGCATCCACCCCGAATTCATACTCAATTGCGGAAAATACACAAAAACCTGGCTCTCATATTTCTTCACAAACATAATTCAGACCGGCAGAGTCCCACGGGAATTCCAACACTTAAAAGTCATAGCAATACTAAAACCGGGTAAACCAGCTATCCACTATCAACCAATAAAAATCTATCAACCAATTGATCTACTGTCTGTAATGTATAAACTACTCAAAAGACTAATTTTTAACAGAATAAGCCCAACAATCCTCAAAGCTATATCAATTGAGCAAGCAAGCTTTAGACCAAATCGAGGTTGCACAGACTAGGTGTTATCTCTCTGTACTTACATATAATCTGGCTCTCAAAGAAAACTAAAGAGTTCTGCTGCGTTCATAGATCTGTCAGCAGCTTTCGACGCCGTCTGGCGAGAAGGAATGATTTATAAACTCTTATGCACTATTCCTTGCAAATTTACCGCTAGATTAATAGAAAACATGCTCACTGATAGAGTATTTTAAGTAACTATAGGATCCGAAGTAAGCACCCATAGAAAAGTCAAAAATGGTCTGCCACAACTCTCGGTACTCGCACCACTGCTTTTTAGCCTTTACATCGCCGACATGCCCAAAACAACACCACGAAAGTTTGGCTATGCTGATGACTGAACTTTATTACCCCAAACAAAGTCACTAGAAGAAGCTGAAGAGATTCTTACGGAAGCTAGAGGTTAGGAGAAACTACTTTCAAAAATGGAGACTTTGCTCTAATGCCTCCAAGACCGAAGTAACCTGCTTCCACCTAAACAATAATCTGGCGTCAAGAACCCTTAACGTTTACTTTGATAATACACGAATCAACACACTTGGACATAACGTTAAGCTTTAGAGTACATTTAAGTACAGTTGCCGAGAAGCTAAAAGCCAGAAATAGCATCATTCAGAAACTCTGCACTACAACATGGGAGGCATCGGCATTTACACTCAGGTCTTTGGGCTTAGCTCTTGTTTATTCCGTAGCTGAATACTGCAAGCCAATATGGATCAACAGTGCTCACGTTAAAAAGATAGATGTCTGGCTAAATAACACCATGAAAATGATCGCTGGAGTAATCAAATCTACACCAACACATTCGCTACCAGTGCTGAGCGACATTGCACCCTCACATCTTCGCCAACTTAATCTGCTTACCAAAGAATATAACAAAATCCTTAGCAACACAGCACTGCCGATTCATAACTATATAGAAGATGCAACCAAAAGTCGGTTACGCTCCAGAAAATCTCCAATACAATCTGTAGAATCAGCAGCAGCCACAGGGTTCAACATGCTCACTAAATGGATCCATGAATGGTCGGCAGCTCAACCAATTACAGTCATACCTTGCATCACAGAGACACCTCCTGGATTTGATCTAACACGTAAGACCTGGTGCACACTACACACATGGTCGATGTGCAGATATGTTGTAAGTTGTAAGTATGTTGTAAGTGAAGTAACCTGCTTCCACCTAAACAATAATCTGGCGTCAAGAACCCTTAACGTTTACTTTGATAATACACGAATCAACACACTTGGACATAACGTTAAGCTTTAGAGTACATTTAAGTACAGTTGCCGAGAAGCTAAAAGCCAGAAATAGCATCATTCAGAAACTCTGCACTACAACATGGGAGGCATCGGCATTTACACTCAGGTCTTTGGGCTTAGCTCTTGTTTATTCCGTAGCTGAATACTGCAAGCCAATATGGATCAACAGTGCTCACGTTAAAAAGATAGATGTCTGGCTAAATAACACCATGAAAATGATCGCTGGAGTAATCAAATCTACACCAACACATTCGCTACCAGTGCTGAGCGACATTGCACCCTCACATCTTCGCCAACTTAATCTGCTTACCAAAGAATATAACAAAATCCTTAGCAACACAGCACTGCCGATTCATAACTATATAGAAGATGCAACCAAAAGTCGATTACGCTCCAGAAAATATCCAATACAATCTGCAGAATCAGCAGCAGCCACAGGGTTCAACATGCTCACTAAATGGATCCATGAATGGTCGGTAGCTCAACCAAATACAGTCATACCTTGCATCACAGAGACACCTTCTGGATTTGATCTACCACGTAAGACCTGGTGCACACTACACACATGGTCGATGTGCAGATATGTTGCAAAAATGGGGCAAGCTACCATCACCAGCATGCAGCTGCGGTGAGGTCCAATATATCAAGCACATGACGGAGGAGTGCTACCAGAGAGCCTACGAGGGCAGTTCACAAGACTTCCTGTTTGCGACGATCGAGTCGATTAACTATATAATTAATTTAACCTCGACGTTTGCCCGTAAACTGGACATGATTTAAGTATTTTTATATCGAGTCAATTTTAACGTTTATTGTAATGTTTATTGTAATATTGTAGATGTGTCGAAATGCCATACGCTAAATACCTAAATAAATAAAAACACCGTACCAGTTGCTAAATTTTGCAGATTTCTTTTAACCTTCAATTTATTTACATTCTGTAATAATATTACAAGAAGTATGTAATTAGTCTCCGATTTGATAGTGGCCTCATAAGATTTGTTGCAAGATTGTTACACTCCCTGTGGAACTCCTGCTTTTATTGGATTTAGACTTGTGTACTAATTGTAATGTCTTACTAGGAAATGCAAGTTATTGAGGTAGGACTTACGGATACGGAAATCATTTAAGGGAAGGACCTCTCTATGTTTGTAGAGTTGACCAGTGTACCAAACTCTATCAATGGCTTGAGAAATAAAAAAAGGTTGCTTTACAGTATCTTCTTTCTTTTAGTGCTTCATGAATAAAATTACAGACTCCATTTATTTGCTCAGTGGTGGCATATTGTTGTCTGAATTCAAACTGGTGGTTAAGTATTATTTGGCGTTCTGCAAGAATTAGTTGTAGTTTTCAATAGTAGTTTTATCCAACAGTAGTTTTTCAAAATTATTTGACACCATCGGCAGTAGGCTAATAGGTCTATATGATTTAATGCCTTCTGTAGGTTTATCTGGCTTAAGAAAATGCAATAATTTGTGCCACTTTCCATAGAATAAAGTAATAGCTTGTTCTGTCAAGTACAGAATTCCTTTTTTTGAAAAGTTCTTTGATTAGGTTGTATCCAGAAGACTTTTTAGGGGGTGTAAGTCTGATTTTATCTTCTGGTGAACTTGTTCGGTGATAAATTTTTTATATGGTAGTTTAAGTTGCAAAAGTCACAAACAAAGAAGTGTTAAGATGAATTGGATAGTGCAGAAAGCTTATGAACACGATTAAATAAGAAAAACATCGTATGGGTCACATATTTCGAAACGATTAATACTCTCTTCTACCCGTCATCATGCCTGGAAGAGTAGAGGGAAGCAAAAACTTGAAAAGAAATGAGAAATCTTGGCTGGAGAATAACAGAGATTGGACTAACCTTAGTGTTGAATAGATATTTCACATTGCAAAAGATAGGGAAGCGTTCAAATAAGTGATAGCAAACCTTCGTTAGAAGACGGCAAAATAAGAAGATGTTCAAGTTGATACGGTGATTTTAACAACCGTTGGTTTTTTTATGTTAAGGATGTTGTTGTCTGGAGGGTTTGACTGGAACACATTCAACAATCAATCGGCAAACGCTTTACCTTTTTTTTGGTGCTCCTATTATTATCATTACTTATTTGAATAGGAGGATTGGTTAATTAAGTTTAATTTAATTTCCGCGTTGTCTTTCAAAGTGACTACTAGGTGATTTCCATTACTGATAAGTTTTTAACGTAATATTAAATACTATTATCCTATGATTATTTAAAAGAATTTTATTTGGGCGGTAGCTTGGTTTAGTTTCGTTTCATCATGGGACGCGCGTGTTCTCTGCCACGTTTCCCCTAATATTCGCTTTTCTTTAAAGCGAAGTGATTGTTTCACTGCGCTTTACCAAAACTAATCCAACGTCTACCAAACTTGGTATTCAAGTACATGCTCACTGCTTTAGTATAACGTATCCCATTATGCAGTCATTTTGTAAAAATATAAATAGTTTTCTGTATTTAAATTATATAGACTTATAAAGGTAAATTAAATGGTAACCTATATGGCCTTAAAAATAATTATAACCCATATGTTTATTTTAAATTAGTATTAAATTATTGTTCTGAAGCTATTTTCTTGTGGCATTTTAAATTAATTACTATTTAAATGGGAATAAGCCACAATTAAAGGTTAAAATACGTTTATTGACGTTTCAATTTCCACTTCGGAAATCGTTCTCAAAATACAAACATTAGTAAAATAAACAAATTTTGTTTTTTGTTACTTAGTGAAAAATTCTTCTAATAATTTAATTTTATCTGACTCATCTATATTGAAAATTCAGACATACCTTATACATTTTAAAGTAGACGACTTTAAAATGATATTGCAAATATTGTTGAGTTGCGTTCCTGGGACGACTTTACTTATAAGATAGTTCATTCGATTACATGAAATCAACTTTAACTTGAGAATATCCGTCAGAAAAGATCATAACATGTAATTCGTCTTTAAAAAGACAAATACATGCCATGATGACAGTCAAATTCTCCTGTTAGTGATTCCATAGTAAATTATGAGGGAAAAACCAGGAAAAAACCTCATAATACTATCCCGACATGGTAAGTATTTGATCGTGCATTTAGTTTACCTTCAATAAACACCAAATTCCGATTTTATATGTTTGTTACTTAAAAAACAAATGATGTATTCTCCATATGTTACTGACTTAGCAATATTTATTGAAGGTAAACTAAATGCACGATCAAATACTTACCATGTCGGGATAGGATTATGAGGTTTTTTCCTGGTTTTTACCTCATAATTTACTATGAAATCACTAACAGGAGAATTTTACTGCCATCATGGCATGTATTTGTCTTTTTAAAGACGAATTATATGTTATGATCTTTTCTGACGGATATTCTCAAGTTAAAGTTGATTTCATGTAATCGAATGAACTATCTTATAAGTAAAGTCGTCCCAGAAACGCAACTCAACAATATTGGCAATATCATTTTAAAGTCGTCTACTTTAAAATGTATAAGGTATGTCTGAATTGTCAATATAGATGAGTCAGATAAAATTAAATTATTAGAAGAATTTTTCACTAAGTAACAAAAAACAAAATTTGTTTAATTTACTAATGTTTGTATTTTGAGAACGATTTCTGAAGTGGAAATTGAAACGTCAATAAACGTATTTTAAGCTTTAATTGTGGCTTATTCCCATTTAAATAGTAATTAGTATTAAATTTTTAACTTAAGAATATGTAATTACTCAGAAATTATTGTTAGATTTAAAATACCACATTTGTATAATATGTATATTATCTACATTATCTTCGTCTTATGGGTGAAGGAATAGTCAAGATTTTTCCATGTTGATAATATATTACTTGCAAATTTGTATTACTATTTATTAAATTTTTTTTCTGTTGATTTTTAAGCTGATTTTTTCTAAAAATGTCATTTTTGGAAACCTAAAAAAGATGCAAGAAAATTTGCTGCTCCCAGTCCCGGTCTTTCTCCTATAATTCCCCCTCATAGGACGAAAACGAAAAACATTTATTTACCAAGAATCTATACGCCGTATAAAAAATGGTTCAAGCAAAAATATTTCTGAGATAATTTTAAACCAAAATGTTTATTGGCACTTTTTCTGTAGATGAGGCTCTAGCAATAAAAATTCTATAGGGACCGCTAAGTTAAATTGACAAATTTTATGGATCTCATGAGAATCATAAAAAATTTCAAAAATCGCGCAACCTTTATTTATTTAACAGCATTATAGAAACTGAGAGACAATCAAGGCCGTATGATAATCGACGGTAAAGAAGTAACTGAAGAATGGAAAGAGTATTTTAGGGACCTTCTAAACATCATACAGGAAGAACAGCACAAAGAAGAGATCTATATCACAGCGGACATGCCCGTCAAAAATCCCTCCATTGAAGAAACCCAAAAGGTCTTAAATAAGCTGAAAAATCAAAAAGCGCCGGGTACGGACGATATACCAGCAGAACTTCTGAAATATGGGGGAGACGCACTACATCGCCAAATCCACCAGCTAATAACGCACATATGGCTAGAAGAAAGGATACCAGCACGATAGAAGGAAAACATAATAGTGCCCATCCACAAAAAAGGGGACAAAACAAAATGCGCGAATTATAGAGGAATTTCACTCCTAAACACGGCATATAAAACCCTCTCAAACATCATTCTTAGTAGACTAATCCCTTATGCTGAAAATGTCCTATGCGAATATCAAGCCGGTTTTAGGGCAAACAGATCAACAATAGATCAACTATTCACGCTGAGACAACTTCTAGAAAAGGGTTGGGAGTATAACAGACCCATACACAATCTTTTCATAGACTTTCGACAAGCATATAATAGCGTAGAAAGAAGCCAAGTATGGAATGCCATGGCGGAGCTCTCAATACCAAATAAACTCATTCGGATGACCAAAGTCTGTATTTAGGGTAGAATATCTAAAGTACGTGTAAATAATAAACTGTCTGGCAGCTTTGAAATCAACAGTGGACTCAAACAGGGTAATGCGTTATCTCCACTACTTTTTAACCTTGTATTAGAGAAAGCCATGAGGTCGTCCGAAATAAAAACAAAATTGCTATCGGTTCAAGGTCCCAAGCTATTACTCGCATATGCAGATGACATAGATCTCATTGGAGACTCCATCCTATCCACGAAAGACATCTTCAACAAGGTAGAAGGAGCAACAAGTGAAGTAGGGCTGAAGATTAATGAAGAGAAGACGAAATATATGTGTATAAATAGAACGACACGAAAAGACAGAATAGGACAAAATGTGTCGATCAACACCTTCAATTTTGAAAGAGTACAACGTTTTAAGTATCTGGGGGCCGTAATCACAACTGACAACGATGTTACTGAAGAAATAAAAGACAGAATCCAATCTGCAAACCGCTGTCTATTCGCACTGGATAAGCTCATAAAAACAAAAAATCTTACAAGAAGTTCAAAATCTATAAATCCATCGTAAGACCTATAATAACATACGGATGCGAAACCTGGACCATGACCAAAGCAAACGAAGAAAAGCTCAGACGCTTTGAACGAAAAATACTTAGAAAAATTTTAGGACCTCGCCATGACATCACCACAAACCAGTATAAGATCAGAACCAATATCGAATTAAAAGCACTCTACAATGACGCCGATATTGCCCAAGAAATTAAATCACAGCGACTGAGATGGGCAGGCCACGTGCATAGACTGAATAACGATAGACTTGTAAAACTGGTATGGAAAGAGATTCGCAGATCTCCGGAAAATGAACTTTCAATTTGACCCTAGGTTGATGGAAGACCGAACAAATTGGAAAAATATTGTACAGTCAGCCAAGACCCACACAGGGTTGTAGCGCTACGTGATGATGATGATGATTATAGAAACTGGCTATATTTGTGACAAAATACATGAAGTGCATGCGAAAGCTGCACTCTTCACCTTTAAAACGCACTTTGATTTTTGTTAAAAGGATAATCGAATCAGAAGATATCGATTTTTACCGTCGAGTTGATAAAAATCGCGCGATAAAAGTCACAAAAATTGATTTTCGCTCAAGCGTTATATCTAAAAGAACGGTTTATTTTTCACAAAAAGTGCCAATTAATATTTTTGTTCAAAATTATCTCAGCTATAGCTATAGCTTAGCTAAATTTTTTTCTACGGTATACAGATTTTTGTTAAATCAATGCTTTCCATTTTCCTCCTACGATGTACGGTTTTAGGGGGAAGCCCAGGAGTGCGAGTGGCAAACTTATTTTTATCTTTTTTAGGGTCCCGACATTGATATTATTAGCAAAACTCTAGTTCGAATAATTTTTATAGGTTCGGTGGTATTTTCGTCTTTGACGACTGCTTTGAAACTTTGGTTCAACCTATTAGAGTGTATTCTTATACTCCTTTTGCACTGGCGGCCTGTTAAAATATTGGCGACAATTAATAGTGACTACTTTATTATTGGTATTAGAAAAATTGTTCCGACTTAACATTCTCTCATTTTCTGTATTAAACCAATATACTAACTAAAAATTAGACACATATTACAAAAATTATAAATTATTATTGAAACACCAATTTTATACATATCTAATATTTATTTCTTCCGTCAGCTTATTTCCTAATATGTATATGAGATAAAATTTTAACCTGTATTATATAAATTTAAAAATTTACATTTAATAGTATCTTTGTTAACTTTTAGGTTCCGGGCGGTATGAAACGAAGAGTTTTAAGGTGGTACGATTACTCGTGGTCAAGAGGACGTATACAAGGTGGAGGAGATATTAACACAGCCTTGGGGCTGCTTCCAGATAAACTTAAAACTGAGCTTGCCTTACATGTCAATTTAAGTGTTTTGAAAAAAGTAAGTAGATACTCAATATAATTATTCGTGTTAAAGATTGATATTTGTTCATTAAGTTAAAACAAGGGATTTTTATAAATAATATATTAGATGTTTTTCTCCTAATTTTATAAAACGTAACAATAATGTTAAATAACAATTATACAAATATGAATGCTAGAAACAGTAGTTAATAATGTTTGTTGTAATAGTTAGTGAAACCATCCACCTTTTACTTCTACTGCATCTTTACTGCACCTATTTGCAGCTTGCAAAGTAAAACTTTTGCAAAGTTTTACTTTGCAAGCGTATCATAAATTCTTTGTGGTTTTTAATAAAACTTAACACTTGCGGCAAGGAATCCAGCTGAAACTATGAGAACTTTTCACCCTCTTTAACTAATATAACCAATTCAAAAAAACTATTCACAATAAAAAAAGACAGAGTTAGATACGATATTTTCCACTTTAAACAAAGGACTAAATAAACCTATGTAACTAACAAAATATATAAATTGAAACATTATTACGCATACACAAATAAACAAATAATTTGATCTATGCTATGGTCTGAGAGCTGAACATCGAGCAAAAAGACAAAAGAGGGAATCTAATCGTTATGAAAAGGAGACCAAAAAAGTGGCCTCTGATTGCGGACATATCCGGAAATGCGAATGCGCCAAATTTAAATATGACACTTCACAATAATCATACAGTGGTGTAGGGGTTCTAATTTATCTATTTATTTATTATATTAGATAATAATAATATTACATAATATTAATACATAATACACTTAAAATACTTTTTTTTAAACTAGGACACAATAAAGTTTTAATTAAATAATAACAATAATAGTCTAAAATGTGAAGCAATTGTTAAAAAACTTTAATAGAAAATACAAATAATCTTTCATGTGACAGTTTGGACAAACAATAACATCAAAAATGACATAACCTAACTAAATTTGATTTCTTAAACAAGGAAAGAGTCTCTCTTTCCTTGTTTAATGTGGCCTCTCAAGATGGCACTTCCTGTCTAATAATATTTTTGCCCCCACTACCTTTACAATTCCTCTTTTGTCTTTTTGCTCGATGGAGCTGAAACTGTTATAATATTAATAGCTGATCCGGGAACTTCGTACTGCCTTAAGGTCGCGGCATATTATCGTGCACGTATAGTTTCCGGCACGTAGCATTTCCACAGCAATTGGCTGCGCGTTCATTTCCATACATAGAACGTTTTGGTTCGGTGAAGATATGATCTCGCTTTTCTTGACAAAAATTATGTGTAATTGCTCTTCTACTTAACGATGAAGAATGAAAAACTGTGTTAAAAAGGTTTGAAGTACATCCAATGCTAAGAGAAAGGAAGAAGAAATGTGAATACTGGACTTTATACAGATAATTAATTGATGACGATGAAAAATATTATGGATATTTTAGAATGAATAGGAGTCAGTTTAAATATGTTTTAAATTTAATTTCACCTTCAGTTTAAAAACAAAATACTACATTTAACGAAGCCATACATATCAAACCAAAAAGTATTTTTAAAAAGAAGAGGTATCACTTCCGTACAAAAGTCCTAATTGTTTATCACTTTCGTAATTAATTGTCACAAAGCAATAAAAACACATGCATAAATGACAAAATAGCCTCGAAAATAATTTTTTTAAATACTCTGTATCAAAATCAAACAAATACCTCAATAAACAACGGGGGGAAAACGGCGGACATCTAATTCACATTATCCTTACCAACCGGTTACGACTCGTTACGTAGCCGTCGGCATCAGTAAAATATTGTTTCCAAATATACTGAACGGAAACGTTAAGTGTCTGAAACGCTATGTTCCGGACAGTGTGCGTTGTTCATATTTAAAACCATTTAAATTATATGTTCGGAAACTAAACGCTATGTGCGGGAAACGCAACGTGCACGATAATATGCCACGACCTTTAGAATTAAGAAATGTTGTGCTCTAGCTAAGTTTTTTTAACATTTTCCTATAAAGATGAAATTAATTGAAATTAGTAAAAGTTTAAAAGGGCTAATTGAGGTGGAATTAGTAATTCACATCTAATTGAAGAATTTACTATATTTTTCGTCTTGTTGGCAGGTACGAGACTTAACAAAGCAGATTTTTGTCTAGATAAGAATATGCTACGTACAATTGACCTCATTAAAAACATTTTGTGTCCACAATAATTTAAGGATGGGCTGCTGGTGATTTGTTTATAATCATAGCGAATAAAATATCAATCGAATGTTGAATTTAATCTTCAAATTTTCTTTTTGAGTATCGTCGCGTGTAGTATATTTTCCATCAGTTTTCTCATCACTTAACTCGTTCCGTTACATAGTTTTGGTTGTTTAAGGGTTGTAAGCATAATGACAACCGAATCAATCTTTAGTTAAAAATTGTGCAATCGTGACCCCGGCAAACTTAATCTCAGTTTAAAAATTATAAGTTATCTACATCTTTGTTTTTAGCTGCTAAACTGATCGCTTACTTATACAATATTGTGATTTTTGTGATAAGCAATAATGTTCGAAAACAGTTTATTAATCGTTAAGACGAAAATGCAATAATTTAGCAAAAACGAATCAATCCGTTCGATTCGTCGACAAGAATACGGTCAGTACTGATAACTAGCAATTGCTTGGAGAACTCCCACCTCGACAAAAAGAAAATTTAGTAATACAACTCGCTTTTTTGTCTTTAGCTACAGTCTCTTTATATACCGCAAAAGAGTCTATGATTTTAGGCAAGTGTTTATTTCATTCGCAGCGGAATGAAATAAACGGTCAATCTTGGAATTACTGATGGTGTTTGAAAAAAATTTCCATACAGTAAAACCATTGTGCCTCCAAAACATTTTTAGTTATGGCACAGATATTTCACAGTTGGAATAAGTACTCTCAATAAACACATAGAGTTTAGAGTTTATTTAATTAACTAATTACTATTTAAATGGGAATAAGACACAATTAAAGGTTTAAGTACGTTTCTCAAAATACGATTCTCTAAATAATACGAGGAAAATAACAATACCATACATAAAAGGATTATCAGAAAAAATTAAAAGGATAGAAAATAAATTCAACATTTCAACAACATTCAAAACAACAAACACATTGAGATTTATTTTGTCTAAAACCAAACCTAACAATGAACAAGAAAGGACAAAGAATTGCATTTTTAGTATACCTTGTGAATGCGATCAGTTTTATTTAGGTGAAACATCTAGACCATTAAATGTTAGAATAAGTAAACATCAATCTTATATTAAAAATAGAGAATTTGATAGATCTCAAATATGTAAACACGCATGGGTTAATGAACATAGGGTTCAATGGAATGATTCAAATATAGTCCTAAAAGAAACGGATGGTAAAAAGAGAAAAATCAAAGAAGCGGCTCTAATTATGCTAAATGAGACCAATTGTGTCGCAAATTCCTCGGCAGAATGTAGTAGCATCTGGTTACCCGTATTAAAAGAGGAAGTTATTAAAAGGAAAATATCAGTATTAGTAAGTCGGTGACATATAGAGGATATATAATTTATGTTTTTTAAATAACAAACATATAAAATCAGAATTTGGTGTTTATTGGAAGAAAACTAAATGCACGACCGAATACTTACCATGTCGGGATAGTATTGTGAGGTTTTTTTCGTAGTTTTTCCCTCATAATTTACTATGAAATCAGTAACAGGAGATTTTTACTGTTATCATGGCATGTGTTTGTCTTTTTAAAGACGAATTACATACTATGATTTTTTCTGACGGATATTCTCAAGTTAAAGTTGATTTCATGTAATCGAATAAACTATCTTACAAGTAAAGTCGTCCCAGGAACGCAACTCAACAATATTGGCAATATCATTTTAAAGTCATCTACTTTAAAATGTATAATGTATGTCTGAATTGTCAATTTAAATGAGTCAGATAAAATTAAATTATTAGAAGAATTTTTCACCAAGTAACAAAAAAAACAAAATTTGTTTAATTTATTAATGTTTGTATTTTCAAAACGATTTCTGAAGTGGAAATTGAAATGTCAATAAACGTACTTTAACGTTTAATTGTGGCTTATTCCCATTTAAATAGTAATTGCTTTAACATGCCACAAGAAAATAGCTTCAGAACAATTTTAATTAACTACTTAACAAATACAAATATTGTTTGAAGCCAGTCAAAAGTAGATAGTAGGTATATAAAAAAGAAATATAGAACGTAAACTAAATATATCACAACCAAGAACAGATTAAACAGAAAATTATTCATTGCAAAGTCACAGTAAGCAGTTCAGTGGACGTTCTGCAATGCGTCATAAATATATTCTTATAAGCAGCAAAAGCAATGTTTCAGAAGATATTTTTTATATCTTTCTGGAAACTATTACAGCTTAGTTGTTTAATACTTTTTGGTAAAATATTGTAATAGTTATGATTAAGGCAATTCTTATCTGATAGACGCAATCTACAGCGATTTCTTCGTAGTGACAGTTTCGCGTATTGTGAACGTAAACATCAGACCGCTTTATTAAGTGGACCCGTTTTCTGCGAATTTCAGTCAAAACTTGAAATATTACAAACAGACTAGGTAGCGATTCGATAAAAAAAGGTCGGCAGTGTTCCAGATAACTAACCCCCGCTGAAATCCTGAAAAATTGAAGTGAATTTGTTGAATTGTCCCATATAAATAAAAATATGTCATTTTTAATGTTTTAACGTTAATAACCCTTGCTAGTTGGGGAATAACAAATAATGAACTTGATAGCCTTTTCTTCAGTTGTGAGATATAAGCCGACCACGGATATTCACAAATATCCACGGATTTTAACTATACATTGTCCCCATGTTTCATTGTGGCAGATGTGATAGCTTTGATCTAAAATGGTAGTATCACAGAACCCGCTACTACTGATACAGCATTAGATTAAATAGAGATCTAACTGTACGATTTAAGATCATTAAGGGGCCGTCAATATTAAAGTTTCTTTAGGTGATACAGATATCATTAGCAAAAAGAAATGTTTTTCTATCGATTTTAAAATTAGCGATGTCATTTATAAAGATAAGGAAAAGTAGAGGACCCAATACTGAACCTTGTGGTATTCCACATACAATGATTTTGTGAGTAGAATCAGTATTATTTGTTTTAACTAGTTGTTTACTATTCCCCAAGTAAGATTGGATTCAATTTAAAGAAATACCTCGAATTCAGTAAAAATTAAAATTGTTTTATCAAAATGTCATAATTTACACAATCAAAAGCTTTGGTATAGTTACAAAAAGAGTGGCAATGTAAAGACTATTGTTTAGTGCTTGATATACCTTATGTAGTACAAAAAACATAGCATCACTGGTACATTTATTAGATAAAAACCCGAACTTACTTTGTGACAAAATGTTGTTTTCAACGAGAAAGGACATAAGTCGGAGTTTTATAAGTCTCTTAATAATTTATAATAGGACCGTTAGTAAGGCACTGGGTCTATAGTTGCAGACATTCAATTTTTCACAACCCATATAAAAAGGAATAATAATGGCTATCTTTAGGTACTCTAGAAATATACATTTTTTAAAGGAATCATTAATTAGTGAGACCAGGATTTACAACTCATTTTTTGGGAGATTTAAGAAAATTGTTATGGATAGTTCATCAAACTACATGAAGAATTGATTTTGATAATATTGATAGTTTGGATTAGTTCAGATTTATCAAGTGCTCTTGTAAAGAATGAATTTGAGACCTTTTTTAAATTGGGAAGATAGGAAATAGGATCTTGTTGTCTCAAAATAATTGATGTTATATTTTTTTTACTCATATTAACGAAGTGTTCATTTAGATTTTAAGGGTTTGGAAGAGAAAATGTTTGAGCTATGTTAATTTTATTTCGAAAGTCGTTTATTATGGACCAAGTTTTTTTGCAACATTTTTAGAGCTTTCCAGACGATTTTGATTGTACAGTTTTTTAAGTTTTAATAGGTTTTAGATAGGATTCCTCTGTACTTGGTGATATATTCAGTGACAAAGACGTTGGTAGTAAATTTTTGGATGTTCAGTAGTGAACGCATATTCAGTGGTACAGTGTTTGTGATGTTTTGACTTAATTATAATTAAAGGAAATGCCTTATTGAAATGCAGATAAGCCTATCTAAAAAATTACTAAAATTATAGTCCACGTCCACAAAGGGAACCACCCAAAAGTCAAATTACGAAATTTTTGGAATTTACGCAAGTTCTTAGCGGAAAAAATCCTACCTTAACTTTTGATTTATGAGGATGGTTAGGAGTATTAAACTTAGTATATACTGCTTTATGATCAGACAGTCCTGCAGTAATAATTGTAGCGCGTACAGCAAGAGGTGAGAAATCTGAGAAAATATAATCAATTATGGTAGATGTTTTTAGTAATTCTTGTAGAAAAAATAACATGAATTCTAAAGCCATACTATACCATTTTAACCCATTTTATATTTCTGGCCTACCACTGCACAATTTTCAAAAGTTTGGCCCCATCATTATCATGAGAAAGTTCCCATTCCGAGAATTCCGATAAAGCCAACTGACATGCATTTTGAATTTAAACAAATTCAATACTCGATTGCATTTGCTATGATGATAAACAAATCACAAAGCCAATATCTGAGAGTTTGTGGACTGAATATAAAAATTAATTGTTTGAGTCATGGCCAATTTTCCGCGCTGTTCACGTTTAGACAAACCACCAGCTTCGTTCTTTCTGCACCTGGAAACAAAATGAACAATATGGTGTATCAAAGGGTAGTGAATGAAAATAACCACCACAAATGCAATCCATTTAGCAAATAGTTTTCTGCTACGTGAATTCGTTTATTTTTAAACTTTTATTAAACTTCTTTAATTATATCTGAGTTTACAAAAGTTAATATAACTTGGCAAGTAACTTACAACATTTATCAATTTAACGCATTTTATTTAAATATTTCTTCTTTCCTCACGTTTAAATGTATTTACCCATATATACTTTTATGCCTAGTAGATATTTTGATCAAGTATTTGCAATTCTAAATTAAACCATTTGGCAGTAAACTTCAACTATAAAACTACCTACCCGTCATTTTTATTTTAGGTAACTATATTCCAAGAGTGCCAACCAGAATTTTTAAGGGATTTAGTCCTAAAAATGAAAGCATATATTTTCACACCGGGCGATTCGATATGCAGGAAAGGAGAAGTGGCTCGTGAGATGTTTATCATCGCTGATGGTATATTGGAAGTGATCAGCGAACATGGAAAAGTCCTAACAACGATGAAGGCTGGAGACTTTTTTGGAGAAATCGGAATATTAAATTTGGATGGATTAAACAAGTAAGTATGAACCATAAATAAACCTATAAGTAATAAACCTATAATAAATTTTATTTATTTAGATATAAATAAATTATATTGGATTCCCACCATAAAACCTAAATTAATACATTTTTATATAACTAATCTAAGAATTAACTGTTTATCATTTTTTGCATTTCAGTGAGATAATTGTTTATCTAACAATAGAACACTAATAACTTTAGTTTTAAATATTCCATAAAATATATTATATTGTTTATTTTGTTATCACTGCAGCTGTTTCGGCAGAGTGCCTTTCTCAAGTTATCTATTTTTAGTATGCGTTTACACTTTATAGTCTGAATACACTGAATAAGTTGAGGAGTGGAGAACTGTTTATCTCAAGTTGATCATTCAGACTCAGTTGGTCTGTTTTTTTAATTTGTTAATTTTCATAGATTCTAATAAAGATAGCATAAGGCATTTAGTTTGAATGTGAAGAATTTGAAATTCGTCAATAAAAAAAGTGATTATAGCCTAAAAGATGAAATGCATGGATAGAATTTGTTTTTCTATTATTGAAAGCCCTTTTATCTTTTGCTATTTGTTTATTAAAAGTTCTACCAGTTTGACCGATGTCAATACACATTAAATTTATTTTTTTTTATTATTTGAAGTAATGTCCTATCCACTTTATGGTTTTTTGGCGACTTGTCTGTGAATTTTACAAGTAAAGATGTCTATTAATTAGGTAGTTACAATAGTAATTATTATAAGATAGTCCCTTAAATATGTTGATATCGAGCATACACCATTTTAAAATTAAATTTTTGTAGATTAAAAAAATACACTAATTGATTGCAAATTAATATATATATATATATATATATATATATATATATATATATATATATATATATATATATATATATATATAAGGAAGTCAAAGACAGTAACGGGGGCTGGTAAACATAGACGGTTGAAGATAACCGGGAACGACCCAATACTAAGGGTGCTTCTAAGTGAGTGTCTTTTATTAAGAGTCAAGCTTTCGCCACATAATTTTGGGCTTCATCAGAACTTGCCTTAATGGAAAAAATCGGTTGCCTGTAAAGTCGGTTTTACGGGCGAAGATTTTACGTGACAACGTCTTTTTCTCGGTAGAATATTTATTGATATGAATATTATTAAATTGCACAATAGTTGTTTGCAGTTGAAACGCGCTGTTTCTTCTCAATCGACTGAATTACGATTGATTGCAGAGTGATTTAAACTAATAATTTACTTAACACTATCAACATTTGTCAATAGTATGACATAACCTATAAACTTAGTTTCTCAACTTTTGTGTCAATCTAACAATTAATCAATCAATCATAGTTTACGATAATGAAATATTAGTGTACAAGTATTTACCTTTATTGTTGTAGTTGTTGTAAATGACGAATCTAAGCACTCCACATTTTCACTACAGACACAGCTGACGATACTTTAACCACACGTGTGAACTTGTATTATGACGCTTTCTCGGTTTTCCAACGCCAAGAACGCTCGAGAAAGACAGAGACACAAGCACGCACCGATTCAACGCGCCTAATGCTCTAGTGCTGCGCGCGCAGCGGACCGATCATATTTGAGTGGGAGAGAGACGCAAGGCATTCGCCGGTCCGGCGGGCCTCTCTCTCGTTCGGTGACTCATCGTAACAGACGTGAGCGGGCGTTACACTTTTTCATGAGTGACTCCGAGTCACAACCTAATTTAAGACGTTGTCACGTCAAAACATTCTTTACAATATCATAATTAGAGATGTTATTTTAATCTTACCTTAATGTCGACACTATCTCTTAGTGTATAATAAAATTGACATGGACATACACATATTTTTAAAAACAAACCAAACGCATCTCCCAACCAGAGAAAAAGTGGCAAACAAGGCCTTTATTAAATATTTAAAGTTACTTTATTATAAACATGTGGCCTGCATTTTTGACAAGAAATTGTTAAATAAGTCATGTGTTGTTTCAACTATCACCTATCGAAACAGAACCTGTCTTAATCACTTCTTCTTTTTGTTGGCATAGAACAATAACAATATTCAGTCAGAAATATTAGACTTTTTTAATTGTCACACAAAATTAAATTAAAGATTAAATAAATATAGGTCACTTCTCTATATAAACATATGTTTAATAAATCTTTGGTTTGTAATTAGTCTTGGGTATAGTAGTCAACATGACGGTGAGATGTATTATATACCTTTTGTCGAAGAAACAGGTGTATAAATGATGATAATAGATACAAAATAAATTCAAAGTTCATCTTGTTCTCACAAAAGGGGAATAACACATCCGTGTAGTTGTTAGTATATCACAATTGTATCATTGTTGTCTTTTTACATTTTTCCACTTTTTCTTTCTCAAAATTCAAATTTTGACAAAATATATATATTGGACATATTATGTTTATACTACTAACATCAATCATGTAAAAAGACAACAATGATACAAATGTGATATACTAACAACTACACGGATGTGTTATTCCCCTTTTGTGAGAACAACATGAACTTTGAATTTAATTTATATCTATTATCTTGTTTCTTCGAAAAAAGTTATATAATACATACACCTTACCGTCATGTTGACTACTATACCCAAGACTAATTACAAACCAAAGATTTATTAAACATGATATGTTTATATAGAGGAGTGACCCATATTTATTTAATCTTTAATTTAATTTTGTGTGACAATTAAAAAAGTCTAATATTTCTGACTGAATAATGTTATTGTTCTATGCCAACAAAAAAAAGAAGAAGTGATTAAGACAGGTGCTGTTACGATATGTGATAGTTGAAACAACACATGACTTAATTAACAATTTCTTGTCAAAAATGTGTTTATATTAAACACCACATGTTTATATTAAAGTAACTTTAAATATTTAATAAAGGCCTTGTTTGCCACTTTTCAATGGCATTAAGAATGTTTTTCCATTACAGCAAGTTCTGATGAAGCCCAAAATTATGTGGCGAAAACTTGACTCTTAATAAAAGACACTCACTTAGAAGCACCCGTTTTTTATTGCTTCCTTAGTATTGGGTCGTTCCCGGTTACCTTCAACCGTCTGTAAATATATATATATATATATATATATATATATATATATATATATATATATATATATATATATATAGTTTACTAATCTACTTACTCCATATGGAGTTTCCCATTGACTCATACATACGTATTCTTTTATTGGATAAATGAGAAAAAAATAAAATATATTTTGGATTTATTTAAGTACTTAATGAATCAAGTAATCTTAAAGACGGAAGGTATATATTGCATCTCATAGGAAAATTCTGCTCGTTAAGAAATATGATTTGTTCTTTGAAGAGATATTTTGTATACGAGTCCTAACAACTGAATGTTCGGACAAACGAAAATTTATTGAAAACGTTCATCTTCACAACTTTGCTTAATGAACTAAAGAACGAGATCAACAATACAATAAACTCGATCATTTATAATAAAATATTGAAATGGCTTGATTTCCATAAGCTTTCAATTGCAGTATCGGCGGTAACATAGCGAAAATATTGCATACCATCGTGGCAACTAGATATTTGGAAATATTCTGAAATGTTCGAAATAAGGTAGTTACCATTTACAAAATAAATAATTTTGACATTAACTCATCATAAGTCGTAAGTTTCATAACAGCCAATAACAAACCTCTAGTGAAAACCTCTGATAAAATATTTATTCAAAAAGGGCCAGAGGAAGTGCGACATATACTAAATTTCATCAATTAATATTTAAAAAAAAATTTTGGGGTAAAAAAATACGAGAAATAATTTTTGAAGAATTAGATCTGGCTAAGTCTACAGTTGCGAATGTACATAAGCATTATCGTGAGGATGAAAGTCACCAACCGAAAGGTAAAAGTTCGCGTAGACTGGGAATTGCAAGTGTCTGTCTGATAAGAATGGACGACTACTAGTGACCATATGCAAATTAGGAATTTGAAACACTTTACGAGTTATCACAGCACAATGAAATGCAAAAACATGAAAACAATTATCAAGGGAGAGCTGCAGGACCTAGATACACAAATCAGGACTCAATTTTTATAAGTTTAATTCGTAATTTTTTATTAAATGTAAAATTTTTTTATTACTCGTAATGTTTAGGCAAAAGAAAAACCTTTAATAACAAAAAAACAAAAATGAACAGCTCCAATTGGGCAAGATCGAAGATTTCATCTACCGTTGATGACTGGTCTAGAGTCATATTTAGTGACGAATCGAAATTAAATTTTTGCGTTAGAGACTTTCGAAAACAGAATTAAAAATAAAGCATTCCATAAAGGATTCCCTCAAAAGAACTGTGAAGTTTCTCAAAGAAATTATGATTTGGGGGTGCGTGTCATCAACGGATCTAGGAAGATATGATTTGGTGGAAGGCCCAATTAACGAAGCAAAATATCAAGAAATTTTGAAAAATATTCTGTGCTCACGATCTCTACTAGGACTTGAATTTTATATCCAGCAAGACCGTGCAAGTTATACAGCTAAAACAACTAAGAAATGTTTTACAGAAAATAAGATTAAAGGCCTCTTATGGCCTTCGAACAGTCCAAACCGTAACAGGTTGCCTGTCATGAGTACCACATGTGATACTCGGTTAACTTGCCATTTATGCTACAGTTCTTCTAGAGCATGTTGACCCATGAGGCCAAGACGATTTTTATTTTAATTTAGGTTTTTGTAAAAATCTTTTGGAGGTTAGTTAATATTTTTTTAAGTATTTCACACCATTTTGAACCTGAGTACCTATATTGGTGCTCATGGCCCCACGAGTATGTTTAATCAGGGGGCCATGAGCGCCATCTCAGCCACTCAAAATAAAATACTATATTCTAATATTTATCGACCTGCAGATTTTTGTAAACCAAAATTAAGAATATTAGGGGTTGCTAACGATAGATGTCTATCCTATTAGTAGCAGCAAATATAGAAAAAGCTTTTTGCAGGCTTTAACAGGTAGTTTAGTTGTCTGTTGATGCTTTCCAATACAGTCGCGATTGTAAATTGTAATAATGGATTCCAAAGAAAAAAGTCTATTTTGGAGTTTCATGACAGTGACCCAGCGGACCCACAGTATGCAGTAGACAGTGAAGATTCGGACAGCGACGAAATTAGTGAAAATTAAGTTTTGAGAAATGAATAGTTAAATAATGAGCACGAACCAGCACCTGAGAATGTTCCCATATCTGAAGATTAGCCAATAGCTGATCACATTAAAAATATAAATTATAATACGTATTCCGAAGAAGTAGGCGTAAACCACGTCCACGTATGTGGATAAAATGTTTTTCTTGTGCGAAATATTTATGTTCTGACTGCTTTTTTAAGGTGCATGCTGCTAAACTACAGTAATTTTTCGTTATTAGCATTTATGTTAAGTTGTCGAATATTTTTTTTGTACCGTTTTTTAGAGTAACGCTAGTTGTTAAAAAAATATTAAAGCTAAAAAAGCGTTTTTATTACGTTTTGATAAACGACCTTTATAAAAAAAAGTATGATACCATCTAGCTACAGGCTAAAATCATGGAACGGTTTTCTGAGCCCAAAACTTTAATTTCTCTATATAAAATGTACAGGTCGAGTGACTGCTTATGTACACGATATGCAGTTTTTTAAGTTATACTGAGTACCATATATGACGCTCAATATTTGAACTTATCTTCTGGACTGAGTACCATATGTCGTACTCAAATGACTCTTTGGCAATGCAAGGAAAAAGAGGCTGGCAGTCAACCTGTTATTGTTATTGAGACATTGTGGCATAAGATGAAATAGAAATTGCGTAATGATTCACAGAGAACTGTTGCCCATTTGTAGAGTAAATTAGGTGAATCATAGGATAGTTTCGACCCCGACTTGAGTAAATCCTTAGCGCGAACAATGCCAGCGAGGGTTCCCACGGTTGTAAAGGCGGGTGGCGATGTAACCCCATATTAAAATAATAATTTTTTAAATTGTCTAAGCATTTAGTTGCACAATATTATGCAATATTTTCGTTTATTTTACCGCTAATACTGCAATTCAAAGTTTATAGAGACTAAGCCATTTCAATATTTTATTATTAATAATAGAGTTTAATGTATTCGTTCCTTCAATAAGCAAGGTTGTGAAGATGAACATTTTCAATAAATTTTCATATGTCCGAACATTTAGTTGTTAGGGCTCGTAATAACATCGGACGACATACCAATTAGTTATTTTCACACGGTCGCCAAAAAATAATATCTCTTTGGTCCAACAGAAAACAAGACTAGTTGCTGTTTATTATTAATACACTCTTAATTATTTACGTTGAATGAAATCACATAAATAAAAATCTAAGATATCAAGTTCAAAATGCGATTTTAAGTTTAGCTAATATATGTAATTATATAAACTATAATGTTGGTTTACTTCATCGATATTTAAACACTTTCAATATTTACTATTATACATAAACATATCAAGAGCCAAGGCAAGTACTGTCTACTGTTCATCATGGACAAACTCTGTATGTTTTTTTTAATTTACATATTTGTATTTGTCTTTTTATTTTAGGAGAACAGCTGACGTAAGATCGGTGGGATATTCGGAGCTGTTTTCTTTGTCTCGTGAAGATGTTTTAAACGCAATGAAAGACTACCCGGAAGCTCAAGAAATTCTTCAAGCTTTAGGTAGGAAGAGACTGATGGAGGTAAAAGCGTCAGCGCGTAATCCACCTAATAAAGACCACCATCACGGACACTTTCACGGCACAGAAAAAGGACTCGTCGACAAAATTAAAAGTGAAGCTAAGGTATGGTTTAAGTATTATTTTTGATACTAAAAATAGTCAAGACTCTAAATAATTTTATAGATAACTGGGTAGGGTTCTACTATTAAAGAATTTTAGCAAATTTGAGAAAGAAATTAGGGCTTAAGATGAAGCGGTAGACTGTATAATCTTTATGTTATAAAAATTCCTTAAAACTATTTTGCTTCCTGGTTTCGGGGCACAAATGTATTTTAGTATTTAACACATATTTTACTTGGAATTGGCATAATAAAGATTTTCATCATGTCAGACATTTTGGTTGCTTTAAATCTTAAGGTGGGTACACATATGCGAGCCAAACGGTATACGTACTGTACGCGTACAGATCCTTAAAAAATATTCTACATCGTACTGATCGCATACTTATCTCGATCCATGGAAAGCGACAAACCAACAACGAACACACTTGTGCGAAATGATTCATTTTATTTATAATTTGGGTACTGATTTATGTTTCTGTTTTTGCTTGTTTAACAAAAATAAAAATATGTGCAATAATCAGTTTACTGTTTTCTCACGTCTCTCTAGGAAGGAACACGTCATTCATACAATGTCGATTTGATGAGACAATAAAAATGTTCGCTGCGTCTAGTAAGCACCGTCCAAACTGAAAGACGAGCTTCCATTGAACTCGTGGAATAAACCGCAACAAATTGGTTCGCGACATGGACGTATAAACATAGATGGACTCAGTTATTAACATAAAAATGTGAAGCCAAAATTATTTGACTAGGTCACATTCTCAGCATCTTCAAATGTTGTCACATTTTTTTATTAAAATATCTTATTCACGTATCGCTGAAAATATTACTATATTTATTTTATACTCTACAGGTGCTACCAAACCAAAATAATAATTTATTACTTATATTAATATATTTAATTGTAATTAAAACATCAAATGTGCACATAGTGTGCATATCATTTAATAATAGCGTATAACAGATATCAACCAATTATTTTATATGTAGAAGCACTGAAACCTATTTATTAATGGCAACGATGTTTACATTTCTCTGTCTTATGGCTCTACGTCAAACTTCAAATGCTGTTCCATGTCATGTCCATGTTTGTTTACTTTTTACCCAAGATGAGGAAAAGTTGTTTTTCGATATTTTGGCTGTATTTTAAGTGATATTTGTAAATAGTGAACTAAACAAATTATAATAATGGTGCTACAGTTTTGCATTTCCAAAAAAAAACAAAATATTTACATCCCAATGTCTCATTTAATTTGTAAGTACTGTTTTGTTTACATTATTTAAGATGAGGAACTGAGGAAGCCTGTGTGTTTACATTTTAAAATATGTCTTTCATAGGCGTACCATTGGGTTTATTAATTAATATTAATTAATGTATTGAACAAGATATTAGTTCATGAAATTAGTATAGACATTTTTAAATTGTAAGTAGACATCATATGATTAAAAAGATCTGTTTAGTAGCTTTTTAATTTATTATTTCCCATGAATTAACAATAAATTAGTGAAATGAATAAAACTCATTTATTTTTCTATGTAGGTTTCCAAATAATATTAATTAATGATGAAACTTACTCTAAACTTCAACAGAGAAAACAGTATAAAAAAACCTTTCAAAAGCATCCTTTTTGGTTATTTAAACTTGTAAGGAAGCTGAAAAATATTTCAGATTTTTTAATAAAACTATAAATATCTACAACAGACTAGTTAAAAACCTTATGAATATTTTGATTAATAAAACCATACAAAATGTCCCAAAATCAATCTATGAGCATTTTGGTGACCATATGTATGATGAAGATGCAATCGATGGTCACTTTATGCAACTTTTACAATTGGTTCTTGAGAAATATTTTAAAATTGGAATTCATCATGAAACTGTTTTATTTCGCAATCAATAAAAATTTATTTCTATACCAACGTCTTCTATTATGTCTATTTACCATTTTTACTTTAATATTTCTGTTCGGTAAATAGCTTTCCAATAATTTATACATTTTCACGCCTACTTTTTAATAAGTAGGTATATTTGCAAATAATTTTATGTCAAATGCCAGCAAGAGCTTTGGAATGATCAATAAATAATTTTGTAGCAGAAACCCTTACTACGTGGAATCTATTGATATTGTATTAAAACAAATTTGTCACAATTTGAAAAAATATGTTTTAACACATTATCAATAAATATAGGTATGTACTTAAATTTGACAAATGTATATTTTTTAATTGATTTTTTTTTATCGTAGGATTATTTGATACCTATTAAAAAATTAACTTGAGCTCAACTATATTTTATTGTATTAATTTTAAAGCAAATAAAATTGTATTTTATTTTTTTTATAAAAACGTGTTTTTATACATTATTACTACTTCCAATTATTAACGTCTGAATAATTATCCCCGCGAGTAAAAATTTAAGCACGCTTATGCTCATTGAGGAAGTATCACAGTCTATCGATACCCGTTTTACTCCCCTTTACCCTCTTGTCCAGGAATATCGAAGCTTCAAAACAGTGTGTGTTTAAGGTATCTTATTGCTGGGTCCATCTATGTTTATACGTCCATGGTTCGCGACGAGTCACGATGAAACAATACGCACGCGGTTTTTTCTGCCGTACACATTAACGAATATAGCGTTCGCATACCGTATGCATACCGTTTGGCTCGTATATGTGTACCGACCTTTAAATAACGGTTTTAATAACCAACCTGAAAATGAAATATTAGATGTATTAATACGTAAGCCTATGTACAACAAAAATCGTTTTTAGACTAACATCTTGTGTGCCAACAAACAATTACATAAATGTAACCAAAAAAAACAAATAAAATATTATTGGCTTAGCAAGACAGAAATGAAGTAAGCAAAGATGTCTATAGTATGAATACATCAATTTATCATCTGAAACAACAGAAGGAAATGTATGTATTGACAAAATTCGCATATACAAAACAATAGACAAGGTGAACAGATAAAATAATACATATAGATTTTATTTTTCTGGCATTGGTATTTAAGATTTCGTTCAATATTATACCATAACCATTTGTTTTCAGGGTTTAAGAAACGCCTTGAAAAAGTCAAAAACTCACCGCAGGTCAGAGGAGTCTTTGGAACTTCAACCCCTTCATCCACCAAGTTATGCCAACAAAGCAACTCTAAAGAGGATGTCAAGAGTCAAATCGCACGATCTTAGCCAAGAAGAGAGCGATAGAAGGGATACGAGTGCCTCTGAACCAGCGACTTCGCCAATAGGAGCTGGTCTTCCACTTCTACAAAGATTGAAGTTAGTATCTTAATTTTATTATAATTAAATATTCCTTCATTAATACTTAAAACTTATTTTTATTAACTCATTAAAACTTAAGACACAGGAATTTTAATTTAAGAATGACCATTACTTGCTATAAAATATGTTGTATATTACGTCATCACTGTAGACGTAATGACGTAGTCGACGATTTTTTCAAATACAAAACGAGTCACAGGATACCTCATTTTAAAGGTATCCTAAGCAGCTTTGCAACGATACAATTATCCTCTTAAAAAATTCTAACGCAGTCAAATCTGGGGACCTTGGTGGCCATTTAGATCCATAGATCCTTTTCTACCGATCCACCTACCTGGAAAAACGTTATTTAATTAATTTTAGCGCCGAAGTGTAGGGAAGCCTTATCCTGTTCGAATCTCAATAATTTCTATTTAGAAATAGCTAATCCAGCTGTGGCATCAAATAACCCTGAAGAAATTCCAGATAACGAGGAGCATTTAAGTTTTCCTCAAAAAATGTGGCCCTCTAATATAATTGTTTATGCTTCCGGCCCAAACAATCACCTTCTCAGGATATTGTGACCTCTATTCTTCCATCCAATGTAAAGGGCCGATCATAGCAGAAATGCAGTTTATGCATCGCAAGTGGGCTGCCAAAACAAAGAGCGGTCGTAGGCCGCATCTATTTCTATCAATAAATCAATCAAAAAATCAAATTTTTCACGTATTTTTCAAAATAAAACTCCTTCATCATAAGTTAATTTTTTCAAAAGTATAGCTTAAGAAATTAGGCTGTAGTGTAAAATTTGGCAGCCCATTATTGTCTACTGTTTACAAACATTGACACGTTCCTCACTTAATAGCAGCATTCGAGGCTGAAGCCACGAACATGAACGAGAAGAACAGTTAAAGGGTTTTTTTCTTGAAAGCGATATTAGCGTTGGCTTATTCATATCTTGCTTATACTTATTATGCATTATGCTTCGTAAATATATATATATATATATATATATATATATATATATATATATATATATATATATATATATATACACCGGTATTTAGGCACCTCGCCCTTCCAGTAGGGATCTATGGAGGAGTATCACTGAGCCGCAAGCCCTTATCTCTTGCCGTACTGCTCCACCATAGGCCGATCAGACACCAGCATATTCTAGTCAAAGCCACTTTGTAAATAAGAACTTAAAAATTAAACGTAAACTTAAAATATGTACAATCATAGTACATATCTTAATACTTTGATATTGTTATTCCACAAATTCACAAACAACAACTACCTAATTAGAGTTTATTCGTCTTCCGGGTTTGGACCGTGTCATTTGTGAGTGACCCAAAAGTGGGTTCATCTCGACGTTTCGCTACAATTGTATGTAGCTTCTTCAGGAGAAGAAGCTACATTGTTCTTGTTCTTGTTCTCCTGAAGAAGCTACATACAATTGTAGCGAAACGTCGAGATGAACCCACTTTTGGGTCACTCACAAATGACACGGTCCAAACCCGGAAGACGAATAAACTATAATTCTGACTCTGGCCGTGGAAGCCTACGATTTCATTTAACAACTACCTAATACCAATCGCACAGAATGAATGTCCATAACCTAAAGTTCTAATTTATTCTTCAAACAATTAAAAAAATCAATATTACCAACTTCTTATGGGACAAATACACACAAATTAGAAATGTTTGGAAAAGTTTTTAAAATCCCCGCCTACTGTGACTTCAGAGCTTAGTGTTTGGGATGTATCCCTGGATTTTTAAACACAAAATACTTTTATCGTGTTTATTCAACTATACAACTAAAATTAGATTACACAACATAAAAACTTAAAATAAACATTAAAATGTGTTGAGTGTCCGAGAAATGAAAATGTCATTTTGCGTTGGAAGTCTGTCTCTGACTCGTCTCTTTTTACGCGTAGCAGTTTGGCGGTCATTTCGTCTGCTCGCCCCGTACCCTCTTTTAACTGTAGCGAAGAATCCAGAGTCGGGTTCGCAGTTTCGCGGCCTACCCACGTTTAAAATAAAATAAATGAATAAAATTAGAACGGAGTCTTAACACTTAGGTAGCCCATTATAATGAAAAATTGTTCTAACCTTACCTATTGCTATGACTTTAGGAGAAAGAAGGTTCAGTAAATTAAAAATTATTAAAAATTACTTAAGAATTAATATGGCACAAGAAAAACTTACAGATTTGGCCATGATCTCTATCGAATCCGAATTTTCTGAAAAAATTGATATCGGAATTATTGACAAATGCGGTTTCCAGAAGGCCAGAAAAAATATTTATTAGAAATGTAACGTGGTCTTTGTAGAAGGACTGATTTAAATACTTGTCATTTCACGAGATTTATGCTTAAGTACTCTTTGTTATTAGATTGTACTTTCTAAGTAAATACTGTTGTTTTGTATTTCTAATCATAATTTTCTAATAATCATTATTTTATGTAAAAGATTTAATTTTTGTTTTTTTAGTATGTTGGTAAAGTATTTTTTTACAGGCCAAAAAAAATAAACTTTTTCGTTTAAAATTTTATTGGTATTTTTATTAGTATTTAGCTTTTTATTCTTAGACGGGTAGATAAGGTATGCCATATTTAAGAATTATGGACAATATGATGAAATATTTTCGTTTAAAATCGTTCAAATAAATATACAGCGCTGATTCAGACACGCCGCGAGAATGCTAGAAAAGATGAATAAAAAATACATTGCTGAGAAATGTAGGAAGAAAAAAAGTAAAAAATGTAATCGACAAACACCAGTTGTTGCAAAACATAGGATGACTGCCTTGGACAGAAAGTAGAAAAACATAGTGAAAAACATCCAAGTAGGTGACATCAAGGCCTACAGTACAACTTATTTTCTTCTTCTTCTTCTTTATCTTGTAGGGTATTGTCCTGTTTATTCTATAATCTTAGCTCTTGTAATGTTGATATTCAGCTGTGATACCTCTTTGGAATCTTCCTAATGGTCTTTTTGTATTGTACTGGGTGTATGTGTTTTTTTTATTATACTTTTATTTCTGTAGTTTTCCTCAATCTTTTTCTACGCGACGACGAGTATATCTTTTATTAATTATATAAACTACGTACTATAATTACATTTACTGGTGTGCTTCTTAACTGTTTTTAAATATTTTTACGCTTTTACATAATGTGTTTCAATATATTCCTGCAACTTCTTTCTCATTAAATTTTATATATTTCTTTTATATACCGAAAAGTTTTAGGGACTCTAATATTCATAGTTGTATTTTTAATGTATTTCAGCTTCTTTATATTATTTGTATGTAGACGACATTATCCATATTTTAAGGGAGCAGGAAATAGTTCCTGACAGCTACATGATCCTACCCATTTTAGATTACGGTCAGCTCCAAATTTAATCAGTTTGCGATCAAATTACCGATTAAATACATTATCTGAGCACCTTAATTATAATATGTGTACACAATATGTACAATGGCATCATTAATCAGGCATACATATGAAAACAATTTTATAGTTAAACTACAAACTAAGAGTCTCGCATATAAAAGACCTACACATAAGAATATCTTTAAACGAGATCTTTTATAATTATATATTGGTCTGTGATCTGGTGTTCTATTTAGTTATGGCGAAAAAAATTTAGATTAAACCTAGCCCTAAAATTTGTCCATAATTTAGATGAAATTTTCTCTTAATAGCCTGTAACCACATCCACGATTTTAACTTCCGTCATAATATGATAAATGATATGTACGCGGTTTTGGAGACTTGGAAAATACCACACAAAACTATATAAAGGGGAAATCTTTTATCGTTTATCACATTACAACACTAGAAATTACACCAGTAAACCGAGAACCAGATATCTTAGGTCTAAAGTTGATAAAGCCATAAAACACATTAAAAGAAATAAATTACCCGGTTCTGATGATATCACAGCCGAATATTTACAGAACATGATGAAACTGGTCTTTAATTAATGTGGAAAGTGTGCAATGAAATATGGAGAATAGGCAAATGGTCCAATAATTGGTGTATTGAGCCATTTACTCCAATTTATAAAAAAGATGCAACTACAAATCTAGTAACTACCGAACCAAATCACTAATTTCACACCCAAGTAATGATTTTCTATTGAGAATCATTAAATGTCACATGCAGACATACCTAGATGGACAAATACCACAAGAAAAACGAGGCTTTAATAAGGGTAAGGACACGAGGGAGCAAATTTTAAATAAACCACTACTCATTGAAAAAGCTCTGACTCTGACTTAAAATCATTGGACAGCATAAACCGAATAGTTTTGTAGAAAGTTTTACACGAGATGGGAGTTCCTGATCATCTGTCAACACTGACGAAAAGCCTATACCAGAATAATAAAACCAGAATAATAATTTTTTTTTTGACATCCAATGTTTATTGCAATCTGTCTCATTATAAACAATAAGCAATATGTATGATTTATGTACAATAACATAGTGGGAAGCTGCCCAGTGGCGAGCACCCAGGTAAAATATAATATAAATATAATCTATGATAATCAATTAGTTTAAACTTTCACTTAACAAACAGAATTTATTACAGGTAAACATCACTGACACACATATGAAAATTACAAGGCTAAAAACACAAATTAAGGAAATATTTAGAAAACACCAGAATAGAAACTTGTTATTTCACCGCACCATGACACTATGCTCTATATTTCCTGATTTACTAGAGGTCCAAAGGGTCTGGTCGTTTTAATCTTCTTACGTGTGAAATGTTGAGCAAATCCGTGGCCAGCGGATTTGGATGGCAGGATAGTCTGTTCTTGTATACAGAGTTTACAGCAGATATTGCTTCGCTAACTGTTGGTAGCTGTAAATCGTGGTGTAATCTGTGGTTCGTGATATACCAAGGGGCATTACAGATCTGGCGCAGTACTTTCGATTGAAAACGTTTTTGTATGTTGGTATTACTTGCGGTACCCCAGATTTGTGCTGCATATTGCCATACCGGTTTTAAAATACATTTATATATCAGAAGTTTGTTCTCCAGGCTAAGATTTGATTTTCGACTCATGTACCAATACATTTTCCTGTAGATTAAGCTGAGTTGAAGGCGTTTCTTCCAGATGTGGATGCCCCAATTAAGTTTGCTATCCAAATGGATTCCTAAGTATTTAACGACGGTATTAACTGGTAGTGGAGTGTTGTTTATAGAAACTGGTGGCGCGACACCTTTTTTAAAGTAAACGTTATTTGTGTTGATTTTAAACTGTTAACTTAGACTCGCCACAGCTTAAGCCAGCTCTTCAGTTTAAGTAGGTGATTTTGTAATACCTGGGCTGCTTCAGCTGCTGTAGAATTTGAAGCCATGATAACTGTGTCATTGGCATATGTAGCGATTGTTGTATTGGTCGTCGTTGGGAGATCTGATGTGTATATTAAGTAGGGGGTGGGTCCTAGTATGCTTCCTTGTGGAACTCCGGAACAAATTGGAAACAGAATAATAATTAAAAACCATAAGTTATAATGTAAGTAAGTAGTAAGTAAGTAATAATTAAAAAACCTTTTAAAGTTAGTAAAGGAGATGTGCATAAATAGTTGCATAGCTATTGGGCCTGTTTAAGGTGTTACTAATGGTACGTATTTGGTTCCGTGTTTTGACGGTTGTCCTTTCTCGGAGAGAATTTTATTTTGTCTTGTCTTTTGTCGGGGTTCGAGCTGTGCAGACCACTGCACATATGGGTCATATATATATATATATATATATATATATATATATATATATATATATATATATATATATATATATATATATATATAGAGAGAGAGAGAGAGAGAGAGAGATCATTGTTAAACGTAGTTGAGCTTTTATCTTGGCCACTCGTGCAGATTATTGTAGAATAAACAAGTAATGTACCGTACCAAATTATTTTAGTTATTCATTAAAATATACAATAAAATACAATAAATTACTACGAATAGTTTCACGAGTTGTGGTAGTTTGGTTGTTTCCCATCCATTTGGTTGTGCTTGTTATTAGGAGTATTCTAGGCATCCGTGGATTATTCACAAAAATATTTACTATTGCCGCTGTACTTGTCAAGAGACCCTTTAATATTACGTTGTTTTGCTGGATAGTTCGTTAAAGATTGTTAATATTCAAGATCCAAGGTAAGAAATTTTCTTTCGTTATATCTGTGAGCCTTTAAGTCAGCAACAGTATCTAAAACTGTTCCATCTGGATACGATAAAGATCAAGTTATTAAGGAACTTTCTTTATATATTTGGATGTAAGCTCATCATAAAATGACCCTTGTGTAATTTGTTTGATAGTTTTATAACGTATGTTTTGTTTTTAATCGCATGAATTATATATTTAAAACTTAACATATTTTGCATGGCGTCCATATTCGTATTCCAAAATTCTACTGAGAATAACACATCCTAGGCCAGATTAGTTTGAGTCCTCCTTATACGTTCTTACCCACTCCCAGAGAAGTCCCTAGTTTCTATACTTTAGCATATAGTACGTCACATCTCTTCAACATTTATGGAGTATATATAATGAGTATAGCGATTGGCAAATGGAATGGCCGTATCTCTATCGCAGGCAAAAAGGTCTCCAACCTCAGATATGCAGACAATACAGCTACATATCCTTTATCTCAGTACCTTAACCTTAATGACCAAAATGGAAAACCTTGTACAGCTAGTTGAAATCGAAAGAAATAGATGTGGTCTCAAGATCAATTAACAAAAAACAAAATCTATAATAGTCGATTATCTAAATTCACTGCAAAGAACCTTAAATAAGTTTAAAATGGTTAACGAGTTTAATTATTTAGGATATTACAATAGTAATGCAGGCTCCTGCCAAACGGATATACGTAGGAGAATAGAAATATTCAAAAATACTATCGAATATCAAAACTATGAAAAGATAGCTCCTTCTCAAAGACCGCCAAAATGAGATTGGTACGTACCATGATATTTCCTATATCTATTTACGGGTCCGAAACATAAAACGGACAATATAAAAATAATAAACGCTTCGAGATGGGTGCTGGAGGAGGATGCTTCGGAGCTAGTGGACAGAATACAAAACAATTCTTCAATATTTTAAGTTTTAGACTCGCCTCCCAATTATTTGACTTATAATTTCGGGAAACGCTGAAGATTGGAGAGGCAAAGGTCTCTCACCAACAAATCAAGTGTGAAAGCCAGTGGCAAGACATTCTCTGATTTTATAAAAGCAGCCCAGGCTAGACGCTAATGGAAAAAGATAGTTGTCCATATGGCAGTAGAAGATCATGACCCTTAGTAAATCTTCAGAAAATTAAAGTTATTGTGATTAGCAAACCTGATGAAAATTGTCGCATTGCTCTAAATAACACTCTATTAGAATAAGTACAAAAATTTGGATACTTAGATAGGCTAGGAACAACAATACAATAACTGCAACCAAATTATATATAACCGTAAACTAAACATAGACATCCGTGTTAGAGTTCTTAAATGCTAAGTTTGGTCAGTCAGTCAGTAATATGGGTTTACCGTAGAATGCTTCTTATAATATTATGTATACAACACATAACGAATAGAACAGTATTAATTACTATAAATAGAGAGTTAAAACTTATAACAACGATAAAGAAAGAAAGACCTCGTATCTAGACCACATAATGAGAAATGACAAATATAACCTACTACAAATAATAATTGAAGGGAAAATAGAGAGCTGAAGAGAGTAGGCAGAAAAACCATATCATGACTTCGCAATATCAGAGCTTGGACAGGCATGCACGTTCATCAATTAGTAAGAGTGGCGCAGAATAGAAAACATTTTGTTGTAGTGATTGCAGACTTCCAGTAATGGAGTGCACCAGAAAAAGAAGAAGTAATGAGGAAACGACTAAAGATAGAGAGAGATACAAATAACATTAATCTGGATCTGCACCAACTTAATAAATTACAAATATTGTTGCATAGGCTGTGTAGCAAAATCAATTAGTATTTTAGAATGACTTTGTGAGCTGCTAATATATTAAAATAATTATCATAAAAATTTTATAGTATATTTATTATAAGTAAAGAACGCTAAACCATAGTTGAAATGTTAGATTTAATTATAAATCAAATATGTATTTGGGCTTTTGCACTTAATCGGAAGTCGCAACTATTCCACGAGGAACAAGTTATCTGGTAATATCGCAAAAGGATCAACTTTGGATAAATGAATTGCTACTTTTAATAAATTCAGATATATTTTATTCCTTATTCAAATATGTGTTTATCTTTTTAATGTGGCTCTGTAATAGTTACGCGATATTTATGAAGAAATGTAAATTTTTTATACTGCTGAATAGAACCTCATTCTTATTGTAGAATCTAGTTCTATTTTAAAAATTTATTATACAATATTCTAATATTTTATAGATTGCTCAAAGAAAAACAAGATAATGAAGAAAAGGCCAAAAGCAGCATCTCACCTCCGATGTTATCTCCAACGTCTTCCACAATTCGATCACCACCGCCCATAAGCGAGGAACCCTCCACGGAAGAGACAATCGGTGCAGGTCTCCCACTCCTCCAGCGGATACTTATGCTTAAAGCCAAAGAGGAAAAGGCTAGAGCCGGCAGAACAGTCACTTTGGCTCCTAAAAGTGTGACGGGGCAGTTGTTTAGCGGAATGAGCCTGGGAAAAAGTAAGTGCTTAGCTACAGTTGTCTATTTTCTGATTCACTAAAAAAATATTGTATTAATATTAAGAATGACAATAAGGTATTAGATATTTACAACTCTGTTAACACTATTTAGTATCAGTGTTTACAGCTTTACAAAACTTTGACAAAATCGTAAATTTTTGTATCAATTTTCAAATTTTAAGTGTGTTTATCCATGTAACACAATTCGCGTAATATTGTGTATCGTATTAGTAGATTATATATTAGATTATACCGAGTATAACAAAAATAACTGTATACTAGGCCTCCAGGGAGAACTCATCTCGGGAGGGAAAATATGTATGGTGCTACTGATATCGGTCACCAGATTCTTAAAAAAAAAACCAAAATAATGATCCAGCCGTCATAAATTTGACTTACTAGAAATTTGATTTAAAAATCATACGAACAAGCTTAATTTTACTGAGAATATTAATTGGACGACTTTCTGCAGAAAAGAACCAACCCACAAAATATACTTTTTTGCTTTATTTATGGTACGAAGAAGTGAAGACTTGTTATTTAAAGCTTGTTTAGGCGGTACGCCTCTTTAAGCCAGGGAGAGAAATGGTGAGAGCAGACGTTAGTCTACGATTGCAATTTTGTGTATGTTAGGAGGAAAGGTTGACGTGTGGTAGTGCTTAGAAGCAGTAGTCAGTCAGTAGATTTTTGATGGTGTTTTGTGAAGGGTGTTGATGTTAGTCGAGGAAGTCGAGGAAGTTTTTGGTGGCTGAGTCAAAGGGGGTACCTTTTGCGTATTACCAGCTATACG
Organism: Diabrotica undecimpunctata; assembly: GCF_040954645.1. NCBI lineage: Eukaryota > Metazoa > Arthropoda > Insecta > Coleoptera > Chrysomelidae > Diabrotica > Diabrotica undecimpunctata. Next base: position 130,740,642 of record NC_092805.1, on the reverse strand, counting down.
GTGGGAACGGCTCTTTTAGATAGAGCATTTGTGATCTTAGGGCTATCGCTTCTAGGGTGTTGAAATATTTATCAGGAAGTTCGTTTCTAGCCAGGTTGAGAACTTTGGCTGGAAGGAAGGAACTTTTCTGGCGGGTGCCTGATGAATATGTGTCCTAGGTGGTGTCAAGAAATTTTGAGGACCTCTTTGGCTCTGGTGTTGGAGCTGGCTATAGTGCGGAGTGTGTATATTTTGCCCAGAGTTCGGATCCTACTCTCGATTTTTGAAATATCTGTCAGCTGGTGTATAATTGCCGACGGGAAATGTGAGCCATTATCGCAGATAGCAGTGTGATGATGCGCAATTTTTGCTCCTGGAAATGACACTGAACTAATGTATAATAAAGCTTTGTCGTATACTGACGTATCTTCATGACCGATTTAAATTTAAAATTTAAGAGTCTTGCGATCCTTATCAGGCAAAAATAGATAGCACTCAAGATGATGAGGTACAAGTAAAGTTAGTAAATGAAGACGATACTCATACCAAAAATTGGCAAGAAGTCAGAGCAAAAATGAAACAAGATTTGGATACTGCTGTTAACAATAAATCAGTAGAATGTTTAACATTTAACTTGGAAAAAACTCTACCCCTTCAACTGGTACCAACTGGAATTTTATTTTATAAAAGGCAGATTTGGCTGTACAACTTAGGCTTTTATTCTGAAAAGAGCAAAAAAGGATCGTGCCATGTATGGACGGAACATGAAGATGGTCGTGGTTCCCACGAGGTAGGATCATGTCTTTTAAAATATATTAAAAATCTTCTATCTAACAACATAGAAGAACTAACTTTATGGTCTGATTCATGTGGGGACCAAATAGAAACATAAAATTAACTCTAGTGATGAAAGCTGCAATTGAAACTCATGCGTCACTTAATAAAATCTATATTCTGTTTTTAATATCAGGGCATAGTTTCTTACCTAATGATGCCAGTTGTTCAGACATAGAGTCTGCGCTTAAAGATCAACAAAGGTTATACCTGCTCAAAGACTAGATAACTGTAATGAAAAATTGCAGACATAGAAACAAATTCAATGCCGTTGGAATGAATTCTAATTTTTGGTAAAGTAGAAGTAGAAAAACAAATTTGTAACAAAAAAGTTGACATAAGCAAACAAAAAGTTAATTTGCTCAAAATAAGGGAGATAATGCTAGATAAATGAAAACCATTTTATACTTTTATAAAAACAAGCGTTGCAGATAAAAGTATTCTGAAGTTTACATCGGTGAAAAACATGGAAGGCCAGGAGTAACCAATAATTTCAGCCATTTACTTACAAAAATGTGGCCCAACGGGAAGCTTATTTCTCTTCTAAGCCTAGAAGACATAAAGTCTGTCATACATTTAGTAATAGGTGATGCACACTACAAAAATTTTACTGGAGACTAAAATTACTAATGATATTGAGGGATTTAGTGGCCGTCCTGACATTAGTAGATTTGGGAATATATTTTTTATATTCCAGCTTTGAATTACAATTATATTTTGTATATAGTAGTATTGTTGCATTAAATTTAATAATTTTAATAAAACTGTTGTTCTAAACAGTTTATTTCTCAAAATGCACACAGGAACCAACCGACTCGCAAATAAATTTAACTGAGATACAATTTTTTGTCGCAGAAACGTTAACTTAATTTTTCTGAGAACGAGCTATTTGTGGGTTTGTCCTTAGCTGCAGGAACTCGTCCAATCTTCATCATCATCAATCAGCCAATCGCGTCCACTGCTGGATATAGGCCTTCCTCAGTTCTTTCCAGTGTTCTCTACACTGGGTTGCTTGTAGCCAGTTTCCCGCTACACGTTTTATATCATCGGTCCATCTAGTCGGTGATCGTCCTCGGCTTCTTTTATAGTTTCTGGGCCTCCATTCCATAATACGTCTTCTCCACCGTCCATCTTGTGTTCTGGCTAAGTGCCCTGCCCAGTTTCACTTAAAGGTCGTGATTCTTTTCGTCCAATTTTGGTTCTTTAAAAAAGATGCCAAAAGTTTCAGACTACTACCCCGAAGATTCGCCCTAAAATCTTCCTCGTAGCGGGAACCATTTACCAAGAAATGTACGCCGTAGAAAAAAATTTAGAAATAGATTATTTTTTTTTATGATTTATTATATTAATTGTTGAATTATTTTTACAGCACCTTCTCAAAATCAGCAAATGACGCCTTTATTAAACGCTGTGTCTGGCAGATCATCAATTTCTGGTCCGACGAAAGGCCCTCTGTCAATGGTTACTTCCAAAGCAGCTGCTCCGGTAAAACTTCTTAATAATAAAATATCTCTAAGGTTAGTATATACCTGTATATACAATACATTGATTTTTTAATTTTTAAAATTTTTTTAACATTCCTTAAATTTGTGGTAATTTTGATTTGGTTATATGTGCCTAGTCTACACATACTATAACAACTTTCTGGCAGTAAACTACTACAGTGTTACCCAGTTTTTTTCAGACCTGTTTGTGTTTATTGTTAAAATCGACTGAATTTTAATTATTATTGATTGCAGATTCATAGTCAAAATTTTCTTGTTATCAGTTATCAATGTTAGTACTACATATACCTAATATTTTTATGGATACATAGATTTTGTTTTGATATATTTTTATTTTGTTTTTTTATTCTTTTTGTTTTTTTTTGTTTTTTTTTGTTTTGTTGCTTTTTTTTTGTTTTTTTTTATTTTTTTTTTTATTTTTTTTTCAACCCATATTAACAGATTATGATTATATACTATTTACAACTTGGATTTACATATTTTAACATGTTTGTAAATGCAATGAAGAATTTCCATATTATTTGAAAATATTAAAAGATTAAGATTTATTGGAAAACGACACTTAGAATTTATTAATTCCTTATAAAGTTCGTTTATATTATTAATTTGTAAATCACATTCTAATATAATATGTGTTAGATCGCCTATTTTGCCACAAGTACAATTGGGAGTATTTGATAAGCCGATTCCATGTATGTAAGATGGCGTAAGAGCATGATTTGCCTCAGCCAATTAATGGTCTTTATAAAATGTCGATTGGATTCTGTGTAAAACCAGCTTCTTGAGAGTATCCTCGTGTTACAATGATAAAAGTTTAAGCCAGTCTTACATTCTCTGTAATGTAAATGCCAATCATTTTTAAGTTTTTGTCTACTATCGGTGTCAAAATCTGTGGCTGGATTTAAATTTTTGTTTAGTTTTTCTCCAAGCATATATGCTGATTTAGCCAAATTGTCAACGATCTCATTGCCTTTTATTCCCGAATGGCCCTTGATCCATGTAATTATTACATTTAATCCTAATTGTATAGTTTCATAAAGAATTATAAGAATTTTCAGTTCAATGTGGTTTATGTGTTTGACTATTTGAATGTTGTTAAATCTGTCGACCACGCTTTTACTGTCAGTAAATATAACGTAGTTGCTAGTCGGATTCAGTACTACATACTGAAGAGCAAACATTATTGCCATCATTTCTGCTGTGTATATTGAGCATTCAATGGGTAAGCTATACTGGTAATGGTAATTTTTATTTTCATGGAACATTGCACAGCCCGTTCCATTTGCATCTTTTGACCCATCAGTAAAAATGTACTGATAATTTGTCCATTTTTTTTTAATAATTATATTAAACATATTTGGGAGTAAATGTGAGTGTAAGTAACATATCCTAACCTTTCTAGAAAATAGTGTTTTTGCCATTTCATTTGTAGTAGGGCAGAATTTGGCTTTTATAGAGAATATCGTTATATTTTACCGTACTTAGATAGCTTTCTACCAAAGGCATATATTGTTTAGTTCTCCAGTACCTATGGGTGAGGTCCAAAACTGATAGCTCATTAAGATCTTGAAGACATTTAAAATTTTTGGACATAATTCGGACTGTAAATTTGTTGCTAAGGAATTGGCGGCGTAAATGCAATGGAGGTTTCACCGCTTCATTTTCCATTATTTGGACTGGAGTGGATTTTAAATAACCTAGGCATAATCTCAGGCATTTTTTTTAAACTTCAAGTTTATTTAGATGTTTTTTGGCCGCTGATCCAAATAAATAACAGTTATAATCGAAAATCGGCCTGACATTGTTACGGTAAAACATCAAAGCAATATTTGGGTCTGCTCCCCAATTTGTTTTACAGAAAGCTCTTAAAATGTTTATTGAGTTTTCTGATTTTTTAACAATTTACCCAGTTGTAAAACTAAATTTTTAAATCTTTTACTAGATTTTTTTAAAAACAATGGTTTCTAGTGTCACATTTTTGTTAAAATTTTTTAAATTAACCACAGTTTCTTATGACTCTCCAATTATTTGTTTTTTGAATTTTTACAACTTGTATATTAAAAACCACCTAATTTAGGGCAATAATGATCCATATTGCCGTTTTTAAAGTTCCATTAAATTTGTCCATTAAATTTTGACAGAAAAACTATCACGATGTCATTTAGAGTTATTCAAAATAAAAACAGAACTAAATTTAATCGACCTGTCTTGGCACGTTTTCGTTAAATGCTAACTAATGGAGACATTTTGAGGTTTGTAACCCAACTATTCACACTGTACATTGAATCTCAATAATAAACTAATCTCAGATTTAACTACAGTTTCATTTATTCCCTACGGTTGAAAGGTCTGTCAACATTACATCAATGTCGCACGTTGCCTGCAGATCAAACATGCAAGCAATGCATACGCAGTACTGTTGAGATTAGTATTCAAATTTTGTACATAACATTTCAATAGGAATCTATCCTCCAGGAATATATATCACTGTTAGATTGGCATCTCTTGTTAACTAGAATTGCCTCTCTACAATGCCACGTTAGAATTGTGAACCTCAAATAATCATCTTAAAATGCAAATATTTACGATAATTTGGAAATTGTTCATATTGGCGTGTTTAAGTAATTTTTGTTAGTTATTAATTTTAATTTAAAAATAGGTTATAATTATTAATAAGACAAAACAAAAAGAGAAACAATGTTAAGCAAGCTTTTTGTCTTATTAAACTCAGAAAACGTCAATTGAAAAAAATTTCTTTCGTGCGGAAAGTGTCCAATGTAAGGACAAAACAGAATTTATTAAAAGATTAAAATACAGTAAAACCTCCCTTAACCGAAACCTTTTTAACCGAAACATCGTTTCAATTAAACAGTTTCAATAATTTCGACAATAAAAAGTAAATTTTTGTCGCAAAACGTAAACAATTCCGTTAATTTCACTCACCAATTGATGTCTATGTGTGTTGGGAAATCACAAAAACCAAGAGCTACAAAAGATATTTCCGAAAAGGCATTTTAAGGTATAGAAGCCAAAAAAGTTCATGGATGTCGACCACTTTATTTTTAGAATGGTTTGAAAATAAATTCGTCTCAAGTGTAAAATCCTTTTTAAAATCAAAAAACCTTCCCATCAAAGCATTGTTGCTTGTTGACAATGCGCCCTCACCCTCAAAATCTACAAAATGGTGACAATTGTCAGATTTTTGCCACCGAATGTCACAAGCTTTTTAACAATAAAACATTTTTATTGGTGAGCTGAGTATTGGTCCAAGATCAAATCTTCAACTTTGGAAAAATGCTGGAACAAACTTTTTGATAAGATTTTAATTGACGATCCTGAAGAAGAAATAGGTAAGAAAACGACAGAAGAAATTGACATGAAATGAAAACGACATGACGAAATTAATTAAGAAGAGATACGTGACTGGTTAGCAGCTGATGACTCAGAACGTGAATTCATCGACCAGGACATTGATATGGTTCTTTATCAAGACAACCTAAGCATATCAGATGACGAAGATGACGACCCAAGAGGCAACAGGCAGCACAAGACCGTCGACGAGATATTAATGCTTTAGAGGAAAGAATTTTATACAGTAGGCCTCATTAGTTAGGGACACGACTAGATTCTTAATTTTTGTTCATTACATAAAGTTTTGTACTTTTCAGATTGCTTTACGTTTCTTCAAACAATCGAATGAGCCAAATCATGACGTTCTTCAAATTAACGATGGAGGGAGAGAGAAACATCGTTGACAAACGAAAACGCAAAAAAAATAGCAGATTTCTTTAAAAAAATATGTTAAACTTGTTCATTTTCCTTAATTTTATTACTTTATTTTGGATTTACTTATTAGAAAACATTACAAAATCAACTCATAGTATTTTTTAATACTATGAGTTGATTTTGTAATGTTTTCTAATAAGTAAATCCAAAATAATATTTTTTAATAATAATTTTGATCAAGAATATTATAAAGAACAATGTTAGTTTTAACCGAAATTCTTGTTATCCAAAACGGCCCCCCCCGCAATTATTTCGGTTAACGGAGGTTTTACTGTATGTAAAAAATAGACACATAAAAAACGACTTCTAAACTTATATGAACTTCTTGTCAAATAATACAATATATATGGTTTGAAGGGAAGTTTGAATTTAAGTTTAGGTAATATGTTATAAATAACCAAATTTATAATAAATGTCCACAAAAAAAAATGAATTTGCTGTAGTCGGCTGTATACAATCAATCACAAAAACTTTAATCAAAAAGTCCTTTATAAAGAGGTATATTTTATTAAAAGAACCCTTTCGGGCTAAATCACAGAATGTTTTCGGAATAACTATTCCATTGCCAGTGCTGTTACTAGATAAACATGTGTGGAGTCACTAAATACACGAATAAAAACCCTTTAAAAGGTATTAAACTAGTTTAAAATTACATTGTTTTTGATAATATAAATAATTATATAATATTAGTATCTAAAAAAAATGCTGCACCCACTAAGGTACAATAAATAATTTTTAAATCCATATGCATTCAATATAACTTATTGAAGTCTTCAAACTGTATTATATATTTTTAGAATGTACCAATTTAAAAAAAAATACTAAAAGAGGCTTATTATTAAAATTAAACAACAGTTATAATATCAAACTGTTATAGATCGGCCATCCGGTAATATTAATACTTTTTTAGAAAATCTTGAATCTGTTAAAGTTTGTATTATAAATTAATACAAACTTTAAAACAGATACACTCAAAGAAAAGTTCAATGAAGCACCCGCGGAAGCAAAAGAAACAATAGAAAGTATTTGGCACACCTTCAAAACAACAATCACAACTATACAAAGAGAACAACTACAAGACAACATCAGAAAAACAAAGACTACATGGATAACAGAAGAAGTCCTAGAACTGATAGACATAAGGAGATCTTACAAAAATCGCAATGAAGAAAAATATGAAGAAACCCAGAAAATCATCCGAAACAAAAAGATTAAGGAAGTCACAAATATGAAGAAAAAAATCACTACAACAACTTTAGTAGATGATAAAAACCAAATAGTATCTAGTCCAGAAGATGAAGAAGATATCTGGGAAAAATACATCAAAGATCTGTTTGATGAGGAGAGAACAGAACCACAAATGAATATAGTACAAGAAACAATACTTGATATATTAACATAGGAAGTTGGAAAGCCACTTCAAGTCATTTATCGTTATTTTATTATTCCCAAATTTTCGTGATTACGTACCTGTCACACCTTATGCATCTGTTTGTTGCCTGAATGTTATAATATCTTTCGTTTCATTAATCGAAGGTTTTTACTTATATATTTAGTGACTTCACACATGTATGCCTAAAATTTTTTTACCAAGAAGCGATAGTGCTTGTAAACAAATAAATGTATCTGTACGGGGATACGGATATTTTAACTGGTTGCCCTTATTGCAGCTGCCGCCCTGTATTAGGTACTTTTGTACCTAGTTTAAAGTTTTAATTATTAAAATTGAATTTAGTTATTCTAAAAATTTCACACAATGTAAAATTTAGTTGGTTACACGTTTTAATTATATGAAAATTATAATATTTTTGATTGTGATTGAGTTAGAAACTTTCAAAGAAAATTATAATGATATTAGAAATAAGGACTTGTTTGTAAATGAAAAATGTTTAGTGAGCGACATTTGTGTAACAGAACGTTTAAAATACAAAAGAAAATCAAGTGAGGAGAAGAGAGGCGTTGTCCAGGTTGTTAGAAAGTATTATAGAAATAGAAACATCATAAAAATTACAGAATCAATTTAAAATACATACAGTTGGAGATGTGTAAAATGGACTAAGATCAAAATAACAGAAAAGAATAAATTCATGTCGTATAAAATTTTACAGATTATTAATAAAATTTCTGTGGAGATGTCAAGTAATAATTTGAAGGTGCTGCAATAAAATTTATAAGTTTTGGGATACTGGTGCAAAATTATTGACTGTAATTAAAAAAGGGATTATTTTTTTGTAAAGACAAAATTTGGAATTGTAGAGTAAAATAATCGTATCAATACGTTGTGGTCAGCTTTGTACAAAGCTGATTATAATAATAGAAAATAATTTTTATATATAAAGAGCGTCTGTATTATCAATTTTAGAGTAAAAAATTGTAAGACTGTGGGAAATAAATAAAATGTGTTTTGAGATTTAAAAATATTTATTGTTCCTAAATAAGTTTCTGAAGTATTTATCAAAGCTAAACCAAAAATGGTACCGAAAGAAAGAAAGGTACCTAAATTCAATCAAAATAACTAAAAAACTACCTGGAGCCGATGTCCCCTTAGATTATAACTTATTAATCAGTGACATAAAACTCAAAATTAAAAAAGTAAAACGCCAAAAACCGACTAACCGAATTAAGACTGACTATATTCGAAATAATAGTCATGAAATTACACACGAGATAGGAAAGAAGTTCGAAAAATCGAAAGAAACACACAACGTCGAAGACCACTGAAATCATGTCAAAAACATTATGCAAGAAACAACAAAAAGTATAAAACTATTAATAAGCAAAAACAACAATGGCTGACTGATGAAATATTAGAACTAATGGAAAGGAGACGTAAACAGAAAAATAAAAACACTAAAGAGTTCAATAAAATTCATAAATTAATCAGAAGGAAAATCCGGGATGCAAAAGAAATATGGTACAGCAACAAATGTCTTGAAATAGATGAACTGCAGAAAAATAATGACACGTTAAATATGTACAAAAAGGTGAAAGACATAACTGGAACATATAAATCAACTATTTTACTTGATAAACAAGGAAGTATTATAGTCAATGAACAAGACAGATTAGAGAGGTGGAACGAATATATTGATGAGCTGTTTGATGACGATAGAATAGAAATTTAGATCGAAAATATATCGACTGGTCCAAATATAACACTCAATGAAATGAAAAAAGCTATAAAGCTATCAAACAATAGGAAAGCAACCGGTCCAGATGAAATTCCAACGAAATAATCAAACTACTCGACAATAAGGATAAACATTCTCTTCTAAGCCTCTTCAATAAAATATACGAAACAGGACATATACCATCAGACTGGCTACTGTCCACATTTTTGTAATGATACCGAAAAAAATAAATGCCAAACAGTGTAGTAGCGATCATCGCACTATCAGTCTGATGAGTCATGTACTTAAAATTTTTCTAAGAATACTGCACTCGAGAATTTACAACAAAATAGAAGTACAACTAAGTAAAACACAATTCGGTTTCAGAAACAACCTTGGAACCAGAGAAGCACTCTTTAGTTTTCAGGTCTTGGTTGAAAGATATAGGGATATCGAACAATCGGTATATATGTGTCTTATCGACTTCGAAAAGGCCTTTGACCGAGTAAACCATGACAAACTTATAGGTATATTGCAACAGGTGGGAATTGATGACAGAGACCTCCGTATTATCAAAAATTTGTATTGGCATCAATGTGCAAATATACAAATTGGACACATGACGGAAGCAGTGGAAATACGATGTAAAATGAGGCAAGGATTTATTATATCGCCTCTACATTTTAATATGTACTCCGAATTTAGTTTCAGCGAAGCCTTAGTTGAAGATACGGGCATTAAAATCAATGGAATTAATGTCAACAATCTCAGATATGCAGACGATATGGTACTTATTGCGTCCAATGAAAAAGAAATGCAACAACTTATATACAGAGTAACCGAATTATGTAATGAATATGAGGTAAAACTTATTACTTCTAAGACAAAATTTATGGTTGTTAGCAAAACGGAGTTAAAACCAATGAACATCAGAGCGTATGGAACAGAGTTAGAAAGAGTCCACAAGATAACCTATTTGGGCGCAAACGTTAACGATAAGTGGAATATAAATAAAGAAATAAGAATACGCATTGAAAAAGTCAGAGCCGCCTTCCATAAATTAAAGAATATTCTAATTAATAGAGATATTACGTTAAACCTTAAAATCAGATTGATACGCTGCTACATATTCTCCACATTGCTGTACGGTATGGAGAGCTGGACCCTTACAGAGACATTTATGAAAAAATTGAATGCCTTTGAGATGTGGATTTATCGACCAGTATTGCGGATAAGTTGAATTGATCGAATAAGAAATGAAATAGTTTTACATCATATGAAAAAAAGCACAGAAATAACACAAAAGATAAAAATTCGAAAATTACAATATTTCAGTCATGTAATGAGACATCCAGGGAGGTATAACCTTATATACCTCATTATACAGGTTAAGATCGCCGGAAGGAGAGGTCCAGGCCGAAGAAGAACATCCTGGCTCCGAAATCTCCGAGAATGATATCAAGAGACCACCGCTAATTGATTTAGAGCCACCGTAAACAAAGTTATTATTGCCAATATGATTGCCAACGTTCGATGATCGGACAGGGGTGGACAGAAGAAGAAGAAAATCAGAAATATATCCAGTAGTTTTAAGTGAGCTCATATATCTTAATTTTAGAAGAATAAATCAAAATGTCATCCTAAATTTATCTCAGTACTTAAAAAAATACAAACAGTTTGTAGTATTCTTACTCCGATGAAGAATAACTACAACTGTCACTTTCACTATTAGCACCAGATTCTAAAATCAGTGGTTCCACTATGACCTCCATGATATTATCGAGTTTCCAGAACTTTTTTCTACTGTATTTTGCAGATGCTCCACACAGTTTTCCATTTTTTTTGGAGTGATGTTGTTTGGAGCTTTATCGAAGAGGCTTTTTACATCTGCGAATTTAAAAGTTTTGTCGCTGGCAGCATTATCAGAGGAATTATCAAGAACTATCACACAGTTATCCCCTAAACAGGACAAAACATCTACACACCACCTTTCGGAAGTCTCAGCGTTCATATCTTCATAATAATTACCGTTTTTTTTGACTCAAATATCCATTAACCATTTTCTACAAAACCTTTTTCACTCCCAATGTGTGTAATTATAAATCTTTTATCTAGCCTGATGTATTCTTAATACCTGTTAAAAGACCAAACAAAAACGCCTGTCTTGAAGATTTGACAGTTTCAATAACCCACATATGAGATTTTGTATGTCCTGAATTTACCCATGTTTTCGTCTAAATAATAAATGTTTTTATTTTGTTTCCGAAATTCTTTTATGGATTTCAAAAGATTTTGTTTCCACAAAATGATATCGTCTCGATTTAACAAAGCACTATTTCTACTCCTTCGTACATATTTAAAATCAAGTGACTTTATAAACAAGCGACGAAGTTTATAAAATGTAATGATTTTTAAATTTGGCAAGCTTTCGTCCTTGAATAACAGCTAAAAGAACTTTATGTATAGTGGGTATTATGTAAAAAAAAATTGGTGCACATTTCGTCGTATGGCAGATTTATCAATATTATAAATTTTGTCTAATATAGTTTTTCTGGGTTTAGTCTTTTTCGGTGAAGAAAATGTTCCACTATTCTTCTACTTTCTAACATTTTTGTACAGAGAAGCTTCACTTACCCCACAAGAAAAATCTGTCTGTTTCACTACTTTGGATACCCAAGGTATCGGAATATATAAACATTATAAATAACACTTTTTTCGTTCTTTTCGACGGATTTTCGATGTATAAACATTATAAATAACACTGTTTTCCTTACTACTAAAACAACGTATTGTTGATCGCTTTTTTGGGGTAACTTCTTCTGCAGAATCTCTAGAACTGGAAATTTTAAATTACGAATTAGAAATCACATCCATAAAAAGTCTTAATTATACTAAAAAACTAATACATACACTTTAAATTGGCAAACAAATAATTATATACACACCTAATTCATTTATTAGAACGAAATGCCGTCTTAATGCAGAAAGAAACGTTAAGCAAAAGTTACACGCGGCTACTCGACTCATACTGAACAAAACAAGTCCAGTCCTGAGACAATAGACCACGCCTCTTTGTTTACATGGACTATCGCTTCTCAATAAAAATATTACAGTAACAGTACTGATGATGGAATAGTCATTCCTAAAACGTTCTGTGATGAATCTCGAAAGGATTCTTTTAATAAATATTACTTCTTATACGGAATTTTTTATTTAAAATTTTTATAATAATTGGGTTACCAAAACCATGTATGTACTGGGCCCGAAATAAAACCAAAAGACATAAAACATAAGACATTTTTAGGCTAATTATTAAGGGTATGTAAAATAAAAAAAATTTATCTACTTCTACAATTCTGAAGACCCTTTTACTGTTAAGCCATAATATTTTAAAGTGCCTTTTTAAATAAAAGTGTTTATTTATTTTTAGGGACAGGATTAAACTTGCAACAGGTACAAAAGAAAAGGATGTCAGTATTAAAGACTCTCTATTAAAGGAGAGCGATTCCCCAAGCAAAGACTCTTCATTAGTTAAACCAGTGCTAACGCAACCGTCCAGTGACAATAACCATTCAGCCGACGACTCAAGTTGTCAGACTGTCAGTGTTAGTGCCGTGAGTGAAAGCACAGTCGCGAGTGATAGTACAACCGTAACGAACAACCAGACTACAATTATGAAAACTGATAGTGGTGATAAAAACGAACCTCATTGGTTGAAGCTCAAAAAAGCGGCCATTTCAAAAGATGTGGATACAAGTTCATTGACTCTGTCCAAAGAGAGTCCAGAGGAACTTAAAAGTAAGATAGAGACTGAGGTAATGGTCACACCGGTGGAAAAGCCTAAACTTAAGCCTAATCTATTTTTAACTAGGCGAACGAAACATTATAGGTAAGATTTTTTTATTTAACACACCTTGGTAAATGTGCCACGTCTTTTACATATAATGATATTTCTGGCACTGGTACCTTCTTATTTTTTACAGCATCATTTAGACATGAAAAAGATTACAGTCACCTAATACATTCGTTTAAGAAAAAACAAAAAGATATACTATTTCTGGGAATAAATACTATTTATTTTAACTAGTTGCATTTTATTTCTTATTTATTGCCCAAAATATTAATATAAGCATTAATATAGTACTTAAGGTCGGTGGTCCAAATTCAGACAGACTTAGGTTTCTAAGTTTCATTTTTTTTTAATGAAAGTAATGCTTATTAAGTATCATTTATCAGTTTTAATGTTCTCGAATTAATAATTATTTTTAAGAGAAACTGACCACTTGTTACTCATAAAACTTCGATACGTTAATTTTATTTTTATATTTACTATAATTTGCAAAAATCATATTATTCCGACGTTGAGAGTGCAGTTTTTTCCATAGTCAGACCTGTAAGTGAACCTAATTCTGATCATAACCCTAAATCAGACATGTACTTTGCATGTACCCTCTTTAATGATAGAGTAGAGGTTACACAAAGAACGGTATTAGGCTCGGGCTTCAGTCTGGTAGAGAGGTCTCTTGGTCGGGGCTCTTATTACAGGTCAAATATAAAGAATCAGTTAGCGAAGTACTAAAGATAAAGGGACGGGAAGTTAGGAGATAAAGGGAAATATTTGGGCACCATCCTATTTTTAAAGGAACAGGGAAACCTCAAGACATATAAAATAAGATAAAAAGAAAGGTTATATGCAGTTAAGATAATCACGCGAGAATAAAGTAAACCGTGAGAGAAAAGGTATTATGATTGTGCGGTACACACTTAACATTTCGACACATATACACTGTTTATATAATAAACCAAATAGTACCGTAAACCGGGGTGAAAATGGTACAAATTTTGACATTTTAGTTATCAACGTTTTTGCTATTTCACCTAGAAAACTGAACTTTTCACACAATATTGCTCATCATCTGAGTTTTCGATTCCAGTTAAGAAAAAAAAGTAAAGTAAGTCGTTGGGGAGGGGTGCTATAAATTATTTTAGTGTGTACCATTCTCACCCCACGAAGGTGGTGAGAATGGTACAACACCTTTCTTCCGTATGTAATAGATAGGAAACATTATAAATAGATCTTCTGTACTATTCTCACCTCTCAAGCTGTTACTGCTTATAAAAAAAAAATGACAAAACCACCAGGAGGGTAAGGGAGGGGGTAAAACGGAAAAACAAAAGATAAATTAAATAGGTAAATTTTTTTACAAAAACCTTGTTTAATTGAGAAAATTGTTGCTAGGATAAAAACTTTAATTAAACTTACTAAAGATATCATTTGAAACAGTTAACATATTGTAGATACCTAGGTATGATTATTTAAAAACAAAAATTTTACTTCTTACAGTCAATGAGGAATTTATTGGGAGAGACCTCCTTCGGACCTTCAAAAATTCTCACAACTTGTTTAAGTTTATACCAAATTTCATCTGGTGGGTTGGGCCAGATCCAATGCTTCCCACTCTTCTTCATAGCTGTTACTAAAGCCTCTCCCGTCTCATCAAAATTGGATACCATTTTGCCTGGGTAGAGTTGGCCATCGTATTGCACGACGACAAAATCACCTTTTTTTTGTAGAGCAGGTTGATTGTTCGGAGTGCATTCATTGTTTGAAGGAGAATTTCTGAATTTTTCTCCTTCTTGAATGGACCCGTCAACTGCAGAAACAGTGCTTAAGATTGTAGCCTGTTCTGTAACAACCGGTGTGGCTGCTGGCATTAGTGCAATATTTGGTGAAAGTGCTTTCTCTCCTAGAATTTCTTCTTCACTCTCCTCGCCCATATCTTCAGGACACCAAGTGAAACTATCCTTACTTTCCGTATATGGAATATCATCCAAATCGATACTATCTTCTGAACCGGCTTCACCATTGGGCTCTTTCCTTCGTGACTGTTTGGTTTTTCGTTTTCTTGATATATCCAGAATTTTCTTTTTGGTTGTAGATCTAGAAGTGCTGGCTGCAACGTAATCGTCGAATGTAATCCCTTTACCTGCCTCAACTATTGGAATATTGTAAAAACCTTGAAATACAGGTGTACCATTCTCGCCACCTTCAGTGGTGACTTTTGCAATATTTGTTAATTACATCAATAAAAACAGTTGTACGAAAATGTAACTTTACACACACTGTGTTAGATTATAAGTAAACAGAATATGATACTAACCGATTGCTTCAGTTGAATCGAAATTAATGTCCCAATGAAGGTTTTGTCAGGCAGTTGAAAAATCACAAAAATCAGCTGTTCACTTCAATAAAACTTATGTCGCAGTGGAATCTTCCACAATAATAAGATTAATCTAATTTCGTCCACTACTAGTGCGACATCTATTAGCTACCCGAAAAAATCCACTAGCTACAACAGAGATCGACAGTTGGCACTGGAATCAAGAAATAATGCCAATGTAATATTTTCACCACACTGTACTATTCTCACCCCAGTTTACGGTAATATAAATCAACAACAATACCTGAAAGAGATACACCATGCACAAAAATATAAATTTATATCATAACAAAAAAAATAAAAGGCAATTAGTTCGTCAACAAAGTTATATTGAGGTATAATAGTTAAACTAAATGCACTATAACAATTTTTACTGAACAGTTAGCACGAGATAAGTTATTGCACAATTTATTATTGAATACAACAAAAAATATCTTTTTTGAAAAATAATTACGAATAATTTAGTATTCTCAAGAATGAAACAAAAAAATCAAGGAATATTATAATTGTATCTACGTCAATATTGGTCAAACAAGTGATTTTTATGCCTTGAGAATACGTAAACATTTAATAAATGTTGATCGTGATCACCTCAAATATATGCATAAAATTTATCATGAATATAACCTACACATAAAACAAATGATTCGTAATTTATATGTATATATTACACTGTAGTTGTATACTGATAATAGTTCGTTGGGTTGGAGTTAAGGTAAACATCCATAAATAAGTAAGGTATACTGAACTGAAGTCGTAAATCAACTTCTATACGATTTAGGTAAAAATGTCGGTACTCATAATTGGATAATCTGCATTGTACTTAGCCAGCAGCCAGTAGGCACAGGTAATGAACTAAAAACGTCTTTCATGGAACGGTCTCAATAATAAAGGCACTTGACGCATGCCCTCGAAATAGGTACATGAGGACTGCTGAAGAATATGGGTGAGTCAGTTACGGTAACGAACTACGGTGTTTCAATCCGCAATCTTTCAAATTGATGTAGGCAGAAAGAAAAGAAAGAAAGAGAACCAGCAGAACAAGAAGATCACGCAGTAGTAATACAGGTAACAGTACAGGTAGTTGTAAGTAGTAGAGACGAACGGTAGAGATGAACGATAAACAGTAGTGACTTCGTTTCTTCGAATTGGAAGACGTCTGTTTGACAAAAGAGAAAATAGTTAATATAGAAAGCACTGTGTGACGATATAATTATAGATAAGGGTGAATTGAAAATACACTTACTTCCATTTGATGGAGACAAACCGCTTGCCACAGGAAACAACTCGAAAATGTGCTCGAGTTCTGATCTTAGACAAGCTAAGGATAAAAAAAGAGTGGGAGTGTTGGCCGAAGAGTGTCACGCGAAAATGATACTTAAATGGCAAGGCTAGTGTGGTCGTTTTTATAACCTAACCACTTTTTTCCGACAAGAATTATATATATCGAAAACCAACATCTCTGTTTTTCTTAGAAGGTGAGCTAAGAAGGGTTTCTATATAACAAATGAAAGTTAAAAAGAGCAGCGAACATTTGGCGAATTATTTCATTTTTAAAAAGAGGCATGACAAATCTCTCGTTGCTTTTGGGTTATTTTTAAGGCTTCTAATAAAATATATAGACATAGGTGGCGTAAAAGTAATTTTCTAAGGGGAATAATTTAAAGAAATTTTAAACATGCTTCAAAGAAACAAAATTACTTATAGACCAGGGCGAATCTGTTTTGAGGTGAATATGAGAGGTGGCATTCAGATTTTTGCAGAAATAGTTAGGTGATAACTTCAGTAATCATAATTAACTTATGCTTCCTCTTAAATATGCCAGGAACAATAAAACAAATAAAATATTTAAAAATTACTAAAAACATCGATTTTTTCTACTTTCCTTGCTTATAATTTTAAAACAATTCATTTTGGAGCAAAGTCGTACTAAAATAAAATAGCAATAACGGAATTTTCTATAAGATACGACTAGTTAAAAATATTTTAATGTATTACTCTTGCTGCAAAATAACAATTAATACAAAAAAAGAGAGGGAAACGCCTTTTCTTATTGAAGGTTTTTTTACCACTTAAATTTCACTCAGAACCATCATATTGCATCTAGAAAATCTGTATAACATAATAAAATAGTCCACCAATATTATTAAATCGATTTAACAGATTTCGAATAATAATTATGCAATCTAAATTTTTTTTTTCCAAACCAATAGTAGACCATATAAAAATTTGCCAATTTTTCTACTTATAAAAACGCACAAAACCTATATAAATTTCTTTATGAAATTGAAATATGATCATTTGGATAGTCTCAGCAAAATATTGTAAAATTATAAACAATTTTTTGGCTTATAAACAAATAGAATATCACGGTAGCTATTAGCTTTAATTAAATTTAGGAAACGGCATTTACAAAAGAAAAAATATTGAATTACGAGCAGTGGTTCCTGAGATACAACCAGTCAAAGTTAACCTGCAGTTGCGACAAACTTGTAAACAATAGTGAACGGTTTTTATAAATTTAATTTATTAACTTTATTTACTATAAAATGTTCTACACTTTACAAGTTTATCTACATACATTTATTTATTTAATCTACATAGAAACACTTAAATATTAATTTATTTACACTTTTATAATTTATATTGCGGTTTATGATGCGGTTTTCTTGTGGCATGTTAAAGTAATTACTATTTAAATGGGAATAAGCCACAATTAACCTTTAACCTTTAACCATTTAACCTTTAATTGTGGCTTATTCCCATTTAAATAGTAATTATTTAATTTATTTAAGACATTCACATCGGTTACCATTTAAATAGACACACGAACAATTTTTTTAATCGACACTTGTTTCAGACTGGCCTTTTAAATCTCAAATCGTCCGTTTTTATACCTGATTTGTATATCTAGAGGTTTCTGCCCGCTTATTTGAGGTTCGGTGGGATGCCAACGAATTATTGGACCCTCATCTGGAAAGTTCCAATCGTAGGTATAAGAGGGGACCCGTGGGTATTACCTGCTACGGCTTCTATAAATACTTGTTAAAGAAATATGTTTACAGCTTAGGGTATGAGTCACATTTATCGTAACAATAGGATGATAATCTTTAAACCATTACCGTTCTCTGTCGAATATCTTTCTGGATAAAAGTTTTTATATCTTCAAAATATTTATAAAATATATTATAATAATAAAAATAATTGGTATTGCACGCAAAAAAGTTACCTTGAAGAAAATTGAATTTCAAATAACAAAATAATTAACAAATGTATTTTCTCGGCTTCCAACGAAGCAATTTTCTTAATTCATTTTTTATTGTGAGGTAACTCGAATAGCGCCATCTAAAAATGCATTAAGAATTGCCGGAGACACTTTAGTTTTTTTTATAAAGATATTAATTTGTGATTTATCTGACCGTACTTGATGGAAATTTATTTTATCAAGCAATAAAATACTGAAAACTTTTGTTTTCGAGATTTCCACAAATTTTATTATAATTTATTATTACTACAGCTGTTTCGTCAGAATACCTTTCTCAAGTGAGCTATTTTTGTTATGTGTCTCTCACTTTATAGTCTTTAACTAAAGAAGTTAAGGAGGGGAGAACTGTTTGTCTCAAGTTAGTCATTCAGAATTAAATCTGTCTTTTTTAATTTGTTAATTTCCATAGATTCTAATAATAATAAAAGGCCTTTATTTTGAATGTGAAAAATTTGACTTTAGTTATTAAAAGAAATATTATGATCCAGAAGATACAGTGTGTAAGTAAGTTTTTCTATTACTGAAAGCTCTTTTGTGTTCTGCTATCCGTTTGTTTAAGGTTCTACATGTTTTACCAGTGTAAGTTTTTGGGCAGTTGGCATATGTAAGTTTGTACACCCTACTGTGTAAGAGCTCTTTCTTTTAGCTCTTGTTGTTCTTAATATATGTGCTTAAGTTATTGTTTGTTCCGAAAGCTGGAGTTATTTTTTTCTTTTTTTATGTATTTGGTGTTTTTTATTATGATTCGCATATATTCTTTCTTCTTGCAGTACCGTCTCCTATCAAAGGTTGGCTACCATCACAGCAATCTTTACTTTGTTGGCTGCAGCTCTGAACAACTGTATTGAACTGCACTCATACCACTCCCTTAAATTTCGCAACCAGGAAATCCTCCTACGTCCTACATTTCTCTTTCCCGAGATTTTTCCTTGGATTATGAGTCTAAGCAGAGAGTACTTTTCTCCTCTCATTATGTGGCCCAGATATTCCAGTTTTTCCGTTTGTATAGTTTTTATGACTTCGCATTCCTTCCCCATCTTTAGCAGAACATCTTGATTTGTTACTCTTTCTGTCCATGGTATTTTCCACATTCTCCTGTAACACCACATCTCGAATGCCTCAATGTTTTTGATATTTATCTTTTTCAATGTTCAGGCTTCCATGCCGTACAGCAGAACGGAGAAAACATAGCACCTTAACATTCTCGTTCTTAAGTTTATATTTATGTCCCGGCTGCATAGGAACTTTTTCATTTTGACAAACGATTGTCTCGCTATCTCTATTCACCTCTTGATTTCTCTTGTCTGGTCATTAGTATCAGTGAAGCAAACCCCTAAATATTTGTAGGACTTAACTCTTTTAACTGGCTGATTATTTATGGTTAAATTCACATTGGTGTCTTTGTTACAATCATGATGCGCATATATTCGCATAATCGCAATACAGATTGTTTTTATTATTAAAATATATGTTATAAATATCTTGAAGATAAAAAACCTTTATCCTAAAAGAGATTTAACAGAAAAAGGTAATGGTTTAAAGATTATCTTCCTACTGCTTCATGATAACATAACAAACAAGGTATGCTCACTTGCCGTTCTAATTTTAATCGACTTTGCGCATGACGTCATAGCGAGACAAAGCCAGGGGACTTGTGTGGATCTTATTTTAACGATGCATCATATGGCAACGTTTTTCCATTACTGTAATGGACAACTTCGAAACTTAAACTGTTAACGGTAAGTATACCTCGATACCATATCTTGCACTAAGAAGTCATAACTAGTTACTTTCTGTGAAAACGTGGTTTGAAAATTAATAAGTAATTTGTAAAATTAATTAAAGAAATATATGAATCTTCGATTTGATTGTGTGTATTACAAACAAAATAGATATTGCTACAAAACATGAATTAAATATAAAAGGCCGGTAAAATGTAAAGAATTTGAAATATAAGGAAAAGCAGGTCATACTTCAGATTTTATGAATATTATTTCGACATTTATTTTACAATCTTCGTGATTTTTCTCTTGCGGATATTGTAATTATCTTTAATATTTTTATTTAGAATTAGTATTTTAAAATATATTTGACATATAAAAAAAGTAATTTTACATCGCTTTACATTCGCTAACATTTACATATTTTGCAGATTCTATTAGGTTTTTTAAATAATTTTTAGTTATTGTCAATTTGTTGCCATTATAACTACGAAAAATATGTTCTAGTTCACTACATTTAGTTACCAATTCCAGTGTTGGTTTGAGTAAACTACCCAATGAAACCGGCTAAATATTTCAATTCATCCGATTCCAGGTCTTTTATATTCGAATTAATAAAATCTTGATGACTGTCAATTAAATCTTCAGGGTTAATTTCTGTATCACCACTAGGAAGGTTTAGCGAGGAAAAGATCTCTTCAGTGACAATTTCATAATTAATTATACTATTAGTAGTAATATTCCACTATAGTTTTTTTTTTAAACAATAGTCAGCTTCTGTAAAATGTTTTTATCATATTCTCGCGGTTTCTACATTAAATTTGTCTTGCTGAAAACACTTGAAGACCCATACTTTACGCATTTGTTTGTCTCTAGGAAACACAAAAAAACGACACTTCGAAAAAGATTTACTTTTTTTTATTATAATTGTTTAAACAACCCACCACTGCACAATACATTATATCAACCCAATAATTAGTCTTCTTTATAAAGTAGCTACAGGTAGTCTAGAGGAAGTTGCGTACGATAAATAAATTAGGTGATATTAACACAGTAAACTGAATGTTTTCACCACAAAATTTATATAACATTATAATATACAAAGTCTTTACTACATCAATGAATAAATAAAAATCTCATTCATTACGTTTTGAAGCACACAGAAAAGCAACAGATAGAGCATTTAACTTGGCATCATTAAAGTTGTCTCGGGCTTACGTCACAGGTGTACGAGAGAGATGCAAGAACATGCGCGTTGACTTATCTTGTTAGTTATAGTATCATGCTATTGCTTAGAACTTCGTCGCAAATTCCGGTCAACTTTTATCAGTTGTACCTCAGGAACCACTGCTCGTAATTAAACTTGTTTTCTTTAATAACAAACGTCTTGTCAAGTTTTTTCTGACCCGTTTTCAGAATTTAATTTAAGCTAATAGTTACAGAGATATTTTATTTGTTTATCAGCCAAAAAATTGTTTATAATTTTTAAACATTCCCGAGGCCGTCCCAATGATCCGATTTCAATTCCTTAAAATAAGTTAGATAGATTATCTACGTTTTTATGAGTAAAGAATCGGCAAACTTCTATATAGTCTAGTATTTGTTATGCAAGATTTAAAAAGAAAATCAATTTTAAAAACGAAAATTTAGATTACAAAATTATTATGCAAAATCTGTTAATTCGATTTTAATGAAATTTGTTGAACTGTTTTAATATGTTATGCAAATTTTCTGGGCGAAAAATGAAGGACCTAAAAATATTAAAAATTTTTAGTTTATATTCACATTTTAATACTCTAAGATTCTCATCTTAATACAGGTCATGAAGCCAAGAGCATTAAAACAACTTTTATTTGACATGGTGTAAAAGTCTTTGTTTTTATTTTAAAACTGTGGCCAAGAAATATCTTAATGAAAATATTGATCCAACTGTCACTGACATATATGTACTACATAACATAAAATAATACTACAGTTAAGATATACAGTGGTGATCATAAGCAAATAATTAATAACATTGATTAGAATAAGATTTATTCTCAGACAAATTTAATGACTGGCATTCTTAAGACACAACTGCAAAATATCTTTGCAAATTTTGCTGTTTTTTAAATTCTTAATTATTCATATTTATTTTAAATGTTCTTTACTTACTGATCTTATTTTTTTTCTATTTTTTAGATTCATAAAACATCTTAAAAAAAATCTGACAGTGACATGTGCATCACGCTACAGGTTTACATATTTATAATTAAATCGTGATCCCTTTACTCATCCCAAAATAATATCCGCTTAAGTAAAAAAACATTATATTAAGTTTTACAAAATATTTTACTAGTTTATAGTTAAATGGGTTTAGTAGTATATTACTTTGTATTTCGTAATTTTTGCATAGTGCTAGTTTATATAATTCAATCTTATATTTTACACATTTTACCCAGGCACTTTTCACATTTTAAAAAAAATATTGACAAAATATCAATACCATTCACTCTTGACTTTTCTCTAAGTTTTTAAATGTGCTTAGTCTATACTTGTCGTTAACGTTTTTACTGTACAGCCATTATCTTTTTTAAACGTCTCCTACTTTTTTTTTCATGGATTCTCACTTCATCACATTTATACGAAGCAAACTGGAGGGCCTTCGTGACCAACTCATATAGACTGTCTTTTAAAAGACTTTCAAACTTCGGAGTTTTATTACGACGTTTTCAAGGCTTAAACACTCGGTCTGGAAATACCTCTCTGGACTGTTTATTTCTTGCTTAATGTACCCCCATAAATGAAAAAATCCAAGAAATTTGACATCAAAAATATTCGAGAGTAAAATTTCAGCAGAGTGTTACAATATTTTCTTTGACGTCACACAATTTTTCTGTAACTTGAACTAATTCTCAAAATATGTCATAATAGGTTTCACAGCTTCGTGATTGACACTCCATCTAGTGTCACATAGCTCTTTTACAAATACACCTATAACTTCCATTAAAATCTCCCGTCTATGTGGAGATTACGAGAAGAAATTTTAAACACTTTCTAAAGTTGCGAAAAACGTGACACAGCTAGGGTTGATTGTAAAAGCATGAACTCCACACAAATTAAAAGACTAGTTTGCACAAAGCTCCAACATGATTTTGGTATTTTTTCCTTGATTCTGGTTTGGGCACCCGTATGAATGCCCGACATAGTGAATTTCATTATCATAGCCTTGACTCCTACACAATTGTCGATCCAATCCATCATTTTCCAGTGCATTTATAATATCATTACTTATTCAACCTTTGAATAAGCTTTTTATGTGACTGCAACCTGTGTTTTTATTTTATAATTTTTATGCCAATTTGGAGGCCCTACATATCAGAGGTCCGGGGAGGACCACTCCCCACGCTCTCCCCCTGGTTACGCCTCTGAGAGCATTTTCCTTAACAAGTGACAAATTTATTTAAATTTTTGCAGTTTCAACTTAATTGTAATGCTAAGACAGTTAAATTTACTAAGCTAAATAAGGCTTAATCAAAGCTATTCCTAGCTGCCGAAAAGGAAATATATAGCTAAGATTACCGCAAACTAAAGAAGAATCGAAAGGTAAATTAAACATTAATTTTTATTTACTATTTACCTTTATTGTCAGTACGGCAAGTGATGACGGTTTTTGGCTCGGTGTTATTCCTTCGTAGGTCCCCACCGAAAAGGAGAAATATGCTTAAAAATCAGAATATTATGATTCTAAGATTTATACTTGACTACTATTGATATAATTAATGAAATGGCCACCTAATAATGCTTAACCTTAACCAATAGTCAGCAGAGAAGACCATATTAATAAGTCCCAAATTTTTGGACTTCGCCAACTCTAATCAAAAAGGTGGGTACAATAATTACACGATAGAAGAATTATTTCCAATACACAAAGTACAAGAAAGTGGTACTTCCTAGAAGAGAAAAGTCCAAAAATTTTTCATTGATTCTGTCAAATATTATAAGCGTTTTATTTAAATTTCAGTAAAAAAAAGTAAAGTTCGTCTTACCTTCTGGCTTAGGTCTAGTGTTAGAGTTTTCAGGTCGCTCAAGCGTCCCTTACGTAGCCAGAACCAATGGCTTTACGTGTGCTCTGAAGCACGGTGGATGGAAATCAACAAAGATTTGGTGTTAGTTCCGGGATCAAACCCAGGCACTCCAGCTTGATAATCCAGTAACAATTTGTTTTAACAACTTGAATTTTATTGTTTTGTCCTTGTTTCGTATTTAAAAACCAGTTTTTAAATTAAATATCGCAGAATTGTTTTTGGTACATTTATTACTTAACGAATAGCATAGTTTTCATTGTAATTTCTATTTGCTTTACTACTATAAATATAAGTACTCCAGTTGAGCAAAGTTGTGCTTAGATGTTTTTTTGGGAATTGAAAAATAGGTAATTTTGTATAGGTACACCTTTTGTTCTACCCCTGCTTGTATTAGGTAGAATAAAAATTAACAATTTCCAATCTATTACGTTACCAATACAAAAACTTTTCAGGTCAATCGACGATTTATCTCCTGAATACGGACCCCTTCCTTTTGTAAAGAAACTTAAAATTCTCAACGAACGGCAGAAGCTAGAAGAACTCGAGCTCGTCATGAAAACAAGAAGTTTTTCCTTGGATATTCCTGATAACCAAAGTTTTGATAACGACACTTTAACTAGGTTAGTACTAGACTTCAACTTTTAGTTTTATTGTTATTGATGTTTGTAAAAAATTCAAGTTATGTAAAGTAAACTTTAAACTTAAAGAGAAAAGTATAAAAGGAACATATTGAATTAATCTGCCTCGATTCCAGAAATAATTTACGTAGGTTAAATACTAAAAAAAAATGAATAATGTAAAAGCATATTTACATTTTATTGCAGTATTTTATTACAGTAATAAAAGGTTTCGTTAGTCCAAGATGTTTCCTTTGAAATATTCTAAATAATAATTATTTTTAAAGATATCGAGAAGAGTACCACTATCATTAGACCACCCCAGTCTAAATTTACCTTTTGTTGAATACAATCCCCAAAACCGTTAATTTAAGTTAGGTACCTCTAATGACAATATAATTATGATTTTATATCTAAATTTACTAATATAGTAATTTGCCTGCCTCTCGTTGAGGAATATGTAAAACCACTTCTGTTCGCCGCAAAACCCCTCTTTTAACCTTCAAAGTACAAAATCTGGGTCAAGCCTAACCCGAAATTCACTTATTTCTTATTATATTATGAAATATTTTGTGAAAGATTTTTTTACAAATCCGATTCATCGTAAGTTCTCTTTATTTGTTTCAATCTATTTTTTCTTGTATGATTAATGAACACGCAAATTACAGATTTTTCTATACGTAACATTTATGATGCTGGGTTAGTCCTTACCAGGTTTTCGGATTTCGAAGAATATTTTCAATATGTTTGTAGGTATAGTTTGTTTCACGAAAAATGGTTGAATGCTTAATGGTTACCTGAGTTGATCCTATTGTGTATACAAGAGTCTCTCAATAAAGTGTAAATGTAAACATTTACAGTTAACTTGTAAATATACAAGTTAATATTTACAACAAAAAAATACCCAAAATAACCAAAATATATTTATGAATTCCTAAATACCTAATTCCGTTTCGCTGTCGCTATCCTCTTCAAGATTAATAACAATTGGTTTAATTATGTGATTCAAAGTAACATATGAATTTTCTACTTTCATTACATGGCGTACTGAATTTTTCCAACTTTCTGGGGAGATATTATCAACACATTTCCTTATTAATTCCAATACACTACCACTTAAAGTCGGAGAAACATTTTGTGACCTAACATTTGACTTAAGTTGGTGCCACATATGCTCTATGGGATTAAATAAACAATAGTAGGGCGGAAGCCATAACACTGTATGTCTCATGTCCTCGGCCAATGCGTCACAAACATATACTTTTTTAATAGAAAATGATTTTAACACTTCTAACAATTCATTTTTTAAATAACTTTCTTCAAAATATATATCGTTTTCCAACAGGTAGTTTTGAATTTCAATTTTCTTGTTATTTGCTCTTGGAGACTTATGTAATTGACGACTGTGGTAACTTGCATTGTCCATTACTATCACACTATTTTGAGGAAGGTTAGGTATAAGACAATTCGTAAACCATTGTTCAAAAAGTTCTGCCGTTGTATCCTCATGGTACTCCACGCAGGAGTCTTTAATGTTCTTTGCGGAAAGCCATAAGGCATTTGGGACCCAACCATTTTCTGATCCTGGATATAAAATTGTTATTGTTTTCCCTTTGTTTGATGGAGCTTTTGTTTGACACCTGTTGGAAGAATCGGACCATCCTTTGGATGGTGTTTCATGAGTGTCAAACCATGTCTCGTCCAGATAAATTATTGGTCGATCTTCTGTACGGTACTTTCTTACGGAAGTTATATATTTAGTACGCCACTTTTGTAAACGATGGGACTCCATAAGCACTTGCCTTTTGTAAATTGTACGATATCTGAAGCCCATTTTAGACAAAATCCTCCAAAGACTAATGCGGCTACAGTTTATTTGTGTATTATCATTAGTAAGCCGTTGTTTTAAAGCATCTAATGTAGGTATCCGTTGCTCTTCGTACATTGTGTAAATTTTTCGTCTTATTAAGTCCTTATCACTTTCGTCAATACATTTGGTAGAACCGGCATCCTTACGCTTCCTTCTTGACTTAATGGGATTTGATGTAATTCTTTTCACTGTGGTTCGAGGTATTTTCGTTAAATCAGATATTTCACTGGCAGCAGTATTAGCAGTAAGTCCTCGTGTAAGTAAAGAACTATATATTGTTTTTAAGATTTCTCTAGCGTCAGCAGATAAATGCTTTTTCTTTGCTGGAACACTGGAAGAAGCACCATCAATGTTTTTCCACGGACGCCACATAATGCTGTTTTATAGGTATAAATAGGTATAACACTGGTAACACTTGTAACACTTTCAACTAAATGAAACAAAATGTATATTTAAAAATTTTTTTAATCGGTTTTATATACTTTTACAAATTATACAGAATAGAGGGAACCTGTATAATTATTCCAGGAAATACTTAACGATCAACAAATTTATTGTGGTCATTAAAAGATCAACCATTGATAGTAAAACTCACTGTTAAAATGTTTACAACTTTATGAAATAAAATGTATTCTAATTGTTTTTTATAATTTTATACGATTTTTTAATCGTTTTTATATTACCAGGAATTTATTATACAAACAAGATAACGACACTTTACAGTAGCTTCAATCTTACCTGAATACTTACCTGCTCAACTAATGATGACTAAGCTGGGATACTTGCGGTCGCGTTTTATTGCAATCATTAAGCACTCAACCATATTTCGTGAAATAAACTATATACGTAAAGTCTCTGTTTACCGGTGTACACATTCAAGGGCAAAGGATTATATTTGTAGAAATATTAGTAACTAGAAATTAACCTTGTGTCTAAGGCATATTATACGGGAACGTTCGAGACCTCGACTTTCGTGTAAAGCAGTATTTCACGATTGTTTATTAATTTACTTCACGCATCAATCTTGAAGTGTGCAGTATTATATCAAAATGTGGAAAGAGAATAATCCTTTGAGTGAAGCTGAGTTGTATACCTTACTCCTATCAGGCAGTAAAGAAGATGAAGTTGCAGGGCTGGGCGAAAGCAATAGTGAAGCGACTGATAATGATGGTTGTGAGCCGGAAGCACATAAAGGTAAATTATCAATTACTGAATTCGAGAACGAGGAAGTTTTAGCGACGTCTTCTGAAAATACAGATAGTGAACGATCTAATTTGTCTGATGTTATGTGCAAAAGACGAGCATGGCATTATTCAACTCTAAAAATGGGTAAGACATTGGCATGTAATTTAGTATAGAAAAACAGGTCTCACTACGAGAAGTCAAAATATTGAGACATGCATGGACGCCTTCAATTTATTTTTTTCTGATATTATAATGTCAATGATTCTTGAGTTTATCAATAAAAGAGCTATTGAGTTCATAGCTGCGTATAAGAGTAAGAACGAAAAAAAGGAGGATTGGATTCAAGTTGATCTATTCGAAACTCGTGCTTTCTTTGGTATACTTATATTAGGTGGAAGATTCAGAGAATCTCATGAGAAGGTGCATAATTTATGGTCCAATATAAATAATGCATTTACGCGTCCTATTTATAAAGCTTCTCTAGATTAGGATATATTTATAAGTATTTTGAAGTATATTCGCTTTGATAATTTGGATACAAGAGCAGAAAGGAAAGAACGAGATAAATTACCACCTACTTTTGGTGTTATTGACGAGCAACTGATAGATTTTCAAACGCCTTTTTAAAGTCTACAAATATCAATGCCAAGGGACGGTTATATTCGTTAGTTTTTTCTATCAGGGTTTTTAGGCACTGCAGGTGATCGTTTGTGCCGTAATTAGGGCGGAAACCAGCTTGTTCCCGAGGTTGGTAAAAATCCAGCTTTGTCTCTAATCTGTTCGTTATTATTCGGGTGTATAATTTGGATGGTTAAGGAGACTGATTAGTCTGTATCTTTTCAGGTCCGCTATATCTCCCTTCTTGTGTAAGAGTACAGTTATTGAATTATTCCACTTTGTTGGGATATTTTGATTCCATAGGCATAGATTAAAGAGCTTTTGAATTTTGGTTATCAGTACTGAGCCTCCTATCTTTATCGCTTCTGTGACGTTACCGTCCTCTGTGACGTTGTTATTCTTCATCTTTTTTAGAGCCTTGTAAATTTCGTCCAAGGAGATTTCTGGGATATCTTCGGAACCCTGATTTTGAACCTTCCTTTGCTGATAAAATATATGTATATATATATATATATATATATATATATATATATATATATATATATATATATATAAAAATGCCACAACAACCATAAGTGTCTACATTCAGCAACTAATAAAATAAAGATAAAAAGGGAAGTCAGGCAAGGTGATACCATGTCACCAAAGCTGTTCATTACCGTTCTTGAGTATGCATTTAAAAGACTAACATGGCAACAGAAAGGAATATCCATCGATGGAGAAAGATTAAACCATCTATGTTTTGCGGATGATATCGTGCTTCTGCCAGATAATCTGGGAGAGATCAAAGACATGCTCCAAGAACTGAATGACATACTACAAGAAACTGGGCTAGAGATAAAGTTCGAGAAAACCAAAATGATGACCAATATGGTTCCCAGCGAAGATATACAGATCAATAACAACAAGGTAGAATTAATCGATAACCTGAAAAGAAAGGCATTTAACCAATGCATCTTACCAGTCTTGACCTACCGAGCAGAGACCCTAACTTTAACGAAAGCTACTGCCAAAAAACTGAGGGTAACACAAAGGCGAATGAAGAGATCAATGCTGGGCCTGACCTTAAAAGATCGCTTGAGAAATATGGAGATACGCCGACGAACTGGCGTAGACGATATTATACTGCGAATCAATAAACAAAAGTGGAGGTGGGATGTTGCTAGAATGGAAGACGGAAGATGGACGAAGAGATTATTGGAGTGGAGACCAAGAGCCGGCAAGCGAAGTTGAGGCAGACCACCCACCCGATGGACCGACGACCTAAGGAGACTAGAAACAAACTGGATTGCAGCAGCTAAAGATAGAGAGAACTGGAGACGTTTGGAGGAGGCCTATATCCAACAATGGATGTGAAAATGGGGCTGGATGATGATGATGAACTGATAGATTTTAGGGGACGTTGATCACTTCTGTTTTATATACTTAGTAAACCGAAGAAATACGGTATAAAAGCTTGAAATTTATGGAAGGCTGAAAAGTTTTATTGTTGCAACTTTGAGATATATACTGAAAATGTTGGTGATCAATGTAAACGTATCCAAGACCCAAGAGTTGTCAAAACACTGGCAGAACATTAATATAGGTCTGGTCGAAATATTACAACTGACAATTTTTTACCGACATTGCTTTATTTGAAGAACTCTTATCCAAAAATTTAATTTTTTTGGGTACTATTAGAAAAATTAGAAAGAGTTTACCCAAATTATTGCTTGAGATGATATATCGTTCACGGTATTCTTCAAAATTTTTGTTCTCTAGAAACATTAGCACAGCTAATGTTAACACAGGCTAACAATTTTGCCGTATTATTATCGACCTTGTGACCTTGTAAGGGAAGACCAAAAGTTTAAACCAAATATTATTTTGGATTACAACAAAACCAAAAGTGGAGTTGATATTTTAGTTAAATTGATTTCTGGAGGAGCTTGCATAACAATTAACCTCACTCAATATAAAACGATGACCTGAAGCAATATACGAAGAACCCACTAGGTACCATATATCCGTAATCGTTGCCATAGAGACCACCAATATTAGTATAAAGAAGCAAACAGAAGTGTCGGAATCTGCAACAAAACGAGGTCGTTGTTATTCTTGTAGAGGTAGTGACAATAAATATTTAAACAGATGTGACTTTTGTAAAAGAAAATGCAACTACTGCCAAAACGACGCGGATACGGAACTATCTTAAAACATTTAAACAAATACAATAATTTAGAATTATAAGTTTCATGTTTCGTTGTTTTTTGTTAAACTAAAGATACTCTTTAATAATACTGACTATTTTAAACACCCTTATAAAATAGGTCACACTCGAATCATCATCGTAATCGAAGAAAGTCTTCATTATTGACAATTTGTACGAAATGCATCGTACTTCAATAAGCTCGAAACCTTGGTTTTTATCTGTACTAGTCCCATCCATATCATTAGGCCAAAAAATACTTTCATTTCCCTTTCGTGTCATATGAATCAACTTTATAGACAGCTATTATACAATTATTTAATATGGTTTCATTTAAAATTCCATTCGTCATTCAAATCTCATTCAAAGTATCGGTTAGTTTTAGTACCAAGTAAAAAAACAGGTTCCAGAAACAGCAAGTGAAAGTCAATATGTAATTTATCTTTGATATAATTCATATTTCTGAAATTCATAACTTCATCATCAAATTCAAACCGATTTAACTCATTACTTTTAGTATATTCCCAAATTATTATATTTTTTGACAAATCTCAAGCGGATTCTTCACTTTCAATTATGAAATTTATATTTTCAACATTTTCTGACTGATTTTAGTTATTGAAGAATAAGTTTCGATACTTACTTGTTGCACTCCCCCCTAGATGTAGAAATGTAGATAGTATATTTTTAATTATTTTAATTTTTTTCGAAGACTGGTCATGCCCACCGAAAGCTTTCTTTTACAATTAT
Organism: Diabrotica undecimpunctata; assembly: GCF_040954645.1. NCBI lineage: Eukaryota > Metazoa > Arthropoda > Insecta > Coleoptera > Chrysomelidae > Diabrotica > Diabrotica undecimpunctata. Next base: position 130,708,926 of record NC_092805.1, on the reverse strand, counting down.
TTTTATTAGCAAAATTTGTAGTTTCCAGATAACTATCTTCACTAGTAGATTAGTCAAAAATTGGGATCGTCCAAGGAATTTTCCTATTCCTTGTCACTTTCAAAAAAATCGCTCTCCTCTAAAATTCATTCATCTTCACTTAACTTTTGTTTATAATTCCACGATTTACGCATTTTACCAACTAAAATTACCCACTGCAATAATTTTTTTGCAAACTAACAGGACGTGTACATGTTAGTCAAAATAATGTAAACGATATTGACTCAAAAAATGGTGGGAGTAACGAACGATAGTCGACAGTCATTTTCGAGAACCCGTATGTCACGCCTTTGCAAATCGTCTATATCTACGGTTCTGAGATGTACACACCGACATGAGCAACGATAACTTTTGTTCCCACTAGTGGCCACATGGGTTATGGGTTGAACGGAAAACTTACTGTGCCCATGGGTGGTTCACACGGAAGCTAAAGTGTTATAGTTAATTGGTTGAGTGTGGGCAAGGTTTAAATTTGTTTCTGTTTATCGTATTGTATATTTCTTGTTTCCTATTTATTTCTACGGTAGCTCGGACCATTCGGTAATCGCTTGCTACCTAAAATTGATTTAGGACTGTAACCCATTAAATTATCTTGTTTTGTATGTGATAATAAATTCGATGTCGTTGTTGGTTTTGCCGTTTAAACTTCTTTAAGTCAATCTTCTGTGGATCTTTTTACATAGCAAGCTATGGATCAAATATCATTGCCGTTTGGTTTGTACCGATGCAACCGATGTGACAAAATTGTATTTTTGCTGTATCGCTTCTTATTCCTTTTTTGATATTAAAATCACAGAATATTATTGTGAAATGCTAATGGTCTTTTGTAACCGCTATATATACAAGTTCACAAGACCATCTTATTTCTTCCTTAGGAGTGTTCTGATATAGTTGCTTTGACTTAAGTATATTTTATTGGCTGTTTATTTGTATTTTTACAAGTTAAGCTCTTGTTAAGACTACTTTTATGGATATGATAGTTTAGCTTATTTTTTAATGGAGACTGCAAGGCTCAAATTGCATTTTCTTTTCTTTGAGACGATAGAAAATGTGTTCCAACGCCTGCGACTGTAACTACATGGCTAATAATAGTTGCAACTATAACTAATATATACCAGATCTGATTTTTCTCCACAATCTATGACACGGACTAATACTCTCTGGCTGAATTTTTAAATCTATTCAGCAGGCGGAAATTCGAAACGTCAAGGTAAAGCAGAAATTTGAAACGTCAAGCTAATTTTACCGTATTGACGAGCATATGGATGCATTCGCTTATTGTGGGTACAGCCACTGTTGATATCTCCCTAATATGGGTTTGACGTTCTAGGTTTGTACCTAGGATGGTGGGTACTTTGCTAAGCGTTTGTGCCCTTCAATTAAAAAACTGGCAGGACCCTGGTCTACCTGGCCTTTCGGCTATACGACCGTTAACGACTCCACTGCCCCTAAGAGACCGACACCAAAATGAAGGTGCCACGCTACGTACACAAGGAACGTCTCGTGGGGCTCCACCTTCCCCGTAGTACCTGTGTTGCGATTACCTCTCCTACCCGTTATCCCACCCACGGGCGGATAGGCGACGCAGGCACAGGAATTTCCACCTCGTACGTGGACAGGTCGCCGCCGAGGATCTCTCCTCTACCACTCTTGAATCTCCTGACGGGTACGTGCCGGGGAACCAACACCTTGACATAAGGCCAAAAGAGGTGTGTACGAGCCCAGCTCGTTCAAACTCGCCAGATTCTCTTGGAATGAGAGTGGAGTGGTCCCACGAGAGTGTCGTCTCGGATACTAGGAGTGTAGACCGGTGTCCGTGTCACCTAAGCGACCGTGTGCGTTTCTACAAACCCGACACCGCAAGCGACGGCTCTCCACCTCTCAATTCCTACCCATTAGTCGCCTCTTACGACAGGCAGGGCCTTCTGACCTCGGCCGTATTCTTATCTCCTCGAGCCGAACGAAGGATGGTGGGTACCTACCGTTGTGACCTTCACTCGTAGTTCTAGGCCGTTAAACTTGGTCTAAGTCCAAACTTAGCCATATATTCTGAAGTAATAGATGCCCACTCCCGTTGTCATGCTCGCCAAATTAGAAATCGTGCTCCGTCATAAAGGGGATTACTTTGTGCCCCGTAAGCTGGGTTATTGGATATCCATAATTCCCTGGATGGGAATTCCCTTTACACATGGAGACATATACGCAAAGTATAATTTACCCATGTATATATTATTACTAAGGTCGTCGAATATCTTTTATTATGCCAAAAATCATCATGTTGTGCTTAAACTAATATTAAAAGATTACTAGCACGTTGAATATAGTTAAAAATATATACAACTAATAAATATTTAACACTATATAAATATTTGGCTAACAAAAAGATTTTTTTATTGCTATATAATTTAAAAAGCTGTTTTTGGGGATATCTTAATTTTATCAGGCCCCCAATAGGCTTTGTAAGTTGGTGTAAAGAAGACGTCTAAAATATTAAAATTGATTTTACATGGGAACAGGAGCTGCCCTTTTTTAGATCTTATTGATTATTGTAAAAAACAAAATATACTCTCACCATACCCTTGAAATAGTTTATAAGCGTCAATTGTGAATCATCTCCATCTTATTATGAAGCTTTTTTAGAGAATTAATGAGGCCAACAGCTGATAATGAATAAATCTACACTAAAATAATGCAAGAGAGAAGAAAGTTAGGAAACTTTAGAAAGAAATATATCACTTAAAAATATTATTAATCCACTGTTTATTAAAGAAGTTATGAACGGAATTGATAAAAAAACATTTTTAACTTTCATTAATCCAAAATAAAGTATTTTCATATTTCCCAAAATGACCTCAATATTATCGACAACGTATGAAAAAACGATTGGAATATTTAATATGGATCTATTTTACGCTGGAAAAAGCTCGCAGAAAAGGTCTTTATAAAGAGTGATTTTACAAATAGTAAATTTATTTGATATGAAAATCATTTATTTTACTTAAATGTTGCATTCCCGAAAAATAAAAAACTAGTTGGAGGCTAATACTTCCGATTACAAAGTGAAATGGAGAAACTGGATGTGAACATCATGTGCCTAATCATATATATTCTTTTTTATATATATATATACACATCTACAATTTACACTGCAGACTACAGTTTAAGAATTGGAAACATACTTAACCTACAATAAACTTAAACATATTTTTGTTGCTAGGTCTCACTCCGAAGGTTCCAGCATGCATCACGAACAACATCGAACGGACAAAAATTTTTTGACTGCTCCACTTACATCAAGCCCTCTACACTCTTCCAACGAATCAAATGAAACAATAGAAAGAAGAAACTTAAAATCTATATTAAAGAAGTTGTCCGAAGATACCAAAGAAAAAGATGTTAATGATGCCGCTATGCCGGAGAAAATTGATTCGACTGAGTTTAAAAGGTGAAAAATATTGTTATATCGGTTTAACCTATAAAATGTTTAATGTCATTATTTGTTTAATTGTTATTTCTTTATTTTTTATCCCTTTTTCAATTACATATCTTTTTCTGATGTTAGATTATGTAAAGAAATTATAATGTACCAGTAATATATAAAAGATTTATTTAAATATAATAATTTAAATATGATCTCTGGCATATGACAGCTACGACTGGCTCTGGCATAGTCCAATCTAGAGGTCCAATTTTCGATGACTTTTTCCAACATTTTTTGCCGCATATCGGCAAAAACGCGGCGAATGTTATTCTATAAGCAGTCAATCGTTTCAGGCTTATCGTCGTAAACTAGCGACTTCACTCCTCACAGAAAATAGTCTGGCGGTGTTAAATCGTACGATCTTGGAAGACAACTGACAGGTCCGAAACGTGAAACTATGCGGTTACCAAAGGTTTCTTTCAATAAATTAATTGTGGCACAAGCTATGTGACATGTTGCGTCGTTTTGTTGAAACCACAACTCTTGCATATCCTGGTTGTTCAAATAAGGAATAAAAAAGTAAGTAATCATGGCTCTATAGCGTTCGCCATTGACTATAACATTCTGGCCAGCATCGTTTTTGAAGAAGTACGGACCAATGATTTCACCAGCCTACAAAGCACACCAAACAGTCAGTTTTTCTGGATGTAATAATGTCTTAACATATACTTGAGAATTATCTTCACTCAAAATATGGCAGTTTTGTTTGTTGACATAGATATTCAACCGAAAGTGAGCTTCGTCGCTAAACAAAATTCAACGGCAATCTCGTTTTGGATCCATTTACATAATCTACACCTTGCTGCTAAGTAATCGTGCAGCTTTAATTTTTATATGAGTTGGAGTTTGTGAGCACGCAAACTAAGATCTTTCCGCAAAATCTTTCATTAAGTATACGTATACGTATTTAACTGCTGTGCACGATGGCAGATAGACTGATTCTGGTCTTCCTGTATGCTACGCTCTACAGCAGCAACAACTTCTTCTTGTACTCACTGTACAATATCTCTATGGATGCAAGTTATCATTTAGAGTAAACGTGGTGTAAAAACGTTCCATGGTTAAGCGAATTAATTGCTCTGGTAGACGGTTATGTTGACCATGCTGAAATGCCAAACCCAACTAAACATAAATCATATTTCAACTAACATTTCCATACCTCTAAAAAATACCCCTTATTTATTAATAATAAGAAATTTGCAACGACACCGAAAACAAGAAAACTCCATAGAAACGTTTGTGAATCTTGCAATGCAAAAAAAATGGCTATTCATGTGAAACGGTATATTTATATAAATGGTATATTCTATTTAATGAAATACTCCAGTCACTGTGGAGGAAAAGAGGTCAATACCTCTAAATTTTTTATAACTGAATCGATTTTGCTAAAAATTTGGAATTAGTCTTATTTTACCTCGCTCTTCAAAAGTTATATATGCGCTAGGTGAGTTTTTTATTTTTAAGGGGTGAAATCACCCCTTATTGAAAATAATGAAAAACATTTATATTAAAGCATTTTATCGATTTAAATCGTGTTAAATTAGGTAATTGAAATATTGTCAATTATAGTAATGGATATTGTGTACATTCTCAACCCTTAAATAATCTTAAAAACCACCCCTTTTAATAAAAATAATTATAAAAAATCGTTTAACAGGTTCAAAAGCTTTTGTAGTGCATTTATATCATCTACAATGTAATTCTCTGCTTATATAAAATAATTTTGGTTGATTGCAACACTTTAACCCTTAAAAACTACCCCCTATGTCAAAATATATAAAAAAATCTTTTTAAACAACTTCAAAAGTTTTTAATGTACATTTATATTCAAAAATTCATTTCTTATCAATAAAATATTTTTTGATTGGTTGCTTATTTTCAACCCTTAAAAATCGCCTCTATGCTCACGAAACAAATTCCCCTTTGGTAAATGTCTAAATAAAAAAATTAAATATACTCATGATGTTTTTATTGTAAAAAATTATGCATGAAAATACTTTACATTAGAAAGTATACAAAATATATTTACAAAAATAAAAATTATTTACAATATATCAAATTATTCATTGTCTGAAACGTCATTCTTGTCGTGTTCTAACTCCACCTCTTCTTCTATTGCAGGACAGTTTTGACAATTGTCCCCAGAGCATGTTTCACACGTAGCATTGCAAAAAAGACCTAGTCTACGACAGCCTAACGCTGAGCCGCAACCCTTTTTGCAATTACAAAAAAATCATTTTCAATAGTTCTTCTGATGCAGGTGAACTGTTCATTTTTATTGGTTGTAAAATATCATTACTCTTGAACCATCCCCAATCCGTTATATCAATCTCTTTGTTTCCAAGCCATATCTGAGTTTGTAAATAAACTCTTTTGATATGCTCATCCAGGGCACTTACATTTGGTACAAGAGATGATAATTTAACTGCACTATTTTTAGTTGTGGCTTTAATAAAGGAGTCGTAATCTTCGACCTTATTCATTTTGTTCATGTGGGTGTCTTTGGCAAGGCCATACAGCAAAATTGTATAGTATCTCCCAGCTTCTAAAATGTCTTCGAGATCTGAAGTACTCCTGTCATTGGCACTCATTGGCGGCTTGCCCACGTTCGTTAGTTCTCTGAAGCAGATGTTCAGTTTAGAGGTGACTATATTATATACATAACATATATTTATATATATATATATATATATATATATATATATATATATATATAAACTAAGGTACACTCGAAGAGTGGTGGGTTTTTCGGTCAAAGTGGAGAAATAAAAGACAAAGAAGGTGGCTACTTTATCTATTTATTGAAGACGTTTCGCTTTCTGCTCAGAAAGCATCATCAGTTCATCTAAAACGAACAATATGAAACCAAACATCCATAGAGAAGTTACAATAAAAGTGTGTTACCTTACAAAGACATGTAGCAGTCAATGATGTTAAAAATATGAAAAAGCTTACGAAACTGGACATTCAGAGTTAATGTTGTATAAAACAATTAATTGAAACTTGGTATAGTTTGCAATTTAACAAAATTAGCACAGCAAAAGAACATGTGATAAACATACATGTATATAATAAAGGTATTATAAAAAATTTTGAATAAAATCCTTTATAAAAAGGTATATAAAAAACCCAGTTGGGCTATGTTGCATTGACAAAACGTTTTCGGAATAAATATTCCATCATCAGTGTCAAGTTAATACATGGATGTAGCCACTAAATATGTGGGTAAAAGCCCTTTAAAAATTATTAAATAAGGTTTGATTTAATGTAAATCAAACTAATATTATACGTCATTGGTTGCAACACGCGCCCAATAACAAGTTAAAACAAGTCTATACCGTTGGCGCTAATTTAGAATTATCTAAGAAATTTGTAGTGAAATGTAGAATATTTAGTAATTGTAACCTAGTATTTACTTACCTACGTAGTATTAAATAAAATTAAAATTTCATTTAATCAATTATCAGATATTTTTCATATATATATATATATATATATATATATATATATATATATATATATTAATTACATTATTAAAAAAGTCGAAAGGATTCGAGCGCCTACAGCACCTCAACCGCTGTACACGCTTAGCGAGATACTCTCGAAAGGCATATTCGAAATATTTGGGTCCACGTTTTTAGCGAGATAGAAACCATTTATCCTTGTCAAAATATTCTAACTTGTACTCGACGGTTTAAAGATTATAAAGCTATTTGTAAAATTGCAATTCATTTAGTAGTTTTTTAGAAAAAAAAATCCCAAAAATCGCTAACTAAGGCACTTTTTCAACAAAAAAATGCAAATAACTCGAAAAGGAAGCATTTTTCGAAAAATTATCAGGAGAGAAAAAGTGTTTATTTTGATGAGATCACCTAAAAAATTGATTACGAAACAATTCGGTGAAATTGCTTTTTTGTATAAGTTATTTGTTAATAACAATTGCCGGCCCACTTGTAAAAATTTAAAAAAAAAAAATACATTTCATCTTGGAAAAATATATAGAATCGAATAAAAAAGGTTTGGTGCATTAGAAATGCAAAAAGAATTTTAGTCGGTTGATGCTCTGCTTATAGGGGTAAACCGCTCGCCTTTACACAATATTCATTATTATAGTTGAAAATATTTCAATCGCATAATTTAACATGATTTAAATCGAAAAAATCGATTCAGTTATAAAAAATTTAGGAGTATTAACCTTTTTCATAGTGAACACATTTTGGCTGTGAATTATAAGGGTATCCACAATTATTTTCCAGGTACCTACCAGCAAGTCTAATCTATTATCGTTTTCTTGCACAGTATTTTTGCGTGTGAAATTTGGCTTGTGGTATAAGTCTAAATTTTCTTAACAATAGAAAATAAAGTCGAATATAAGTCATTAATTTCGAATATTTTACCCACCTGCTGATTATGCCTTAATATATTTAGAGGTTGTTTGGTATTATTTCAGTTTGAATGCATCTTCGGCAAGCTTTTAGCCATGCTTTCCCATTTCTTGTACAATATACTCTGAGTTGAAAGAATGTTATAATCATAATATTAACCATTCCTTTTGGCCTAGTCTGCTTTCTTTCATAGAAGTGCCAAGGTTATCGCTCATGTTTTAATGCCACAAACAGCTGCTTAAAATCTTTTTAATTTTGTACATTAATTTTGATATGTTTATCATTATTAATTTTAATATAAGCGTTTGGAAAACTGCGGATCATAAAATAAAGATCGTTATAGTTTATAATCCCCTTTACAACAATCGGTTTGGGCATTTGAACTTTTTGAGTTCTTTTAACACTTTTTAGCTTGTGTTTTTTTTGTTAAATCAGTAATAGAGTAGTATCCATTTTTCTTTCTTTCTATTTTCCTCTTGAATCCAGTCTGTGTTATATGCAAATTATTCTCCGTCTTTATGATACTCAACTGTTTTTTTTTTGTATATTATTAAACAATTTTTTATCCAAAGCTGTATAGTGTACATTTAGTTCAACATTTTCTTCAAATTATCTAACTGACTGAATGTGTAGTTGATCTGTCGTTGATGTGCCTCCTCTGCCGCTGATAATTTCCCATCATTAAAAAAATAGTAGTTGTTTATTTTATGAACGTTAGTAGTTTTCTTATAAACTTGCATGTTTCTACAGTTTTAACTGACACAATTTCTTTAATATATTTTTTCATATTACTCCCACACTACATGTTGAACTCGATTTACTGTCCAACGAGACTGTACATAATAGAAGAACAGCAAATTGTTGGTCGACTTATTTAATACAATATACAGTAAAGAAATCATTCCTAGAGATTGGCTGATGTCAACATTCATAACATTCCAAAAAAAAACAAAATGCAAAAGAATGCCAAGACCACCGGATAATAAGTTTAATGAGTCATACGCTCAAAATATTTTTAAAAATTATACACCGGAGAATGCACAACAAACTTGAGCAGGACATAAGTGACACACAATTTGGATTTAGGAATGCACTGGGAACGAGAGAATCCTTGTTCGCTGTGAATGTACTTGTGCAAAGGTGCATGGATGTTAATCAGCCAGTATATATGTGTTTCTTGGATTGCAACAAAGCCTTCGATAAGGTCAAACATAACCGTCTTATCGAATTACTTGAAAAGAAAAATTTAGGTATGAGAGACATCAGGATCATTAGCGCTATATATTATAATCATATCGCTGTGGTAAAAGAGAACAACGTCTTTTCAAATGAAATACAGATTGGGAGGGGCGTCAGGCAGGGCTGTGTTCTGTCTCCTACTTTGTTCAATTTGTATTTAGTGGAAATAATCCAGGAAGCACTAGAAGAAATAACTATGGGAATAAAAGTAAATGGCCGACCAGTCAATAATATACGGTTTGCCGACGACACTATTTTATTAGCGGAAGCATTTACAGCAAATGGTTGACAGAGTAGTAGAAGTCAGTGAAGAAAACGGACTGTGCCCAAACACAAAAAAGACACAATTTATGGTAATTACAAAAGCCCAACAGCGCCAAGAAAACATAACAATACATGAAGAACAAATTAAAAAAGTTGAAAAATATAAATATCTGGGTACAATAATTAACGAAAATAATGAGTACATAGAAGAGATTAAGGCAAGAATAGGACAGGCAAGAAATTCTTTCAACAAACTGAAAAAAGTACTCTGCAGCAGGGACATTTCAATTTCTTAAAAGATAAGACTTCTAAGATACGTGTTTTCCGTATTATTTTATGGGGAGGCTAGGACATTAAAGAAAGATGTTTCGGACAGATTAGAAGCCTTCGAGTTATGGGCCTACAGAAAAATATTAAGAATAAGTTGGGTGGATAGAGTCACGAATATCGAGGTGTTGAAAAGAATGGGAAAAGATAAAGAGGTTTTAAATACAATTCAAGTCAGACAACTGCAATATCTGGGACATGTCATTAAACAATTTGAGAGCTTGGTTTAACTGCACTTCTGCTGACCTCTTTAGAGCAGCGGTATCAAAAGTGCGAATTGCCAACCTTCTTAGAGGAGATGACACATGAAGAAGAAAAAGAGACTGTACATCTATACTCCGCCAAAGCTATATTCTCCTCGGGTTTTCTTCCATTTGCCTTGGGCATCGCTTGTGACTAGGACATCTTAGGATTGAGGTTGCTTACACTATAAACATTTGTTTGTTCTTAATAGAAGACAATGCCTTCGAAATATTGTTAACTAGTTGACTATATTTTCACCTTTAGAACTGGGTTCGTATTCATTTGATAAGTAAATATTGAACTTGCTCTCACTATCGCCCATTTTGCTAATAATCTCCATGTTTTTGCAATAACATCGGATTGGTCCCAAGAGAATAATCTTTTGTTGGAACATCGTGGTAATGATGAGATATTACAAATTAAATTTTCCAAATAAACAAAATGGTACCCAAATTTGCAATCAAAATTTAAAAGTTACTTTATTTGTGTATAAAATTATGGTAAACAGTTGCCAAGTAGGCAAACTATTTTTTATGATCGGTATTAAAGTGTTAATTATATTTTTAGGTTAATGCGAGCACCAACAATTGAAGGGTACGCTGCAAGGCATAGCAAACTATCAAAAAGTGTAACTTTTAACAGAGACACCCTCCAAAGTCCACCAAATAGTGCCAATTTGACAGGAACTCCTCAGAGCCTATTTCCTATTGTTCCTTCACCCTTAGACAATGGCTTAGATTTACCTCAGGATGAAAAACAAATGGAATTAGAAAAATGTGGAATCCAGATCGTGCCTAACAAACCTAATAACCAAGTAAAAATTCACAAAGGTAAGAACTATCAATTGCCTGGTCAAATATGTACTACATATAAGTAAATTTTATAGGTTCCTTAGAAGATGAACAACAATATTTTGCTGATATTCTTATGGCTATAAAACAAGTGATGAGTGCACATCTTCAAGAGATCCAAGGGAAATACCAACAGAAATTCGAAATGTTAGAAGAGGAAGTGAGAACAAAAGATGAAATCATCACGCAACTCAAAGCACATATCTCTGACTTGGAGAAAACCAACGAAGATTCTTTCACACCTAGTGTAAGATTTTATTTATTTATTAATTACCAGTCAGATAATGAGGACAATTATGTTTACACACATTTATTAAATTTCATAATTACTTGTGACAGAACCCAAAAATTATACAAGGTGTAATTTAAATACGCCCTTTACCAACAATAAAATCAAAATAATATCGGTTTACAATGACACTTATAGTTAATAAATGATACGGGGTGCTTTACTACAGTGGACCAGTTAGTAAAAATCATACTATTTATGATCTACCCGTTTACTGAACAAGCAGCTTTTTATGATTTTATGTAAAAGATCTTATGTAAAAGATTGGTATACCTTTCTAGACAAAACCTGATGTAAAGGCAAAGAGCACATTTAAGATGTTTTTAAACCCAGCTAGTTTGGTTTAAAATTTTTGAGAAAACAATTATTACTTTAGGTAATTTGTATAATATATTCAAGTTTTTACTTAACCCTTTCAGACCATCGGCTCATAATTATGAACAGTTCTTTCAGCTAGCTATATCTTTAAGAAATATTAAATACTAATGTGAGATACTTACGTAAATCACTTGTAGTAGTGTTTAACACTGAGTCATAATCGCGATGCAACAGTGGTTGTAACGAGAAGTTATTTTATTGTTTGTTTGCAATTTCTATCTTCTAACTTTGTTGGAATTGAAAATACTGATGTAGTTAAACGGTGGGGCAAGAAAGAAAAAAAGTATATGGATGGAGAGACCTGAGGTGGTAAATCTTTATAACCATTAGATAAGTGGCATTGATATATTAGATCAAATGATCAGTGTATACAGAATTTATATTTGTTCAAAAAATTGGACCCTTGGAATGATTTTTCATGCCGTAGACTTGGCTGCAGTAAATATCTGGTTTGAATATCAACAAGAATGTGACACACTAAAAATTCCAAAACGGGCCGATTAACCCTTTTTTTAAAATAAGGCTTGCTGAAAGTCTGATCAAGGCAAACAAACCAATTTCTCGCATCAAAAGAGGCAGGTCAAGTACTTCAACACCACTCATAGTACGAAAAACATTAAAATATAACCTTGAAGAAACTAGAACAGTTCGTGAAGTTCAATATGAGTTCGTTGGCCATATACCCCAATTGTAAACAAAGTAAAGATGTAAACAAAGAAGCAATGATCACCTTTGTATAGAAATAGATGGAAACTGCTTTTCTTTGTTTCACAGAAAATAATTTTTTCTTTATTACGTTTTAAAATAAATTTAAGTTTTTACATTTTTTTATTACTGACTAGTTAGTATTATCCAAAAAAATCATTTATTTGTAGATACATACGCCAAAACTCAAAAATACAAGAATATTCAAAACTTTCTGAAATTAAGAAAAACATTGATAATAAATCAATATCTAGTGTTTCCCCCTCGGGTCCTTATAACAGCCTGTACACGTCTAGGCATTGAGGTAATTATATATATATATATATATATATATATATATATATATATATATATATATATATATATATATATATATATGTGTATATATATATATTTATTAATATATATATATATATATATATATATATATATATATATGTGTATATATATATATATATTAATATATATATATATATATATATATATATATATATATATATACCCGGTATTTTTAGGCGCCTGGCCCTTCCGGTAGGGATCTATGGAGGAGTATCACTGAGCCGCAAGCCCTTACCTCTTGCCGTACTGCTCCACCATAGGCCGATCAGACACCAGCATATTCTAGTCTAAGCCGCAGATTCATTTAGAATTTTAAACTGCTGCGTTAGACTTTTTGTTTTCTGTACACCGAGCTGGGAATCGAACCACTGAACCACTCGCAGTGAAGCGAGTGAGAGCCGGCCGCCCAACCCGCTTGGCTATCTGACCGACATTGAGGTAATTAACCTCTGGATATCAAATTGATCCAATTGGTACCATATTTCTTGAAGAGCCGCTGTAAGTTCAGCCAAGTTGTTTGGACGGGGTTTTCGTGGTCGAAGACGTCTTCCCATCATATCTCATAGATGTTCTATGGGATTGAGATCGGGACTGCAAGCTGGCCAGTTCATACGGACAATTCCCACCTCCTCTATATATTGGTTAACGATTCTAGCACGGTGAGGACGCGCGTTGTCGACCATAAAAATAAAATTAGGTCTAATGAAAGGAGCAAAAGGTACCACATATATATATATATATATATATAATCGAACACCTCTTTACCCTAAGGTGTGAGGTAAATACAAATACAAATATAGGTTACAGATATACATTACATCTTAAATCCAATGAAAATACAGAATTTTTTTTTTTTTTATTCTATTCTGTGCACGAATTTTGTCCATTCTTTCTTGTTTTTTGCCTTATTTTGAGCTTCTGACCATTCCATTTCCCTACTTTTCAAAATCTGCCCTACTTCGTCATCCCAGGTTTTCCGTGGTCTGCCTCTGGTTTTAAACTTTTTCACTTTAGCCTTCCAGACTTGCTTAACGGGTCGGTTGTCGCTCATTCGGCACAGATGACCAAACCATTTTATTTGTTGTGTTTCAATAGCGTGTAGTACAGATTCTATGCCCAGTTCTTCTCTAACATCTTCATTTCTTATTTTGTCTCGTCGTGTTATTCCTTTGACTCGTCTTAGATATTTCATATCAATGGCTTGTATCTTGCTTTTTAATTGCTTTGTTAAAACCCAGCTCTCGCTTCCATATATCAAGATTGGTCGGAATACTGTCTTATAAACTGTCATTTTGGTTCTTCTGCTGATTTCAGGTTTACCTATGAATTCTCTACTAAGATTATGATACACTTTTGAAGCACTACTTATTCTTTCTGTTATTTCATTCTGCATGGTACCTTCTCTGTCTATTGTAACCCCTAGGTATTTGAATGCATCTACTTGTTCTATGAGTTGTTGGTTAATTTCTATGTTAACATTTCGGTTAGTTTTCGCTATTAGCATCACCTTGGTTTTCTTAACATTAATCTTCATGTTTCTAATTGCTAGCTCATCATTCCATCTATCTATATTTTTCTGGAGGTCCCTCTCGTTGGAAGCGCATAACATGAGATCATCTGCGAATGCACACTCAGCTATACCAACCGGTCGTAGTTTACTATATCCGATATGTACTTTGTGTATACTTGCTTTTGTTTTCTTAATTATGTCGTCAATAATCAATATGAACAGTGTGGTGCTCATAACACCTCCTTGTCTTAGACCCTCGTTTATTGCAAACATCTCTGATTCCAAGTTATCCTTACGTACATAACTCTTGTTATTTTGATACAGACTTTTGATAGCACCTGTTAGTTGATGGTCAATATTTCTATTTTGCAGACTTTTCCAAACTGCTTCCTGGGACACTCTGTCAAATGCTTTCTCAATATCTAGAAATGCCATATATATTTCTGTGTTCTCTATTCTAGCTTTCTCAATTATTTGTTTCAACGTAAATATATAGTCTTGCGTACTGTGTCCCTTCCTAAACCCACTTTGTACTTCATCCAAAAGGTACCACATGCTGATCTAAAATACTTGTTATGTATCTTGCAGAAGTCATAGAACCTCTATCTACAATATCTAAATCAATATGGGCTTCTGAACTGATACCAGCCCAAACCATAACGGAGCCCCCCCCCGATAACTTATTCTTTCCGCAATATTACATTGAAAATATCGCTCTCCGTGTCTTCTCCAAACCCTTTCTCGGCCGCCTGATGACCTTAGACAAAATCTGGACTCATCTGAGAACAATACATTGCTCCAATCTGCATCACTCTAGTTTTCATGTTCTCTTGCAAAAGCAAGGTGAGCTCTGCGATGTTCTATGGATAGTATTGGAGATAGGGCTGGCCTTCTGGATAATAAATTACCTTCTACAAGTCGTCGACGAACTGTCCATCTGCTTACATCCACATTTCTCACTTCGCTCAGACGATTTGCCAGTTCAACTGAAGTTAGATGCCGATTTCTCAAACATGCTGACACCAGAAATCGATCATCTCTTTCGGATGCTACCCTTCTACGACCTGATCCTGGTCTTCTTGTGAAGTTACCGGTGACACTAAAACGCCGAACTGCTCTTTGAACTGAAGATCGACTAACACCCAACATTTCAGCTGCATAATATTGGCTACGACCATCTTGAACTAAAGTCACCGCCCTTGCAGCATCTGTCGGAGTTAGAGACATTTAGGAAGGATAATTAAATAAAAATATAACACGTTTTGAAAATATCACTACACTAGTATGGTTGTTGAATTAAAAACAACATTCAATAAATATCTACTTTCTTCAGACCCTTTTTGACAAAAACCTGAAATACCAATTTATTTTAAGAAATATAAATAGCAATATTAAAAATATTATTTTATTTCTCATATACGAGGGTACACCTAAATTTACATACGTAATTTAGTGTCTCTAAAATTGTGATATTTAAAGTCTTGGTGCGCCAAGCAATAATTAGCTAATTAAATTTTTGATTAATTAAAATTATTTAAATGATATGATTATGACTCTATCACAATTTTTAATTCTTTTATCTCAGGGTTAAATTCGTGCTTCAATATCTATGCTATTACATGTGAAAGGTAAGGTCCAAAGAATACCGGAATAATAAAAAACACACTTCTAACACTCTATATTGAAATAAAAATAATGAAATAATTCACACTCAAAAGTTTTCAATAAACAAATCTCATACAGTGTGACCCATTTAGATTGGAAACACCTCTATAAAATTTGAAGTTGTTAACCGATTTTAACCAAATTTTTTTTTAATGTCATGTAATAAAAGGTCTATTGCGGGACAAAATATGAAATATTTAGTTAAATTTTCAGGGCATTCTACGATACTTTTTCTTCGTCGAAAATGGAGAATTTGTATTAGCGATTTTTTTATTAAAAAAATTTCTACGCCACTGGATTTAGAGTGGCTTCAAATAGCTATGACAAAAACTTTATTAAGATATATTTATTAATAACAAACTTATGACAACTTAAAATTTTAAAACTCACTAAGAAAAAAACACTCTGTATTAACGTTAAAAAAAAACACTCTGTATTAACAGAAACATGGAAACATAATTTTAGTTTAAATCCTAGTTGCCTTTACCAATCCACCATCTAATTGGATACATTTGTCGTAGCGTTTATGAATATTTCTAATTACATTTCTTAGTTGTTGGGGAGTAATTTCTGCACATGCCTGTCGAATTCTTGCACGAAGTTCGTTTAAGTTTCTTGCACGGGTAAACTTTTTGTTTGATAACTCCCCACAGAAAGAAGTCTAAAATTGTGAGATCTGGAGATCTGGGTGGCCAATCTATCAACGGACTACCCAGGCCTATCCAACGGTTCGGAAAATTTTCATTTAGCCATTGCTTCACGGTTCTGGCGTATGGAACAGAACACCCATCTAACTGGATATACAAATTTAATCGTTCATTAATTGGGAGCTCATGAATAGCATCCCACAAGCCGGTGTTTAAAAATTCTAAAAAGTTCTGTGAGTTCCAGTTTTCTTCAAAAAAGAAAGGACCAATAACTCGCTCGTTCAGTATACCACACCAGACATATATATAGAGAGAGAATACTGGCTTTTACAGTTCATTACCCAATGGAGATTATCTGCTGTCCAATAGCGACAATTCTGTGATGATACTACTCCATTTGTAATGAAAGTGGCTTCGTCGGTAAACAACACGTTTTTTAGAAAATTTATATTGTTTAAATATTCCCCTTGGGCCCATAAACAATATTCTAAACGTTTTGCTTCGTCGCTTTCTTGTAATGTGTGTAAGAATTTTGGTTTGAAAGGTTTAATATTATTTACCTTAAGACATCGCCGAATACTCTCTCGAGGCACATTCAAATATAAACTGGCATTTCTTAAACTGGCATTAGGGTTATTTCTGAAATGATCTAAAATGATTTGATCATTTCCTCTTCTTCTTTGTAGCGGGTTATTTTTTAAAATTAATTTTGATACTGCACCATATTCATTAAATATTCTATTTATTTTGTTTACTGTACCGCAGCTAATATTAGGACGATCCACATGTCTGTCATTAAATATTGTACAAACTTCCCTGGCACTTCTATCGTTATCTCCCAAAAGACGTATAATTTCAATTTTTTCTCTCAAACTTTATCTTGCAGCCATGACACAAAATATTATTAAAAGAATTTGAAGTAAATATTGTTGCAGATATTATGCATAAATTTATGCTAGCACTGAAATTTGTATGACACAAATAATGTCAAACAGTAATATCGTTTTCATGGCAACTGAGATTTAAGTTGTAGCATGTAAAGTTAATAATAATGTAAGTGCGTTACTTGCATTAAATTTTTATGCTATTTTAAACATTTTTTTTGTCTAGTAGTGGTTTATTATTAAAATTATTTGAAAAATAATTAGTTTTATGGTTATCTGTTGATACAGGGTGTTCTTGTTTGACTCGTAGCTTAGTGAGTTTTAAAATTTTAAGTTGTCATAACTTCGTTATTAATAAATATATTTTAATGAAATTTTTGTCATAGCTATTTGAAGCCACTCTAAATCCAGTGGCGTAGAAATTTTTTTAATAAAAAAATCGCTAATACAAATTCTCTATTTTCGACGAAGAAACAGTATCGTAGACTGCCCTGAAAATTTAACTAAATATTTCATATTTTGTCCCACAATAGACCTTTTATTACATGACATTAAAAAAAAATTTGGTTAAAATCGATTAACAACTTCAAATTTTATAGAGGTGTTTCCAATCTAAATGGGTCACACTGTATAATGATTCTCAAAATTTTTTTCTACGTACGTGAACAATCAAAATTAATGGTACAAACAATATTAATTGAAATCTCAAAATCCCAAACTATTCTAACTCTCCTAATCAAAATATTTATATCCTTTCTAAATTAAGTGTAAAAATTGTGTTATCAATAAAAGAAAAAACTGCAGAAAACAAAAATATCTCTCTCTGATGATGAGTGGTCCAAATCCTTGTTCCTTGTAGACTATATTATCTCCTCTCAAACGCTCCCTATGTAATCAGCAATCTTACAACAGATTGTTGCAAGTATATCGTCCTTAATGATCTCCTTCAAAAGCACAAATCATTCAAATTATGATAGCCTTTCTCCTCTCGATAAACTGAATCTCTCGTTGGCCCGAGTGAAAAATGACTCTTGGAATATCTTCTCTTTACAATAAACTGAATCTCTCGTTGGCCTGAACAGTGACTCTTGGAATATAAGTAGAAAAATATGACTTACAATATTTTGCTGCTTCAGCTTCTGTCAGATACACTAACTCCACAAAGACTCACTAACATTCAACACTACTGCTTGCTACATCTCGGGAACCGCCAGAGAACAATCACTGTTCGTCTTAAAGACTTGGAAAACCAACTGATTATCTTTTCTCTCCCCTCAATCTCGCTAAACTTTCATTCCTACATACCTATCCCACCTTTTTCAATCTCCGCCAATCAAAACTCGTCACAATTCTTTCATTTTTTCATTTCGATAACAAACAAATTTTTACCTATAATTATAAAATTTCCTAAAACTTATTTACAAATAATATTTTTCTATAATTCTTAAAAACTAACAAAAACCTCTTTCTAAAATCTCTTCTATTGTCTCTAATCACTGCATTAATGTATTTGGAAAACCCGGTTCAATTGTCTTTGGATTTCACTTAAACTTATGCGGGTCACTCAAGTATAACAAAGAAATAATTTATGCATAGCTTACATTTTGTTTAGTACAGGTAATCCAAGAATTTAATAACTTTCCTTCTTCGAAATGTTTGTTGGTTATTATCCTACTTATCTGAATTATTTTAATGTTTTTGAACTTTGAAATATTTTAATCAACCCAATATTTTTCTCGATTTTACATATTATATATATATATATATATATATATATATATATATATATATATATATATATATATATATATATATATATATATATATATATATTCAGTGCGATATAAAACGAAAAAAAAAAATTACTCACGCACATCTACCATTAAAAAATAATTGAAGGTTAGATTATTCTCGTAATCAGATTTAGTAAAAATATTTTGCGGCATAATACACAATTTTGTTTACGAAACAAGTTTAAAAATATTTTTTTTTAGGATTCGTTAGATACAATAATTAGTAGAGAAAGGCACTCGTGGGAAGACCCGTCACATGATGAACAAGAAGAATTAGAAGAACTACCCCGTCCAATTCATGCTTGGTCTTCTTCTTCTTCGTTACCTTCACACAACGTAGTTTTGGATATAGATTCAACAACAGGTCAGTAAATTTTAAATAATTAATTTATGATATTAAATATTAGTTTTTTTATAAATCATGCTAGAAGCATAAAAATAAAATGGATACACAGGACCACCATTCGCTGATATGCATATGTCAGCCTCTTGGCTTCTTCAGAGCGAACTCATGACAAGCTCTCCGCTTTATTGATAGCTTGCCATGAGTTCGCTCTAAAGAATCTAAGAGGCTGAAATATGCATATCAACGAATGGTAGTGACGCTGTAACGGAATTAAATCTAAACTGTCTATTTTATTTTTATTATTTTACTCTAGTATGGAGTACTAGGAAGAAGGAATTTCTGTCTAGACAAATTGGCATGATGTGGATAGAATTATAAATCCCCATGAAAGTGCATTTGTCGTCTGCTTGCTTTACACTGTATAAAAAGCACAGATTTAGACTTAATCCTAAATTCAATTTTCAATTTATAGTTTCCGAATTATATTCTTATGCTGGAAGCTTTTGTTCGGATTAATTTTTAATGTATCTTCTTCGTTACGAGTGTGCAAATATCCGAAGCACTTTTAGATTTAAAAACTAATGTTTGCCGAACCTTACTTCAAAACAAAAAGGGAAATACAATGAATGTTTGTAAAAGCAAGCTGCGAAAAGGAGAATTATTTGGAGAACGACACCAATATTATATCAGAGTAATAAAATGGATTAATAAGCAAGTAGTTTAAATGATAAATACACAGCTCATAACTGAGATACACAGCTGAACTGATACCAATGGGAAACAAAAATAAAAACCAAAATGTTTAAAAATATACTTCTGTATTAGCCTTACTCAAAGGAGCAAACATTTCCGATTAAATGTCCTCTCACTATACTTGCCTTCGTAAAATTATTAAGTTATATAAAATAATATTTTTTAAATTTTATTTGGTACCTGCGTTAACTCTTGTGTTCTTTGCCTTTTAAATAGTCATTGCAAACTGATATCAGAGGTAAGCAAAATAACAATAATTGATAATAAGATCTATATGACAATTCTGACAATGAACAACAACAAACAAAAAAAGTCACGAAAAAAAAAACGGTATAGCATAAATAACAGAATCATAAAGGTACCGTAAACGAAACACGAAAAGACTGCAAATTGAAACCTATACTTCCATATAAAGAAATAAAAGTAAAAAAGATTTTTACATTTTGTCTATAATATCTGAAATAACCAGCAATGTGTTTATTTTGTTTTCACAAACATTATAGTATTTTATTCAGTTCTATTTTTTTTTATTTTATGACCTTTAGCCATTGTGTTTTCTTTGATTTTTTTTTATAAATATATTGTCAAGTCGTCAAAGATTTAATCTTTTAAGACCCCAAAAAGATGCCAAAAAGTTTGCAAATTTTAACCCTGGGCTTTCCTCTAAACCCCCTCGAAGGGTAGGGGAGGAGGAACGTAAAAGATCGATTTACCAAGAATCTTTATGCCGTATAAAAAAATGTTTCAAACAAGAGATGTAGCTTGAAGTGACAAGTAATTTTAAATGATAATTATCAGCGCGAAATCAATTTTTTAAATAAAATTTGTATTAACTCGACCGTAAAAATTCTATAACGATCTAAAACGTTTAGAAAAGTGCGTTTTTAAAACTGCATAACTTCAGCTATACATTATACCCAATGTCGTCATCATGGAAGCATTTCCCGTGACGTCAGATCGTTTGTAATGTAAAAGTTTAAATGTAGCGTTTTTAAGGCATATTTCAAATGCCTCATATTTGTTGCCAAACCTTAAAGTCGAAATTTCATGTTATAGGTCTTAAAGATTAGGCTCTAACAATGTCAGTTCCACAGTAAACGGTCCATGAAAGTAATACATTTTATTGATTTCATAAAAATTAAAAAAAAATGGCAAAAATTGCACAACGTTTATTTATTTAGATTTATAGAACCTACGTTTCTTTACGACAAAATGCAAAAGTTGCATAAAAAATCTGCACTTTTCTAATTTCGACACATTTGAAAACACATTTTATTTATATCGGTGGGACTTTCTAATCAAAATATTTCGAATTTCTGCTGTAGAGTTAATATAAATTTAGTTCATTCTGTCATTTAGACATTCAATATCGCCTGTCACTTCAAGAGCTGTTTCTGTCGGAATAGTTCATTCTATAGAAAAAGTGCATTTTTTTTTCAAAATTATCTCAGGTACATTTCTTGCTCAAAACATTTATTTCTATAGATTGTCTCAAAGTGACTAGTCTGTACAGGGTAAATGCACAATATCGATGCCATACTTCTTTGCAAACTTGTATTAAAATAAACGTCACTTCTTACTACTTAGCCTAATCCATCGTTTGTGTTGAGGGTAGCTTAAGTTCTAATGCCCACTAACGACCCTGCCTGGATTCCTTCTGTCAGTGGTTCTCAAACATAAATAATATTTGCTACAACATACTTGGGTTAAATTAAAATAAAATAGAAATTAAGAAACGCCTTTCATTTATGTCACACAATCAGTTTGTTTTTAATTCTAAAGTATGTGCTAGCGCTACAAACCATTTGTTTATAGATTTAAATAAAATCGAATAAAATAAAATTAAAATATAAAGAAACAATTTATTTATGTATTGTTCCGTGCAAAAGTTAAGGGGGGAAGAACTTTTAAGAACCGCACAGTATATGTTGGCAGCCACAAAATGTAGAAATAGCCGAAAATAAAACTAATAAATAAATTGAAAATAAAATAAGTCATTGTATTTAATTTCATGTGTAAGTAATCGTAATTGTACACCATTATATTTAGTTCCTTTTTCTGTCAATCGCTGTCACATTTAGTTTCTGCTTCACTATCATCATCATCATTATTATCGTCACTGTCATCACTATCTCTGTTATTTATATTTATGATAATTGGTTTGATATCATGCAACAAATCGTCAATTTCCCACATTTTTTTTCTGTTGCTATTACGTGGTTTACGTAGTTTTTCCATTTCTCTGGCGTAATGACCTGGTACGCTGCTGTAATTAAATTTCGCATTTCAGCTTCTTTAAAACTCGCGTTGCGTCTAGCTATATACCGTTTCACTTCACTTCAAACCATTTCGATGGGATTGAGTTCACAGTGATAGGGTGGGAGCCTCAGAATCTTTAAATTGTGATTTTTGGCAATATCTTCTATTATGTGCCTGTCATATTTTGCTTTGAAAGCCTTCACTACATCAAGTAACTCGCATTTTAGGTAGTCTTCTTAAAAAAATAGGTCCTTTGACAGAAGCCATTCTTGAATATCTTTTTTTAGTGTTGAACTGTTGGGAATTTGTTCTGACTTTCTGCTGTAATAGGAGGCATTGTCCATTACCACAACAGTTTTTTCTGGCAAATTTAGCATTAAGTTATTTTCAAACCAATCTTCGAAGGTCGGTCAATCCATTTCTGGTGGTAGTCCTGAGTATTTTTCTTTGCCAAAAACGTGAGCTCGGGTAGATCATGCGTGCAATAAAACGAACCTTGCACCACTTCTGCACGCTATTTAAGAATTGCGCGTAAATAACGATGACGCCACGAGATGATTTCTGGTTTTTCAATCAAAATTGAATTTCTGCCACGTTTTATAAACACAAAATCCATATCACTTAGCTAGCGATGTAGCGTGGCCCGTGAAAAGTTGGGTAAAGTTTCTTCGGCATTTACAACAGCTAACATGGTGTTTATTGTTGGTGTTATGTTGGCATGAAAAAATTGATGAACTATTCTACGAATTTGGCTCCTGAAACCTTAATCGTACTTGTCACGAGAATTATCAACCTTTCGCTTCTCGGGCCTGCTCTTTGGAGATTGTAATCCAGCAGGTAATGAATATTATTGCCGTATGTGAAACAGAGTCTTTTCGCAAACACCACTCATTTCTGACACTTTCCTAATTACACTTAATACAGAATCATTGTCCTTCTGATTAAGATGATAATTAATAATATTCATTAGTATCTGCTTCTCTGAAAGTTTCAGAGCTTTTCCACGTTTCCATTGAACAATTTCCTCCATTTTGCGGTAAAAATTCGGCGTTAAATACAACAATAGCCAACAACAGAAAATAACAATAATTGCCAGCAGCAAATCACAACAACTGCCACCAACAAATAATAACAATAACAAAAGAGTAACACTACATCCAAGATGATATAAATCATCGTAACTCGAATATGTTTAAGCGCTCCGATGAACAAATAAAGACTAATTAAGGCCCTGTATGTGTCAAGCTTTTAAACATATTCTGTACAAGAATTACTCTAATTGCTTCTTAATTACTGAATAATTTAGAAGAAAGTATTTGCAGTTGATATTAACCAAAATTACAAATTCCTTATACATTATGGCAGTAATTAGCACCGCAGGGACATAAATAACATTTTATATTTGACAGTTAGTAGAAATTACCGGAATTATTTTAAACTTTGAAACAAATATTTATTTAATGCACATTTTATTATACTACTGCTACTAATAAAAGATAAAAGTTGATAAGTTACTATTAGAAACAAATAATGTATACCTAGTATTATGTAAAATTATTAGCAAACGATATTTGTAAATTACATAAAATTGTACGTGAGGACTTGTTGAGAACTCCTGGTTTATTCCGTTTATTTTGAAAGATAGACAATAGAGAACGCCATCGCTCACTGAATAAAACTGGCAACGTCTCGGCGAAATTCCCATAAGGTTAGCATTGCATATCTTACCCTGTACAGACTAGTCACTTTGAGACAAAGTATAGGGCGTACAGATTCTTGGTATTATTGTTTTCGAGGAAAACCTGGAGGTAGGAGTAGCAAACTTTTTGGCATCTTTTTGGGATCCCAAATTTGACATTCCCACCAAAATTCAGTTTGTTCGTATTGTAGCGTGATTAAATAAAACGAGCGGTTCGAATTTATATACATATATTTATTTATAAGTTTACAGTTCGGTACTCTCTTATCAACTCAACTCACTCCTAACAACGTTACATATATATAATAAAGTTACTTTTCGAGAACATTCTGGCGTTGTCCCACCTCTAATTGTCTCCCGTCCGAAAGACGGGCGCTATTGACAAGCCGATTCTTACGTTTTCTAGATTCGTCCTTCTAAGAATTATGACGTATCGGAGATGGGCTATTTCGTTACACTGCTCCCCTCCTAAATCTGATTGTCCCGATCAGCAACTCTATATGTAGGCACAGGATGGCGGAATCTACAGGACTCTCCAGCTCTGCATGAACCCTTTAGAAAGAAATAACAGTCTACTGACTTTGAAGGATACGATCTTATCGGGTTAATGCAACACACAGTAATTCGTACGCCGGTTTCTCGGAAGATCACTTCAAGCATGCTTCTGACAATCTTCCAGTCCAGATTATCTAGTGCATGGCCTATTTTGGGTAAAGCCTAATTCTTGATGTCGTAATTGCACACAATTTTCTTCAAATTAGTTAAAGCACGCCATATATCCTCGTAGCTTGCCCTGTCTGTATACGACTTCCTGGTCACCATATACAGCAAAGATCGAGAACCATCTTCTAATCTCAGTACTCTTCCAACTTTAGGCTGCTGGTTTTTTAACTCGTCCAAACGACCGAATTTCTTATAAAATACGGATGAGATTCCTTTAGTCATCTCAAGATCTTGGGCAACACAGTGGGCTAGAGAGACGTTATGCGGAACACTAAAAAGATCCTGCTGAACTTCTGTGGTCACGCCGAATCTAGCACTCTTTCTCTCTGCGTAATTTGACATAAATTCATTAAAGCTTGGTCGCCGGTCATCTTTGATCTTATGTTGAAGGGTACGTGCTTCTTCTGTTTCATTTGAACCAGCATATGGTGCAAGACGATTTATGTGAACTACTTTTGGTTTACTTTTCGGCAACTTCTTAATTCGGTATATTACGTCATTTATTTTCTTTTTAATTTCATACGGACCTTCCCATTGTCTTTGCAGTTTGGGAGACAAGCCTCGACGACGTTGTGGATTATAAATCCAAACAAGATCACCTACTTCATAGCTTTCACTCTTGCATCGAGAATCATATTTATTTCCATCATTCGTCTCTGGAAGTGGACCTGCAATGTCGATTGCTACTTTTTCCATAGGACTACCAACATTGTACTGTTTCATGGGTGCCCTCTTTTTACCAACTGGACCATTACTGGTTGCACACAGTTCACATTTCCGGCACCATCTTCTTACATCATCTTTACAGTTCACCCAATAGAACCGTTCTCGAACCTTTTGCAGAGTCTTCGTAATACCAAAGTGTCCACCTGATGAACCGTCATGCAACTGACGTAAAACTTCTGACACTTTACTTTTAGGTACAATCAACTGAAGCTCAGTTTCTGTACCATCATCGTTCTCAAAGGTTCTATACAGAAGATCATCTTTCAGCACTAGGCAATTCCATTGGCTCCAGTAACACTTGACTTCTGGACTACATGCACTAATGTCTTGCCAAGAAGGTCTTCCACTTCGACGCATCCAATCCAATACTCTTTTTATACATGGATCATCTGCTTGAGCGTCTTGTAGCTGTTGAGGCTGCCATTGATCATTAATGACGGCGGTTCGTCTCACGGGGCAAAGTCGTTCTTCTAATTCAAGACAATGATTACGATTTGCACTGTATGCCCGTCTTGACTGAGCATCATCATTTGAATGACTCTTTCCAGCCCTGTGTTCCATTTGTTCTAGCTTTCTGACTGTTGTATTATTTTCTTGCAATTTACGGCGAATGTGACCTACGTCGCCATCATTCGAACATCTGGTTTCGTGTCTCTTCGGCATCATGTTGCGAACTACTTTCCGTACGATTTCCTCCAGACGTTTCTCGTTTTGTTCGTCGCTCTCTTCAGAGGTTCGTACCCGATAGCTCCGTGAAACTTGACTAGCTGTTTCATGTTCCAAGGCAATAGCGAGCGCTTCATCTAAAACTTTCGGTCTTGCTAGTCGTAAAGCTTTCTGTAGTTCAATGTCTCTTAACCCATTGACGAAGGCATCTACGGCGATTTCTTCCAAAACGTTGTCTGGTGCCTCTGGATAGGCCAACAGCGCTATACGAGCAATATTTGCTTCAAATTCTTGCAAACTCTCACTTGCTCGTTGGATTCTACTTCTTATTTGTACTTTGTAGACTGGTTGTAGATGGGCATCTCCGTAACGTTTATCTAGTCGAGTGAACAAGGTCTGGTAACATTTTTCTTGACCCTTAGGAATTGATCTTAGGATATGCGCAGCATCACCTCGTAAAGCAGCAGTCAAGGAAACAGCTTTTTCTTGTTCTGTCCAATGATTGGCTGTCGCAATAGCTTCAAATTGTCTGAGGTATATGGACCAAGAGGACTTTCCATCAAATGGTGGCAATTTGAATCTCATATGATGTGTCATTTCGTCTCTCGGTGATTCTTTTTTCACTACCGGATCTAAGGCTACCGTATTAACTGGTGGTAGCACTTTTGTGTTACTTATCATGGTCTCTAATTGTTTGATCTTCTCTTCTACTTTATCGAATGTTCTTGAGACTTCTTCAAATTTCTCATTGTTTTGAATACATATTTCTTTAATTATTTGTGAAGTCTCGTCGTATCTTCTAAATACATTTTCGAATGTTTCATCGAATCTTTTGGGAACATTCTCTAATTTATTATCATCTCTTTTAGAAGATTCTTCTATCATTTGAGAGACGTTTTCAAATTTCTTATCATTTTTTCTGAAACTCTCTTCGATCTTCATTAAAACTGCTTCTTCTGCTGACTGAAAATGGAATGTCTCTGGGTCATCTCCATTCTTGTTAAGAATATTCTTCAGTCGTTCTTGGAGGATCTTCTTGGACCCGCTGCAATCTTCATCGCGTTCTTCTAGCTGCTCACGCAACTGTTTTACTGAGAGTTGTACTAGCAGCATCTTTGGTCAGGCACGCGTACTTTTTAAAATGTTCAAAAGTCTTTTTCAAAAGTCACTGCTGAATTTATTTTTAAACAAATCAATTATCCTTACACCGTGACACCACTGTAGCGTGATTAAATAAAAAGAGCGGTTCGAATTTATATACATATATTTATTTATAAGTTTACAGTTCGGTACTCTCTTATCAACTCAACTCACTCCTAACAACGTTACATATATATATATATATAATAAAGTTACTTTTCGAGAACATTCTGGCGTTGTCCCACCTCTAATTGTCTCCCGTCCGAAAGACGGGCGCTATTGACAAGCCGATTCTTACGTTTTCTAGATTCGTCCTTCTAAGAATTATAACGTATCGGAGATGGGCTATTTCGTTACAGTATGTTTTTGAGAGGTTCAGTGCCATTTTCGTTTCTTTCTTTCGTCATAACAGTTAATTCTAATTAAAATTAGATTTTTTGTTTTACGACGTTTTTTGACGTTCCGATTTCCAACCCGAAAATAATTTTTAAGAAAATTTTGAAATAGAATTTGTGAAACGAGTGATTTTGAATTTAATTTTGATTTTATTCATTTGCTTGAAAATGGAAACATGAAAACGTAACAAAATATGTAATTTTTATTTTAACTATACGTCAGTATCCACATGATCTTTAATAAACAAATTGTACGTAAAGGCCTTTTATTTACCTTATCTAAAAAATACTGACATAAGCAAATAGTTAATCATTTTATTAAAACAAATTTTTTTGTAGATACAGACACGGCTGGAGAGACATCAGAACCCGAAGACACCGAATGCGATTCGACAGAATACGAAAACTCCAGCCAGAATTGGGAAATAGAACTTTTAGCTGCACAAATGAGAAAAAAACGATCAGCCAGTTTGGATCACACGATCAGTAGACCGTTCATCAAAAAACGATTTATTAAAGGCTCATCGGTGGACCATGATTGATATTTAGTTTTATTATGTTGTGATAAGTATCTAATTTTCAGCGAAATTTCGTGGCAAAAGAAAAAGAAAAAATATTTAGTGTAAGGTGATACAAAAGATAAAAATAATAAGAGACGCAAGTTTCATAAAAGTCAACTATAAGTTTAAATTTTCTCACTATATTATTCAATTATCTTTAAAGTTTTTTTTACAGCAGAGACGATTATCTGTAATTCAACCAGTTATAAACTAAATTTCGTTTATTAAAACGTTTGCTGCTTCTCATAGTATTCTATTTTGGACAGTTTCTGTCCCTGATCTTCTTTCTGTCTGTGCAGCAAGACTGTTTACAAAAATGCGAGAGATGCTACCGTCAGGATAGATAGTATAATGCTGTTAATAAGGCTTTTCTTTATTCTGAACGTTAGTTTGCTTCCTTCTTCCGCTTATTTCTATTGTTGTATTGTACAATTTTTTCCCTCTGTACTGTCTTCATAACGTCGGATGTGAACGTGGTCCCTTATCCATGGTGCCTCTGAGGTTATTTGACCATCCGATGGGAGTGTCTGACATTCCTTCTTAAATATCACTACTTGTGTTTTTCGAGAATTTACTATAATTTTTCACTATATACACACGTCTTTTAGGGTATTGAAGGCTGTTTGCAGATTTCTCTGAGTACGATTCCTAGTATTTTGCGGAAGTCTGCTGTGTATATGCAGTACAGCAGCAGAGACAAAGCAGATTTCTGTGGTACTCCTGCCTCTATTATTTTGACTTCGAGCAGGACTCGTTCTATCCAAACTCTGAACATCAAGTTAGCGAGTTATGAAGAGAGAAGTTCCGTCATGGCATAGATGTATCCAAAATTCTTCATCTTGGGAGCAGTTCTTTGTGTCAGACTCTCGTACGCTTTGTTTACATCTACGGAGCCCGCTTCAGTGTACCGTCTGTCGTTGACGCCTGTTGGATATATTCTGTAAAACTAAGCGCCCGATATTCGCTCGAATGTTGGGGTCTAAATCCAAATTGGGCTTCTGGTAGCACCTGTATCCTTTAGGTTTTCTCTTCTGGCGTTAAGAGAATTACTCTTTTATAAATCATGCTGACAGCTGGCATTAAGCTAATTGGTCTGTAGGTCTGTGGAAATGTTTTGTTTTTTTTTCTAGTTTGTGGACCATGATCAAGTGGGATTGTTTCAAACGATAGGGAACACTTGGAATCTTATCATTGCGTTTGTTGTATTTGTCAAATAAAAGACTACTTTACTGGGCAGGTATTTCAGAGCTCTGTTTGTTTTTCAACCGGTCCTGGCATTTTTTTCGGTCATCTTTCGGATCAGGTCACGGACTTCTTCAGGTGATGCGCGAAGTTAATATGTATTACTTCTGGTTCTTCTGGTCTTTTATTGTAGTTTTCTTTGACTGCCTTTGCAAAGTCTAAGTCTTTTTATTGGTGGTAGTTTGTGAAGTACTGTCTTTCTAGCGTTCTTTACATGACTTGTGCTTTATTTTCAGTGGTTTATATTACTTTTTTCCATTTCCGTGTAGGTTTGGCATTGGATTGCTATCATTTCTTATAATTTTGTGTAGTTTTTAGATATGGTCCATATTTTTGTGCGTATTTCTGTTACTTCAGGTGGTTTTCTTAAGTTTTTACTCACGTGTTTTTGAAGCTCATCTTATGACTTACTTCCTTAGACTGTTGGCTCTGTTCTGTCTTCTTGGGCTTTTGTTATTATGGCAATTTTCATAGCTCCATTATTTTTCCTAATCAGTTTCCTTAGTTTTTGGCTGATATCTCAGAATCTACTTCTGTGGCTAGTGTCACCTTCTGTAGTGCTATTGTTTAAAATTTATCTTACCATGTTTTTGAAGTTTAAGATTTTTCTCTAGTTCTTCTGGTCTGTTTATGGTTGCGGTTATCTATTCCTTCGCTGCCTAACCTTTTGAAGGCTGGTCACTTTATCTTTTTTTTTTCTTCTTGTAGGTAGTCTTCTTCCAGTGGGCATATCTTCAGTATAATAGGGTTATAGCGGTCTGCTTCTTCGTTCAGCGATTATACTTCGAACTAAAGTCCCACATTCTTCGTCACTATAGTGTCCATCTGAATGGGTAGATTGACGCCAAACTTACTGGGAAGTAAGTTGGTTTTGTTGGCCCTATCACTATTGTTCCGTCTCTGATTTTGAGATATCTGACTAATATTCTGTTGTTTCTGTTTGTTGAAAGCTCCGTCATTTCAGTTAAAAGTTCTGGCGTTCTTTTCTGGCGTAAAGTTTTTCTTTTAAGTTGGTTGGTTTTTCTGTGTTAAAGAATACATCCAGGTTACCATCGAATAAGGGATCTTTAGGTCTGATGTATGTTGACATAATCGTAATTGTATTTTATCTCATTTGGACTGAAATCGAAGTTGCTCATGTGGTATTATTCCGCTGGTGTCAGAAGGTATATGTGTTTTATCCCTTTCTCCATGAAGATGGCCCTTTCCCCTGACTTGGCTCTCTGGTCATTTCTGTACATCAAGTATTATTCATGTTCATGTCTTTGTTAATTTTGGTTTCTTGGATTGTAAATATATCTCGATCTTGTTTATTAGTTTATCTAGGATGTTCCTATTTATTATTATTAAGCTTGAGCTCCATGAGCCTATCTTCAGATATAGTCTAACTTTGTTATCGCTAATTTTTTCATGAACTTGATAAATTCATCTTTCATTAATGCTTGCATGGAGGCCTTCATTAAGGCTAAGAACTGTTGTAGTCCATGTTTTGAGATGCTTGAAACTTAGGAAGGCTGAAAAGAACGTTAGTGTTCGGACATGCGATAATAGAACCGAAAATAAGCATAAATCAGCTCATAACAGAATGTGCGATAGTAAAGGGACAATTGAGCGGTTTAATGGGGACTTAAGATGCAGACTTTGTACCAGAGAAAATGAAACATTCAATCATATTTTAAAAACTGCAAGGCACTGGATTTTAGACACAAAACCCCTTTTGAAAACTATCAAGTTTCTCTAAAAATATATTGTATCAATTCAATAGACCTGTACAAACTGCTTTAGGGTTCCAGAATTCTTGAATGGGTATGATAAATAAGTGGAAGATTTACAATAAGCCAAATGGCTGCAAGTACAAATAGTTTATAAAAGACAGCGCCCGAAAAAAATAGACTTGAATATAAAGAAATATGAGAAATTTGATTTCACGTACAGGGCGCTTGCGCATCCGCTTATACGTATTTCGGCCTAATAGGCCTCATCAGAACGGCTTTCGAAATCGCTCTGAACGTGAAAATAAATCTTTTCTGTCTTAGGAAGCAACTCTAACATGGCTTCGTATAGACGCAAATAGCGACATCTGATAATAAAATCGTAAACTAATTTTCGAAACCAAATTCAGAATTTCGCTTTAATCTGTGCCTTCTAAGAATTGCAAGGCAAAACAGACGTTGATAAAGATGTTATTAGAGACATGGGGAATCTAAAAATTGCATTTCACAACAATTGTGGATTCTGTGATTAAAGCGAAATTCTGAATTTGGTTTCGAAAATTAGTTTACGATTTTATTATCAGATGTCGCTACTTGCGTCTATACGATACCATGTTAGAGTTGCTTCCTAACACAGAAAAGATTTATTTTCACGTTCAGAGCGATTTCGAAAGCCGTTCTGATGAGGCCTATTAGGCCGAAATACGTATAGGCGGATGCGCAAGCGCCCTGTACTTAAAATCAAATCTTAACTGTCTTTTTCTTTTTATTTCGATATACTCTGTACGAGTACTAGGAACCAATTCTTTAAGAATTTTGCTTAGTTGAGGAGATATGTTATGGAATGCAATTTTTAGATTCCCCATGTCTCTCATAACATCTTTATCAACGTCTGTTTTACCTTGCAATTCTGAGAAGGCACAGATTAAAGCAAAATTCTGAATTTGGTTTCGAAAATTAAATATGAGAAGATTTAAAAAGATATGGGTAACAAAATTGGGGAGAATAAATTCGAAGTCGTTTACTGAAATCTGTGACTTTTTGATTTTATAATCTTCTTTAATACGTTTTAAGAAAAAACATATATATTTTTATATTTAAGTAATAGTTTAAACTTCCAGTTGACTGTAAAATCACCTTTTCACGTACATAGATTTATATTTTCGTACATTCCAATACCTTTATTTTCTTTTGTATTATTAATACAATTTGCTAATGTATAAAGCAGTTTGCTCACGACAAACAAAAAATATCAACTAGCTATAGTTAAAATAACCGAAAAATGTTTTGGCCGTATCAAGGTAACAATTAAAAAAAAACCATTTTAAAGTTTTGTTAAATGGAGTATAATTTAAACAATTTAAAAAGCAATAAGTCATACTATAATAGAATATAAAATTAGAGAATTCGATAATAATACTATCACTCATAAAACACTAGCAACAAATCGTCAATGAGATCCAGAACTATAACACATTCCTCGTCAATTGAAATGTATTAATAATATATTAAGCAATTTTTTTTTAAATTATCTACATTTACCATTAATATTTTATCAAGCTTTATTTAAGATATTCGTATTTACACTAAATTAAAAATAAACGAATTTTGAAAACTGCGAGGCACTAGATCTAAGACAGAAATCACTTTTTCAATACATTTTTTCAATCACACTAGAAAAATGAAAAAAATGATCAGCACTGGTTATTTTTCTTTCTTCAAAATATTAACACAAATATGAGAGGTTGCTGCTACTTATTATAACAAAATATTTATTTTTTGGATACTGCTTGTCCACAACTCCCTCAAATACGAATTTATTTTTCACCTACATTTTATCTTCACTGCTTATCATAACTCTATTTAAAATGTAGATATAGTGACTTATATCGTGAAATTATATCGTTTAATTAATTAATGCAGTAATACGATACTCGCATATCTCAAAAATAAATGAGCTTATTATTTGAATCTTTAATTTTGTATTTAATTAGCTAATGTAAGACATCAAAACTTTTTTTTCGTTATAAACCTTTCATATACATATGTATGTATATCGATTATGTAAACTTACTTTAAAATGGTTTTTAGATGCATATTTTTTTTGTAAAATAATAGCGTTAAAAATCATACCCGTTTTTTAAAATTTCACTTATACTAAATTTTAGCGCTGTTATGTGACTTACTTTTTAATATGAACAAAAATTTCAATGTAAATGTTGACAAAAACTTTGCCAAAATTATCCTAGTCCTAGGAATATGATGGTGCCAAGAAGCCGTATGTATTACATGAAAATAAATGGACGTGCTAAATAATTTACTCTTTTTAATAAACTTATTTAGTTATTGAATATCGAAAGAAAACTTTAAGTTTAATTTAAATCAAATTTAGGTTAAATAAAATAATCATATAAGGTCTTTTTACTTTCCAAAAAAATAAAAAGATTCAACTTTATTTTGTAATAAAATAATTTGTTTTGTAATTTATCTGTAAGCTATTTTTATCTTTTTCAACTCTATACGTTGATCTAACAGTTTACCAGTGCAGTTTTTAATCTCCTAAGATATGATGACATTAATCTCATTTCGAATGGTACATTTTTTATACGAATACCAGTATTTCACTCTCATATCAGGAGCTGCTCTTTTTGTGTACTGTATTAAGTTCAATCAATATCTTGCAATATATTTTCTTTATCTTTAAAGCTCTGCAGCCTTTAATGAGCCTTGACTTCCCTTAAAATAGCCTCTCAGTGTTATTTTAAGGGCCAGTTTCTCCGTGTCTTGATTCCCGTTACACCTAGATATGTGCCCACATTGTTTGGGTAAAGCGGATAGTTATTGTTATCCCGGTTTTTATAAAACATTAACTTAATGTCGCAATTAGATCATTAGATAGAAAAACAAATAATCAAATAGATCACGTATTGATTGATGCGAGACATTCTAGCAACATAATAAGTGTAAGAACTATGAGAGGGCCGGACAGCGACACAGACCATTTTCTCGTAAAGACCAAGCTCAGAACAAGAATTTCAACACAAACAATAGATAAACACACAAAGATCGAACGATGGAATGTGGCGAAGCTGAAAGAAGAAAATAATTAAAGACAGTACCAAGTAGAATTAAGAAATAGATTTCAGGTTTTGGAAACAAATGAAAATGAAACTGAAGATATAGATCAGCGATGGAACTCCATAAAAACAACTATTACAGAAGCAGCAGAGAAAGCTATCGGAAGAACGAAAAAACCAAAAAAGAAAAAATGGTTCGACGACGAATGTGAAAGAACTCTAAAAGAAGCAAACAAAAGAAGAATTGATTATCTGTCGAATCCATCAGAAGGAAAACGTATTCGATTCCACAGAGAGAGAGCCGCAGCTAGAAGAACACTTAGACAAAAGAAGAGACAATATCTGCAGCAACAAATTGAAAAGGTAGAAGGAGAACACAGACAAAATCAAAATTAAAATTTCTACGAAGAAGTAAGACAACATAAGAGAGGCTCGTACATAAGCACACCCAACTTCGTAAGAGATAAAAATGGAGAAATGCTGGCTGCCAAAAACAAAATAATAGAAAGATGGGCTGAATATTTTGAAGAGCTCCTGAATATCCAAAATTTCACTTATGAAAACAATGAAAATAGTGGAAATAACGGAGAACGTGACTATCAAACGGTCGAATTAGAAATATCCCCACCAAGCATGGAAGAAATTACGCATGCCATAAAAACGCTTAAAAACGATAAATCCCCTGGTCTGGACAATATTGATGCCGAGCTAATTAAAACAGGCGGTCATGAACTCATAAGTAAAATCCATCAATTAATAGAAATGGCCTGGCAACAAGAAATAATGCCGAAAGAATGGTGTGGTAGTATTATTGTACCAATACACAAGAAAGGAAAAAAGGAATCATGCATGAATTAGAGAAATCTCACTAATCAACACTACATATAAAATATTGGCTTCGATATTATTAAAAAGATTAGTACCATACGCCGAAGAAATAGTTGGTGACTACCAGTGCGGTTTCAGGCCTGGCAGATCGACTATTGATCAAATATTTACAATAAGGCAAATGCTTGAAAAGTATTGGGAATATAATCACGACGTGCATCAGATTTTTATAGACTTCAAACAGGCTTATGATTCAATTAATCGTGCAACATTATGGAAGGTAATGATCAAGCTCGGCGTACCCAAGAAACTAGCTGTGGTAACATAAATGTGTGTAAGTAACTCTTTTGCACAAGTTAGAATAGGGGGAGAAATATTAAATGCTTTCTGTGTAAATTCTGCACTGAAATAGGGAGATCCGTTGTCCCCATTGTTGTTTAACCTGGCCTTAGAATATGTCATGCGAAAAATATATCCAAACATAAAACCAGACATAACTGCTCGGGGAGCAAAAATCATACTCGCCTTTGCCGATGACGTAGACGCAGTAGCACAATCAACATTAGAAATTAAGGATATTTTCTCGAGCTTTGAAGAAGCTGCATTAAACATCGGTCTAAAAATAAATGAAGACAAAACAAAATACATGGTCGTCTCAAAACAAGAACGACGGCGAATAAGACAAAACATTACTATAAATGATCACAGCTTCGAAGTGGTTAAAGAATTTAAATATCTAGGAGCAACAATCACAAATGACAACAAATTAGAGCGAAACGAGAATAATGGCAGGAAACAGATCTTTCTTTGCAATGCAACATCTAATGAAGTTAAAACTTCTTTCACGAGGTATAAAAATCCGGATGTATAAGTCCATAATACGACCAGCAGTCGCATATGGAAGCGACACTTGGACGCTAACAAAAAGAGAAATAAATAAATTGCTGGTGTGGGAACGTAAAATTCTTCGAATGATATATGGCCTTTACAGAGACAGCGTGACAAACGAATGGAGGGGCAGATACAATAACGAGCTAGAGTCTCTATTCGGAAAAGAAAATCTAGTCAGATATATAAAGGCCAATAGACTCAGATGGGCAGGGCATGTGATACGCAGTAACGACAATCGCCTTATAAACAATGTGTTCTGGGAAAGGCCAGAGGGAAGAAGGTCTGTAGAGCGGCCTAGAAAAAGGTGGAAAGATGCAGTCAAAGAAGATCTAGAGAAAATGAGAGTGCGACAATGGGAATTATTAGCACAGGACCGACAAACATGGAAGGCAATAGTAAACGCAGCAAAGACGCACGAAGAGTTGTAGCGCCATTGATGATGATGATAATGATTAATGTCGAAATTATAACATATCTATTGTGAGTAGTGCCTACACTAACTGCTTTGATAGTTTTTATGGTATGTATCGGTATGTATGTTCGATAATGTAGATATTTATTATTAAGTTCTTCATTATGTTTTTAAGGAGTTGCTGGTATTATAATATTTTTGACTTTTTAATGTTCATTGCAATTCCCTTAGTTTTTTAAGCCTCATTTAGCTGTAAGCAGATTCGCGTTTACACATCTACAAATTTTTTTGATATTATTTTGTAATTTTGCTCTACGACATCTTTCGCGACATTTAGGTCTGCGACATCTTTCAGCTGTTTTTTGGAGATTTTTTGTATCTTCAGCTCTATTTTTTCATATTTGTATTCTTCTCTTCGTTTTAATCGGTCTTTTTCTATTAACGTTCTTATTCTTTTATCCTACAATTTGATGTAATCCTTATTCTGGCTTTGGGAATTTTCTTACCTTCCCAGTTAATTTAATGTATTCTTTGTACTTGATGTTGTCTACCTATTAGCTCATCTACGGTTTTGTAAAGTCCAGCTTTCACTTGTTTTAATTTTTCTATAATTTGAACACACTTTCATTATAAGCATTTCTTCAATAATTTTCAGATGTTGCTGTTTTTAGTTGTCTCTTCTAAAATTTAAATTTTTTGTGTGTCTTATTATTGCTTTTAATAAATATCCAGGTCCCAAGTTTTGTGATCAACAAATAATGATCAGACTCGATATTAACTCCTTGAAAACTTTACAATTCATCAGGTTTGGTCTATATGTCATGTCGGTTATTACACGGTGTATGCGATCATAAGTTTCTTAATTTGTGGACACTGCGATTTTTAAGTGAATATTTTTGTTTTAAATATGCGCTAACTACTGTCATGTTTAAGACGTGCCATGCGCAGAATATGACTTGGTCTTCTTCTTCTTCAGCCTTCATTTATCCATTGCTGGACATAGGCCTCCTCCAATTGCTTCCATGCTTTTCTATCTTTTGCAATTCTCATCCACTGCTTGCCATCTACAGCTGTTATATCGTTTATCCACCTATTTTTGGGTCTTCCCACGCTTCTTTTTGTTTCTCGATGTCTCCAGAATGTCACTTTATGAGACCATCTGTTGGTGTCTTGTTTTGCTACATGTGCTACCCATTGCAATCCCAATGTCGCTATTTTTTCCATGATGTCGGTTACTTTAGTTCTTCGACGTATTTCGGTGTTAGGAATTTTGTCTCTGAGGCTTAGGTATATTTAACATGGCCCTCTCTATGGCCCGTTGAGTTACTCTTAATTATTGTTTTGCCATTTTTCTTGTTATTGCCATAGTTTCCAATCCATAAGTTGCAACTGGTAGTATACAAGTGTCATAGGTTTTAAGTGTATTGGGATTTTTCTGGCTTTTAAAATGAAGCTTAACTTACCAAAAGCAGCCTTAATTGCATGTCCTAGATATATATATATATATATATATATATATATATATATATATATATATATATATATATATATATATATATATATATATATATATATATATATATTATTCTATCTTTTTTATATTGATGTTATCTATCGTGATGTTTTCTAGGCTGTTGCTTAATATCTTTGTTTTGTCGAGATTTATTTTTAATCCTATTTGATTCGATTTGTGATTTAATCCCTTTTCGGCCCAATTTAGTTTTTTAAAGACATTTTATAATGCTAAAGTGAATAACTTGGGTAAGATGGTGTCGCCTTGTCTCACACTTTTGCCAAAGTCTATTTTCATAGTTTCCAGATCATCATATATTTTTGGGTGAAAAGAAGCATCATCGTATATGTTCTTAAGAAGGGCAGCATATCTTGAATCTACTCTGGCGTCGTCCAATGCTATTAAGAAAGCCCATTTCTCGATACTGTCGAATGATTTGTGATAATCGACAAATGCCAGATGTAGTGGTATGTTGTACTCTATTGTTTTTTCAATACCTGTCCGGATTGTTTGCAAGTGATCGATAGTGCTAAAACCCTTACGAAAGCCTGCTTGCTCCACTGGTTGGTATGCATCTAGCTTAGCTGTCAATTTATTTGTTATTTTTCGGGTTAGTAGTTTGTAAAAGTGTAACAATAAGCTAATTGGTCGGTAGTTTTCTATATTTGCGGCGTCCCCTTTTTTATGGAGTAGACAGACTTCTGCATTTTTCTATGCTTTAGAATTTGTCCTTCTAATAGGCGTTTATTCAGTTATGCTCTCATTGCCTCTTTTAATTCAGTGCCTCCTATTTTTAGCATCTCTGAAGTAATTTTATCTTCTCCTGGTGTTTTCCCATTTTTCATTTGTTTTGAGGCGGCTCTAATTTCTGATGTTATTATTTTCGGGGATCTTCAGAGAGATCCCTTGAGATGACTTGGTCTTATTCTGGGACAATATGAAGGACGTTTTTTAATTTTCTCATTGATATCACCAACAATGATTTTTTATGGCATGTTAGGGGCAGTTTCTTTTCTATTTAAGAAAGCTCTTTATAAAATTCTTCATTTAATTCTTCTTATTTCTATTCAGCTGGAACGTGGTCATTGATTACGATATGAATAAAGAATTTTCTCTTTATTCTTGTGTTTTTTATATTCAACGACCATACTTCCAAAAAAGCTTGTTGACCTCAATAAATTCGACCCCAAGATTTACATAAAAATATAAAGTAGATTGTATTTATCTTTCTGTCCATTATATCTTTTCGTGTATACCTCTTCTCTTGTAAAGCCATTACGTCTAGCTTATATTTGTCGAGAACCACTATTCTCTTTGCGGGTCATTATTCTCTATCCCTATGCGGGTTTGGCTTCTCTTAAATAATAAACATGTCCTGCCTAAATATCTCTCCTTAGATCTTTTTTATTCTACCTCTCCTACTTCTTACAGAATCTTTCAAATTATCAATTCGTTATACTGAGTGATTAGTGTCTCGACGTTGTACATGCACGAACCATCTTAACCTATGCTTCTTTATTTTGGCAGCAATTGGTGCCATCACTACACTTCCCGTAATATACCATATTTTTTTAAATTTTGTCCCTGACACTCTACTCACAACAGCTCCAAATTCAGTTTCATCCCTTAAAGCTGGTCTTATCGCAATTTTATAGAATTTTAGTTGTCAATCTTGTTAATTAACACATTAATCGCTTCCTTTCCACTTCGTTCTTCCAGCCTAAACTCTAATGCTTGCAGCTCATCATTAGCCTA
This sequence comes from Diabrotica undecimpunctata, assembly GCF_040954645.1. Classification (NCBI taxonomy): domain Eukaryota; kingdom Metazoa; phylum Arthropoda; class Insecta; order Coleoptera; family Chrysomelidae; genus Diabrotica; species Diabrotica undecimpunctata. Next base: position 130,669,190 of record NC_092805.1, on the reverse strand, counting down.
CATTAGCACCAGGATATGTTACCCTGTCGTTACACTGATTTCTGATGTAATGCTAGTTATACATGAAATTTATCTGTCTCTCCTGTCCCAACACTAACTGTTGCTCCCTCGTACATGTCTAATTCTTTACATGTTCACAGGGAACTCCTTCTTTATTAAGCGCTCACACAGAATTTCTCGGGGAACTCTATCATATGTTTTTTCAAGATCAATGAATACGATATATCAGCTGTCTTAAATAAAAAATTGCATCTGTTGGTAATCAGGCTTAAAGAAAGTCAAATTGATTTGGTCAGGTTATCGTTGTAAGATCTGTCAGATTTTCTCTTTATCAGGTGACGTACCTAATCGATATATTTCTAGCGATGTAGGTAATAAGCATTAGGCTCAACTAATTATCGAAAGATTATTTTTTGCTTTCCACTCAGATTACTTTCCATAATCTGCCACAGGTTTGCTCAGGTTTCCAGTATTTACCGGCTTAGAAGTTAGTGGTGAAATTGGTTAGGAAAACCTTATATACGCTAGCAGTATACTCTTTTCTATAATGCGCATCAATACTTCATTTGAGCCTCATATATTTACCTCTGAAAGTATATTTTACAGATGTAAAATTAAGAAATAAAAATCAAATAAAAGTAAAAAACGCTAAGCAGAGCAGACATATGCTACCATTTATACACATTAAATCTGTACTGTGCATATTTTTCGGTTTCCATGCTATTTAGGCTTTTTTTGTGTGACAGTGGAAATCTTCTAAAGACCGTACCAGGTAAGTCGTACCTGGTGTAAGTTGGATTCAGAGTAGACAGAGTACACCCGAACGCAATTTCTCTTTCGGGGGTCTTGCTCTTGGATGCATCCGTGGTAAAATGCCTACCAACTAAAATCACTCTCGGCTTACGTGCGCGGCACGTCTTTCCAGACCGTTCACTCTTACGCTCAGCCACCCTTTCTCTTTTCTTTAATTTTTTTCTTTGTGTTACTTATTTTTTCCCCTGTTGTCTCTCTATATCTAAAATTTCTCTTCTTTTAACAATTTACTGCAGCACTTCTTTAAACTGATTGTCCCCTTTTCTTACTACGGTCATAAAAGTGTGTGCTCCTAAGATACCCGCTCTTGCATATAGCTCCGCCTTTTTGTTATTAAACTTACTGCATTCGGCTACACAGTATTCTGTTGTGTCGCTTATTCCATAGTCCACACAGCTAGCTTTATTACCTTGCCTATCGTCTCAGGGTTGCTCTAAATCACCCGTGTCTCGTAAGGAATTGTATGTTTTGACTCTTTCTTTTTCCTGCAGATGTATCGGTGGTACCTCATCTATAACTTGAAGTGTTACCGTCAAGGTCATTCTATAGGCATATACGACCACTCTTATTAGGGCTTATCTTTGGGTCTTCTGTGAAATATGTATGTTCTTTTGTTTGTTTGTTACTTGATGCCACATTGGTGTCGCACATAGAATTGTAAAGTGTACCACTTTCATCAGCATCTTTTTTTTCCGTACCTGGGCCTCCCGTATTTGGCATAATGATTGCCAATGAGCTCTCTGTTCAACCTTGTTTGCAGCATATTTGACATGTTCGCCAATTATCTGTTAACTGTCCAGCATTAATGCGATCAGGTCATCTGCGTTGGCTATAGTCTATGTCCCTTTTTCTAAATGTTCCTCTAGTATATCAATATAGAGGCTGGTTTAGAGCAACGGTCCTAGAAACGAGCTCTGTGGTACTCCTGTTGATGTATACATAACATCTGCCCTTGCTATGTTAATCTGTCTACTTGAGAAGTATTTCTTTAGTATGTTTTGAATGTATAGAGATGCTTCCAATTTTTCCAGTATTTCAGTTATTACTTTTCAGCTCACGCAGTTGAAAGCATATTTTGTGTCCATAAAGAAGGCCACCTATCACTTGCTCTTATATATGGCAGTTAATTCCGTGATTCGACTGATTGTGTCCATTGCAGATTTTGCAGTATTTATTAGGTAGATTCGTCTAAAAGCTACCGGTTCCCCAAGTTTTTTCCAGGTTTGAAAATAAGTAAGAAATTCGCTGTTTTCCGAGAATTTTCCTTCATGATTCCTTTCATCTATAATGCATTTTGCTCTACGATTAGTTTTAAAATTTTTGGCAAAACTCTTTAGAGAAGTTTGCTGCTGGCTACAACTGATGTCGGACTACCTTTATCATATTACTGTCCTCCGAATAGCGATATGTATCTTGCTAGTGCTTTACTTTTCGTGGCACTAAGTTTCTCTATACATTTTTTTGTTAATTTATTTTAAATATGCCAAATTAAAAGCATTACAAGAGATACTGCACAGTTTTATTTAGAATAAAACAGTATCTATTTTTTCTATCTTCAATAACTAAATATACACTGTAAAAATTATCTTTTTTAGAAGAAAAAATGATTAGAAAACATTTTCAAATATCTATCTTATTAAAAATGTTAATACGGAATGTTATAATATGGACATTATAAGAAAAAAGCAGTATTTACTAAATAACAATAATTTATTATAATAGCAAAAATGACCATTTTAGGAACTGTAAAATACTAATAAATAATGTAGATAAAAAATAAGACATTATCTATAGTGATAAACTTGTAAATTATACTTAAATTTACCAATAAATAAAAATAAAATAATTATGCTTATGTATTTAAATCCACTTTTTGTTACAGATTTATAAGAAAATAGACACCTGCACAATTGCACATAAATGTCGGCAATTAAATAAGCTATGATATAGTTTAAAAATTGTAGGCACCAAATTTCCAGAAATGATGATGATAACTCTGAGTATTATTCTTAGTCTTCCAGTGGCGTAAAAAATTTTTACAAATTATTAAATTTACTGTTATTATCTTCACAGCGTCCAGAAATTTCTTAACAAATATTATATTGAATCGACCATAAGGCAACTAAATAATTTAGAAATCGAATTCTACAGACTAACATAAAGCCAAAATATATATACAGTATGATAAAATTAAAAAAATAATCCGATTTAACAAAATCGAAGTTATTAGATATGTAAGAGGTAAACTTATCGCTTCAATTACAAATTTTATGATAAAGCCTAAAATGTAACATATCCACAAACCCTGGTATTTTCAGCTTTTTAATTACCAATTTATATAATTCGCTATGGGTAAATGGACATAAAACCATTGTTGTTGTTGAGTTATCGTAACAACATTATAAATTACACATGCAGGACCTTGGAAAATAAAATTTAAAACATGATCGATACATTAAATTGAGGTATTTACCACTCTAGTTGCATAAAAGATATTATTGCTAACCTCATACAGTAAAAATATTTTTACAAGTTTATTGTACTTCGTTTAATATGTATCGATATGACTGTGGTCTTTTTAAACAAGAATAATTACGTTAAATGCTAAAAATGTAAATCTTTTAAATTTCTAAAACGAACTTCTATAGACAAATTCACGAGAGGATTTCAGTACAGTGCTTATGAGAAGCGACGTTGCCGCTTAGGCCGCTAGGCACGTTCATAGTCTGCAAGTGTGATATAAGACCGCGTTGGCCCTCTTGTACGATAACATTAATTCATGCAATCCTATTAGAAGTAAATGTAACATTATTTACAACTTCAAGATTTTGCAAATTACACAAAATTGAATAAAACTATTTTCTTTGAAATCTTTTTTACTAAATTATACAGGCTGTAACAACAGAACGGAGTCTACTAGGGAAACTGCTACAAAAAAAAATTCGTAGCTCCGTAGTGGCTACAAATTTAAATTGTTAATTTATATACAGACAGGATATATACCTTCTTCTTCTTCTCGTGCCACTCCTAGCGGAGATTGGAAATCATCATGGCCACTGCGACTTTGTTAGCAGCGCGCCTAAAAAGTTCAATCGAACTACACCCGAACCATTCACGTAGATTACGAAGCCACGATATTTTTCTTCTTCCCACACTTCTTTTGCCCTTAATTTTGCCCTGCATGATATTTCTTAAAAGTTCGTACTTTTCACCTCTCACAATGTGCCCCAAGTATTCCATCTTTCTAGTTTTCATCTCATTTAGAATTTCGCGTCTTTTGTCTAAAGTTTGGAGTACTTGCGTGTTAGTGACGCGGTCCATCCATGATATTCTGAGAATGCGCCTATAGCACCACATCTCGAAAGCTTCGATGTTTTTTGTGGTCAACTGTTTTAGTGTCCAAGCCTCTACTCCATACAAGAGGGTAGAAAAGACATAACACCGCAGCATTCGTATTCGTAACTTTATATTGATATCACGATTGCAAAAGAGTTTGCGCATTCTATTAAAGACTGATCTAGCGATTTCTATTCTACATCTAATCTCTTTTGTTTGATCAGTATCGTCTGTGATCCAAGCACCTAGATATTTATAACAGGACACACGCTCAATCGGATATATACGGATATATACCAACTTGGATCAATTATTACTATTAACAGGCTCAACAATAATCACAAAGAAAAGTTTGTATACACCAAATAATAAAATTGCGCTGATAAAAGAATAAACAGTATCTGGTCTGATTTCGGAAAAATCATCCTCACTGGAACTGCCGGTGTTGGCTGTGATAATCACCGTAGGATATCTTCTTGTAGGTTGTCAGCTATCCACATTTCTTTTTCAATTCTGATGACATGCTGTATATAATTTTGCCACTGTTCAGCAGAGACATTGGCCAACACTTCATGGATGAGTTGTTGCACACGATCTTTTTTAAAGTCAGTATTTCGGGCTGCAACGTAATGTTTAACTTGGCTCCAAACCATTTCTATTGGATTAAGCTCACAGTGATAGGGAGGCAATCGTAATACTTCTACGCCGTATTTCTCGACCAAAGTTTCGATGTTATACTTGTCGTATATATCTGCATAACTGTTTGCTACATCCAATAGTTCCGACTTTAAATAATCTTCTTCATAAAATATATCCTTCTCTCGTAACCATTCTTGAATTTGTTGTTTGTTCCAGGAGCTTCTTGGGAAATTTTGTTTGCATAAATGATATGGAGCACATTTTTTTCTGCTTTAGGGAGGTTTGCGATTAGTTTATTTTCAAACCAGTCTTCGAAAGACTGGCCGTTCATTTCGTCATGGTAGTCGCCTGAATCTTTTTTTTGCTAAAAATACACATTCTGAATTTGGTAGAAAACCTTTATCAGATCCAACATGTAACAAGACCAATCTCGGACCTCTTTGTTTTGGATCATTTAGACCAGTAGTCAAGCCTTTTAAAAATGCATCCTTATAACTGGTTATGGTTGAATCCATCCATACCTTATTTACTGTATGTCCGATATTTACCAAACTTTCATCCAAATAGAAAATATTGTATCCTTGATTTCGATAATTCTGTATTTTTCTAAGAAATTTATGCCTCCAATTTATTATGTCAGGACATTCCATCCATTACTGCTTTATTTCCTCTATATTCATAAACAAACCCCATCTCTCGCAATAGTCGATATAGAGTACTTCTGGAAAATTTAGGCTAATGTTCGTGTAAGTTAACGGCAGCCAGCATAGCTTTGATTGTGGCAGGTATGTTCTTTAAGAAAAATTCCATGTGAACAAGTCTTCTTAATTGGCTCCTGATATTCTCATCGGAAGTAAACTCCCGATTGGTTTCCTTCTTGGTCCGTTTACGTGGGTTTTTCAGAATTTTGGGTAAGTCTCCATTATGATCCAATCCTTCCTGACAAATTTTCCAGACTATCCTATCGCTAACAACCAACTTGAAACTTTTCACCTCTAAATGCTCCATGTTTTTGACACAGTACATAAAAAAAGTTTAAAAATAAATTGCACTTATTTTTTGACAAGTTAACGTAGCTTCTCGATTGCACAGACAAACCGTTTCTACAAACTGCAAAACTGCTATAGATATACGCACTCGTATAACAATTAGTAGATACTATTATCAGGAAAATTCTAAATGAGTATTTAATTACAACAATACCGAAATTTCTACACGGTTAAACCATTTCTACAAACGCCCATTAGTCAGTAAGCTGTTCTACAAATTTTACGACTTTCACTTCGGAGGTCATTATCGAAATACAAAATATTAATCAATTACAAAAATTTTGTTGTTAGTAAAAAAATTCTTCTAATAATTAAATTTAATCTGACTCATTCATATCGGCAAATGAGACATATTAAAATTTTTAAAGTAGAAGGCATCAAAACGATATTACCAATATTTATGAGTTGCAAGGATTTTATTGAAAGATAGTTCATTCAATTATATGAAATCAACTTTAACTTAAAAATATTAGTCACAAAAATCATAGCATGTGATTAATGTTTTAGGTTAAATCTTCGTATTTTGTGCTAAGGTATCTCCAGTTACTATATGGATAACTGTTAAATCCCTGTATAAATAATACTAAAACATAAATGATGTATCCTCTATATATTTTTGACTTATCTACTAATCGTGACATTTTCTTTCTATTCATTTCAATTATATTCAAAAGGTCTCCAAACATCCATTTCCGTAAATATGACAACAAGAGATGTAAGAAATTTTCTATTCGTCAAATACAACAGTGCTCAACATTGATAAGGATCGAAGTAATATTTTACTCCAGAAATAGCCGAACTTTGTAAAAATTTAACATAATTAAAGTAATATTAATACCCCGACTTTATTATCAATTTTAAACGAAATAAAATAAGTTGCCATTATGGCCATTTTTTACTAGGGTCAGCAAAAAGTTGAATATTAAAGTCGTCTATTTTCATTTATTCTATTCAAGTCATCATACTAGGATCTCAACAAACTTTTAAAATATTTGAAATCATAATTATGATCCTTATCAATTGTTGAGCACTATATTACGACTACGTCCGAATATTTTCTGGAACAGTCATTAGGGCAAATCAGTGAATGTTAGTGCAAAATTGCAAGTGCTCCGTGTGTAAGGAAGTGTTATGTTCGAAGCCGGCTCTACCACGTTGAGGCCAACGATGAACTAGCAACGCTGCAACGTTTTCTTCCATTTGATTAACATTGTCCGTAAGAGCCAACGCTGAAATCTACTGGTGAATCCGAGTTTAGTTGCTTAATTTGTATATTATCTATAATTTCAAAATATATTTTAAGGCTCTATATTTTTTAGTGCAGTCCACATCTGTGCTTTTTTTATTGTTTTAGGTGGGTTTAAGTTAAATTCTGATACCCTTGTTTCAGCCACAAAAAATAAATTATCAAAAGCCTGACCGTTAAGAGGTTGTCTTATTTTTCCCAAAGCTAAATCTATTTCTTTTTGATACAAATTTCTAAAATACCGCATTTACCGCATAACAATTTATGGTTTTCATACCATATTATTTTAAACGATCTCGAAAATGGTCGATTATCCTTCTTATCTGTGGATAAAATTTGTAAATTTGGCAAAGGAAGGCCCAGTACAATAATTTCTAATCTTTCTTGATTTTGGCGCCTTGAAAAAGGCGTTTTAATCAAACTGAGTATTATTAATATCGTTTAAAATATACATGGCCTGAAGCCCGCCGAAGACGGGCGAATTTATCTATTCTGAGAAGGCGGATATTCACTGACCAGCCGTGAAGCCGTGTTGCTCCTGCGTAAGCGTAAGACAGAGAGACGGATAAACGTTTTATTCTCTTTTAAGGCAAAAATTTGAAGCGCTTCTCAACATCTCAACTACTACGAAGAGCGCAAAATATTTACTTCGGAGAGAATGAACTAAAACTTCGGAGAGAATATAGAAAGTAGCTTTTCTTTGTTAAATAGGTATTATGTCAAAATTTATAAATCACAATTGTAAAATAAGTAATTTATAATACTAAATAATTTATATTGTACATTATTTGAAGAGGTTATTACCTTGCCTACCCCGACGTGCCGCTCCTGCCAAACGGCTATATTAAAACTATCAAATTAACATTTCTATTTGATAGAAAAGGTAAATAAAACCCTTTTTGTTGTTATGCTTTAATACTAGCAGAAAATACAAATAAATTAATTTAAATAAACATATTTCTTCATATAAATAATAATAGCAATGTAATACCATTATCACATAATTAATCTTCATGTTCACCTTCTTGTGCGAATTTTAGGAAAACTTGTTCCAATGTTGTTTGGCTGAAGCTGTATTCTTCAATATTCAGTCGACATTTAGCTAAAACACACAAGACAATCATTATACCATGTATTATTTAAATCTACAGGAAAACGGTGTTAAAATGAGGAACAGATATCAAAAGAAGTAAATAAACCTCTAACCGTTATGATTGCCTGTAGACGGTGTTCACTTTTTTCTAGTTAAATCCAGAATTGACAATACCTATTATTTAAATGGTATTGTTTGTTTTTAATTGGCGTTCCTGATATACACTGATAAGCTTTTGAACATTTTTTGCTGTCTTGTTTATCAGGTACAAGCAGCTTGTAGCCCTTTGTCAAAAATATGTGAATAGGTAGATTGTTGTGATCTGATGTGAGTTTTCAAATATGTAAATAAGTAATTTATATATATATATATATATATATATATATATATATATATATATATATATATATATATATTGCTAAAAAATTTACTGTAAGTATATCTATTTTTGGAATGTTTTGTTGGTTTTAAAACTATACTATTTTTATTTTTTAGCGTTATAATAATAACCGTCTGTAGACGCTATATATAATATATATAGCGTCTACAGACGATCATAACGGTTTATGTTTATATTTAGATAAATATCCCTGACTTATTTTACGGTAAATATGAATCCCCGTCGTAAAGTATATGATCTTTCTTAAATGACTGATGAATAAGTATTTCAAATATCAGATTCAATAGAATATGATACGAATTACTTCAAGTTATACTGGAAGGAAAAGTACAGGGCAGAAGATCAGTAGGAAGACGCCAGAACTCGTGGCTGAAAGACCTGAGGAGATGGTTTGACCGCTCATCCGCTCATCTTTCGAGCAGCAGTTTCCAAAACTACAATTGCCATTTGGATCGCCAACCTTGAAAAGGAGACGGCGCCATGAGAAGAAGAATATGATTCTTCATCTGATACAGATAGTGATTTTGATAGTGATGATAGTATCTGAGATCTCAAACTTCGTCCTGAAGAATCGTTACAACCCGAATATGATGAGACTATTTAGTCCGCTGTGTCTCATTGTCTGAAAGAAATGAATGCTGCAAATTACACGGGTGACTTTGTAAATGCTAATTTACCACTGAATTTGAGCAGTATTGATGAAGCAGAGAGTATCGATGAAGAAACTATTCCATCAACATTATCTCTTATTATGACTGGTAAAACCATTCCATCAACAGCTATTTCAACACAATTGCCGTTAAAATTAGTAAAAAACGGCCTCATTCACCATTACCAGAAGCAGAATACGATGACCCTCTTTAGAATCCAACTTCTAGTGGATTTACAGCTGCAGATTTGTATTGCAATACAATACAATACAAAACTGAAGCTACTTCTTTAGGGCATCTTATGTAATTTACTATTTTACTTGGGAAATATTAATTAAAAACGATTTCCAACGTCCCAAAGTCGAAACGTCAATCAATTTAATTTCCAACTTAAATTATGGCTTATTTACCAAGTAAAATAGTAAATTGTATTGCAATAAACATAATATTTTGTGCATAAATTATTGTTTTTCTTTATTTTACAGAATTAGAGGACGTTGATATGAAGTCCCTTGAGTTCAAAAACATAACATGGCAAAAAAAGGAATTCAATTACACATAAATGAAGAAGTTTTCGTGGTGACAGCCCTTTGCCTAGAACATGGCAATATCTGAAAACACCAATGCAAAGTTTTTATCGTTTACTTACAAAAGAAATTTTCCAGTTGATTGTTAAAGAAACAAATAGAGCTGCCCTTCAAGCGAATATCAACACCACATTTTCTGTGACTGAAGTACAAATTCTACAATATATTGGCATACTGTTATATATGTCTATGTACAGGTATCCACGTTTAGAAAGCTATTGGAACACAAACGCATTTGAACAAATTCGCAGTACAATGACCTATAGGCAATTTGAAAACATCAAAAAGTATTTATGTTTTGCTGACGCACAACAACGTGCAAAAAAAGGCGAACCAGTATATGAACCTTTGTTTCAACATATCAGGACAATTTTACAGAAAATAAATGAACGTTTTGATTCAGTACCAAAGACATCACATCCACTTTGCGTGGATAAGCTAATGTGTTCAACAAAAATGCAACACCATTTACACCAAGACATGCCCAATAAACCCCATAAATTATTTGCCCTATGCGATTCATACCAATACTCCTACAGATTTGAAATTTACAATGGAACTGGTGATAACGTCATCCTACTAGGAAATCTCGATCTTGGTGCAGTGTCAAATATAGTTATTCGATTGTCTCAGACTATCTCTGACTTCAAAAATTACATTATCTACTTCGATAACTTTTACACTTCGTTGCCACTTCTAGTGTATCTTCGTACAAGGGGTATTTATTCACTAGGAATTATCCGAGCCAATGGAATTAGTAACTGTAAATTACCAGCCGATAAAGATAGCAACTGACCAAAGAAGAAAGAAGACAATGTGAAATATCTAGGGATGGCACATGGTATTGATCTAGATCTAAGTACTGTGCTTTGGAAAGATACAAAAAATGTACGTCTAGCTTCCACTTATGCAGTACAGCAGCCATTCAAACTAGCACTTGATCAACAACAACCAAACAAAGCAGTTCGTTATGATAGAAAAAAAAACGGTATATTGACGTGGACTGTCCACAGATCATTAAAGAATACAACAGCCATACGGGTGGTGTTGATCTTATGAACAGTCTAATCGGCAGATACCACATTCAACTGAAGACTTGAAATCACATGTTACGAATATTTTATCACCTGATTAACATGGCAGTGAACAATGCATATCTTCTACATCGTAGAGTACAGCCATCTGAAAAGATCAAATTGCCATGGTTTCGCGAGCAAATAGCTGCGAGTCTCTGTAAATACACACCAGTCCGTACTGTAGGAATACCTCCAAATTAGATCACGATCCAGGTATGCATAGCAAAACCGAAAAGAGAAGATGTAAATATTGTAAGAAGTCTGATACTCAAGTGTATTGCATGAAGTGCGGTCTGAATTTATGTATTACACCGTAAAAAAACTATTTTTATGACTTCCATCATAGATAGTTAACGTTTTTTTATATATTTTTATTTTTTGTTTTGTTTTACTGTTACTGTCTTATTTTTATATTTTTTATGCTTTTGTTTTTATTTCAACAATAAAATTAATTTAATTCGTTATTCTATTCAAATAATACCTCTTCTAATTGTTTATGCCTAAGCCATTATGACCGTCCAGAGACGGTCTAACTTCTTTCTCATGTGGAGGTCAAACTATGATAGATATTTAAAAAAAAATGAATATGAAATTAACTCTGACACTTACATTGCCCCAAGAAATTATCAGATATTTTGAATTATTTTAAAAATAAACGGTGAGAGGGTTAAAACAGTAACTCCTAATTTAGATATATATTAGTTCTGTGAATCACACTGCACTATGTACAAATTGATATTGAGATAATAAATTGTTAAAATAAAATTGTTTAGTAAAAACTTTTGTGACTCTGTTTTGTGGCTTTTAGGTTTTTTTGCTTAAAAATTTCCAAGATATATATTAGTATCAATAACTATGTCAAATTTCTAAAATAAACTTATCCTAATTCTAGTAATTTTACCACATTGTTAAATACTACAAAAGTATGATAATAGCAATAGGTTGCAGTATTGATGATTGCTTCTCGATTGGTTTTATCGTGTCTAATATATCTCAATGATTGAAGATCTATCTCTACATCGCCAACTTTTCGTAGAGAATTTTATCTCTGTGTTAGAACTAGATAAAAACAAATAAAACCTGTAAATAGAATCACTTATAACTTACCGTCCTCTAAACTCCTAAAACAATTGGCAAGAGAAGGAACACTTTGTTGTGGCACGCTGAATATGAGCCTATCGCCAAAAGTTTCCTGTAATACTGCATTGGGAAATAGACTGAACACATAGTTCTCTAACTCTTTTAATTTTTGGTTTAAATCTGTACCCTGTTGTGTGGCCAATTTAACTTCTAAATTATATCCGGCTCCGTATAAATTTTTAAGATGTTGACTGGATCCTAAACATCTAAAAGTAATATAAAAATAAATATATGAATATTATATATATATATATATATATATATATATATATATATATATATATATATATATATATATATAATATTCATATATTTATTTTTTATATTATATATTAATTTTTCAATAAAATATAGATTTTATTCCGCATAAAAATTACGTAGTAGTACGACAGCACTGTAATTTATTTACATGGTATTTTTGAAGTTATACTTCTATACGCGCGCTCCACGTTGGAAATATGTATCGGAGTGAATCTGTGAAATCATTACATATGTAAAATAATGAGTAAGAGAGAGACAGAAGATATATTTTCTCTCTCTTCTTCTCTCGAATATAAAAATGTTCCTTTTGTATATATATTTAATATTATATATTATATATGTATATATATAAACATATAATATTATATATAGGAAAATATTTATTAATATTATTATTTATGTGATATGTTTTGTATTATTTATTAAATGTGCATAATTATATTAGTCTTTTGTATTTCAAAATAATAATCTCAATAAATCACTGTGTGTGACCTAGAACTGTCAATTTTGAAATACGTTTGTGTCATGTCCTCGGTAGTATAGTAGTCAGTATCCCCGCCTGTCACGCGGGGACCGGGGTTTGATTCCCAGTCGGGGAGGACTTTTTGATTAATATTATTACATGGCAAATTAAACATATGCGTAAGTAGAAAAGTTATGTATATTATTGTCATTTTTAAATACTTATGAATATTGCATTTCAACTTGTATTGTATTATATTGAATTATGTTGCACTGTATTGTAGTGTATTTTTTTATGTATATTATTGTCATTTTTAAATACTTAGGAAAATTGCATTTTAATTTGTATTGTATTATTATATTGAATTATGTTGTATTGTATTGTATTTTTATATTAATAACAAAATAAAAAAATGAATTTTACTGCAGAGTATGTGTAAAAAAATGTTTGCATTCAACTCCTTTCATACATATATGAAAATAAAAATATACATTTTCATCAAAATATTGATTCAATCCTTCATTTACTATACTCCTATTACAGGTCAAATGTTGTTTATTAATTGTTAGTAAGTTGTTATTAATTCTGTTTTTCTTTCTGCTATATCTTACCTATAGCATTACATATGTAATGATTGTGCAGATTGACTCCTAAATAAATTTGTAACGGCTAATGCGTGTATAGTAAGAAGTGTAGAAGTGTAGAAGTGTAGAAGTGTAGAAGTTTAAAAGTGTGTCCGGTAGAAGTGTAACTTCTACCGGAAGTCCCACTGGACTGCCACACCCGTTTTTTTTCAACTACACAATATACTGTTTAAAAAATATTTAAACCAACCTTAGCTCTCCATTTACCATAATGCCAATTCTCGAACATAACGCGTCAGCCTCTTCCATGGAGTGCGTTGTAAGAATAGCTCCCCTTGAACCCTTAAAAATAAATATTAAACGTATTAAATAAAAAGTTCTGAAACTGTTTTCTTGTGGCAAGTTAAATATTATGTTTATATGGGCCTAAGTCACAATCGATTGTAATGAAAATTACATTTTATAACTGCTGTTTCACGTTTCGATTTCTACTCTGAAAATCGTTTTTACAAATTATTATTTTAAAAAAATGTGCCAAAAAACCAAACGCGCCAAACGTATTCAGCGATTATGTTTTTTTAAACGGATGGGTGACTTACTTGACCTCAATCTTAGATAACTATCCATGCTTTTAGTATAAAAATTCAAGTGTCGTATTTGTTCCCTCAGGATACTCTCAAATTCTAATTATTTTATTTGTTTTTGTATTGTATTGAATGTTATTGTGTGGTATGCATTTATGTATTATTTGTTTATTTTTATGTATTGTGTGTTTTATATGTATTATATTATATATACCTATATTATTTTTCTGCTTTTCATATCCAGTTTTGACTTCATAATTATTATTGATGCATCTTTTTATTGTGCTTTGTGAGGATTGTTCAGACATCTTTCAATACCTGTGTTTTATTGAACTCTCTGTTTTTAATGTATGTTTCATGCTTGTTTATCCAGACACTTAGTGGTCTTGCAGTTTCTCCCACATATGAATTGTTCACAGGGTATTTTATAGATGCAGTTCTTTGATCTCTTTGTTAGGTTTGGTTTTGGATGGAATAAATCTTAGTGTGTTGGTTGCCTTGAATGTTGTAATATGTCCGTATTATATTTTTATCATTTTTAAATCTCTTTGAATTCAGTATTGTTGGATTACTTGTGCTTGTTGCTTCCGTGTGTTAATCTTCTGAAATCCCTGATTTATACATGGCATTGGGTAATCAGTTTTTATTAAAACCTTTATTAGCAGGTTTCTTTACATCCTGACATTCTTTCAGGAAACGGATGTTTTGAGCTTTATCATATAATGATTTGTTAATTCCCTTTGATCAAACATTTGATAATCAAGTTTAAGAAATTGCACACCCACAAAATTGTACCTCTAATTTCATTCATATTCACACAACTGTCCTTTTATTGTAAAAAATTTCAATAACTTAACACACATTTCTAAAATATAGCTCTTGAATAAATATAAATAACTTTTAATAATTTAAATAATATAAAACGCCACTTTAATTTAACAAACAATCACATAAACCTTATTCCTATTTCATTTGTTAACATCTCTTGCCTCAAGAAACTTTCCCGCTAATTTCCAGACAGTTCCAATATTAACCGAAGATCACCCATCATCAGCAATACAGGATAGTTTGAACTATGTTTCCCGAATCATTAACTAATAATTCTTGTACAGGCATGTAAGTAGTATTTTGTTTTTTATTAATTTATTACAATTCAATAGATTATCTTTTACCAATTTGTGGTTTTTACTTTGTCTGCTTATTCAATTTTATTCACATTAATAAACACAGACATGTAATATTGGCATAATTACTGTAATTTTTTTATCTTTATTTTTATAAAACAGCACCCTAACATGGGCTTTTTATAATTTCAGCATTTAATTTACTTTGTACCGTTTGACCTGAAGATGCTTTGCAAAGTGTAGAAAGCGAAACCGGTCGTTTTGGTAGTAAAATTAAATTGATTGTGAGTAAGTCTTATTTTATTTCTCTTACCTATTTGAAATGGACTCACACAAACGACACATTCATGATTATAAATAAATATATTTACATAAACATAATAAAATTATTAGAACCGCTCGTTTTATTGGTAAAACGCTACTGTATATTACTCAAGGTTTTAAAAAAAATGTGGATTTTATTTTTAATATCTTCTTCTTTGTGTGCCGTGCTTGTATTCAAGCGTTGGCTATCGTCATATTGACAAGCTGATGAAATGATTCTCGGTCGGCAGCTAGATGAAACAGTTCCTCGACCGTTCGACCTGTCCATTGTCTAATGTTACGCAGCCAGGACAGTTGTTTTCTTCCGACCCAACGTTTTCCTTCGATTTTGCCCTGAATGATTAACCGGAGTAAGCGATATTTAGGTCCTCTCATTATATGACCGAAGTATTGGATCAATTCTCGCTCTTTGTGCACGGTCTCTAGCACGCGTTCGTTAGATATGTGTGCTGTCCACGGGATTCTGAGCATGCGACGGTAACACCATAACTCAAACGCTTCTAATTTGTTAAGATTTTTTAATTTTGTTGTCCAGGTTTCACATCCATAGAACAAAGTGGACCAGACGTAGCACTTCAATACTCTTAGACGTGTGGTTAACGACAGACTTCTACTGCACAATAACATGCAATACTGCATTTTGAATATACAATGTTGTAAAAAACTAAAACGAGGATATTCTTAAAGAATGTCACATTTAAAAAACATATTAAATATTTTGTGGAAAACGAAAAAAAAAGGAGTACGATCTTTTTGATCATTTTTATATTGATATACCTATTATCACTATGTTAGAATATATGTAAATATATAATAATATAAATGAAATCGCTTACCCTAAAACTGGCTAAAACAGTATCCCATAAAAATCTTTTACTTTGCGGATCCATTCCAGTACTAGGCTCGTCAAGAAGAACTATTTTCGGATTGCCAATCATAGCCATAGCATAACTGAGCTTCCTTCTGGTACCACCCGAACATTTTTCGGCTTGTTTATCTTTATGTTCGTTAATCTGAAGACCTGTTAAGTACAAGTCAACAGTTCTTTTAATTTCATTCTTCGGAATTCCCCTTATGCGAGAATACAATTCTAGATGTTCTTTCACAGTTATGTTTTTCCATTGGGCATCATGTTGTGGACAGTAGCCCAAATACTGGAATGCTGCATTAGCACTGGAGGTTATGTTTCTTCCAACAATTTGTACCTAAATTAAAGTTACAGTTATCATTTATATTTCATGTATGTACTTTGATGTGATACGTCTGCACGTTTCATTACATACACACAACCAAACTTATATGGAATTACCATGAATTTCAAACCAATACTCATTTCTATTGAAAAAACTTTGTTGCTACTGTTGCAAATAATTTTGTTTTCCCGCAATCAAATAAAAGCCAAAGTTTTTATTGAAAATAAACAAGCCAATACAATAATCAGATAACACAGCTAGGTATGTTATATATTATTTGCCTATTACCTATAATGTATGAGAAATTAGGAACAATTAAGAATAGAATGCCTCAAAAATTAAAATAGCTATGATGATTGCCAACCTCCGTAGCGAAGATGGTACCTGAAGAAGAAGAAGAATAGACTAAGACAAAGTCGCCAAAAAGTAACAACAAACAAAAAAAGACCCAAAAATTTCTCACTTGCAGATACAAAGGCAACCTCTGGAAGCTACAGGTGTGTTTCAATTGAAACGATCAAAAACAGACTTAATGCGCAAAAGCTATACGGTGGTAGACAGTTACGGATTCCCAAGTTATCTAGGCAGCACAAGATTAATCGCTTAAATCGGTGTCTTCAAGGATTTGTGTATAACCAGACGAGTTCGTGTACTAAGAGGAAGAAGAAGACACAAAAGAACGGAAATTGACAGATCTGTTCACAGATATAAAGAAGAAGGTGTCATTTTCGAGGAAAGCATTATGATCGACGAAAAAACTTCCATCCAACCAACTTTACCAGCTCGCAAGTATGTTAATTTGGTTCTAGAGTCTGTAGTTAGGCTCTGGAGAGACAAAATTCCTTAAAGCAGAAGATACCACTGTTCTGGAGTGACCTGCTAGCTCACCCGACCTTACTCTATGGAGCATTTGTGAGATACGTTTAAAAGAAAAATTAGAGATCGCCGGGATAATTCAAAAAACATCGCTCAGCTAGTACAAGCTGTTCTTGAAGAATGGAACAACCTACCACAACAAAATGTTGACAGTTGTTTGAGCATGGTCATGCACATTGAAGCTTACATAAGGGATAGGGGAAACACTGACTACTAAAAAAACATAATTTGGTTCAATTTGTTATTTGAAAAATTTATTGTTTTCTTTAATTTTTACATATTTAGAATTAATATTGTTTTATTTAGTATGTTTTTTTTTAATTTGCTTGAAATAGTAAGAAGTATTAAATGATTCCATATAAGTTTGGTTGTGTGTATTTAAGTTTAAACTTAACCAAAAATGTAATTAAAGTATATATTTACCCGTCCTCGTGTTGGTGCTTCTTCAGCTGTAATTATTTTCATTGCTGTAGTTTTTCCAGCACCGTTGTGTCCAAGAAGTCCAAATACTTCTGCCGAATCTACTGCCAATGAAATAGACTTTATCGCGACTTTCAGACTTTCCGCAGATCGTGAGCAAATACCAGATTTAACACCTTTCTGATAAACTTTATGCAGATTCTAAAAAAAATAAAGTATTAAAGATTGTTTTTTACAATTAATTATAAGTATTGAAAATATATAAAATTGTTTATAAGTTGTATTTTTAAGTACCACTTTAGACAAATTCAATGCTATATAAAGAAGCAAAGAGCTTCAGAAAGAGTTTCTTCAGAAATTTATAAGAAAACATTTGTATACAAATGCTGCGGAAATATATTTAGTCAAAAAATTAATTTAGTTGTTCTCAATAACAAAAAAATATAACCCGATGTAGCCAATATAGAAAATCAGTGAGAAAAACTCAATTGTTTTTTCTTCTTCATGTACCATGTCCTTTCAGAACGTTGGTTACGTTCTGAAAGGACATGAACGTACGAGAACACGTAGCAGCGAAGTAGGCGGATCCTCAATGCCAAATTTAAGTCTCTGTTACATAACACCTTAGACATCCTTCTAAAAGCTGCTCTAGCCTGCTCTATCCTACATCTAATTTCACCGTGACTTTCTGCATTACAATTTATTTGCTGTCCAAGGTAAACGATTTTATCAACTTACTTAAGTTTGGTATTCTTTACAATTGAAGACGGTTTTATATATGCTGTTGTTTAATTATTACGAGTATTTTGGTTTTCCGTATGCTCAGATCCAAACCTGCCTCCCTACAACTCTCAATGAGACTATCAAGTAGTGTTTTCAGATCTTCTTGACTAGAAGCTAGGAGTACTGCATCGTCCGCATATCGCAAATTATTGATGACTTCACCGTTCACAAGTATTCCTTCTTGTTTTTCAGAAAGTGCTTCTCTGAAAATTCTTTCGGAGTAAACGTTAAAAAGCACGGGTGACAAGAGGCATCCCTGCCTTACTCCTCTTTTAATGTTAAGAGCCTGTTATTCCACACCATCTACTAAAACTGATGTTGTTTGATTCCAATATAAACTTGCAATTATTTGAACATCTCTGCCGTCCAAGCCAGTGTCTTTTAAAGCTTCGATCAATATAGAGTGCTTAACACGATCAAATTCCTTTTGGAAGTCAATAAAATAACAGTATATGTCTACAGATATATCTCGACATCTTGAGCAAGTACGTTCATTCCAAACAGTGCCTCTCTCGTTACAAACCCCTTACGGAAACCAAACTGTGTGTCACCTCAATTTTTAAGAAAATCAAATATGATCACAATTATAAGTTCTTTCTCTTTTTAATATTATCATTCTTTATTAAAACTATAAAAATAATAAAAAGTAAAGGTCGAGCATTTGGCCGAGCGACTGAACGCACTCATTTTGATGTGAGTAACGTAACAATCAATATAAAATCCGAAATGAACCTTTATAATTAAACCATTTTATTAGTTTAAGCATATCTAATTTAATTTCATTCTTTAAATGTTCTCGCTATAATTGTCCTAGCTATATAGAATTGCAGTATCATCGGCAAAACTTTTTATCTTCCTCTCAGTATTGGGATTATATAGATCGTTGATATAGATATTGAATAGTAGAGGTCCTAATACTGTACCTTGGTGCACACCGCATCTTAAGTGAAGTTTATTACTGATTACACTGTGGAACAATTTGAAACCTAATTTCTGTTGAGTTAGATTATTTAGCTGTTTTCTATAGAAGCAGGCATGCTAGTTTCAAAATTGTTTTTAGTTCTCGTCTATCCCGTCACGTTCGTTTTCTAACAAGAAAAACAACTGTAAGATAGAGTATCCTAGTTTACTGTCAGCTATACGCCCAGTGTCGCATTCAGCCGATATCCCCGTGCCAGTTTTCAATAACTTTCCCTCTTTGGAAGAAGCGGAATACGAATATGGTTCAGATGAAAGCGACTCCAATGATGAAGATTTCAAAATTGAAGATGACTCCGTACGTAAGGGACTCGAGCAGCAAGAGATAAATGATTTGATATGAGATTTGTGACTATCCAAAAAAGCTTCAGAGCTCTTAGCATCACGACTCAATGACAAAAACTTGCTTAAAAAGGGAGCCAAGGTATCCTATTTTCAAATAATTGGGAATTTTAATCTATAACGCATCTGACTGACGACTGTTTATAGATAGTTGAAAGCGGAGATTAAAGTGTGTTCTCCTCTACAATGGAAATCTATTTGGTTCAGTTCCAATTGGGCATTCAGTTTGTTTGCGTGAAGAATATGACGACAAAAACAGTCATTGATCTGTTAGAATATCACATGCACCAATGGATCATTTGTGTTGACCTCAAAATCGTCTACTTCCATGGTTGGTCAACAACGTGGATACACAAAGTATCCCTGGCGCAACATTGGATGTAGTCGAATTGGCTACCAGGACCAGACCTGAGACCTGGTGATCCAAACATTGTACATCAGCTACTTGTTGATAGAAAGAATATTATATTTCCACCTATGCATATAAAATTGGGTCTCATGAAGCAATTTGTTAAAGCTTTGACAACTGAAGGAGAATGTTTCAAGTATCTCGTGTCAAAATTTCCTAGCCTGTCATTTAAAAAGATAAAGGCCGGTGTTTTTGATAATGCTTAGATTTGGCAACTTCTTTCAGATGAACATTTCGTGGTAACAATGTCAGAAATTAAAAAGAATGCGTGCTTACATTCAAAAGCATTGCTATAAACTTTCTTGGAAATACACGATCATTGAATTACGCCGACATTGTCCAGCAACTCTAGGAGAGCTTCCAAAAGCTAGGTTGCAACATGAGCATTAAGGTGCATTTTTTACATAGCCACCTTGCTAATTTCGCAGATAATCTTGGTGCGGTGAGTGATGTGCAGAGTTAGCGTTTCCATTAAGATTTGAAGGTCATGGAAGCACGGTATCAAGGTAGATAAGACATACATATGATGGCTGACTATTGTCGGAGCATCAAGCGTGAATGTACACAGACTGAATACTCCAGAACTATATAAATGAAAATTTTTGTCTTAATTTGTAACTAGTGTTTTTATTTGTATGAACTCGATTTAACTTACATTAAACGTTTTGTGAACTGTAGATTTGTTACGTTTTTATTTTATATTTCTTTATATGCATAATTTTTGAGGATATCCTGTAGTTTATAAAGTTGACGTGATAGACAAAATCTGAGGTTATCCTCAGATTCCGACGACAAAAATTAGTGAATAAGTGTGTTCCCCAGTGTTATTTATCATAACAATTTGTTGTCTGTTATCCAAGTAAGACTTTAGTAGATTATGAGCAGTGCCGCGTATTCCACTATTTTCTAGTGTTTCTAGTAGTTTTGGATGGATTATATTATTAGGATAAAGATAAACAAAATAAGAGTACAGGGTTCTAAAGCGTATGACAGAAACTAATATACAATGCATGATTTGGTTACAGCAGAAATATTTATAGCTACAACGTAATTAAAGGAAGTAAATTACCAGGTTTTGATTGCATGCCACCAAATAGTTTCAAGGACCTGGTAAAGGAAAGAAGATATCAATACTACATATCCTGAATATACTCCAGCGAATTCTACAATTTTACACATCTTACAACAGTACTTAAACCAGTATAGTAATTCATACCATAACCGAGTAAATCGATGATAAATAAATAGGATTTAATAGTATTTAATAATTTTACAAGAAGATGGGCTACAAGTTACCTATCTTCTTCATCTAGAGAAAATAAAGACCTTCTCGCCAAGTAAGTAGCAGAATTTTTTTAAGAATAACTGATCTTAATTTGAAATATAAAATTACAGCCTACCTCAACCGTTATAACAGAGCGGTTATTCTGGGAATCCCTAATTAAATTATTTACTCGTCGTTTCTCATTTTTAACATCTTGGTCCTCATGTACTCCTACATCTCTTGTGTCTTCAACAATATTTTCGAAAGTTTTCTAAAAATTATAAAATAGAACTACAAACTAAAAAATATTTTGATTTATTACCTTTGACCTGAATATGTCCAAGATTTGTCCTCCATTTTTCTTAACATCCAGAATAACCATAAGCAGAAACAAGACAGGTATTTGAATTATCAGCGTAACAAATAATACTATAATTTCTGGTATCATGAAGCTGGATAATGTGGTATCCGTACAATGGGCATCAGACTTACATTCCAAACTAACCTTTTGTATATAATAAAGTATGCCATAAGGAACATACATCATATCAGTAAATGTAAATACGTAATGCAAAATAGTTCCAACACTTTCTTCTAAAAATATAAAATAAATATTAATAATAATGTTATTTTTTTTATCAAAATGCAATGTGGGGCTTGTTAGAAAAAATATTTGGACATGCCGTTTAGTATTTTAAGTCAGACATTTTTCTTAACAGAATCTTTTTATACTGCATGTGTCGTGTAATAGGTCTACCTCTGCTTTTTTACGCCTCTCCTCTTTCCCTCCTCGTCTTGCCTACGCTTAACTTCCTCTTCTTGTCTATGTTTTTTCTATTCTTGTCTACACTTCTCTTCCTTTTCTTGTCCATGCTTTTTCTTATGTTGTTTACGCTTCTCCTTTTCCTTCTACATTTTTAAAAACCTTGTGAGGGGTCCGGACCACTTCTTTATCAATTTAGTAAATATAGTTTTAACCAATAACAATAATGATTATTACTTTATGTTCTTAATCCCTCTTCTTACACCAATGTTACACTTTTTTAAAATCAACTTTATTCAAACTTAAACTAGTTTACAATAACATAATGACGGTATTAGATTTTTATTTCGATGGAGAGCAACGGCAAGCCGCTTATACGTATTTCAACCTCTTTAGGTCTCATCAGAACGATATATGCTGTTGCTCTGAATCGAAACAAAATCTATTCCGTCGTAGGACAATAATTATCGAAATATATATTTACAGCCGTTACAACGCCATCTAATAACAACACTAGGAATCCTAAAATTTCGTACTTGGCGAAACTGAATTCAAATCTTTACCTCTGTGCTTTCGAAACCTTGCAAAGCAGACAGATTAATGAATTAGTGGACAAGGGAATCTAAATATGCATTTTACATGCCGTTCATCATGGTCAAAATTCGTAGTGAATTTAGTTTCTAATAGTTCAAGCAGAGTAAAGAACTAAAACATAATGACGGTATTAGATTTTTATTTCGATGCATCGAAGAGTAGAGGGAAGAAAAAGGCTTGGTAAGAAAGAAGAAATATTGGCAGAGAAACATCAAAGATTGGACTAACCTCAGTATTAAACAGATATTTTACGTTGCAAAAGATATGGAAGCGTTTCAAGAAGTGATCGCAAACCTTCGTTAGAAGACGGCACAATAAGAAGAAGAAAATCCTATTTTGGCTTTAAAATCTTCTAGGAGTTTAGCTAGTTTATGACTGGGAATAGCGCTAATAGTTTCTTCTAGATTACCATAGAATCTTTGAATATCTATATCTTGTGCAGCTGATGTAGGAGCGTATATCAGTATAAGGTACCTATAGAGTATTGAAGGATATTCGGATTTTAATGAATATCGTCGACGGTATCATATACAATCACGCAGTCGTTTAATTTGGAGCGTCCAATTATTGTGACTGCATTTGTACTTCCATTATCTACGCCTAAAGAGTAGACGACGTTGCCAGCAGTTGTTTTAAAATACCCTTTACCTAACCTTTAGTCAGTTTCTGAGAGTCCCAATACCGAAAGATTGTGCTTTGTCATTTATTTTTCAAATATTTGTAGCTTTCCAGGGTGTTGGAAGAATCGCTGAACGTTCCAAGTTCCAATTCTTGGATACATTCTTATATTTAGTTTAGGTTTGGATTCAGTTGCAAAGTTTTTGCAATATGCCTGATCTCTTACACCTTGGTAGTCGGTAGCATATTTTACACCTACCTACCCAGAACCCAGATGGCTGCGGGAGTAAGTCGGGTCACTACATATTGTATCTTTACTTTCTGTTACTGTCATACTTCAAACATAATCCAAAAGATCAAAATTTTATTTTTCCATTTTTTTTTAATCCAGCAAAAAGTATTACAATAAATTAATTTTATCACAATTGCATACTTTAAATCACTTTACGTACTGTTCAATCTTTCACATGCGAAAAACCATTTCATATTTTTCGCTGTATTTAATTTCTTCTCGTTCTCTACCTCAATTTTAAAATTATTTTCCTACTCCAACGCTGCCTACTCTCACTTCAACCCCACTCCTTCAGAAATATAGACAGTTTTAAGATAGCAAACGAAAAAGTCTCTCTCTCGACTGTTGAGTGCCACTAGCGACAGACATCCTCTCTCTCTACTGTTGACTGCCACTAGCAACAGATGCATTATCTTGACTGTTGACTTTCGCTAGCAACAGACGTCCTCTCTCTCTCTCTCTCTCTCTCTCTCTCTCTCGACTGTTGACTGCCGCTAGTAACAGACATTCTTTCTCTCTCTCTCTCTCCCTCTCTCTCTCTCTCTCTCTCTCTGATAGTTACAACAAAGGCAAATATGCTCTAGCTCTTAATCTTAGTGTTAGTACCGCGAGACATGTGTTTAAAAACCGTTAAAAACTGCTCCCCCTATACAAGGAACAACCGCATGTGAATATCGTGAGTGAAAGCTCATAAATACCAAGTGTAACAGCAATACTGGTAAGATTCTTTATAAATTTAATTTGGCTAGTAGCTGTATAACCCTTTACTACCTCTCCTAATTATTTTAAACCAGCCCTATTTAATACAGTTCTCATATACTGAAATTATATTAATGATTTCACATCCTTTTTTTTCACACAAGAGTTTACATCCTTTTTTGTACAGGTACAATCTAAATAATATAAAAAATTAATAAAATTAAAATATATCTAGAGAATAAACTTACTTGCATACATTACAGGAATATATGGTATTAATCCTAGAAGAGTAGATACATTTGGCATAACCGACTGCGCAGACTCTGACTTATCAAACATGTAGCTAATACAGGAACAAAACAAAACTGAAGCGGGGCAGTAGAGAACAACCCATAATGCTAGTACTGTTATTGACGAATTTGAAAAAGTCGGTGGTTTCATAGCAATGATAAGACCTATTAACAATACGGTTATTATTGCCATCAATAAGACTTGAACCAGGAAAAAGCTTGTAAAGTAAACGGTAAAAGGAAGTCCATTAACTCTTAACTGATTTCTGGCTTTTATCTGAAAAAATAAGAATTAGAAATTATAATAAAATTTTAGAAATAATCTCTTCCTTACAACAAATGTTTTTTAATCGAATTTCATTTAAATTTGAATAGCATTTTATTTCAGTTTAAGCTACCACAAGTGCTCCTAATGAGAGGTGAATACTACGAAACACATGTAGAGCAATAGTTGAAGCTTGAATTGAACAGAAATACAATGGGCTACTTGCATATTATACAGGGTGTCCAGAAACTTTCCTGACAAACGAAGACCGGAGATTCCTCAGATAATTTTAAGACAATTTACTCCAATTCATCTAGTCCGAAAATGCTTCCTAAGAAAGCTAGAGCTTTTTAAAAATGGGGCCTTGTAATTAATTTTTTTTAAAACCTCCAGAACGCTTTTATTTAAAAAAACGAAAACTGGTACTCTGGAGGAATTTTTCCTCCAGAGTTAAATCGATTTTATTAATTGTAAATTTCTAGTACCGATGGTAGGCGTCCGTTTTGGGTAGATCAACGGTTATTTTAACGCATAATTTTTGTCTTTACCTTTTAAGCATTCGTGATACTGGATTATTAAATTTTCAGTTATTCTAGTACTAAAAGGTACTCTTACTCTAAGTCGATAGGATACATCGTTTTCTAAAAAACAGATTTGAAAATTTTTTGTATTTTCGGCATGAGTTAAATTTAAAGTTTAATTAATAGGTACCTCAATTAATTTTTGAAATTATTTTTTGTTTCAATTACAGTTCAATACAGTTGTTAAAAAAGTTTCGAAAAAGAAGCAAAAAATCAAATTGAAACAAAATTTTATTAAGGGTTTTAAAAACAAACTATTTTTTATCATGGAATAAAACTAACACAAAATAACAAGTATCAAAATAGTTACAAAAGATGCTTATATATATATATATTATATATAAGCAACAAGCACTCAGAAACAGCACTACAGAAGAGGAAGTAGAAATGCACACGGGAAGATTTAAGGATATACCACAAGCAATAAAAGACTTAATAAGGGAAAAGAACAGAGCAAAGCAGACAGCGAGAAGGACAAGGAACCAGGCAGACAAAAATAGAGCAAATAGGCTAAACAGAGAGGTCAAAACAGCACTACAACAACACCGTAGTGAAAGCTGGGAAAACCACATAAGAGACATGGAGGAGCAAGGACCAAATATGCAAAATATTTGGAGGCTCCAGAGAATACTGAGAAACGACAGAAAGCAAATCCCTCCATTACATGGAGAAAACGGAATAGTCTACACCACAGAGGAAAAAGCAGAAGTAATGAGGAGTACTCTCGAAAGAGAGTGTACATTAAATTACCACCCAGATGAGGACATCGACTTCATAGAAGAAGTCGAAAGACAAAGAGGAAGACCCGAAAACCCGAACGAAATCATCCCTCCTACATCACCGGAGGAGATAAACGAGCTAATTAAAAATAGCTCGCCGAAAAAAGCACCTGGTCCTGATCAAATAACGAACAGGGCTCTAAAATACTTACCAGCGAGAGCCATAGTATATCTAACAAATATTATCAACGCGATGCTAAGATTCAAGAAATTCCCAAACAGATGGAAAGAGGCTCATGTCATAATGTTACCAAAGCCCGGAAAAAACAGCACATTCCCGCAAAACTACAGGCCAATAAGCTTACTACCTGCAATCAGCAAGATTGTAGAGAGAATAATACTCGTCAGACTCCAAGCTGAAACAGACAGATTAGATATAATACCCGAAGCCCAATTCGGTTTTAGATCAGAACACTCCAGTGAGCTACAAGTACTCAGATTAACAGAGTACATAGCAGCTGGATTTAATGACAAACAATTCACAGGAGCTGTCTTCCTAGATGTAAGCAAAGCTTTCGACAGAGTCTGGCATAAAGGACTTATCTACAAAATGAGACGATACGGCTACAGCGGAGCAATGACAAGACTAATCTCTTCGTACTTAAGCAATCGGAGTTTCAGAGTCCGGATAGGACAAGTCCTATCCGAACTCGGGAACCCGGAGGCTGGAGTGCCACAGGGAGCGGTACTGTCACCTCTACTGTATACGATATACACAGCAGACATACCTAGAACACCAGGTACACTACTAAGCCTCTATGCCGACGACACAGCGATAGCGGCCAAACACAGAAATGTAGACATAGCGGTAAACAACTTACAAACAGCGCTAGATGACATAGAAGAATGGAGTTTAAAATGGAAAATCGCTATAAACTCCGAAAAGACACAGGCTGTACTTTTCAAAAAGAGGCACCAACAACCAGAAGAACAGGTAACTGTGCAAGACAATCCTATCGAGTGGAAAAGTGAAGCAAAATACCTCGGAGTAATCATGGACAAAGGCTTAACATTTAGCAAACATGTAGAAGCTACAGTACAAAAAGCCAACATGGCAAGAGCATCAATAAGAGGCCTAGCAGGAAGAAAAAGCAAACTTAGATTGAAAACAAAAATAAGATTAATAAATTGTATAATTCTTCCTATACTAACATATGCGTCTCTCGCATGGGGACACATATGCAATACATCAAAAAAGAAAATACAAGCGGCACATAACAACAGCCTAAGAGAAGCAGTCAACGTACCGAGATACGTAGCAGAAAGATTTCTCTTTAGAGAACTACAACAAATCAGAGTGACCGACACAATGAAAGAAAAAGCTAGGACAAAGTTCGCGGAGATAGAGAACCACCCCAACCAGATATTGCGAGAGATATTGAGGTATGACGCTTTCCACAGATGGAAGCACAAAAGACCCAAACAACAAATAGTAGAATAAAATCATAATACTAGAGAGAAAATCAACAATCACACCAGAGAGAAAACAAAACACCAGAGAGAAAACACTTCAAAAAACAACAACAACGCACAATGAAGATAGTTCGTAGCTCAAAACCCTTGTGGACAATCGCAACGTACAGCGTGGACCCAGTAAATTTTATGTAGATAATTTATTATATAAATATGCACTAATTCTGATTGTATGTTTCAGGCATCCTACAAAAAAAATCCAAAAAAAAACAACAAAAAAATGGCTTCGGCCACCAAAAAAATCAAAAAACTACTAACAAAAACCGGCGCAAGCCACAAAAAAATATTAACAAAAACCACTAAAAACTCGGGCATGTAGGGCCCAACCCCTTGAGCACCAAGTCGCCGAACTGAGCCTAGCTCAGAGCGGAGACTTGAGGCCCAAGTAAGCAATTTTAGTTCGCGGATAAGCCACATTAAGATAACAGGAATATAGCGACAATGCGCTGTCCTGAGTTTTGAATTCGGTTAGGAAACCATGTTGGGGTTCTATTACCCAGGATCTCCACATGAAGAGCATTTGGCTGATAGTTGTGCCCCTATCGCGCATCAGAGTGCTATAGGGGGGAAAGGGATGGTCTGGAGCATTCGAGCGCGGTGGAGTGACTCCTGTTTTTACTCGAGTTAATACACCTCGCTCCAATGAATTGTTACACCCGAACGTAATTCTTAGGGGTGAACATTTCTCACAGGCTGGGTTTAATTAAATTGCTTGCTTGCTTGCTATTATATATATATATATATATATATATATATATATATATATATATATATATATATATATATATATATATATATATATATATTAAGGAGAACTTGAAGAGTGGTGGGTTTTTCGGTCAAAGTGGAGAAATAAAATACAAAGAAGGTGGCTACTTCTTTGTTTTGCGTTTAATGCATACACGGTATTCAATAATTAAAATAACTTTGAAATTAAAAACGAGGTGATGCAGTGCATGTGTCGTACATCTTCTAATATACAGATCCTGGACATAGACACGTTACATAAAATAACTTGATGGATATATCGTTTTATGGCAGAAATCGAAATAAATGCATGAGGAATAAAACCTCAACAACTGACATCATGGGATACTCCCTAAAACTGAAGCTGGTCTGGACATTACAGCAGATATAAAATTACCAGAGGGAAAAACATGTTGTTTTTCACAAGTGCGTATGTAGATTGAAAGCCCTTTTATGTTCTGCTATTCGTTTTTTACTCAAACCAGGTCAAACTGGTAGAAATTTTAATAAACGAATAGCAGAACATAAAGGGGCTTTCAATAATAGAAAAACAGATTCTACATACGCACTTCACCTTCTAGATCATAGTCATTCTTTAAACGACGAATTTAAAATTCTTCACATTTAAAATAAAGGCCTTAAACTATCTTTGTTAAAATCTATGGAAATCAACAAATTAAAAAACACAGATATAATTCTGAATGACCAATTTGAGACAAATAATTCTCCCCTCCTCAACCTATTTCATTAAAGACTATAAAGTGTAAACGCATGCCAAAAATAGATCACTTGAGAAAGGCAATCATCAGCCGAAACAGCTGTAGTGATAAGAGTTTAAAATAAATTTTGTGGAAGTTTTGAAAACAAAGTTTTCAGTATTTTATTGTTACATTCTTTGTTTTTATTACTTTGCATTTTTTTCTTTCTTCCATTAATGCTTGTGTTTGGGGACTTATTTCTTCATTACATTATTTCTTTTGGCAGTGTATCTTCTGGCTTTCTTTTATAACTTCTATTATACCGTTATTCAGGGTGTTAACACTTAGGTCTGTATTCTTATCGCTTTTGAGAATGCTGATGACGTGTTCTTCAAATGCATTTATATTATTAGGCTCTGTCCAGGTAGATGTAGACTTCTTTTTGATCATGCGGTATCTCTCTTTCCCAAGATCTATTTCTATCGACGCTTTCATTATTCTGTGGTCGCTACCTGATGAAAACTGGTTTAGGAATGTAACATCTGTAAAGATTTTCCATCATCATATAACGGGGGTCCTACGGCGATTGCCGCTTCCCGCATTTCAGCCTCCATCTTTTCCTATCTTTCCAATCTCCCTCTTCTAAGCCTCTAGATTGCATTGTTTTTGTAATTTCTCTTCTCCAGGAATTTGGTGGTCTTCCCCTTTTCCTTCTTTCTGGCGGAACATACATTAAGGCTTTCTTTGGCCACCGCTCCTCCTCCATTCTCATCACGTGACCATACCATTGTAATTGCCTTCCTTGTATTCTATCTGAAAGAGTATCTCTAATTCCTGTACGGTTTCGTATTTCCTCATTCCTGATTCTTTCCATTCTCGATACTCGACATGACCTTCTAAGATAATCTATAAATATAATAAAGATTTTCCTCTTGTCTGTAATCATAAAATCGATTTTGTTCCTAGTTTTTTCATTCGGGCTCTGTCACGTCCATCTCCGATGTTTTGTTTCATCTATTTTCTTTTGAATAGAAGAAGCTATTCTTTTGGAATAAAAATTTTCCAGTAGGAAAGTAGTTATTGTTTCATCACGCTCGTTCCTTTTTTCCAAACCAAATTTTCCCAGTCATGATTCTGTCTCATCTGCCTTTCTCCCCGTTTTATCGTTGAAGTCACCACATATTATAAATTCCATATATTTACTAAATGGGCATGCTAGCTATTAATCGGTCTGTAATTTTTTACAGGATGTTAAACATAAGTAACATATTTGGAACACGCTACATAATTATCTAAGTTTAAGAGTTTCAGGCTATTCAAACGATGACGATGTTTGAACCGAATTTAAATATGATTATATCATATTTAAATGAGAAAAAGAAAAAAATGGGAAAAATGGGTAGTTTCACTCATAAAAAACTTTTTGGAGGCACATGAAGGTAAACAATGTAGTTATTGTTATGGTTTATCAGAGGTCAAAACTAAATTATTATAGAGCAGAACGAGTTTTACTTACCTCTCTTTCATACACCATGTCAACTGCTAGTACAATTGGTGCAAACAAGAAAACCATTCCCAAAATAAAATTCCCTGGACTAACAGGAGTAGGACTTACATTAGTTGGAGGTAGTTCAAAAGGATATGCAGCAGCTGAAATTTTTCCAGTTTTTGGGCCCATACTAAAATTAGGTATTTATTAAATTTATTATTCACTACAATGACGTAAAAAAGAAGGAACAGAATGTTTTATGTAAATAGGGGTAGGAAAAGTTAATAATATATTTGGTTAATCAGTCTTATGGCACGTAAAAAATTGAGAATTTAAGATGTATTATTTTTACTAAAACATTCTTTAAAGGTGTTAGGTAACTGTTGTTGTTGTCGTTTTAGTACATAGAGAGAACACTCTATTAATATATGTTGCACACACATTACGTATCGGAGGAGGTTCCTTCATTAATATAAAATCATGGAGTTACCTTTGTATGTTTAAGTCACAATCTGGATATGATCACTTGGTCTCTTCTGTTAGTAGAAAGTTTCTGTCACGATTTCATTTTTAAAATATTGTTAAAACATTACAGATATTAACTTTATGGGGCCCTTTTAGAGTTACTGCTGTTGCCTCTAACTTGGTTCTTAAACGTATGACTTTGGTATTATATGAGTTATGAACATATTACTACTCCCCCACTAGCAAGGCTAGCAGTTATTCTATTGTTAAAATATGCAGTATAGTTTCTTAACTTATGATAATTATCTTCTTTGAAGTGAGTCATTTGTAGACATATTATTTAGACGGTTTAAATTTAGGTTCCATTGCAGTATACAGTTAAATATTGTTCTGATAAGTGTCAGCAGAGATATTGCTGATCTGGTCAGTAGAGACGTGAGTTGCGTACTGTTTCATAATTCTTTTTTAATCTAGTACAGTGACTTTTAAGATACTTGTGAGTTAGTGCTGGATGGATTTTAGATTTTGACTGAGATTATTCATTTCAACGTTATCTGGTTGGATAGGAGTTTCTATGGGATTTGAATATAATAGGGAAATATTGGTTGTTTCTTTCCACTGTGAACTAGTTGATTGTTGTGGAAAGTGTCAAGAATGGATACTATGCTAAATATTAGAGGGGCACGTTTGGGTACAATTTGGTTGAGAAATAGGCGGTATATTTTCGATAGATATTTGTGTTTGTATTACATGTGCACTGAGATGCTAAATGTCTTTGCTGTTTGCAAATGTAGCATAACTGTTTTCCCATGAAAAATAAATTCGGTAATTGATTTGGTCATGATAAATTACTATAGACTATATGTAAGTATCAACATTCGTAGCATTACCACAAAAATCGAATTCCTCACAATGAAATGATTATCGAATATTAAGCTTGATGTCTCATGTCCTTAAAACTTTTCTCAGAGTTATCCATACACGAATTTACAAGCAGTGCAAGTTCCAGATAAGTGACACTCAATTCGGATTTTGAAACGGATTGGGAACACGAGAGGCTCTTTTTGCTTTAAATGTGTTAACGCAACGATGCAGAGATATCAATGTAGATGTATATGCATGTTTTATTGACTATCGAAAAGCATTTGATTGCGTTAACCATCAAAAGATGATCGAAATATTGAGAACAACTGAAAATTACGAACAAGACTTGCGAATTATCTCAGAACTATACTGGCACCAAACAGCAACAATTGAAATAGAGCACACAACATCCGAAGACATACAAATCCGATGAGGAGTGAGACTGGGATGCTTCTTATCACCGCTACTGTTTAATTTGTATATGGAGTCTATATTCAGAGAAGCATTAGACGAGGTCCAAGGCGGAATTAAGATTAACGGAATCAGCATAGACAGCATCAGATATGCTGATGATACCGTCTTAATAGCAAGCAACGCTCAAGAACTACAAAATGGAGTTTACGATAGTTTTATATACAAAATATAATTAATTAACGGTAGTTCACCACAGCGAAATGTCGGTTTACATCTAAACGTTTCCAAAACTAAAACTTTAGTATTTTCAAAGAAACCAATAAACATACAGGTATATGCCAAGAGTCAAATAATAAAACAGGTAAATTCCATAAAATATTTGGGAGCAAATATTAATAGTCAGTGTAAATCAAAAAAAGAAATCCTATTAAGAATCGAACAAGCAAGGAAAACATTCATGAGCATGAAAACATTTTTTACAAGATCAGACCTTAGTCTACGGATTAGAATCCGAATGATTAGACGTTTTTTCTGTATTACTGTATGGCTGTGAAAGTTGGACAATGGACTCTGAAATAGAAAAAAGAATAGATGCCTTTGAGATGCACATATACAGACGAATGTTGAGAATTCCATGGGTACAAAGAGTTACTAATGTTGAGGTGCTTCGTCGCAGTGTAAACAAAAAGAATTACTAAGAATAATCAAAGAGAGGAAAATGCAATACTTGGGTCATATGTTGAGAGGCGAAAAATATGAATTACTTCAAGTTATACTGGAAGGAAAAGTACAGGGAAAAAGATCAGTAGGAAGACGCCAGAACTCGTGGCTGAAAGACCTAAGGAGATGGTTTGACCGCTCATTCGCAGAAATCTTTCGCGCAGAAGTTTCCAAAACTACAATTGCCATTTGGATCGCCAACCTTCGAAAGGAGACGGCGCTATGAGAAGAAGAAGAAGATATGTAAGTATAACGTCGGAAGCTCAAGATATGCTTAAATACAAAATTAGTTATTTCTATTCTTAGAAAATCCATTGGAATTATTTGATGAAATGAATTTTAGTAGGCATTTAATAATCTTTAATTTTAATATTCATGTGGCATTTTAATAATCTTCAATTTTAGTAATTTAAAGTGAACTAAACAATATGGCTTGTTTTTTGTTTGAGAATTTTTTATTAGATTAGTTCACAGCAGTAGAGTATAATTTTGTCTGATTTGTCACTTTACTTAACTATTTAAAAATCAAAAATAAACACACTTATTACTAGCGATAAGGCCAACTTAAATTTAATTATACGTGGTACACGTCTTAGTCGTTCGAATGCTAAAACAAGAATCCCATGATCAGAGAATTCGTCTAAATAAGTATTTTTGCAGAAATAATCTTTTTTCTGTTACTTTTGTAAAAAACATTTAAGTCTTGCTTTCTGTTTATATATAAATAAATATTATGAATTAACTCTCTGTTATATGTTTCCCATCCGATGTTCTTATCCCTCGATATTTTTTTATATTAACACCAGCACCTAATTTTGAGAGATCTATTCAAATCCAATAAAAAAAACCCAGTGTTCTAATGCTACACAATTTACGTTCAAAGTTCTATTGATGCAACTGGTATTAGCATTTTTATGTTTTTGTAAAAATGTAACTGTACAATCCCCAAGAAAAACACCAGAGACATTAGCAAAATAAAAGCCTTTTTCGTGACACTTGGATATAGGTATCTAATAAGTACTCGTGATAAATTTGGTGATAACCTAATGTAATAAACAAAAGAGTTAACGCCTACAATGGTTTTACAAAAGTACTGTGATTTTACGCTTAACTCAGACGCACCAGCATGTAGGAAGTTAATTTTTTTATTCGAAATGTTGGCCTTTTTACTCGAATTAAAAAAATATATAATATACTTCGACCCTTAGAACCAAAGCCCTTTTTTTATGTCTCGATTTTACTTATTTTAAAAACTGAATTCGTAACTTCTAATTTATAAAAGTGGCAATATCTCCAGTTCTGATCAAAGAAATTTTTTTTAATTTAAGGTACCTCTTTGCATACATTATAATAATTTTATTAGGTAATTTGTGAATTGTTTATTTAACCAAGTAGTTTTTTTAAACAATTTAAAATAAATATTTATTTTGCAAAATTTTACAGTTACTTTTCTTGACTGAAAAATATAAAAAATATATTTAGGTATTTTAAACAAATTAATTGCTATAAACTTTGTATAATGATAAATAAAAATAGTAAAATTAAGTATCTAAATTGCAATATGTAAATTATACATACAGCTTAATTTCATTCCACAATTGTATTTGTCATGTTTTTGATACCATGTAATCTTTTCTAGTAATAATAATAAGAAAAAAGTAAAATTTTGCGAAATATAATTTATTTTAAATTATTTAAACAAATTGACTATAATAATATAATAAACATAATTAATTAAATTGGAAAATATTATTTTCTTTTAGCAACTAAAAGTAAGGGATTTTGTTTTTACTTAAAAAAAACAGCCAAGAAACAGTATGTTTCCGATTTTTTCTTTCGGCATTTAAGCTTTCAAGAGCTAGAGCTATTAGAATTTCTAAAATCTTGGAACGAGGAGATGTACCTAAGGAAAGATGAGGGGAAGTAAAATATCACATAAGTTAGCTTCAAGCAGAGAAGAAGTCCGGAATTTTTTGGATCAAAGGAATTTTTTGAAGGATTGAAAAGTAACGAAAGTCGTTATAGTCGAAATAAATCTTAACGTATTTATCTTAGCTATAACGAAACAATCAAAAAATTGTTTCCTCTACCAGGCTCAGCGGCCAAAATTAAAATTTTCTCATTTTCAACATTTCAAAGAATGTTCGCAAAATACCGTCAACTGATATATGCAGCTTATGTAAAAGACTAAGGAATACCCTTAAACGATAAACAAATCTGCTAAAAAAATTGAACAAATCTACAAGTTAATGAAGGAAAACTGTTGGGCTTACCGCTTCGATATACAACAAGTCCAATCCTTGCCCAAAACAGCTGTTCCTGATACTTTTCACTTAAAGCAAATAAGTTATTATAACTTTCTGATTATACCAGTACACCCAAGTGTCGCAAACTTTTTTTGCGGACAGAAGATCAAGGCGAAAGAGGCTGCATAGAAGTAGCATCTGCACTTTTACATTTTCTAAACTCTCTGAAACTCTTACCGGAGATAAATGCTATTACTTTATTTTTTGGTGGATGTGGAGACCAAATAAAAGCAAACACGTTATACATATGCTAATGTATTGGTTAGCCAATACTGCCATATCTATAACTATGGTTAAAATAATATTTCCTGTAAGAGTACATAGCTTTCTTCCTAACTACAGGGCATTTGGAAGGGTCGAAAAGTTATTGAGAAAAAAGCCATTTATCAATACAAAGAACAATACCATAAAATTAATAAAGAAATGGGAAAAGTCTCTGTTTTGGAGAAATATTGGAAACTTTGAATATTAAAAGTCTAAAAAAATCCTTTAAAAAAATGACAGGAAGAAGTGACATAAAAAAAATATTAATAGAGGAGTACTCAAGACTCCAAAATTAGATTCCTGGTAAGAAGACCTCACAATTATAGAATAGATCTTGGCATAGAGGAAAATCAGAATTTGTGTAAGAGAGGAACAAAGCTACATAACCTTATTCTTTCAGAATTAAAAATTGCTCGCCTATTACCATCTAAAAAACTGAGAACACGTTATCCTTATTGAAGTTAGAACATTATGGCTAAAATTAGGATGCATATATTGATATAGCATGGTACAAAGATTTGTTCAGAAAACTCCAAGATGCAAACTGTCATGAAAACTGTAAGTGGGAACTTGAAGAACCTTGTTCATGTCTTGATCCAGGTTTCCACCATTAGTTGTATGTTTTCTTTTTGGTTTTTGTAACACTTTTTATTTTTTTCTAATTCTTTAAGACATATTTGTTGTTAACGATCATATTCACGAAAATACAAATAAAATCAATCAAAACTAAATATTTACGTTAAGCTATTCAAACAAAACTTAATAAGATTAAAGCCAAAGTTGTTAATTGCAAAAATTAGTATGGTTTTTAAGTACTGTTATAGCATTTAATTTGCCGCTAATTATTATATAAGCTAAGTACAGTAATGAACATTTAAAAGGTATTTATCCGCATAAAAAATTCAGTTGCTTCAAAGAGACAATAACAAAAAAACTAGTTTCTTAAAGTTGGTTAAATTGGACTCATCAACTTTTGCATGAATGCTCTTCAGTTATAGAATTTTATAGCTGTTTTTGGTGTCGAGCCTTTACGCGTGGTAGCCTTATCGATGCTGCATGTTTCACGTTAAAAATATAGATTACACGTGTGTGTTATATAATGATCACTCAAGAATTACGTCATAACCCGGGTCAGGTCGGCAGCGTAAATAAAATACGGTGTCTAAACTCTACTATTAGTAACAGACAAATAATAATGCGTATCGTATCATCCAAAGTTACTTTAAACACTAAATATGTTACACATAACTTCTGCTGACTCTATAAGGTCGACCAATAGGTTTTTTATTATATATTTGCGTATTGTTTACTTGCCATTGAACCGAATTACGCAATGGTTTAAGGTAATGTGTTTGGCTGTGTCCAAACCTTTAAAGTACATTCGTTCAGCAAATTCCCAACTGTAAACAAACGCACATGTTGATATTCGCCCTTTCATTCGTCAAGAGGCTGTTAAATATAATTTATTGCCTTAAGCCAGACGGATTCTCATTTTACAAGTCCAAACTTGTCACTCTACTTAACTTCAAAGTGTAGCGTGTTGGTATTTAAGTTAATGTATTGTGTGATATGTTAGTTATGGTTAAGTTATTTACTGGTCGTGTTTTTAAGTGTTTAGTATTAAGTTTTATTGTGTGTAGTGGAGTTTTAGTATCCAAAAACAAAATATTTGTTAATCAAACGTAAAAATAGCTTGCGGTAATCACTGTAATAAAGGTGAGAGAAATCAATATTTTAAGTTATAGATGTTTCGAATTAGATTTTTTATTTCCTTTTTAGTCCATTTATTCACGGTTTTTGCTGTAAATATTAAAGAACCGCTTGGATTGACATGAAATTTTGCATATACATAGCTAACGTCAAAGAAAAAAAAATGATACTGTGCCGATTTGTGCCATGGGAGTGAATTTCACCTCTTCCCGGGTGTAAAAAAACATGCGTTCAAATTAACTCCATAATTAAATAAACTGACTAGTTCCAAGCAACTTTTATTTTATACAGTTTTTGCACTAAGTCAATACTTATTTATCGAAAAACATATTCTTAGCAAAAATATAGCTTATAAAAAAGTTAACGAAAATGATCTAACCTATGTAATGATACCTATATAAAGTGATTTTTTTTTGCTATTTTATAAGCTACATTTTTGCTAAAAATATTTTTTCGATAAAATACTTATTTTTTTGTTATTTGCAAAAACCGTCTAAAAACCTTGTTTTGTTGTTGTTGAAAAATGAACATATTTAATCGCAAATAACTAGAAAAGTATTGACTTAGTGAAAAAACTTTATAGAACAAAGGTTGCTTAGAATTAGTCAGTTTATCCAATTCCTGACTTATTTTGAAAGTATGTTTTTTCACCCCTGAGAATGGGTGAAACTCACCCCTAGGGCAAAAACACACATCGGCACAATATAAATTTTTTTACTTAACATGTTAGCTATGTGTATGCCAAATCATGTTAATCCAAGCTGTTCTTTGGGGAGGTTTTATCGTAAATGAATGGAATATTTCTGGACTTGAAAAAGTATACATAATTCAGTTTTATAACTTTGCCGATATTTTCGATGATGCTGGTTTTATTACAATACATATTATTTTTCTCTAGACTATGTTAACATTCTTTCAATCAACTAAGTACATTAAGTTATTGAAGAACAATAGAATAACAAAAATGTCAAGCATT
The DNA here is from genome assembly GCF_040954645.1 of Diabrotica undecimpunctata. NCBI lineage: Eukaryota > Metazoa > Arthropoda > Insecta > Coleoptera > Chrysomelidae > Diabrotica > Diabrotica undecimpunctata. The sequence goes on along the minus strand of NC_092805.1, from coordinate 130,630,549 downwards.
GATACAGCCGATGAACTCCTTGATATTGATTTAACCCTCACTCCACCTAAAAAAAAACAGTAAAGGGACATTTTGACATTAAAACAAAGGAATTGATTATAAATGTATAAAACGGAAATGCAGGAGAGCCCTACAATGTCGAAAAGTGCGATTTCCATTAGAGTATTTAGATTTCATTAGAGATTTCCAATATAACAAATATTGTTAATTTTTATCTATTGTAGGCATATGTAGCCGTAGTGTACGCAATGTGGTTCATGAAGATGAAATTTCAGGAATATTGTTGACCCAAAAATCAGTTGAGTATCGTAAAAATATTGTTACTTGCTGGATGAATTTGACAGAGAAGCAATAAGAATAATAATCCATCAATTCTTTTTTCGAAATAAATTACCCACAATAGACAAAGTTCTGAGGGTTGTTAATGAAGATCCGGTTATTGCCTAACTTCAAAAGAACTACGATTTTTAAATTATTAAAAGAAATAAATTTTAAGTTTCAACGCCGTCAGCGAAACAGTATCTTGATGGACAGGGACAAAATTGTCTTAGATCGTAGAGACGAAAAGTTTTGATAAAAATTAAGTCCTAAAGAAATGAAAACTGCAAAATTTACTACTTAGACGAGACCTGGATAAACGCTGGTCACACCAAATCTAAAGTATTGGTCGACAATTCGGTAACGTCTTATAAACAAGCGTTTTTAGATGGACTTTCTACGGGGTAAAAAAATGCTGCAGGTAAATGTTTATGTGCTTTTTCACGTCAAGTAAATTTTAAAATAATAAATTTTTCAGGAAATGGAAAAAGACTAATAATCTGTCACACTGGCAGTGAAGATAGGTTTGTTTCAGAAAAACTGTGGGTGTTTGAATAAAAAAATATGGGGACTACCATGAAGTGATGGCCGGGAAATCCTTCGAAAATTGGTTCAAAAATATACTGCCCCGATTAGCAGACAAGTCTATCATCGTATTGGACAACGCGTCTTATTATTTCAGAAAATTGGAAAAAATTCCAACTACTACTTCTAGAAAAGCTGATATCCAAGCGTGGCTAAAATCAAAAACTATAGGGTTTGAGGACTCCATATTAAAAGTGCTAGTGCAATTGTAGTGTTAAGGCTGCCCCCATACCATTGTGAGCTCAATCCGATTGAGCTCATCTGGGCAGAAGTAAAAAATTATGTAGCAGCCAAAAACACTACTTTTAAATTTGCAGATATGAAAAATATTTTTTATGATGTAATAAATAATATTAGTCCAACATCGTGGCAGAAATGTGTGCAACACGTTTAACAAAAAGTCGAGTCGATTTCGAAAATATCGAACCCATAATAATAAATCCAGACGAAGACAGCAACATATGTAGCTACTCAGACTCTAAGTAATTTAAATGGTATATTTTTATGCTTTGATAAACTTATGTCAATGCTACTTTATTCAAAATGTTTACTTTGTTATGTATCTCTCAGTTAATGAATATTTTATTTTAACACATTTCCTTTAATGTAACAATAAATTTTGCTCACAATGATTAAATTTCAAGAAATTCTTACACTACTAGTTTCAAAAGTAAATATTTTTAAAAATCTTATGATACACCTCAATACGACCCTATTTGGCTGTCACGTGCGTTCGCTGACAGTTGGGAATTTGTAAAATGAATCTAGTTTAGTTAACTAATTAACTTGAACCTGAATATTCAAAAAAACCTGTTTGAGATATTCCACATACTATTCGTTTTTTAATATTTATATGATATCGGGCCTTTAATATTCAAAATTATCAAATATATAATTTTAAATACAACAAATATGTACATATATATATATATATATATATATATATATATATATATATATATATATACGTTTGAGAAAAATAAAAAATTACTTACCTATAAAAGGTATTGCTGATAAGATTAATATACATTGGTAAGAGATGTTGGTATGTATCATTATAAAGTACAGATATATTTTGAGAAGAACTAAAATCGTGAACGTTAAAAGCTCCATAATGTGGAGTAGTGAATTTTAACAATGAAGTGAAATTTCCATCATAGGTATCTAAATCTGCTCCATTATTTTTTAATTCCTTGGTAAAAGGAGTTAAATCTGTCCGGCTGTCATTGTAGATACTAGTATTATAACCTCTGTAATAATTCAAGTTTAATGGCTGTGGATATGTTTTAGGCGGTACGTATTTTTTTCCAGTGTCAATAGACTTATTTAAGTACAATCCTAGAGCTGTAAAAATAATTGGCAAGATGATTACCATCCACAACTTCCTTTTCTCACGTCGCAGCCTTAAAAATCGTAGGCCAATCAACGTTCTTAAATTTTGCGAAGCACTAGGATTACAACGAACTGCTTCCAATGAACGAATACCTTCGCTAAGAGCCGTGTTTCCTGAAAAATATACAAAATATGTAAGTTATATTTTAAGATCTAGATATTTTCTAAATATCTTAATCATATAATTAGAACTCGTGTATGGTGCATAAGTTTCAGGTGCCATAGATTGTGCGAAATGTTTCTATTCTTAGAAAATAAACAAATGCTTAGGGCCAGACAACTAACTTAAATTTTAAGAGATACCTATGCATGTAAATTTTTATAAAATATTTTTATATGAAACTTTGGCTTGGATGGTAGAGCTGAACATGATGAAATACTGTTAAGGTTCATGCTGCAACATGAATGATTCCTGATGAATAGTTTTTTCAAAAAGAAACTACAGAAATAGATTTAAAAAAAAACATTTTTTTTAACGATAGTATACAGTAAACTACTGGGATTTTCCCATTAATTTTTTAAATAGATTTTATCGTCACGGAAAAAACATATTTTTAAAGACATCACGGATCTAAACTGATTTGTTACCAGTAGCGATCATAGAATGGTACGAGATAAAATTGAAATAAGCTTAAAGAAGGAGAGGTGTAAGATGATTAAAAAGAAGAACAAATCAAAACCATGGATGAAACCATCTGATGTAGATAGTTTTCAGCAATATATTTCCGACATACTTATTAGACCTAAAAGATAAAATAATATAAACGACTTAAATAATAAATTAACAAATGCCCTACTGAAAAGTCAAAAGAAATTCTGTCCTAGAGCTCAAAAAGAAGAGATGATTAGCCAGAATACCAGGCAACTAATGCAGAAAAGAAAAGAAGAAATGAGAAGCGAGATGGAAACTAAAGCTGACGAACTACAAAAATTTAATAAAGAAATTTTCAAAGCTATTAGCTAAGATACTCGAAAATACAACCAAGAACAAATCAAACATACCATTGAGAACAATAGAAGAATGGAAGTACTGAGAAAAAGACTAAGAACGGGGACAAGCCAGATAATAAAGACTAAAGATAGAAATGGTCATCCTACAACTAACAGAGAGAAAACCCTTAAAATAGTTAAAGACTTCTACAAATTGCTGTACACAAGCTAACACAAATCAAATAGCAGAGAAGATGAAGTACCAGAAATATTTACAAGGAAAAAGGGCCCTGTCAACCAGCTATCAGAACTACTACCATAAATCACGATAGACGAAATAAAACTAGCACTAAGAAAAGCTACGAATAACAACTCTCCAGGTGAAGATTATGTAGTTACTGATGCAATTTAAATCGGAGGCACTGGCCTAATTAAGAAAATAAAAAATCTTTTTAACATATGCCTTTTGGACAGTAATATACCCGACAAATGGCACAATGCTTAGGTAATTCTATTATACAAAAAAGAAGATTCCCATGAATTAGAAAACTACAGACATATAAGCCTTCTTAGTCACCTATTCAAATTCCTTACAAGAATAGTAACGAATCGTCTTGAGAAAAAAACTTGATTTCTACCAGCCAATAGAGCATGCGGGATATCGTACCGGTTTTGGAACAAATGGTCAACTAAAGAGCATTAAAACGGTAATAGGAAAGACCTAGTGAATACAATCGACCACTCGTTCTGACTTTTGTAGATTTCCATAAAGCCTTTGACACGGTAAAATTTGACAAAATCCTGGAAGCACTACAAGCATGCCGCATTGACTACCGATATACAAGGTTAATTTACAATACATACAAAAACACAACTATGTGGGTGAAACTACATAAAAACACGGATCATATCCTAATCGCCAGAAGAGTCCGACAGGGTGATACCTTATCGCCTAAACTATTTACCGCAGTACTAGAATATTCTTGTAAAAAACTTAACTGGAAAGAGAAAGGCCTGAACATTGACGGCAGAAGATTAACAATGTGAAATTCTCAGACGACATAGTTTTGTTATCAGACAACCTCAAGGAGATATGTACAATGCTACATGAACTTCAGTTAGTGTGTGCCAGTGTGGGTCTTAAAATAAACATCTCCAAAACAAAATTCATAACAAATCTAGAACCTAAAGGAAATATTAATATTAGAGACAACGAAGTAGAGCTGGTGGAAAATACATATACTTTGGACACCAAATAAAGATCACAAGATATAACCAAACATGCGAACTATGAAGAAGAATAAACCTAGCATGGGAGCCTATGGAAAACTCAAAGACATCTTTAAAAGCGATTTACCAATTTCTTTAAAACGTAAAACACTTGACCAATGTGTGTTGCCTGTGATGACCTATGGTGCCAAAACTTTGACATTGACAGCTGAAACTTCTAAAACGCTGCAAATAACTCAGAGGAAAATGGAAAGGTCAATGCTGAGTATATTGCTTTGTGACCGAGTTATAAATGAAGACTTAAGACGAAGAACAGGAGTTACCGATCTAATTTCCTGAATTGCCACACTCAAATAGAGCTGGACTGGACACGTCACCCGAATCTGTAATGAAAGCTGGACGAAGAGATTGCTTAAGTGGAGACCGAGGTTAGACAAAAGAAGTAGAGGAAGCTCCCTACTCATTGGACTGACGACCTCAAGAAAATGTCAAAAAATTGGATGCAAAGTGCTCAAGATAGAGCACAGTGGACAAAAATTAGGGAGGCAATCCAGCAATGGACGCAAAGGGCTGGGTAATAATGATGATGAATTTTTTACGCAATTTTCTGAATAATTAAAATTAGTAAACTACCACGCCAAGGTATAAATCTGCCTGGAACGCGGATAAACCAATGACATTGTCAACAGAACAAGAATACGGAAGACAATTGGAAACCACTCTTATAAACCACTCGTTTTAAAGTAATAATATAATCCTTTACTAGAATGATATATATATATATATATATATATATATATATATATATGAAGTAACAAGAAGTCTAGAGACCTCTCTCTGATAGTAAATTAGGCGAACCGTAAATTCAAAGCCTCTTACTAGAGATTTTAAACGACGCTAGAAGTATCTTTTTACTTCAACATGCATCTACGATTCACCTTTGAAAATTACTATCTTTTTCGCTCTTTACGTAGAGAAAGACGTTTAAATTAAAGTAAAAGATTGTATTTCATTTCAATCGGAACTCCACCATTGCTCTACACGTGTTTCGAGTTATTCAACTCATCATCAGGAGCACTTGTGGAAGTTCAACTGAAATGAAATGCAGTCAAGTATTTTATATTTATATTCCAAAACTAAATATCCTATAGACAAATTTGAAAACACGAATTTAGTATACAGCATTAGTTATACTCAGTGTGAGGCTGAATATGTTGGTGATAAAATACTTCATTTATGACGTCTAGTTTGTCAGCAGTAGGGATATACGTGGATAATGTTAGTTGTAATTGGGTGGGTATTATTTTAAAGGAAAAGCATTTGACAAGAAGTTGTATAGACGAAAAAAAAATTGAATAGCAGATATGCGAATAATACGGAGGAATTCTCTGATACTTACGAAAATGTATATAACCCACAGCACAAAGAAATAAGTAGGAAATATGGACTGTCACAATACAAAAAGACAATCTATATGCCTATTAGCAAACAAATTATTTACACGATGATTATACAAAATAAACATGGTTTAGTGAAAACAAAATTGTGTAATATTATGAACAAAGTGCGAGAAACAGTAAATACCGTGACTAAGATTTTCAGAGCTATGCTGCAATTCCTGATATTCCCTTGTTTCGCCATATTCCTCTTCTTTTTGTAAACCAAGAAAAACTTCTTCTAAAGTTGTCATTGAAACACCGTAACTAGAAATACCTAAAAACCATTTTTTATATTAATTAAAATTAAAGATGACAATAAACTAGAACATTTATTGTTGGACATTTTACAGTAATAGAAACTAATTTAAATCATAAACGTTTGTTTAATTCATAGTAAACTTAATATACAGAGTTGAGACAACATATGGAACTAAGTAAATACATTTTAAACTAAAAAGACAATGTTCATGAAACTTTGCATGCAAGTACAATGACACAACGCATCTGATACCATATTTGTTGTTATAACTCCACTTCCAGCTTTACCAGATATACCACCAGAAATTATTTAATTTAAAGAACCACCCTGTATATTTTTTCATATTTTAAAAGAAACTGTTATTTCTAGTTCACTCATACCCAGTTTGGTAAAAAAAATTGTTAAAGTAATGGTAAATTTAGAGTACAGTTAGAATAATAATTTAAAATAATCACTTCAAATGTTTAAATTGCTCACCATTTACTTATTTACAATGTACCAGGTGGTCCAATAAGCCGATCTCTCGGCTATATATCAGAAACTAGTCATGTTATAACTTTAGGAGAAAAAATTCCTTAGTAAAAGTGGCCAAGAGAAATCGCTGGAAATAACTTTCAAGTTTCTGAATTAACCGCTAGGGGGCGTAACCTGTGAAGAAAAATTTGAAAACCAGTTTTTTGTGAAATATGCCCAATTATACCAAGTGTTAAATAAGTAAACTAGAAAGAGGCCTAAATTCCGCACAAAGTCGTTCAATATCTATAACATTGGTTTGGATCAACCGATTTTAACAAAATTAGTGTAATTAGAAAGAGTGTGGATGATTTAATTTACATCTACTATAAAACAATTGCATTTAGTTTTAATTATCATGGGTAGAGGGTACTTTCGAATAGAAAAAATTAAAATTTGTTTTTCTTCAAAATGTTTAATGGAAACACCTATTTATTTTAAAATATAATGGAACTGTATTATATTCGTAACAAAATGGCGCAAACGGGATGTTGATAGCTTTTGTCGAACTCGAGATATGAATAGAAACGCATAAACATAAAGTAAGTATCGTACTATTGACTAACCCTTTAGTATAACTTAAAAAATAAATATGTGAAAGATCATAAAAATATCTCGATCATTAAAACTTAATGTCCAATTAAATGTTCAAATTGTTTTCCATCGTTGTCTACACAAAGATGTAATCTTTCGCGCGTACACATAACAGCTGCGTCAATCTCAACTGTTGATATACTATTTATTGCCTTTATATCGCGCTGTTTCATGTCATCTCGCGTGGTTGATCGAGTTTGGTACACTAAGTCCTTCAATTTTCTCCACAGGTAAAAGTCCAGATATGTTAAGTCTAGAGATCTAGCTGGCCATGAAAATATACTTCCCCTTCCAATCCATTTATTTGGATGACTTATATACAAATAATCTCGAACTCGTCTGGAAAAGTGCGCAAGACATGTAATATCGTATCTGTTCTTGTTTGTAAGGAAATATCTTCCACTAAAACAGGCAACTGATTTTCCAGAAAATCCAAATATGTTTCGCCATTTAAATTTCTATCAAAGAAATGTGGACCTACGATCTTTACATCAACTAAACCACACCAAACATTAAGACTCCATCTAAATTGAACCTGCACCTTATGTATCCAGTGCGGATTTTCTTTAGTCCAATAATGCATATTATGCAGATTAACACCACCCGCACTATTAAACGTAGCCTCGTCTGTCCACAAAATCTTTGACATGATATGCGGTTGTTGTTTTAGCAGATCTAACATCCAATTGCAGTAATCCAGCCTTGCATCACAATCTCTCTCATATAAAGCTTGGTGTGGAACTATATGATAAGGATGCAGTCTAAAAAACAGAACAACAAATATTGGTTAAAAAGAAACCATTATATTTACTAAAACTCAAAAAATCTTTAAAAATCCACAATTGTTTCACAAGATAAATCGTGCATAAGTATTTTTAAGAAACCGATAAAAGGATAAAATCGCCGTGTTGCCGTTTTTATCCGAATATTAAAATAACAGTTGAATCTAAAGTTTAAAGGGAATTCCAAGTTTCTGACCTAAATGTTTACTTTATAATATGAAAAACCAACCTGTGATGTTTTAAAATCGTTAAAACAGTAGTTTTGGGTATGTTTAATTCTATAAAGATTTGCCGAGTACTTATATGTGGATTATGTTGAATTAAAGCAAGAACATTGATTGAATTATCTTCGGTCATACCTCTACTACGTCGTTTAAAACAAGGACGATGAAAACTGCCAGTTTCTCTTAATCTTTTTGCCTTTCTTTTAAATACTTCTTTGCCATAATGTTTCCTGTCAGGATATCTTACAGAATATATACGTGAGGCAATAGCGGCATTTTGATGACATTCGAAATAAACTCCAATCATATCATACAATTCTGCATTTGATACACTCATCACGAATTATTAGTACTGATAATTAATTACTAATATTACCAATATTAATATCTATTGAAAAAAGTGCAATCTTTAATTCTAATTATAATATAATACTTCTTAACAATGTTTTGACTGCTGTTAATAAATAAAGAATATGAACTCCCCGTCAAATTCATTGTCGTAGCCTACTTAGTTTCGAAAAACTATTTTTAATCGTATGAAATAACAATGGTCTAAATAGGTATCAACATTAAAATTCTTCGGCTATAAAAAAATTTGAAAATGCCTACTGACTTATTTTTAAATTTAATTTATAATACAGGGTGAGTCAATACTATACTTACTTATTTTTATGCGTTTTTATTCATATCTCGAGTTCGACAATAGCTATTAACATGCGGTTTACACTATTTTGTTAAGAATTTAATCTAGTTCGATTATAATTTACAATAAATAGGTAGTTCTTTTTTCTGTTAAACATTTTGAAGAAAAACAAATTTAAATTTTCTCTGTATGAAAGTACCCTCTACCTATAACAATTGAAACTAAATGCAATTATTTTATAGTAGATGTAAATTAATTCATTCATACTTTTTCTAATGACACTAATTTCGTTAAAATCGGTTGATCCAAACCAAAGTTATAGGTATTTATCCACAAATACTTTCCCACTCTACCCCACCCTTTATGTCAAAAAATTAAAAAAAAGTACTTGAACAACTTTTTGCAGAATTTAGGCCCCTTTCTAGTTTACTTATTAAACACTTGGTATAATTGGGCATATTTTCCAAAAAACTGGTTCTCAACGTTTTCTTCACAGGTTACGCCCCCTAGCGGTTAACCCAGAAAATTGAAAGTTATTTCCAGCGATTTCTCTTAGCCACTTTTACTAAGGAATTTTTTTCTCCTAAAGTTATAACATAAATAGTTTCTGAGATATAGCCGAGTGATCGGCTTATTGGACCACCCGGTACAAACCTATGAATAAACTCTTAAGTTACTCTTTAAAGGACTTCTCCACGTATTAGTTCACATTCATCAAAAATTCTGTATCCTAAATCCTGCAGGCATGTTGGTCGCCTGATGTAAACACGTAATTTTAGAGACAAACCCCAAAGTTAACCACGAACAAGAAATCTAACAGGTTAAGGTCCGGACAATGAGCAGGTTATGTACGTCCGATCCATCGATTTGAAAAATTTGCATTCAAAATTTCCAACCCGTCGATAATAGTGGGGAAGCGTTCCATCTCTTTCATATAACCATCTATATAATTCCATTCCAAGTTCCAATGCAAAGACCTATTAAGTTCTCTTTAACGATTGAATATATTTTTCTGCTCAAAATAAGACACATTAAATGTAAAGAGCCTGGTCTGCTTTTTATGGGAGGTAAATGGCTAGTATTATTTTCAAGAGCCATCTACCAAATCTGTGTTTACGTTTTAATTTTAATGAGATTAGTAAATAATTTAATAAGTTACACATCCTCATGGCGTGAACTGTAAGCATTTTGAACATTTGAAGTGATTTTTTTAAATAATTGCTCTCATTTACAGTAAATACATTTATTTATTATTTAACTGTAAAGTAATTTATTTTTCATTTTAACAAATTTTTTCTACCAAACTCGATACGTTTTAATTGGGAATATCAAGTTCCTTTGAAATCTGCAAATATATACAGAGTGTCCCATTTAAATTAAATAAATAAAAAGGCTCATACATTTTATACACATTTATGACAAATCAAAAGTTGAAAAAGAGGAAGTATTTTTAAATTGTGTAAAAGATTTTAATTTCTAGCTGAGCACATTCGGCTAACAAAGCCATCTTAGGAGCTATGCTACAAGAAAGCAATGACGTAAATGGCTAATTTTAATTTAAAAATGATTTACTTATGTCAAATATAAAGTATTATACTAGAAGAGGTCATATGGAAAGCAGAAAATTGTTGATTCTATTTTTTCTTTTCTTTTTTAACCAATGAAACAAATGAAAAAATACACAAAGGACTGTATACTTAAACTTCACAAAAAACATTCAAAAATGTGGTTATGGTACAGGTGTCACAACCCAACCATTTGTTTTGGAGTTGAACCTGCAGATAGAGTGAGCAAAATCGAATGCCAGCCGTTTAAATGATTTTTCAATGACAATTGACATAAGTCATTAGAAAATTCAGATTTTTTTTTAAATTATCGAAAAATTGTTGAATTGAAATAGATAATGAAAAGAGACATACAGGGTTTTCCTTAAGTAATTGTACAAAAAGAAATAGTAGATTCTACACTTTAAAATATTACAATTTAAGCCAAATTGCTTTAATAAAATGTTGATATTAAGAAAGATACAGGGTGTTAAAGTGCAAATTTAAAATTTTATTTTTCGCTATAACTTTAATGTTTGTAAACATTTATGTATAAAAATTTACAGCTGGGTACTTTTAAATATGAGAAATTATAATTTGATGCACACTTTGATGTAACTGATAGAGGACGCCACATATGCCACATATGTGGTATAAGTTTGCACTTAAGTTTTTTGCTTAACATTTGGGATAAAAAATATTAAAGATACATTATTTTAACAAAAAAAAGGTATACCTGTTAATAACAGTAAAACTCAACAGTTTTCGAAATAATCGCATTTTAACAATCAGCTGCATAATTCTGATTTAAGTCGATTACTCCAGACAACGAAGAAAAATAGACAAAAACATTAATACTTCTGAAACTTTTGAAAGTTAATAGTTAACAAAATATTAAATAAAATAAATTTATCAGCAGGATAATTAATAATAGGATTTGACAAAATAACAGAATAATAGGATTTTACATCAAGCATTTTACTTTTTATGTTGAATTAAAGTCACAATCGAAATATTTTGTTTACAAACCAAATTAAGAAATAGTTAAACTAAATAACATAATTTTTTGTTAAAGTAAGTGTTCGATATGTCCACCATTTTCTTTAATTCATTTGTCAATATATTCCATAAAAGATCGTCTCATATTAAATAGCATCATTGGTTCTAAAGAAACTGCTGCAGTATTTATTTCTTACCATAGTTGGTTGCGAATGTTTATGGGATTCTTATAGACACGTTGTTTTAATGCGCCCTATATACCAAAATCAAGCGGATTAAATTCTGGGCTACGTGGAGGCTATAATGTATAATGGATGACTATATTCATCTTATGGTATATTATGGAACTACATCTTATTTGTCGCAGAGGTTAAATAATGTATTAAACTGTGATGTATCTCATTAATTGGTTACTTATATATACACGGAATAACCTGTCGATGATATTACTTATTTATATGATTACGTTACAGCTTACGAGTAACTCTAATTACATCTTAAACAAATGGACTATTATGATATACTAACGAACTAATATTATGCTGAACTAAATTGCCTGTGTGTTTACTATATTTATAACATTAACGGTTATTAGGCCAACGATGATGTTTTTGTAAAAATGCTGAATTTATAAGGTTGGATTTTTAGCAAAAGTATTATGAACCAAGACACATATGTGTTTTTAATACCTGTGCTCTAGTTTCTATTTGTCCTAATAAAAATGGGTAAACAATTTACGTAATGAACAATAAGTATTCTTTTCGGATTTTTTATGAATTAAATAATGATATCAATATCTCACCACATTGCCAAGAAATATGACTACCACGACCAATCCAACGTTCAGTAAACAATTTACGTAATGAATAATAAGTAGGTATTCTTTTCGGATTTTGTATGAAATAAATAATAATATTAATATCTCACCACATTGCCAAGGAACATGACTACCACGACCAATCCAACGTTTAGAAAAGTTGTATTTAAGTATGTTCTAACTGCTTTTTCTCTAGAATGTGGTGGTGCACCATCTTGCATAAACCACATATTTTGGGTTTTCAGCATTTTACAATAGAAAAAAAGTAATACAACGTCATTATAGAAACTTAAGAAGCGATAGAAAAGGGAAATTGTAAACATGATGACGGCCAACATCTGAATACGGACACGGCACCTAAAGAAGAAGATGAAGAATCTTTTCTTCAATAAGACATTTAGCACCCATAATAAAGCATTTTGTGATGTTACATTATCATCTTTGAGTTGTTTTAATAAGAATAAACTGTGAATTATGCTTATCTACAGGTATTCAGTGCTTTACCGCACAAATATCAAACTAAGAATTATTATGCAGCTGACTTATAAAATGTGATTATATCGAAAACGGTTAAATTTTCAGGATACTAACAAGTACACCTTGTCATTGTAAAAATATTTTGAATAAAATCCTTTATAAAAAGGTATATAATTTTTTTTTTTTTTTTTTTTTTTTTTTATATACCTTTTTATAAAGGATTTTATTCAAAATTTTTAATATATGGTATACAGCCAAACACAGGAACTTAGTTTCCTTGTGGATTGTAAAAATAATGTATCTTTAATATTTTTTAACACAAATAGAGCTAACTGAAAGAGCAAAAAAGTTAATCGCAAATTTATGCCACACGTGGCATATGTGGCGCCTTCTATTAGTTATATTAAAGTATGTATAATATTATAATTTACATGACTCAAAAGCATCCAACTGTAAATTTTTGTCTAAAAATATTTACAAACGTAAAAGTTATAGCGAAAAATAAAATTTTAAATTTCCACTTTAACACCCTGTATCTTTCTTAATATCAACATTTTATTAAAGCAAGTTTGCTTAAATCGTAATATTTTAAAGTGCAAAATCTACGGTTTCGGTTTGTAAAATTACTTAAGGACCACCCTGTATATCAAAGACCCTCCAAAATTTATTTCTTTTATAAAAATTGCTTTTCGCAGCATCAGAGTGAGCACAATTTTCAACATATTCATAAAGTTTCATAAATATAATTTTCTCAGTTTCACAAATATTTTCTTGGTTCCATACTTTATATCAACTCTGTGTAAGATTCAAAAAAAATATAAAACAAAAATATTGTCAAGAATAAACTAAACCGATTAATTTAATAATATTACCAAATTATAAAAGAAACAAAATATTGAAGAATAGATAACGAAGAAACCCTTCAAAAATAATTAAAAAATGAAAAATTGTGAAATTGACATTCAAAACAATATTTGATTCACTGCTTTTCCACATTGAATGCTAGATAATAATTTTCGAAATATCATACAAATTATTAATCAACAGTACAATTGTTTGTTTTTTTATAAACTTATAAAAGAAAGGGTTTTACATATTCGCGTTATAACGCTAAATCTCACCAGCGACATACGTACTTTCAGTGTGAGCGTAATCATTCACGAACTTGCTGTATACTCTATATGAAAGTTACCAATGGGACATCTAGTTCACAATCTACGAATTTGTTCGTAATCTACGAATGAATCAATCTGTGTAGACCCTTTTATCACACTAAGTATATTGGAGAAATTGCGCACCAAGCTATTCATGGATAAATTGCCTTCCAGTCTACTTTGACAGAAACAGCATAAAAAGTAAATAGTTTTAATCATAACTTACCTAAATCAGATTTAACGCTGATCTCGTGTTCTATGGCCGCGAAAAGTGAAGCAAAATTTTCGACAGCATTATGTGGCAATATGAAACTTAACTCTTTTCCGTGTCGTCTATCTTTCCTTGCCATTTTAACGTATTGCAGAATCAAACGGTTTATTGCATTTTCATTGGACTTATCTTCCAGAACAAAAGTCAAATGGTACCCGATACCGAATTTGTTTTTCAAGAATAATGAGCTTCCGCAACATCTTACTTTTCCTTTGGAGACTACAGCTTTTCTATCAGCTACAAAAGAATTAATATTAAATTGTATTACTTACAAAGCATAACTGATTAAATGAATGATTAAGACTGTTAAATTCACTTATGTTAAATATAATTTTGAAAAAGTTTCCTAACACAAAAACAATTAAATTTATTATATATTAAAATGTCAGAGAAACATTTATAAGATAAGAGCATTTTTATAATAATTCTTTTTGAAATATGTTAGCAGCAATTTTATTAACCAAACTAATTTTATTTGGTGAGTTTTTTTGAGTGAGAAATTTTTTTCTTTCTAGTTCAACTTTGTAAGAAGATATTTTGTATTTTTTAGCAGCTCTTGATAATAATTGTAAACACAATTGAAAGGTCGAGATATTAAATAGTTAACCAATAGCCCCTTTTATTGACTCCAACCCATCCGAAACATTTAAATATTTTTTCCAAACGAATTACAAGTACTTCTTTTTTCTTACTCTTATATATATATATATATATATATATATATATATATATATATATATATATATATATATATATATATATATATATATATATATATATATATATATATATATATGTTCGGATAAGTTTCCGCGGTCAGATAAATGAAAATTACTGAGTTCTCGGGAAGAACCGCGTTGAGAATTTAAAACTCAACGCAACAAGTTTTAAATTCTCAACGCGGTTCTTCCCGAGAACTCAGTAATTTTCATATATATATATATATATATATATATATATATATATATATATATATATATATATATATATATATATTGTTACGATGTGTTTTTTGTTTGAATGATGAGCAATGAGTATTTTTAATAATATAATATATAGGGTTTTTATCGCGGTTTTCAAAGAATTAGCTTGTAAGTACTTTTTTAAATTATCTTTATTATAACTATTATGAAACACACATATATATCTAACCTAGTCAATGTAAATTTAAAATAAACTATCTTTAAACTGATATTCTTATAAAACTAATTAAATTCTATAGACAATCTAAAATTTAAACAAACTATCTTCAAAATTGAAATTGTTATGACACTAACTAAATTATATTAACAAAATTTTGTACCTTTCTTTCACTGAATGCCTAAATGAACTGTTTTCCACTAAGTATATAGATTCTAATCACCATTGAATGTCTTCGTACTTCAGTTATCCTTGTTTTTTTTTTAAATTACTTTTTCCAATTATCAGCTTCTACTAATTTAAGATATAGTTTTCTTCACCAGCATTTTTACACCACCAACCAAACCAGCAAACAGCATTTATATTTATTCTTCTTTTCAATATACCAATATCCAATTATTATAAGTTGATTTATACTAATCTCCAACCACAATATAATTTAATTTCTTCCAATATACTTTTATAATCTTCAATAAATATTTGTGTATAATTATAAATGTGCATTAAATTATATGCATAATTTTTAATCTTCATTTAACTCACTATATTAAACATTTTGACTATTTGTACTTGATTCACTGACTCCAACTAACTTTCATAATAAACTGCTTGACTTCTGACTAAAAACTTCCAAAAACTCCATCTTGAATCCAAATCACGGGTATTTATATCTTTTGGACATTCTAGAACCATCTCGTAAGAGATCATGTTCCAATTTGTTCTATTTCATACTTGTATGAATTTTCTGGAACAAACCATTTCGCAAACATGGCCATCTCCGGAGATCCAGAGAATTCCATTCTTTTCTATTAATAATTTTGTTTACATTTAGGCTTTTCAGATCAGAATATATAATTAAATTAGTAACTTAACATTCTAATTTAATAAAATACACATTTCAAACAATATATTATTATAACCCACTTTATATTCGTAAATATTTTTAAACGTCACTTCAGAGTATAAATATCTGTCAATCTCCGAGAGTATTTTTGGTTGCCTAAGCACATGGCTCACTTATATATATTTACAATATTAAAATACAACTTTTTACAATTATTATGCTAATTTATTAAAAATGCCCTCACATAAATATATTTTTATTAAATTCTCTAGTATATAACTTATTTAAAACAACCAAATATCTAATATTATGTAGTATATAACTTATAAATTATTTTCTATAAACCCTAATCGTCACAATATATATATATATATATATATATATATATATATATATATATATATATATATATATATATATATATATATATATATAAGACTTATATATATTATAGAAGTTTTCAGGGACTTTTGGCCCTCGGTAATAATGTATTCTTTTATTCTGCATTTAGATTTTTCAAAAATATTTATTAGTTTTCTCAGGATTCGAAAAAACAAAGAATACATTTAAAAAGCATTGGCCCAAAATTTTGCGCCTACGCTCTTAACGATAAAAACGTCAACGACCCACCTCTACTCTTACCTGTGTCCCTACTTTGATTTGGTGCTTTGACCACGCGACACGAGATGTTGCCAAATAATTTTGTATGAAGTTTATTTCAATTGTGGCGTTATATGTATTTTATTATTTTTATTGGAAATAAGGCACAATCTGACATTAAAATAATCTTATTTTGATGTTTAGATTTTTAATTCGGAAATCGACTCATTAATACGAATACGAATCATTAATAAATTTTATTTATATAAAACGTGTTCCGAAATGGAAATCAAAATGTTATATTACACTTATTGTAAAGTAAAATTGTGGCATATTCCCAATAAAACACAGTAAGCTGCCATTTAAATCCATTTCGCCCAAATTTGATTATCTTAGAACATTGTTCAAATGCTAAAAAGACAAATAAAAGACAGTCAAATAAAACAAATAAGTTTGGCAACGTTACACTTCCCCTTTCTTATTATATCCACTCATGCATGTTCGGCGATTTAAAGGGCGGACCTAATATACCTCTCTCTTTTTAGATGTCTCACGTAAGGTCCATACCGACCATAAACTTTTACCTATACTGTATATATATATATATATATATATATATATATATATATATATATATATATATATATATATATATATATATATATATATATATATATACAATTTAAATATATTACCTAGAATATCAGCTTCATCCATAAAATGTGTAGTTAATAAAATCACTTTGTCGTGTCTTACATTCTGCAAAACATTCCATAAATGTCTTCTTGAATAGGGATCGACACCAGCCGTTGGTTCATCAAGTATAATAATCTGTAAAAAGATTTTTAGTATATTAGTTCAATAGTAAAAGTCTATTTAAACTAAAACAATCCAAATAGTGAATATATAACGAACTGAGAAGAACTGAACTCTAACTGAAACGTTTAACTGAAGTTTGTACAACAAATTAAAGATAAAATGGATCTAGCTTATTATCGTGAACAATCTTTACTACAATTCTATTAAGTGGTTTTTATTTAGTGAAGATTTATAAATTAAAACAAGCTTATGAATTTATATTGCAGAAATGAAAAAAGAAACCAAATATATTATTATACTTCATTTCAGATGTCCGTGCAGTAAAGGAATGTCGAATTTACGTTTGAAAACCAATATTTAATAGGCTCCATAGTAATAAGGGTTTTAAAGAGTCTCTTAGATAATAGTTAGTGAGCTTATAATGGTTTTATTTACAAGTGTAAAACGTACATGGGTGGGAATATAGCTGCATGTACATTCTTTACTGCGCAGACATCTGAAATGAAGTATAGTTCAGTCGTCAGAGATTTGACCTCAAAAAATTATAACGAATAAGCTGAATTTTGCTGAGAATATCAATTTTGGGAAAAAAAAATGAAAAAAAGTTTACTACTCCTACCCCGCGACTTCTCTGTAAAATGCCTCCTCAAAGGTGGGAAATGGAAAAATCGATGTACCAAGAATCTGTACGACGTAAAAAAAAATTTTTAAATAAAAAATATACCTGAGATAATTTTAATTAAAATATTGATTAGAACTTTTTGTGTTGAATGAACCGTTCTCTCAGAAGCAACATTTGAAGCGACCAGCCATTTTGTATGTCAGTTACTAGCGCCAAATGAATTTAAATAAAATTTGCATCAATTCGACGGTAAAAATTCAATATCTTTTGATCTGTCTTATCCACAAAAATCATAATGCGTTTTAAAGGTGAAAAGTGCAGCTTTTGTATGCGATTTTTGTAGTTTGTCAAAAATGAAGTCAGATTTTAAAAAATTGTTAAATAAATAAACATTGCGCAATTTTTGCTATTTTTTACTATTCTCATGAGTACAATAAAATTGATTAATTTCATTGACCGGTCGTAGTAAAATTTCTATTGTTAGAGCAGAGTCGTCAAAACCCATGACATGAGATTTTGATTTTGAGTTTTGGCAATAAATATAAGGCATTTAATATATGTCTAAAAAAACTCAGAATTAGTTAGTTCAGTTAGTCAATAGTTTAAAAAAACTTACTTGTGTAATTAAAAATAAGCAGTTTTCAACGTTTTATATTGTTTGTAATGTGAAAGTTTACAATGCCCCACACTTCTTGCCACAACTCAAAACCGACGTGCCTCCTAGTGGCAGCATACAGACAACAATGCACTGCCTTATATGGCAGTACTTTTAGTATGAATCCGGGCCTGTACAATAAATGTAAGCAGTTGGTAGCGTATTGACTAAATGGCGCAGGACCTGCTGCTAACAGAAAATGTATTTAGGCATAAAAGGTCCAAACATCTTTTAAGGTCTTAATACTGAAAAACTTTTTTAATATAACAACAATTATATTAAAATTATCGCAGCTATTAAAGTAAAATGTTCCACAAACTGAAACTCCGTTCGGACTTCCGAGTAAGGACTATTTCAGGATGTTCACAATTATTGGTTAAGAAAATACGAATAATGTCCTGCAATGTTGGAAATCTTTGAGGTAAGAATTATGAAGAAATTAAGGAAGTAGACTCCGTATGCGCAGAAAGACAAAGATAATAATGACGATAATATGAAAAACAAATACAATGGCAATACAATCATTGATACAAATAAGGAACATAATTATACAGAATCATTTCAAAAATAAAAAGACAAATTTAAAAACGTGCTCGTTTTAGTCTGTAAAGAAAAAGTAGAAAGGACAATTGCTTATAATAGAAGCAAATGAAATGAAGTATAGGAAAATAGAAGGCCAAAAAATAACATCACAATTATATAAACTAGAAATTAATGTTAATATTAAGTGTGTAAACTAAATTTAAAAGTAAGTCAGGGTTGTACCATGAGTTTTTTTCCTGCTTTTTTATCTTGGTTTAGAATGGAACCACTAACGAGAGAAGTTAAGTTCATGTAACCAATTGACCTATTCTCCAATAAAATCATTCCAGAAATGCACCACAAAATGATTGAAAATATCATTTTAAATTCATCTACTTTAAAATATATAATATATGTCTAGTAAATAACACGAAAATTTCACAAGAAAATAGTTTCAGACCCTTGAGCATTTTACTGTCTTAAAAATAAATTATATTATTCTTACTTTTGGATCACCAATGAGAGCAATACCAATAGACAGTTTCCGTTTCTGTCCACCACTTAAGCTTTTACTTGCTGTGTCAATTTTGTCAACTAAATCTATTTCTCTTATTATCTTGTCGATTGCGTATTTTCTATTTGATATTCCTTTTATGGCGGCAAAGAATTCCAAGTGTTCTCTTGGCGTTAGATCGTCGAACAGGATATCATGCTGCGGGCAAACTCCCGTCATTCTTCTTATTTTGTCCATATCGTTGGTGTTCCTGTAAACGAATATAATTCATGCATATATTAAAACAGGTAGGTAACATATATTTTTATAAGATTGTGTGCCACAAATATTTAAAGCACATATAAAAATAATCTAGATTAGGGATTATATAGTCACCGTTAGATTTAAGTAATTCGACCCTTTATATAACTTTTTTCCTCTGAATTTCAATGCAAGTCCTTAACGGAGAACAAGTCGTTAATTTATATTTAATAAAATTCAATAGCCGAAATGTTTGCACCGGCATCACTTCTGAACAACTTTTATGTTGTGTTTTTTATCATCAGGAGAAAGTTTGTGTTAAAAATACTTTCAAAAAATTGTACGGAAAGATCTTAAAAACAGGTTTTCTGTCATTTTAAATCGTAATATAACTATTAGATGGCGCCATACCATGACTATCAAAGGAAGCTATGATTAACCAAATAAATAGTTATTGAAGACGTTTTTATGTTATCCTTTAATAAAAAAACCTTTATTTAGACACATACGCATGCAGAGTTGTGCGTCCTTTATTACTCTGCTTTAATAAAATAAACACCGCCTTTATTTAAATTAAATACAGACCAGAAAACTTTTATTTAAAGATCCCTTATTTTGATATTACCTATGAAACTACGTGTAGAAAGAAAAAAGACGTCGGTTGTAACTTTACTTATATACAGTGAACAGCTAAATCATGGAATATTATCTCTATTTCGATAACCGTCGAGTTTTGAAATCCCGAAATAGGTCGATTTTTGTTATAAAATACCCATGTTATAACGTACATGGAGTAGGGATGATGTCACCACTGTTAGGTGTAGTGACGTAATCGTTAATTTTTTTAAATACAAAGCGGTATAATGCGACACCAATTTTTTTAAATTTAAATTCAACTAAATTACAACTAATGATTTAATCAATAATATACTTTAAAGTAACCAAATTATGCATAATAATTATTTTAAATTAAATGTTCGAAATGCCATCCATCGGTTTCTTGACAATTTGTGAATCTACGGACACATTCATCATGTACATTGAGGATGACTTCTGGAGTAATTAGACTCATTTCATGCCTAATTCTATCTTTCAAGTCCTGTAAGTTTTGGGGTCTATTGACATAAACTTTTGATTTTATTTAACCCCACAGGAAAAAGTCTGGAGGTGTTAGATCTGGCGACCTTGCTGGCCACTCTATAAAACCTCGTCTTCCGATCCACCTCCTGGAAAAGCATTGATTTAAAAATTGACGTTCTTCACGTGCGTAATGTGACGGGGCTCCATCTTATTGAAACCAGATATTTTCACTAGGTAAATTTGGATTATTGGCATTTGGATACATGTTAGCAAGAACAGGTATAAGTTGATTTCTCCAAAAAGTTAAATAACGTTCTCCTGTTAGATTTTCTTCAAAGAAAAAAGGGCAAATGATTCTGTCATTAATGATCCCTGCCCATACATGTACTTTCTGAGAATATTGCGTGTGTGACTCAATCATCCAATGTGAGTTTTCTTGACTCCAATATCTGCAATTTTGTCGATTCACGGTACAATGTATAAAAAATGTGGCTTCATCGGTAAAAGGGATTTGATTGATGAAATGTGGATTGCGAATACATAAATCCTGCATAATTTCAGAAAATTGAAGCCGGCGATCGGGATCGACATCGTTTAATTACTGATGTAGTTGAATTTTGTAGGGATGGTATTTTTCTTTTTTTAAAATACGTAATACCGATCATTGAGAAACTCCAGCATATTCACCCATTTGTGTTGAACTACTGTGAGGATTGTCATGTACATTTAATAAAATATCAAGTTTCACATTGTCTTCAATTTTAGGACGCCCAGCGTTTGGAATATGTTTAACGTGCCCAGTTTCTCCAAATTTTCGGACTATTTTACTTACTGTTGATTGGCTGATGGGTCTGTCTGGATATTTTGCGTTGAATAAATTGCATACCTTGTTCTGTGTTCTTTTTTTATCTCCGCATCCGCTAAGAATTAATCTTTCTATGCGTTGTGTTTCATTTAGGTGAGCCATAATTTCTCAGCTTCTTACAATTGACAACTAATGACAATTCACAAACTCAAAACATTTACGTCAATAAATATTACAGTAACTATGCCACTATCACATGCTTGAATTAACATTTGACAAAAAGTTTCAGTATTTATGAGATAACTTTTTGTGTCCATATTTATATTTACTTATTTTCGCTTTTTTAAGTATTTACTTCAAAAAGTCATGGTAGGAACCGATGGATGGCATGTCGAACATTTAATTTAAAATAATCTTTATGCATAATTTGGTTAATTTAAAGTACATTATGAATTAAATCATTAGTTGTAATTTAATTGAATTTAAATTAAAAAAAGTTGTTTTTGTGCCATTAAAAAATATTTTAGTTAAAAATGTAATGTCGTTAAATAGAGAATTAAATTCTCCTTCAAATGAGGTGTCGCATTATACTAATTTCCATTTAAAAAAATTAACGGTTATGGCACTACACCCACACCGGTGACGTCATCCCTACTCCATGTACGTTATAAGATGGGTATTTTATAAAAAATATCGACCTGTTTCGGGATTTTCCTCAAAACTCAACGGTTCTCGAAATAATGATAATATTCCATAATTTAGCCGTTCACTGTATAGATATATAGATATTTGATCAAATTGATTGTATGATTTGTTTTATTTAATGAATATTGTTTTACGTATTATTATTATTCTCAATTCATAAATATTCATGATTAATGTTTTACGTTATACCGATAATATTCATAAGTATTTCTAACAACTCTATTTCTTCATCATTTGTGCCAGCTAAACTAGCTATATCTAATGGTTCTTCCACATTGTCAGATGAGTATTATGGATTACAGTATTATTGAAATAACAATTTAATCAAATTTTTACTCCTTTCGTTTTACTCCTTTCAATTATCTTATTTTAAATCATAAATGTGTTGCTTGTGTGAGTCCATTTCAAATAGGTAAAAGAAATAAATTAGACTTACTCACAATCAATTTAATCTTACTACCCAAAACGACCGGTTTCGCTTTCTAAAATTTGCAAAGCATATTCAGGTCAAACGGTACAAAGTTATTTTGTTTATTTCTTCATCATTTGTGTCAGCTAAACTAGCTATATCTAATGGTTCTTCCACATTGTCAGATGAGTATTATGGATTACAGTATTATTTAAATAACAATTTAATTAAATTTAACGTTTTACTCCTTTCAATTATCTTATTTTAAATCATAAATGTGTTGCTTGTGTGAGTCCATTTCAAATAGGTAAAAGAAATAAAGTAGACTTACTCACAATCAATTTAATCTTACTACCCAAAACGACCGGTTTCGCTTTCTAAAATTTGCAAAGCATATTCAGGTCAAACGGTACAAAGTTATTTTGTTTATTTCTTCATCATTTGTGTCAGCTAAACTAGCTATATCTAATGGTTCTTCCACATTGTCAGATGAGTATTATGGATTACAGTATTATTTAAATAACAATTTAATTAAATTTAACGTTTTACTCCTTTCAATTATCTTATTTTAAATCATAAATGTGTTGCTTGTGTGAGTCCATTTCAAATAGGTAAAAGAAATAAAGTAGACTTACTCACAATCAATTTAATCTTACTACCCAAAACGACCGGTTTCGCTTTCTAAAATTTGCAAAGCATATTCAGGTCAAACGGTACAAAGTTATTTTGTTTATTTCTTCATCATTTGTGTCAGCTAAACTAGCTATATCTAATGGTTCTTCCACATTGTCAGATGAGTATTATGGATTACAGTATTATTTAAATAACAATTTAATTAAATTTAACGTTTTACTCCTTTCAATTATCTTATTTTAAATCATAAATGTGTTGCTTGTGTGAGTCCATTTCAAATAGGTAAAAGAAATAAAGTAGACTTACTCACAATCAATTTAATCTTACTACCCAAAACGACCGGTTTCGCTTTCTAAAATTTGCAAAGCATCTTTAGGTCAAACGGTACAAAGTAAATTAAATGCTGAAATTATAAAAAGCCCATATTAGGGTGCTATCTTATAAAGATATAGATCAAAAAATTTATAGTAATTATGCCAATATTACATGTCTGTGTTTATTAATATGCATAAAATGGATTTGGCAGAAAAAGTAACAACTCACAAATGGGTAAGAGATAATCTATTGAATTGTAATTAGAAATTAGAAATAAACAAAATACTAATTACATGCCTGTACAAGAATTTTTATATAATGATTGGTGATACATAGTTCAAACTATCCTGTATTGTTGATAACGGGTGATCTTTGGTCAATGTTGTAACTGTCTGAGTTACACGAGGAACGGTGTTTCTCGTGACGTCAGTAAGTTCAGTGTATGAGATGGACAGTTGCTTCTCGTGGTGTTTAACGTATTACTTATTAACGCGCATTGTACATACGCGTTCATGTGCTTGCAACGGGCCCGAATCTGACAAAGCATGGTTATCGGACCGGTATCTGATCCACATACAATCTTATTTTCTAATACTAAGTCTAAGTAAAAAAGTCAACCTTTCGTTGAAAATATTGAAAATAGCTTAAAGTGTTAAATAACCTATGCGCGACTACTTTATAAACCACAAATGACAGGAAACATTACAAATCCTCAAATAATTAGGACGTATTTTGGTTAATATCACTTCTTCTTAAGGTGCTGTGTTTTTTTGAAGGTTGAAGATGATCATAATATTTGAACTCTGTTCACTGCTGCTATAAAAAGGTGGTTATCTGGTACTTTTATACTGATACTTCTGTTGCAAAAAAAATTGTTTTATTTACATAAATAAGTCACGTTTAATTTCAATTCTGATTGTTAGTTTCTTTGCAAAATCATTAGTCTTATTTATTATTAACGTTCCAAGATATTTTTTATACTTATATACAAATCTGGTATATTTTGGCCATCAATAATACGTTTACCATTATTATTTGATTTCTTCGTGAAGATGAATATTTTATTAATAATAATTATTAAAAATATTAATTTCTCTTTAAAGATAATGATAAGACCTTCTAATAAGGTAGTAATATTTAACTTATAGAATATAGGGATATTAATTTATTCTTCCTCACATCCAAGTCATTATGAACATTTTTTTTTAAATATCAGTTTGTTTTGAACGTAAATTTAATAGTACAAAAAATTCTTCCTTATAATTTATTTTATTTTTTTTTATTTTTGTACTGCGTTTTCTTAACAGAAGAATTTAAAATGATAATCTTACATTTTCATTATTTCAGATTTACACATAATTTTGACTATTCAAACAATGCGGCAACACTGTATAAAATAGACAACGATAAATTGGATGGCGTAAAATTTATTTACGAGGAAAACGTCCGTATCTTTAAACTATTTTTGAAAATAAATAAATAGTTTTCGAATTCAATACTGTTAGTAATAATATTAGAAGATTTTGAGTAAGTACTGCTTTATTCCTTACCTGACATCATAACCAAAAACAAAAGCACTTCCACTAGTAGGTGAGGACAATCCAGTCAAAATATTAAACAGCGTAGTCTTTCCGGCACCATTATGACCCAAAATTGCTGTGATTTGGCCTTTATATATCGACAAATTTATACCATCGAGTGCAGTAACGGTTGGTTTTCGGCAATTCTGTGAATATTACAACAAAATATGTATATAATATATTTCATGAATCTGAACACATCTGAATGTTTAAGATTTCTAATTAGATGTTTTAAGGAAACTAAACTATTAATATCTGTAAATTTAGAATATGAGGTTTCTGGATATACCGAATTATTCTAAAATATTTACACTTTACTTTTACAGTGAGCTGTAAAATCCATTTCACAAAAATATAACAAAAAACTAATTTTATTTCATTAACATAAAAATATTACCCTGAAACTTTTATTCAAGTTCATAATTCTGATCGCTTCTTGATCTTGCATTTGCCGCGGCACTGGCTCTACATCTGCAGAACTTTCAGGGTTAAGTTGGTTGGGAGGCATCTGAAAACGAAAAAGCAATAGTATTAAATTAAAATTGTATTAAAAGTTTTCTTCATTACAAAAAAATAATTAAAAGAAGTTAAAATAATATTGCTTTTACTGCTCAGAAGAATATATTATGACTCACTACAGAACATCCACTGAACTGCTTACCGTGACTTTGTCATAAATTATTTTCTGTTAATTTTTGCTCTTGTTTGTTATGTTTTAGGTTACGTTTTATATTTCTTTTTTATTTACCTACTTTGTATTTTTAACTTGCTGCAAACAATATTTGTATTTGTAAAGTAATTAAATAAATAAATCAATTAATCTCTCATACATAACATATTAAACATTTGACAACTTAACCATATAAAAATACTGAGATGTTAAAAATAATCTAAATACCTACTTGCAGACTTTTGCTTACAAGCAAATATTTACTATAACGAACGTTTTGGCTTTGGCTTTGAAAAAGGTTAACCAGGGAACAATCGCGTTCTTTTCTGTCACACGATCGGTAGGGCGTTACTTTACATCTATCTAACAATACTAATTTAAAACCAATTTTTATTTTATAATATTTTTATTTACTTTTTAAGTTAAAAATATCTACTTCAAACAATTGAAGGGGTGAGTGGATGAAGGGAGTAAGTAACAAAACTGAGTTTTTGAGAAATTTAACTTCAAAGTTTTATCGCTGGAACTTTTTTATTAATCGATTTTTTAAACCGATTTTTTTTTATTCTCACAGGTAGGATATGTATAAATTTTATTGTAAAAACAAAAATCTCCCCGATTTTTAAAAACTTATTTGAAAAATATATATTTGTACTTTCCTCTTTTATCCAAAAACTTTTTTGTGTTAGAAATTATGTCTATGCCAAAATGAAGGGGGTATGTGGACTTACCTCCTTTATCTAGGATAAATATTTGCATTTTCTTTTGAATAAGCGCTATAATCAGGAAAAAAATAACATGGATGTCAAGTAAACACTTATATTTTTGGTTTTACAAAGGAATCACAAACACTGAATTTCTAAGCAGCTTTTTAATCAGTCTAAGGATATTGTACCACCTTCTTAAAATGTTTGTTGCTCTATGATGACTTCATAATACCACTTATCCCTTTCCGGAATGAAGCAAAGCTGTTCTTTTAGGTTGTCTACCTTTTCTTTGCTTAAGGATCCAGTATTTTGGATATGTCTTGGAATGTTGAATTGTATAGGTAGAAGGGATGGGAAATTTTTCTGCTTGAGGATACATACCATTTTGAAAGGTGTGTAGTAATCGTTAGACTCCTTGAAAAGGTATGATCCAAAGACATCTACGCGAATCCACTTGATTCCAGTTTTGAAATTAACCTTTTCATTAAGAAGATCTTTTTTTCTATTCATTAGTTTCATGGTTTTCATAATATTTTCCGTGTCTCTAAAGTGATGTTGCATGTCTATCACCATATTTTTCTTGGTTGAAGAAACAATCGCATCACGATATTCATCAGAGATGTAAATGTTTTGATGTTTCTTTAGTCGTTTCTCAATATGTCCAAATGCTCTATCCGAGTCTAAGTACGAGTGTCCTACCTCTGGAAACT
The DNA here is from genome assembly GCF_040954645.1 of Diabrotica undecimpunctata. Lineage (NCBI taxonomy): Eukaryota > Metazoa > Arthropoda > Insecta > Coleoptera > Chrysomelidae > Diabrotica > Diabrotica undecimpunctata. Next base: position 130,602,808 of record NC_092805.1, on the reverse strand, counting down.
TGTGCTCAATCGTTTTAAAGATGCTTTTGCCCACAAGATACTGAAACAGATATACGATCAAAAAATTTTTATTTTGCCCGGCACACGAGTCCGTCCACAAAATTAAATGATCTTTTCCTTTGAAGGCTGGATCCACTTCGATTGTTCGTAGAAAACAACTAAAAATTTCCGAGCTACCTCTGGAAGCTTGATTTTCCGTCCATGTGCAGAAAAGAGTTTTTTCCACATTTTTGGTTATTATGTGGATTCCTAAGTTGTAAAGCCACATTTGTCTAAGATAAAAGGCTTTCGAGGTAAGACTAAGCCTAGGTAGGGGCCTGATTTGTAATTTTCAGCGTGCTCTTCATTACTTTTGCCAGAATCGCATGTGCTAGATGTATCGCTTTTGGGATAACCAAAAGACATATTAAATTCATCATTAAAAATGAATCGGTATGTAGCCTCTTTTATTTGAAATTTTTCATTTCTTCTTTAAAGTTTATGCATTCTAGGGATCGAAAGTTGCGGTGAAAGATATTTTTTGTGAATATTACAATGCCTGGAGTAGTACGACTCTTCTGCTGGGAAACTGGAAATATGCTCAATGACGTAAGCAGCAACTTCAGCAGCGGTCTTGTTAGGTCTGACTGCGTGTTTTTCCTTTCTGTCCGGTTCAGGGACATTTTTCCCTGATTTTATTAAAGTTTGAATCAGGTCAACCTTTTTCAAGCTGATTGCAAACAAGGAAATGAAAGCCCGTTTGCATACGGTAGTTTGCCGGCCACTACAAGTTACATTGTATTGGTAGGTGGCAGTTTTATGCTTTAAGGCTCCAGTTTTCTTTGTCATTGGTTCCCTTTTTTTAATGCTCTTAAAAAGAATACAGTTTTTTGCATTTACATCTAGTTTCTAGTAGAAAGAGAATATTGATTCCCTTTCTTCTGCAGTTATTGACTGTAGGAATACACAAAACACTTGTAGCGGCAATTTTCATTGCACAAAATCCCAGAGTTAACGGTTTTAGCGGGTTTTACTTGGCCTATTTTAGAAATGTAGGTCATCCCTTAGGTCTTTCCGTAGGTTTTATGTTCTTTGGCTATATCTGAATCAGAAAAAAATGATATCACTAATGTTGCCGTTTTATTATGGCAGCTGACGAATACATGAAGGAGGTATGTCACAATTTTTATTCTCTTTGATATGGATGAAGGAAGTAAGTACTTTATCTTGTTACTTACCTCTTGTACTTTCATTCACTAGATATTTAAAGTAGTATGGTCAATAACCTCCTTTATACGCTGGCTATCTCAGTTATTTTAAATCATAGAAGGTTGGGGATAAGCGGAAAATTTAATTTAGCACTTACCACCTTCATACATGCGGATAACTCATTTTCTTAAAAAATGTCACTTACTCCCTTCATCCACTCACCCCTTCAATTATTAAAAGTATATAAATTTAAATAAAAACTCAAGGGATGCAAGAAAACGGAACAAACGCTAAAATAAAATATAACTGGTACAAAGAAACAAAACAAATACTAAAATATAACCACAGTATGTAATGTTATAGATTTCTTTACGAGTCGTACTCCTGCTTTTCATTTCTTTTTATGCATTGACAGCATAGATGTACGTTGGTAAGGACGTAAGGACAGATGGGATTCCTGCAAGTAGAACAGGTATGCTGCGCTACGTAAACCTGTTTTTTCTTATCGGGCATTAGTTTTTTTTAGTCTTTCTAGAGGGGGATCTGGAATCTTCAAAAGATATCTCAGTCCAGGACATCGCCTCACTGATCTTAGTGCGGGATTCGTTCTTCGTACTACCAGTGATAGTTCCCGGGGTACTAAAAAACGCCCCCTTGTCGCCAAGTCTACGCCGAACGCCTACCTGCTAAACCAAACCCTCCTCTGTCTTTCAGCGATCCGGAAGCGGAATGGCTGCTGTAAGGCCGGCATCACTTCCGAAGCACTACCACTTATCCACAAACTGTCAGCAAGGAAAGTTTTTTTTTGAGAGGAATCCTTTTCCAAGTAGCGCGTGGAAAGCCCTCCTCGCTCCTAGTACGGCAGGGCAATACTAACATCGAGCTTTTTGTGCATTTAGAGAAGGTTGATTTGTTTGCGGGATCGTGGGATTTACTCCTATAACGTTGCTTATCTTTTGGCGAAATGGAATATGCAGAGATGTGATTGAAACTCTTTTTTCTATATGAGGTATCGAAAGATTCCGAGACAAGTCTGCAGTATATTTTCTTTTTTGCATGAATATTTGGGTATTACTTTTATAAATAATTTGTGAGTTTATTGTAGCTTTATTCAGTAGTAAACAAAATATTGTAAGCGGCCATCTATTACTTTTCCTAATTACTGAATATTCTGCTTTGAGTCTATCTACTACGTTGACTCCTCCTTTTGTGTAATTGTAGAAGGAAACTAGGTATGGTTTGGATGCATCATGTGTTTGCGGGTCAATTGAATCATTGTCATGACAGATGAAAAAAATAAGAACGTACCTATTTTTCTTTGGAACATAAGATGTCAGGATATATTTTTTAGAGTCTTTCCCGTAAGTAAACACGTATTACAGTATTACAAACAGGGCGATTTTTCACTTGAAGAAATTCCGCTGGTATGTCGGGCTTATTTTTGCGCAAAATGCCTACAACTGTTAATTTATAGTGTTTTACTACACTGAAGACATGATTTGGCAACTTGATTGGACCTTTAAGCTGCTTTCCTGCATATATCTTCATATTATGCATACAATAGGTTTTTTTATCTGCCAAAAAATAAATTTAATTCCGGCAATATATTGTCCAAACAGGCATCTTCCTCTGAAAGCCTCTAACATATCATCAATTGTTGTATATTGGCCCAAAGTGTAAAACTCCGTGCTACTTCTGAGCGAAACTGTCAATCATCGTACGTATTGGACCCAAGTTATCAAATTCTGCTCTATCCTTTCTGGTGCTGCTATCGTCGAACCTTATGGTATGTAGAAAATTTGGGAATTGCCTTGCAGACATCACTGCAGCAAATAATTCAGGTGCGATTCCATCACTGGCCCATAAATCAGAAGTATTGAGATTATGACTTCTTTGAACACCTGCCATATATAAAATACCAATGAAAGTATTTATTTCATTTAAATCTGTGGGCTGGCAATCTCTTTCTTGCTGAAAAACTGGTCGCTTAAGCTCTAACTTCTGGTTATATATTTTACAATATCTTCAATTAGGGTATTTGAAAAAAACAATTTTCAGCAATCTTAAATTGTTTTTGCATCTTTAGCGGCTAACTTAACTCTAGGTAGCTTGGTTATTATAATAGCTTGTGATGTTTCCCTCTAATTACATTTAGTTTTTGTTTAAACCATTCTAGTCTGTTTTCCCCAACTTATATCGGTTCGGCAGAGATTTCGTTGGAAACGGACTGACATTGTTGTTCATTGTCACTTCCATTATACTGCTCATGGTCCACTTTTACTTTTACAGTATCAATAGCATCGTCAATGTTACCGTCAGAGGTTACTGGCACTTTCTCTTCGGATGGAATGTGTTCGTATCACTTGGATAGCTGGGGCTCCTTGTTTATTCATTTAGGCAAATAACCAAAAAGAACTTCTTGTAGAACTGTATAGATATCTGAATCAAAAAGACTCTTACACATAATACTAGAAATTTATACTTGAAAATAGATTTTATCTAATAGAAAAGATGACAGGCTTGGTGGGGCGTTATATTAATATTAGAAAGTCAATTCTACCCATATTAAGTTCTGTCCGCTATCCTTGGACATGCGCATTACTATACTCTTCCTCGAGGCACTTACGAGTGGAAAGCTATGTTGACAAATTTTTCATCAAGTTATCACAGAAAAGGTTAGAATGTTGGATTTTTTCTAACAGCGCGACGGATCTCGAGTTAATACAAAACGGTTTCGATTTAGTAACGTAAAACTATAGGGGTATTGTTGCCAGTAATTGAAAGAAATGTATTAAACGATAGTTGGTACCAAAGTACTACTTTCTTGCGTATAGCTTACCAAATTAGAAAAAATATATTCAATAAAATTTCAATTTTAATTATAAATTTTTTATATTCTTTTCAAATTTATCAAAATACCGAGATCTCTTTAAGTTAACGCATTATTGGTTAAAGACATAAACACTCTTATTTTATAATATATTAAGAAAATCTTAATAAATCATGAATGTGTTGCTTGTGTGAGTCCATTTTAAAAGGTAAAAGAAATAATAAATTAGACTTACAATTTAATTGAACTAATCAGACGACCGGTTTCGCTTTCTATAATATGCAAAGCATCTTCAGGTCATGATACAAAGTTAAATAAATGATGCCGGTACTCTATTAATTGTTGGTTGAACATGGTTCAAACTATCTTGTATTGTTGATTGGAGAACTCAAGTCAACTATTGTAATTGTTTAACAGTAAACAGGGAAGTTCTTGAGGAGACAGATTTTATCCAATGAAGTAGAGATAGGTGAAGTGTAATTGTTTGTTTGATGAAAGTAATGTTCTATACCATTAAGTTTTTTAAAACTTATTTATTTTTATTCTGGAGATATATTTATGAAATGTGTGTTATGTATTGAGATTTTTATTTTTGTTTTGGACGGTGACAGTTGTAAGACAATGAATAAGAATAGATGTACAAATTGTGTGGGTGTGCAATTAGATAAAGTTAAAAATTAAAATTGAGACACTTTAAGACACACAGAAAACACTTAAAAAAACGGGGGGACGAAACAGATATTAAGTTTAAAAAGGGGAGGATTTGGAAGAACTACATGTCTTACTTGAAGACAATGAGTTTTTTATGTTATATATATTAGATTTTAAAGGTAAACTTGACAAGTGTACCTCTTCGTCTGAAACCGGTCGTCTGATTAGTTAAATTAAATTGATTGTGAGTAAGTCTAATTTATTATTTCTTTTACCTTTTGAAAATCTTAATAATAAAAAATTCTGAAACTAATAAGTAAAAACTAAAAAAAAATATCGTCTAAATATCTAAAGTATGTAACCAACAAAATATCTTTAGAACAAAAAATACGCTCTTTATAAAACTTTACATGCAAGTACAATGACGCATAACGCATCTGGCGCCATATTTTTTATTACCACTCTACTTCCGGTTTTATCGGAAATACCCCTAACTTATCTAATTTAAATGATGCATCCTGTATATTTTCGCAGATTTAAAAAAGGTATTAGATTATTCCTAATAATTCATATATACCAAGCTTGGTAGGAAAATTTGTTAAAACGAGAAATAAATTACTTTGCATTTATACCATATATTATATTATATACTATAATATATATTATATATCAATGAAAATAATAATTTAAAAAAAAATTACTGCAAATTCTCAAAATGCTCCTGGTTCACCTCTTGACAATGTGCGCCTATTATTAAATTCGTGAGTCATTATTTTCTTTTCAAGACTTCTTTACGTATTGGTTCACATTCATCAATTATTAATTGCTTCAAATTCTGCAAACATGTTGATCGCTTAATATAAAAACGAGATTTTGAATAACAACAAAAAAATCTAACGAAATTAGCTCCGGTCGTCTTATCCATCGATTTGGCATTCAAAAGATTCCTAACCCATCCAGAATAAAGAAAAAGCACTCCTTTCTGTTAAAACCAAAAATTTTGTGCTAACAGATCATTGTGTTGACGTGCAAGAATATTTTGGGTATTTAGTATACAAATTAGTATATTAATTTGTAATATCACATAAATCTTAATTTCCTAAATTTGTATAGATTCACCGTGTATATTTGTGAAACAAATCGATTATATATAATTTAGCTCTCCAGACCTAGAAGGCCCATGGCTTGGGTTACTATTCTTTTCCATTCTTTTCTGTTTGTTGCTTTATTTTTCCAGTTTGGTATTTTAAGTTTTTCTATGTCTTTTTCAACATCCTTCTTCCACCTGGTTTTCGGTCTGCCTTTCTTCCTTTTCCCTCCTATTCCCCCCATTAGCATTCTTTTTAGCAGTCTCTTGTTTTCCATCCTTTGGATGTGTCCCAAGCATCTCAGTCTTTGTGACTTTATGATCCCTACGATATTCGGTTCTCCATACATCTCCTCTAATTCCATATTTGGTCTTTTTATCCATATACCATTCCATAATTTACCTCCAAATATTTTCCTGAGGACTTTTCTTTTCCAGACTTGCAGCAAGACTTGCTCGGATTTGTTCATTGTCCATGTTTCACTGGCATATAATACAATAGGTCTTATTACTGTCTTATATATTCTTATTACCGGCCATAATTCTCGCTTGGATTTCTTCCTTCATATTTGGTCTTCTCGTGAATGTCGCTCCTAAATACTGGAATATTTCTACTTCTTCGAATTTATATGTTTTTTCATCTGTTATTACTGTCAGATATTGTACTTGTAGGTAATCTCTTTCTGTCCATTCCATATATTTGGTCTTTTCTTCATTTATGTACATCCCTTTCTTTCTCGCTTTCATTTCTAATCTTTTTATTATTTCTTTTAATTCTTGCTTACTTCTGGCTATCAGTACAATGTCGTCAGCGAATGCTAAGCATTGGTGTTTTCTTTGATATATAAGTCCTGACCTGTTGATTCCAGCTTCTCTGATGGTAACTTCGAGGACGATACTGAACAATAGCGATGAAAATGGGTCTCCTTGTCGCACCCCCTCACTGACCTCAAACTTATCTGTTTCTTCGCCATTTATTTTAACCCTATTCTCTGTTTTTCGGAGTGTCACTTTTACCATTCTTATCAGTTTTTCACTAATTCCCATTTCACGTAGTGCTTTGTATATTTCTTTGCGTTTTATCCTATCGAACGCTTGTTTAAAGTCGATGAATAGGGCCATTGTAGGTTTTCCATATTCGTAGCTTTCTACTTGTATTTCGCGCAGTAGGAAAATTTGATCCACTGTGCTGCGCCCTCTTCTGAATGCACATTGATATTCCCCTATGTCATTATCTATATTTTGAGATAGCTGATCTTTTATATATACTGCAAGTATTTTATATGAAACATTTAGTATGCAACAAATCGATATAGTAGCTTAATTACAGTTTGTTTAACCTGCAAATTATTGCCTAATATTATTAAGAAAATGCCTGCAATCATTTAGTTACTTGGTTCCATACTGTATCCCAAGCCTGTATAGCTGTAACTTTAAAATAAACACAAGATATCAAATCTTGTTTAACTCTATTTAAAAACAATTTTTCAACATTATTAGGCTATACAGTATTTATAATATCTGTATTAAATTCTCTTTTTCTTTCTGCCTTTCCTGATAATGGGGGTCCGAATTCTAGATTATAATTTAAACAAAGATTTGTAATATGTATATATATATATACATATATACATATGTATATATATATATATATATATATATATATATATATATATATATATATATATATATATTCGGATAAATTTCCGTGGTCAGATGAAACTTAGTTCTCGGGAAGAACCGCGTTGAGAATTTATCTCATTAAATTGACCATCTATTTTATAAACTGACACATAATTTGTCAATTTAATTTTTTTACACCATGTATTTTTTAATATATGACTCAATCAATGAGTGGTGCGTAAAATTGTCACCTGTTAGTAGAACATCCACGAAAGACAAATCTCAATAACTTTATCCTAATGATGAAAATAAACATTTTCGAAAGCTTGAAACTTAGTTAAAAGAGTACACTTATTTCACCGCTGCGTATCCCAATAAACCTCAAAGCTCCGTTTTCTAACGTTGTCAGCGAAGACTTCTTTTTTTGCTTTTATATATATACATATATATATATATATATATATATATATATATATATATATATATATATATGTATATATATATATATATATATATATATATATATATATGTATATATATATATATATATATATATATATATATATATATATATATATATATATATATGAAAATTACTTAGTTCTCGGGAAGAACCGCGTTTAGAATTTATCTCAACGCGGTTCTTCCCGAGAACTAAGTAATTTTCATATATATATATATATATATATATATATATATATATATATATATATATATATATATATATATACATCTATATATATATGTATATGTATATATATAAAAACAAAAAAAGAAGTCTTCGCTGACAACGTTAGAAAACGGAGCTTTGAGGTTTATTGGGATACGCAGCGGTGAAATAAGTATACTCTTTTAACTAAGTTTCAAGCTTTCGAAAATGTTTATTTTCATCATCAGGAAAAAGTTATTGAGATTTCTCTTTCGTGGGTGTTCTACTAACAGGTGACAATTTTACGCACCACTCATTGATTGAGGCAAATATTAAAAAATAGATGGTGTAAAACAATTAAATTGACAAATTATGTGTCAGTTTATAAAATTAGTTGTTAATTTAATTTTTTTGCACCATGTATTATTTAATATTTGCCTCAATCAATGAGTGGTGTAAAATTGTCACCTGTTAGTAGAACACCCACGAAAGAGAAATCTCAATAACTTTTTCCTGATAATGAAAATAAACATTTTCGAAAGCTTGCAACTTAGTTAAAAGAGTACACTTATTTCACCGCATCGTATCCCAATAAACCTCAAAGCTCTGTATGTATATATATATATATATATATATATATATATATATATATATATATATATATATATATATATTCATATATAGAAACAAATAACAGATACATAAAAATAGAAACCCTTACCTGATTATGTTTGGATACCCAAAAAGATGGCATCAGAAAGAAAAATGGTGACCTCTTTACACCATATGCGCCTAAAACGTATAAATATATTTTCAATCACAAGATATTAATTGTTGGCACATTATTGTTTATTTTGGGCTTCATACCCCTTTTTTAAACTTGCTGTAAAGTACAGCTTAAAATTATAATTTAATCACTTATATTCACCACTGCAAATATTTCTAAAAGACAGTATTGTGTTATAATATGATTCCTTATAATATTCCTTATAATAACGTTTTTTACATAAAACAAATATTCTGCTAATCACAGCATCATTCAAAATCTATCTGGGTGTATTTCTGACATATATATATATATATATATATATATATATATATATATATATATATATATATATATATATATATATATATATTTTACAAAACGGGTTTTGATGTTCAACAACTACTGCTCAAGCTTCTATTAACGATATAGATTTTTATGTATATGTATATGATGTATTGTTCTCATACAGATAACGACATTGTTTTGTTGACCATAGGAATTAAGATTTATTGCAATCCCATATCTAAAGTATATTTATTATAATGCTCTAAAACTAATTTTTTGGTTATTCTTTAGCCTTAATAGAAATAAAATTAATAAGTAAGTAAATAGGTAATATGCTTTATTGTCACTGAAAATTGTACAAATTTTATGGACAAAGCTTATAACAATAAGACAAGAAAGAAGAAAAAAAATCAGAATAAGTATCGATTGTACTTTTAAATAAAAAAAAACAATAAAATTCTTCCAAACTTAAACATAAAAAGTACTACCTAATTAAGGACCTACAAACTTCGTAAAATGTACCTAACAAAAAATAAAAATTAGGAAAGCAGATTAATCGATTAAGGGCTCAAATATTCCACCTACTTGTGCTAAACAGTAACCAAATCTGTCATACATATTTCTCTTTATACTTTGGAGTAGGACTGGTGTAATGCTTGCAGAGAAATGAAGTATTTTTGCCCTTAATTCAACTAGATTTGTGGCCCTTTCAAATTGATGTCTATAAATGTTTTCTTAGAGAAAACCACAAAAAAAATAAATCGTTAGGCGCTTGATTGAGGAAGTCAATAGTTGCTTTAGAGTTGTGAGCCGAACACATCCTGTTGGAAATAAACCTCTTGAAAATTAACGGGAAGGCGTCGAACTGCCGGAATGATCTCATTCTGTGAAAGTTGTAAATATTTGGGACCGTTTAGGTTTCCATCGATAAAAAATAAAATGGATCGACAATATGGTTGCCTAACATCCTAGTCCAAACATTTAACTTTTGCGGATGCTGCGTTCGCACTGCAATACCGAGGTGCCGAGAATAATACCTTGAAACGGATGGATTGCGTTTTTTATGTAATAAAAATGAAGATTCGTCAGAAAATAAAATATTTTTTAAAAAGTGTACATGTTTATTCTGTTTATCTAACATAAATTCACAGACCCCATCCGCCTAAAATTATCTTCCGGAAACAGTTCTTGTGTTGCTTGTATCTTAAAATCGTGATACCCATTTCTTTTGAGAACTGGCTGGACACTTCTAGCATTCACGTTAACTTCCCTAGCAATTTGTACACTATTGCAGGGTTCACTAGCTTTCACAAAAGCATAAATGTCAATATCCCTGTTTTAACGGTCCTCATCGTTAGGTCTAACACGTGGTTCATTACCTTTATGACACTTTTTACAACTGTTTATACATCCCGAAGTTTGAAAATTCTTAATGGTATTTTTAACTGTTGTAACACTCGGCAAGAGTCTATTTTCGAAGGCAACAATAAATAAATCAATTACTTCGCGTATCGAATGACCCTGAAAGTACCATGTTACAAGTTGCACTTTTTCTTGGACGCAATACAACGTAATAGGCATTTTATTAATTATTTGTTTATTCTTTCAAAACTTTGTTTGAAATTTATAATGTCAATGTGACAATTACGACAATTCGTACCTACTGTGAAATGAATATAGAGGTGGAAACTTGTAACATGTCACAGCGATTGCCATTGTGTTGTAAAGTCAATAAAACCATGTCGTGATCTGTATAATACTTGCTGTAATTTCAAATTTTTTTATTGTTATATTCCTTATTTGTTTATTATAAGTAGTTCCTTATTTTCGTTATATTTTACATTACATGTTAAAATTATTCATTTTGCTTCTTTGTTATGTTATGATGTAAAAAAAACAAATTTAATAAATTTAAGTGATACAAAAGTACCTAGTACTTACTTGGAATAACATTGTCAAGATAGTAGGCTATTGTAGCATACAATACTATGTCGACCATCAACATCACCAAAGTGCCACCAAAAGGTACTCCTGAGCCATGGTTATCCCATAAATTATCAAAATTTAAACCTATTCCCTCAATGTCAGACATTGCTACCTAGAAAATTAAAAAATGATTAAAAGCTAAAATAAGCCACAATTTTGTAGAAATCTACGAATGCTTTTTGGATTTTGGGATTATAGTCTGTGGTCTGGAAATATTTTTTTCTGGCGTTTGGTCTACAAGTGATACATTCTATGCGGTAAAAATGGCAAGAATTTCAAAAATAATTCGTAGGAAGTTGCTACTGTCCCATATAGTGACCTGGGTAGGGGTAGGAATATAAATTTCAGACAAAGGTCGTACTGGTAAAAACAATAGAACCTTATCCAGTGTGGACAGCTACGAACAGTGTCTGATTTCTAAATGAATGGTTTTAAACACTAAAGTGAAAATATTAATGTTTTTCGAGTATGAGAATAAATTAAATTAAAATTTCTCTTCCTAAAAGTTTTAGCCGAAAGTAATAGATAACCTAAAGAAGCAAACAAAATGCCGAATTATAAATTTTGCAGTTTGGTATATAAGACAAAGACGCCGTATTTGTACCAAGACAAATCACAGAAAAGGCCATCGAGTACAATAAACCAGCATATCTATGTTTTATAGACAAAGCCTTTCGATCGCATCCAAGTCGAAGACGTCTTACGCCTACTATATAAAAAAAACATACCAATCAATATTATACAAACTATCGAAAACATCTACTTTCATAATCGAATACAGACAAAGATAAATGGAACCACAGAGGCCACAGGATAGGCACCAAAAGAAGAATCGTTAATAAATAACGGAATTTTGATTTAAAAAAAATGATATCTTGGTTAATGTTGTCATAGAAGGTCCTATTTTTTTGGAAAGTGTGTTTTTTCACTCTTTCAATCTTTCATCTGAGCCCCAGGTAGTCCAAATATCAATATAATTTTCGTTGACAAGTACTGCCTATCTGCAGGCTTACCTAAGAATTTATTAACTTGTTCTAGCGTAAAAACACTTGATTTTTATATGCCTATAGCCTTCACCTTGTTTTTTCAAAAAAGCACGTAGTTTAAAATATCTGTTAATGTTAATATTTTACCTAATATTTATTACGGCTCGTACCATGTAATAATGCGACCACATGGTAGAACTTTTCATATTTGTTCCAATTTCCAAAAAATACGCTAGTAACACTTTTTCGGGATAACATTTTATATTCTTTTCATCACAACATTGCATAAAATGGCGATACGAAGCTTTATAAACCGCAGTGGACTTGTTAGGCAACATTCCTTCAGTTACAGTCTTGCAGTACATAAAATATCTGAAGGAATACACGATGCCATGATATCTTTGGAATTAGACATAATACTTGTACTTTTGAGCAACAATTAGCACAAACGTTCACCAAACTTAAGTAGCTCAAAAATCTTTTTGTGCCTCAGATTAATGTCGGACTCGCTACGCTTGTCCATCAAACGTACAGCCTCGCCAAGAAAGTATTATTTTTATTGCTAATAAAACAATCTACTATTTTTCACTTTTTATGATTGTTTAATAATAAAAAAGAAAAATTAGCCGAACGTCTTCATGGAATTGTCCTCAGCTACCCCTCATGTACCTTTTATAACATTCAAATACCTGTATAAGGTTTTTTCATGTTTTTTCTTTCTTAACTGGGGTATAAACCACATATATATGTCGCAGGCAATAGGTGTAACACGTCATTCCGTGAAAAGCCTAGTCATTACACGTATTGCCGGCAAAGGATGTATTACTTTCATTAATACTGTGTTTGACTGAAATTATGCGCCATTTCAGGGACTGCCGTCGGCAGACGGCGAATGGTGATACCGGCCGAATGATTGAACGTTACAGCGTCTGACGGTTGTATGTTTAGTCAATTCAGTCGTCGAATTAAGATTTTGTCACATATCTCGTTTTGTTGCAAGTGTTTATATTAAATAAATATGGATATCCACAAGGGTGTATTTTATGAAAAAGTAAACCAATATTATCAAGTGAACAAAGACGCCAAAAAGCCGTGTAATTATGATGAAATGAATGAGGTAAGAACAAATTAAACCTAACCTTAAATATAAAAATGCGCGACCGTTTATTTCTATACACTACCGCAGATTATAACCCAGTCAAATTAAAACATGGTTGATAATTTCGAAAAAGCAAGTAGTAAATAAAGTAGGATGCAAGTGCTTCAGTTAGTTCCTGAGTAATTGTCAGAAACTAGGTACCTATCATTTTTTTTATTTTTAGTTTGTACTGGAAATTTTGCACGCCAAGCAAAACAGTGGCACAAGAACCCGAACTCTTCTTCTTCTTCTTCAGCCTTAAGTAATCCAACTTTGGAAATAGGCCTCCCCCAAATAAATCCAGTGTCTTCTATGTTGCGCCACTTGCTTCCAGTTGTGTCCTCCGATCTTCTTAATATCATCAGCCCATCTCATTTGTGGTCTTCCTCTGCTTTACTTTCCTAACCATGGCCTCCACTGTTGTATTTTGTGGTTCCATCTCTTATCCTTCAGTCGGGCATTCATTTTAATTTGGCAGCAACCCGAACTTCTTCTTCTTCTTCTTTTGGCATCATAACCCTGGATGGGTCTTTGCCTGTCTGGCTTTGTCCTTCAATTCAGATCTCTCTTGTGCCCTTCTTCTCCATTGTCTTATGTTCATTGTTTTCAGGTCGTCTTCCACGTCATCCAACCATCTCGTTCTGGGCCTTCCTTTTTTTCGCCTTCCTATGGGCTTCCATTGTAACATTTTCTTTGTCCCAGCCATGACAGTCTTTGACTTTTCACAAATCTTACAATGTCATAACCTTCATTTAACGCATTAACCTCGTCGTTTCTATTGATTCTCCATGTGCCATCTTCCTCTTGTACCGGGCCATATACTTTCCTCAGTATTTTTCTCTCGAATGTCCTGAGTTGGGCTTCATCTTTTTTCGTCATTACCCAAGTTTCACATCCATAGGTTACTACGGGTCTAATCAGTGTTCTGTAGATAGTCATTTTGGTTCTTTTGTCTAATAATTTCGATGTCATCAATCTTTTATTAGCATAGTATGTACGATACCCGCTGGAAATACGTGCATTAATTTCGCTACTTACGGAGTTATTATGATTAATTTCTGTGCCGAGATATGTAAAGGCATCCACTCGTTCGATAGTATAGTTGTCTATTGTGATATTATTTTCATTGTCAGTTATTCTTTTGACTGTCATATACTTCGTTTTTGCTTCATTTATTTTGAGACCTCTTTTTCTTGCTTCAGGATCAATTTGTTTGAACACTTCCATTAGACGTGGCTTATTCCTACTAATGATGGCTACATCGTCTGCATATGCAGTAATTTGTACTGATTTGGTGTTTATATGGCCGGTTATATTGGTTTTTCTGACGACTGCCTCAAGAACTAGGTTGAATAGCATGGTTGATAGGGCATCTCCCTGTCTTACTCCCATGTTGATGTTAAACAAGGGAATCAATTCTCCATCTACTCTGACTGCGGCTTTTGAACCCTGCAATGTCATTTTTATGAGGCTGATGTATTTCTTAGGTATACCTAGATTACAAAGGTCTTCCAGCATTTTGTCTCTTTTCACACTATCAAAAGCTTGTTTAAAGTCTATATACATATTATATAGGTCTATGTCGTATTCATAAGCTTTTTCTTGTATCGTTCTTAGTATGAATATGTTATCTGTAGTGGCTCTATTTGGTCTGAATCCATTTTGATAATCACCAATTATATTTTCGGAGTATTCTAATAATCTATTGTAGATTATACCAGAAAGAATCTCCTTTTTTATATATTGGCTGTATGAGGCCAACTGTCCATTCCTTTGGCATTTGCTCCTTCGTCCATATTAATGTTATTAGGTAATGGATTCTTTCCCAGAGTTTGGATTCTCCATGCTTTAATAATTCTGCCGAAATTCCGTCCGTTCCTGGTGCTTTATTATTTTTTAGTTTATTTATTATCTGAACTATTTCTTCATAACTCGGATTTTCGATGTGCAGCTCCGCCGTATAATATATTGCCTCGTTCTGATCATTTTCGTTGTCTGCATTTAGATTTTCTTCGAAATATTGTTTCCATCTCATTATAATTTTTTGCCTTTCTGTTAGTAGTTCTCCGTCCTTGTCTTTGCATATCGTTAGTTTTGGTCTAAATGACTGTGTGCTTTCTTTTATGCATTTATAGAATTTTCTGCTTTCGCGTCTGTTGTTATGCTTTACGATTTCTTGTACTTGTTTTTTCATAGCCTCTCTTTTCTTTCTTCTGCATATTCTAGTCGCTTGTGCTCTAGCAACCCGAACTATTATCTCTAATTATACATTGGAGGTTTGACACAAACAAGTCATAATCAAGGAAAGGTTCGAAGATAGTGAAAACATTACTCCGTATGAAGATTTGTTTGACATATTATATTCTTTGCGTATTTTTATTGGAAATGGGTCCAGAGATAAAATGATATTTGGTCTGAAATCTAAATATCACATTTCACTACCAAATACTATAATCACAAACATTTCACAACACTACCAAACGAGATTATTAAGAGTTTACACACCTTTTTTTTTTCAAGAAGATCTTAATGAGATACAAAGATAGGAAAAGGCAAGTAACTCATTAAATCAAATATAATATCAAAAGTAATTGATGAATCCGCTAATTCTGCAGCTGCTTCTGAACCTTTGCCTGATCTATATAAAAACTTAACTGTGAACATGACAGAAATTTATCGTGCGTATTGTGTTCTATTCAAACATCTATTGCGAGAGACAGAAACGAATGCCAACAATTGCCACCCTTAAAAATTGGAGACAGTGTACTATTGTCAGTTGGAAAAATTGATCGTGGCCCAAGTGACATGCCAAATTTACTATGTGCGATTGTTGACTACAAAAATTAAGTTTTTCAGCTTGAAACTGCAGTCGGTAAAATTGAAGGTTAATTATAATCGTGCGGATATTGATACAGCAGATAGTCAGTTTTTAAACATAGCACAAGTGCCGGATAAATATATTTCTGTACGAAAAGCTATCGCTGCAGTCTCATTGCGTCATGGTCACGGATATATGATGTGCTCTTGCAAACCTTCGAAGAAACAATGCCAAACGAATCGCTGTGTATGCTTTAAAACAAAAATATGTGACATCATAGCGCCACTTGATTAAATAAATAATAAAATAGGTAACAGAACATGATACGAAATAATATAGTTGGTACTATCATCAGAATTTATTCATTATTTTATAAAAAGACAAATATTGTTGTGATTCGTTTTCTTATTTTTTTTTTCTTTCTTTCTTTTTTTTTTAATTTTACTAAACTATGTTCATCAAAATACCTACTAATAAATTTCGTTATCCTGCTAACATTCTTTTCTGTTATGGTTTTTATTATGTCTTTAGGTTGATTGGACTAATAACTCTGCAATTTATTTAATACATAACTGAGCATACAACCGTCGGCAGCTGTAACTTTCAATCATTCGGACTGTAACACCGTTTGCCTAAAGCGTAGACGGCAGTCCGTGAAATGGCGCATAATTTCAGTCAAACAAAGTAATAATGACTGTAATACAGCGTTTGCCGGCAGTACTTTTAATGACTAGGCTTTTCACGGAATGACGTCTTACATGATTGCCTACGACATATATACCACAACTAATATAACTATTCTCCAGAAGCTAAGAAAAGATAAATATATTAACACCGTAAAGAACAAAAAAATTTGCTTCCTTTGGCCAGACTATGCGAAATAATAAATACTGACTCGACAAGGCAAAATTAAGGGCAAGAGAGGGTCTGGCCTCTGTGGCTCAACATTGGAGAATTGCACCTTTAGAAGATAGAAACAAAATCAACTAAATCAGCTCTGAAACTAATTCTCTATGGCTCAACATTGCAAGGAGAATGTCACCTTTAGAAGATAGAAACAAAATCAACTAAATCAGTTCTGAAACATTATTTAAAAACCTAGGTTTTTATATTGCCAAATATCTATTCGTATTTTAGGATAATTATTAATATAATCTTATTAAATCTATATACTTACCTTATCAAGAGCTGCTGCAAATCCAGCCGGACTTAAAAGAGACAGTGCCCATACTAATTGAGGATTTTTACCGGAGACAAGCTGCTCGACATAATATAATACCACTATTAGTACCAATATAAAGGAACTTAGCACTCCAGCAGTCTAAAAATTAAGCATTACTTTAAACATTACATAATTTTTTTAATATTTAGAGTAGATTTACGAATTATTGAATAATAATTTTAAGATTTTGTTCATTGTCGTAATGTTCTTGGTGGATTTTCTAAACGAACTAATAAAACCTAGATCATACTCCAAAATTATGCCCAATTATACGTTGATTCCAGTAAAGGTCTGAAGATTCTATAACCTTTGTAGGATATTGTTTAAAAAATATCAAAATTTATTTAAGTTATTATTGAAAAATATAAATGATACCGAAATAATCGGTTTCTATTTAGATTGCTTGATAGTGGCTGCAAGCTTGTTGTAATTAGTTACAAAATACATTTATCCTAGAACCGCCTGACGCTGAGAGATAATATGTCTACAATAGTAAGGAAAACTCTCAGTCTCAGTCGCGCTCAAATCTTGGAACTGAAGACAAGTATCGAGGAAGTATGTAAGTAGTACCGTACCGTAAGTACCATATCATATGTAAGAAAGTACTACAAATTTATTTAATTTACTCAATTCCATGAATATAAATTGAATGGAGGCGAACTAGATGAACTGCAAATTATATATATATATATATATATATATATATATATATATATATATATATAGATATTTAAATATATATACAGGGTGGTCCTTAAGTCATTGTACAAACAGAAATTCTGCACTTTAAAATATTACGATTTAA